>NW_024704752.1:12838359-14038359 GCF_018977255.1 Callorhinchus milii | reverse complement strand
AAGTTGTGGTCATGAAGCAGCTAGATTAAAAATAAGACTCTTGCAACTATTGATTATTTACATAATAGTAAATGAAAAGTTATGACTTTTAAAATAAGTTTATCATAAGTGGATCACATTGACTGATTGTTCAAATAGTCCAAGATCAATTAAAAATGAAATGAACACAGGATTCCCATTGTATAAAGTGAATGTGCATTTAGTTAGGTGAAGTCAGGGGAGAGTAGCTATACAAGTTCTGAGAACTCTCTGCTACTTCATCCATTAATCCCTTTTTTCTGTGCAAGTCTCATAGGTTATTTTACTGAGCGTGGCAACAAAGATAAGCCCAATCTTGTTCCTACAAAATGCGACCCATGCATACTTTCTAGTAAGGGTCACTGTATAATAATTTGAAGAAAAATACAACTGTTCTTTACCTTATCTTGTAAAATTTGACCCATTTTAAATGGAGTTAGATTTCCACTGAAGGGAGGACGGGAAGAAGAAAGGGATCAAGTCTCTGATGCCCAACGTTTCTCTACTCGCTTTTTTGAGAGCATTAACATTCCTTTTGACTAAACAGAGAATTGATTCTCAAATCAATTATTCCAAAATTGTAGGGTTTTTTAATCCCGAGGTGTTTTGCCAAAGGCTAGAATAGGAAAGGTTCAGCTGTAGCGGTGCAGCGAATATTTATTCCAATAAAGAAAACCATAATCACAAGAGGCACGTGTCCAGCCAACTTTATCCATCAAATTAACCTAAGCCTCGCTAACACTGGAGGCCAATCTGGCTGCAATATCTGTCACTGATCTCTGAGGTCCATTGAACTGCTTTGGTTGACCAGACAGATATCCACTGCTGGAAGCTCAGTATCCTGTAGTTTCAGTATTGGCAGTGTGAAAGAAGAGGAAACAAGGTACATGTTTATTTATATGCAGACAAAAATTACAAAATAGAGTCTAAAAGGAGAGGTCTAACAATGTAAATGGGACTTGAGATCACAACCAAATTTACAAAGTACTCAAAATGGACCATTTCTTAAAGAATGTTCTTTAAGAATGTCAGTACAACTGCCTCACTTTACCTATTGGTACATGCAAGTGCACAATCACTTGTGGTAATCCTATGCTTCATGTTCTGTCCAAAGTGGGTGAAAATTCTCAACAATCAGACATTCAGCACTTCCTATCATGATGAGTCGCAGTTGCTTTGCACTTGAAGTATACACTTCAGAGTCTGAATCCAAGTTTGTACTTTTAATTTATTAAACTTTTGATTTTTTTCATAAAAGTGGCATTCAATATTCAAAATGAGAAATAGGATAGATTCAGTATTACAACATCACTTGTGAGTTATTCTGCCTACTATCACTCAGTGGGTTAAATTTCTGCATTCACCATTCCACATGATGCATCCTCAATACAAACAAACATTATTTTGCTACCATGACACAGCAAACACTACCCTTTTGAAGAGCAGGTCGCTTTTTTTTTCACATTTGTTGCCTTAAAATATTTATGCGACGGTGGTCAAAACCGCATTTTGTGCTTTGAAGCGTTTTTTTTCCCACAAACAAACCCTTCAGAGCGTGGCGGGGGGAGGTGGGGAGGGTGAGAGAACAGGGAACAAAACCAGAGGAAGATTAATAAGAGTTACAGATGCCAAAATCAGGGACAGATGGAGCAAAGTCTGAGCCAGAGAAAAAGTGGATTTGGGCCAGTTACGAAGTTTAGAAATAGGAAAGGCAGTATTTTCGGCTGACTGCAGCCTGCTCATTTAAATATTCCAACTGCATTGTCACTGTTCCTTGGGGGTGAGGTCTGGGCTTCTTCACAGCCACTATCAATGCTTCCAGGAGGATGTGATTCAGGCAACACCAGTCAGTCTCTATCATTTGAAACAGTGCTGAAATTAACCTTTTTTTTTACATAAACGAAGGAAAGATTTCAAAAAAATGCAATTCTTTTTATCTCAATTCATGTCTCTAAAGAATCATTTCTTCCCACTCTTCGTTTTCACCAAAAAAATTTGGCTGTGAGCTTGGGGAGAGGAAGGAAAGAGAAAAGGGAAAGATTTTTGTTCCTTCCATTCTACTACCTTGGTTGTGTGATTTCTCAAACTCAGCAGCCACTGATCCGAACTCTGTGTTGTAAATGCAATATTCCATCTCTCGGGGAATGGGCAGAAACCAGATGGCTCTCTATTGTTCCAGTTGCACCCTCTTATCAGCAAGCTGTGAAGCAGTGTTGATAGCATGTTGATAAAGCCCACTACTCTGCCTCCAGCACTTGATATTGATCCAAAGTCTAGGTAGCGAGCGGCATATTACTGAACTAAAGAATGTATTCCATCAGTAAGGTATAGCTAATAAAGGAGATCTTTATAACAAATAGAATTTTTAATTTAATAGTTATAATGGTATACATTATTTATATACGCACACCAACCCACCCAGCCTGCTTAAACGCCATAGATACAGAACCCTTCCCGGTACTTCACTAAAAATGTGTTATCTTCATTTGTGTCTGCTCCTGGACAGAGACGATGCAGCAAGATAATTTATTTCAATCCAGATCTCATTAGTTAAAAAAAAACCTTACATTTGCTTTCACCTCAGGACAACATCTCAAAGCACTTCACACATTCGCTGTGAAGTGTAGTGACTGTGTAGTTTGGCAGGCGAACATTTAGGTTCCTCCTATCCTCCCACCATTCCCAGTCGGTGCAGGCAAGCTAGAAATCTAGTCTCGCCTTCGTATTGACCATCTCTCTATTTTGCCTCCAATTCCTGTCTCCTTGAAGTGCCCCAGTCAAAAATGAGAACTCACTGTGGGCGATCTCACAGAGCAAGGCAGCTATTTATAGATGATGACAGTTGTACTTCTTTTAAGGTTATGCTGTGAACTGCAAAGTGTCATGGGCATTGTAAAATTCTGCTTTTTATATTATATTTATTTTTATATTCAGTTTTTTTTAAAGAAAACGATGGTTCACATTCGGAATATTAAAAGCTATAATGGACATGAAGCACGTAAGGAGCCAGCAACAATGAAATTAGATATATAATTAGATACTTTTTCTGGGTTATTTTAAGTCAGGATGCTTTACTTGATGGCTGACTGGTATGTGAACTATTGGTCCAAACTGCTGAAAGCAGATAAGGGATTAATAGTGTTAAATTAATCTCTGGAGTCACATTAATATCCGTAAGACTGATCTCACCGTTCTAGCTAAACAACGACCTGGCAAATGTGACCTCATCTCTTGGGAGAGGAAAAACTGTGGAAAAAGCAGACAGTACTATTAAGATTAAAAATTCTAAAAAGATTACGGCTATTATCGATCATCTACTTCCCTGCACACAACAATGGAAAAGTATTGGCCTTTTCATTTGACCTTTAACTGAGAAATGGAAAGATCGACAAAGAAAGATGAAGTAATTATTAAAATACTGCAATATTACTTTGTCAAACATTTCATTGTAGACAAGCATAACAGAATTTCATTTTTTCCATGACCCTGAACTCTTCATGCACCCATCACTAAAGGGGACCCTTTAATTTCCACCTGGAGGTCGTGCTGTGTTTTTTTGAGTGACAGATGACAAGACATATTCCAACTGCAACGTGTTTGAGTACATCAGACAGGCTGTGCACAGCATGTGCCAGATAGTCACTGATCGCAGGCTCCTGCAGCGTTTAAAAGGGATAACCTCGCAAAGTCATTTATTGCTAATTTCGGATGATGTTCCCCTTGGAGAACAGAGGAAGCTCTCAGACTTGAATCACAGGCTTCATTTGTTTAGTTGCCATTTGGGAAAGAAAAATACTGTACCCTCACCTGATACAGTCGGGAGCCTGCCTGAGGTTATCTTGTTTTTGAATTCTCAGTTCCTCAAATAATCGGGAGATAATAATAATAAGAATCCTTGCATTTGATATAGCGCTTTTCACGTCTTCTAGACGTCCCAAAGCGCTTCACAAAATATACTGTAAAGTGAATTGACTATATATTTGTGGGCGAAATGCAGCAGCCAATTGCGCACAGCAGCGTCCTATAAACAGTCGTGAATTGAAAATGACCAATTTCTTATTGGTTTGTTTTGGAGGGATTATTATTAGGCTCTGTGTGGAGTAAGGATACTTGCCCAAGGTTCCGCCCTCTGCCTGAATTGAACTCAGGTCACTCACTTGCAAAGTGAGTGCTCTAACCACTGAGCTACAGGACTCCACAAGCACCGAACAAATGAATTATCCCGTTGGTGCTGAAAGTCTTTGCCCAGCTGCCATATACCTCCTCACATTTGTTTCCATTTAAGGATGTAGGCTCGTAGAGGTCATGTTGAGTATGGGTGAGGATTATCAGAACTACTTGTGATTTTCCTCTCCCTGCATCCCCTCTGAGAATTTGTATTGAGGGCTACTCAGAGTCTGAGCTGTTGTTAGATGACCTGGTCCACTTATACAACCAGCTTTGGTTTAAAGCAACAGATTTTCATCCAGCATTTATCTTTTTCTGATGTGAACATACTGGACCCCTCAGGCATACATCAATTATTTTTATCTTTCCAAGCTTTTCCTGAAGGATCTCGCTGACCTTGCTCAAAATATCTACTTATGTCCTTGAAGAAAGTGAATATTCCTTATTAAGGAATCCGATTAGAATCTTATTAAGGAATCTCAGATTAGTCCCTCCTGTTATATACCGTGATAGACTGGATTTCAAAAAAAGTCAATTTCTTATCCCAGCGAGAAATTCCATGCGAAACCTTTTCCTTCTCAATGGGCTGTTGCTTTTGCTGGGATACAATTAGGTTGCGGAATTGCAGTTCCCGCCTGGTCTCTCTTTAGTACACTTGCACTGGATGATATCATCGCCTTTAGTAGGGTTGGAAGGTTGTGCCAGATTGTCCACTGACTTTAAAGTTGTTTTTTGCCAGTGTCCAGCCTCTAGGCGCTCTGGGACCCTACCCTGTGTGAGGACAGCTATATAAATGCAAGTTCTGCTTGTTATTTTGTCGTTTTCTCTGGGTGCTTGCGGCTCCAGCACAGAATGTGCGTGTAACTTTGAATGACACGGCGACACTTGTAAAATACATTTAATGCCCACATATTGTCATTTTGTATTCAGGATGGTGCCCAAAGCATCAATAATTGGCAGTAGGCAAGGACTTCTGTCATAGTTAATAAACACATTTCGAGGGAAAAATTGAACATTTCCTTTCCTGTTGTAGATGTGCTCTTTTTTCCCCTCTCCCCACCCTAAGGCACTGTGGCTACATCAAAGCAAAGCAAGACCCAGATGAGGAGAAAATGCAGTTCCATCATGGCCAAGGTGAGATAAAATTTCGAAATCAGCTGTAGTTGAGTGACCCAACATCTGAGGTGATCAACTCTGTTTGTTAAGCTAATGAATTTTCAGTTCTATTTTTTTTTACATCAATCATACATCGAGGGTAGGGTTCTGAAAGGGAAGCCATGCCTCTAATTACATTTTTCTTTTTAAAAAAAGAATATTTTTTCCTTCTTTGCTCCAGTTAGGTCTCTGACTGTTTTCGCTCGTCTGGCTGGAAGGGTAGAATGATCATTTGGCCAACGCTGGCGTTGATTAACTACCATTACATTTCTCCAGAATCTGTCCCATGACTTTGTCGCCTGGCTGACAGTTCACAAAATTCTCAATGGGAAAGCTGGAGGGTTAGAATAGATTCGTGCCAGATCTCTTTGAATGATGACTCCCTCTTTCAGCAAAAAAGATGTGAGATCAAATCTTTTTTGGGGGGATGGGGTGGGGGGGATTGTGTCAAGCAGGTTTTATGCACCAAAAAGCAGGAGAGTTGCTACCTTTCTCAAATTATATTACAACAAACGACAAGTACTGGGGAAAACCTCTTTGTTGATAGTAACGGAACTCAATAGAGCAATCAATCTCAGACACGTATTCTTTTCAGCTGTATTTGCTACTGTTAGTGATTTAAAAGATCAGCATAACGATTGTCATAAGTGTATGATTATATATACATTAATTTAGTTCTATAGACACTGGTGGACTGGAGAGGAGGGGTGACTCTTCGAAGAACTAGGGTTGATGGGCACCCCTGCTCATATTTGCCACTGCATTGAGCCTTGCGCGTTTGATAGATTTTTGGATGTGGGAGCAGGGAGGTCATATTGGAATATCTCTAAAAGGGTTTTTGTTGTGCGTATCAATTATAATCTGAACACATTTTATTGTCTTTGATAGTGAGGTTGCCCGAGAGCAGAACTTATGTGCACCCACATACCTACGAAGATCCCAATCAAGCTGTCCGAGACTTTGCAAAGGAAATTGATGCATCAAGCATTCGGATTGAGAGAGTTATCGGGGCTGGTAAGTCAATAAATAGGAAAGTAAGAATGCAGGAGGACAAAGAGGCAATTCTTTTCATCTGACTGAATGACAGCCTGTTAACACAATAACGATAAGTGGATCATTTCCCCCAGTTGAGAATTTACTAGATTTGGCCATGCATTTACAATAGAATTTTATTATGAACACACACCATTAAATCCACTACATTTCCAGATAGTGGAATAAACGCTCCTCGATAGGTGCTGTATTTCTGCTGTCTTCCTCTCTTCCATTTTGCATTAAAATTTAAGTTTGTGCAGAATTGTGTACATTTTTAATTTCAATCTTAATTTGGATACTGGTTTTCTGTAGTTCTTAAAAACAATCCACCTTCTGCATTAAGACTGAGGTTTTCCCACCAGAATACTGCACAATCTTAAGACATTGCGTCTGGTGTCTAACTCGTAAATTTAATTTTTTTTATGTATCCAAAGTATTCTCATTCAGGTGATCTGAAATTTCATTTCAGTTTCTTAGCACTCATCTTCTTTGCTTTTACACATCTAAATCTATGACTTCCACGTCTCCACATTTCAACAGGATTCTTTTGAGTCAGTTAATACAGACCTATATTAATGACATTCTGGGGCCGACCACAAGAGGTGTGATCTGGAACTCGTCGAGGGAATCACAAATGCAACCTAACATTCAGTGGCGTGGTGTGAATAAATTGATTTTCAATGAAATCTGGGCTCTAAAATATTCAGGCTGTTGAAAGTACAATTCAAATGGATGCACTGCCATTTCTCTTGTATTTTATATTTTATGTATTATAATTGTATTTATGTATTTTATATTCTGACATGAAGGAATTTATTTACATTTGTCCAATTTGAAATTTGAAAAGCTAATGATTTTGAGAGATTCAGTGGAAAGTGAAACCAAAGGATATACAGAAAGAAAGAGGATGAGAAGAAGTTTCAGAAAAAGATCTACCAGCACATTTTTTTCTGGAGATCTGCGAAAAAAAAGAATGAAATCTACACTTGATAAATTCGCACACTCGTTCATTGTGTCTTCCATTGACCACAATGAACATGATTTTAATACTGACATATTAATTCGTATGAATACTCCAGTGTATTGCTTGAGAGTCAAGTTTGCTATGTTGTCTTTTGATCAGGTGAATTTGGGGAGGTTTGCAGTGGGCGTTTGAAGTTACCTGGTAAGCGAGAGATCTATGTCGCCATCAAGAGTTTGAAAGCAGGTTATTCGGAGAAGCAGCGCAGAGATTTCCTGAGCGAGGCAAGCATTATGGGTCAGTTTGATAACCCCAACATCATCCGCCTGGAAGGGGTGGTTACAAAATGTAAGTACTTCTGACCTAGTCAAACCACAGTAGGTGTTTGACGTAGTGGGTTCTGGTAGACATTTCTGTACTTGAGAACTGATCGAGCTGAAAGTAAGTGCGACTTGATTTCTTTGCATAATTGAGACAATCAAATCTTAGCGCATTAAGTCAATGAAACTCTCTGACATGAAACAATTTACTTATATTTGCTCAGTTCAGTGTTCATTTAAATGACAATATTGCTTTCCTAGGGGAATATGTAGATGAAACACAGATCCTGAAATAGCCAAGAAGTGCCCAATCAGAGGTTGTTACAACCCCATATCCAAACCTGCAACACACTGGCTCTTCAGTCTACACTGCATCAGCTGCAGGTTGAAATTTGATTTTTTTTTTAAAAGTTGGTATCAATCCTCACCCGTGCTAAATTTAAATCCAGTAAGTAGTAAAATAAGGTAACATAAAGCTGCTTTAAAGGATGAGTCTGGTCCTTAGATCCTTCTGCTAGACAAGTGCTTCATATTGACCACTGATATCCAAATGAAAAGTACCAAGTATAAGAAGTGTTGCCATTACTAAGCCAACAAAGGTAAGGGATATAGTCCACTGCTATACCACAGAGATAAGAAATGTATCTAACATTAATCTATCAGGTATAGGCAATGTTTTCCAAACTGATCCAAGTTCATATCAGTTTTGATCTGCGTTTCATTCTTCAGTACAGAATACTCTTCAAGCAGGTCCGAAATGGAAATTAAATTAGTTATAGTTGAGAGTGGTATTCATACCTCTGCTACTACCCCAAGCCATTCTGCAAAGAGGCTTGCATTACCTTCTTTAAAGTTACAGCAAATAAAGATTGATTTTTTTAGTACTTTTGAACTGTGGCCCTTTGTCAAGGGATATGCTCGGTTCGAAAATTAATCTCTCATCACATCCTTTGCTGAAAGATAAAGCTTATTGCACCACAGAATACATTTGCATGTATTCATAAAATATGGTTGAACCCTAATTAATATTGCACTCCACTTCTTTTGTCTGGTTGTCGGTTTGTGCGATTATGAATATTCATTCTTTGTGTGTTGATTAATGAATTGTAAATAGATTACAGGTCCAGTCTCCAAGGCTTTTGGTATGCAGATCAAAACAATCATCATTTGTGCTCAGCTTTGAATATTTAATTCTGATTAATTTCACCAGTTCAGGCAAACAGAATAATTAGATGTATTGAACTTTCACATTACTATGAATATTCAATTGAAAAACTTGATTAAGAAGAGTATTTCATGGATGAACTTACTTATATTATAGGAAAAGATCAGAAATGTGCTACAACAAGATTTTGTGTATTTAGGCAAGGCAATTAAATCATTTTTTGACAATTAACCGAACCTTAAGAGGTTAAATTTCATTAAATAAGGTGCAAGATCAAGGTTATCCCTAAGTGAAAATCTTCTCTAAGGCCTATTTAGTTCAATCGCTATGCAATGTTTAAACAGGGATTCCTTTCAAGCTACCTTTAACAATGAAATACTAACAGGGAAGTTCTGATCAATTTGAAAAAAACTTTGTTGTCCATTATAATAATATAATAATCCTTGCATTTGATATAGCGCTTTTCACGTCGGGAGGACGTCCCAAAGCGCTTCACAGAACACACTGTAAAGTGAATTGACTGTATATTTGTGGGCGAACGCGGCAGCCAATTGCGTACAGCAATGTCCCACAGACAGTCGTAGATTGAAAATGACCAATTTCATTATTGTTTTTAGTTTTGTAGGGATTATTATTAGG
The DNA here is from genome assembly GCF_018977255.1 of Callorhinchus milii. Taxonomy (NCBI): domain Eukaryota; kingdom Metazoa; phylum Chordata; class Chondrichthyes; order Chimaeriformes; family Callorhinchidae; genus Callorhinchus; species Callorhinchus milii. Next base: position 14,028,899 of record NW_024704752.1, on the reverse strand, counting down.
CTGTGTGTGGAGTAAGGAAACTTGCCCAAGGTTTCGCCCTCTGCCTGGAATTGAACTCAGGTCTCTCGCTTGCAAAGCGAGTGCTCTAACTACTGAGCTACAGGACTCCATTGAACGGGAAAACAAAGCAATTTGGCTAGCTAATTGATTCCCATAGATAAAATAGACCTGGATCTAAGCAGTCCAAGAACCAATGGGTCCCTTGGATCTTCTATGATACTTTCAAATATCTACAAAATGAACACACTCACTAACTATACTTTACATGCAATATATCTTTAAAAAGTGCTTTGATACATCACAGTGACGTGATAAGGCACTATATGAAACACAGATAGGGCACTATATGAAACACAAGGATTATAATTACTTACTTTTCTCCTCGCATTCTTACTTTAGATATTAAGCCGAATCATAAAATGCCTTAAAAATGCGCAATAGGTTACCTCAAAACAAATAATGCCATCTCGTGCTGTAGAAAAAACCTTTCACTATGGCAATATTTTAATTGGTATTATAAACTACACTGTTCCAGATTTTTCTATCCGAAATCCTATGTTAGTCTAATGTTCTCAGTATCTGAAATAATCCAATGAACTGGATGGCACTGGCTAGAAAAGTGTTTATGCATTACATCAATTTTTGATATCCAACATGTGGTTAGAGTTTTAAAATTAAAAATGTAGCACATGTTTTTATCTAAATTCTTAAATGACAACATATCAATGAATACTTTCTTAAAAGCATCAGTGAAACATTGCTCAATGTCCCTTTTGAATCCACAACTTTATTAATAGGCAATGCATTTTTCTCATGAATGGGGATAATACGAAATAAAATGTCATACGATTCAGTGAGAGTGAGAGAGGTCTGAATGTCTCTTCCATTCTTCACAATTTCCCAATGCTTCCCGTCACATACCATCGGCAAAATAGTTCCTTCAACTAAACAGCATTAGGTGATGAACACCCATGAAGAGCAGATTGATTACTGCCAGTCTGTTCTCCATGGGCATCATTACCCTTGTGAACGTGAGCCGAATGTTAAGCTAAAAGAGAAGCATCGGTGGAAAACCAGCCAATGTAGGACTCTGTCTCCCTGTCTCCCTCGATAATGACTTCACGCACTGCTGCTGTAAACAGCCTCCTGCTACAATGGAGCGCGAGATCATTAGCACAAGGTGGGTAAAAACTGTTTTACACTACTACAGAGATCAGAGTTTGAGAGGTATTTTAACACATATGTGCATATCCACTATTAATACTGCTAAAATAGTCTGAGAAGGACATAGCATCATTCTAAATGTATCTATTCACAATGATATAAAATCCAAGATTGGAATCTTATATTTAATTGTATTCTAGGTGGCATTGGTTCCGAACAATGCACATGCAAGGATTATAATAAGCAGACTTCTGACTTCATTATGCAAAGGAACTAAAAATTGTATTGCTTGTCAAACATCAGTCTTTTTTAGTTTCCAACTTTTTTTTGGAAAAAAAACTTTCTGGTGGATTGGGCTGGCAAATAATTCAGTGCTACACCTTCCAAAAAGGAAACATTTGCAAAATACGGTCAGCGCAACTCAGAAATGCTGCATCCGTACATGATGTTTGACTGGCAGTGTTACAATTTTAAATTGGAATAGTTCCAGCACCAGTCTTTTCAATTTGTTCCAGAATTATTGGACGTGCTGAGTTAATTGATATAAATATAAGAAATGACCAGCCTAAAGAGGATCCGTAGTGCAGGAAGTTTAAATGCGATTTTTTTTAAGCACACTAAAATAATTAATTTTACGTTGAATAACAGATTAGACAATTTTGACAATTCAGGTCAATCGGGCTAATGTAACCTGTATTTAACAGCCATCCTGCCATCAACAATCCATTTGGTTTATTCCTGATGGGGACCACTTAATGCAGGTCTGCTTGAAATTCTATATCAGACTCAATAAACTCTTCTGACATGTGGGTTCCGGAGGCGGCTTCTGGATGGCAGGTCTTGTATACAGGAATCAATAATCATTTTCCCACCAGGGTCAGAGTGCAATATATTTGGGTAGAGTCATTTGAGAGTTCGCAGTTTATTCTGCCAGGAACACAGGCTCATTCAGCTGTTTTAAACAGCTGACTCATCTGGATATCCTGACTGCTGGCAGCCATGGCCATGATGTATGCAACAGCTCGGCCTATTGATTTTTGGAGACGTTCTAAAATCATGAGGCAATTTTAGATGCTCAATCCCTTTAAAGAGGTGGAGTGAGTGGTGCATTTTTGGGGATCTAAAAGCAGTTGTAAAAGATAGATTCGCCCACAAAATATATGGTCAATTCACTTCACAGTATATTCTGTGAAGCGCTTTGAGACGTCTCGAAGACGTGATAAGGGACTATATCAAATACAAGGATTATTATTATTATAGATTGTATGTCAGAAATCGGAATCCGCTGTAATTTTGAGCAAATGTGTAAATATTTCCGATTTATTGGCTGATCAACAAAATGCTCTTGTCATTTTGGTTTACTTTTGAATTGCTTGTAAAATGCTACTTGTAAACGTATCAAACGTAAAACTTAACCACTCAACAACCACAATTACTTACTAACCTTGTTCTATCATGGCATCTAATGCAATACAGTAACCTTCCACTACCTCCTGAAATAGGGATGAAATCGGATGGGCCAAAGTGCCTCTTCATCCAGCCAAACCTTGTGATAAAGCCAAACATCTTCACTGAAAAGAATTCCTAAGCCCAAAGTTCTTCATCACTTGCCTTTAAAATATCAACGACTTCCTCTGAAGGGACCATGATTCCACTTTCAGCTCTTCAGTAAAAGCAACACCTTTAAGGCGTTACATTAACATTTATGCAGTAACGGTACAAAGCTGAACAAAAGAAGACAACCTCCTCAAGGTGCTGCTTCTGTTAAACTAATTCACTCCCCTTAAAACTGCTGGAGTTAGTAGGATTTGGGTAGGAAGTGGAAATGGACTGGATAGTCCTCAGGGTATTTATGTAATAAACTATGTGTTGAATTCTAGTTAAATTGTCTCAGAGACATACAACACATAGCAGTATCTTTTGGAAACTGGGTATAGTGATAGCTTTAAACTCATGGGATAGAACATACTGTATTGTATTAGGAAATAAATCAATTGAGCCCCTCTATACCACCATCACTACCACCAAGCAGACTGAGAATAGAGCAGTAATTCTAAGTATGTGGAACTCTTCTTTTATCACTCGTATTACTTTTTTGTTTCCTCCCCAATTATACACCCTAGTTTATGCTCATTTTGCAGAAATGCTTAATGGTATACTTAGTCAATCACACTCCCCTGAGTGAGGGACGCTGTATAAATACAATCACATTTTCCAACACCAACAAATGTCATTTGGTTTGGGGATAAAATGTTGCTATCCCATTTCTGGTTCCTGGCAGACTGTCATCTTTACCAAAACAAATTTGATTTGAACTCTTGTACGGTGAATAATAATAAGCAGAACACACACATTTAGAATGCTTAATTCAGCAGATTAAGCCATTTCGAAATTTCATACATATAATAAAGTTATACACACTGAGGTGGAATCTCCTGTATCAGCTGAGTTTGAATGAATCATTTCCAATGCAGAAATATGAAGAAAATCTGGAAATAGCTGGCTCCACTGTTCAGTGAGGCACATAATAGTGACTGATGAAAAATTCAATTGTGTTTCAGCAAACCAGAGAGGCACAATTGTAGAGAGAGCTCAGTTATTTCTGTCAAACAGGATGTCAGTGCACGTAGATACATTTTTTTTCCCCCAACAGGCTCCTCCACAATGCACCTGCATTGACTGTCGATTTCTTATACCATCTTGGAGATAGCAGAACAATCCTGCTTCTCCCCATTTAGAGCTTTATTTTATTGAAGGGCATTGACCGCCCCTTTAGTACACACAACCTGGAAAGGCTGATTCATCAATCACTGTGATAAACATGTCACAAAATGCAACCACGGGGATCGAAGCCTTTCAATCTTTTGTTGCAGAGGCTAATGGATATTTAATTTATGGGAGATGAAACAGATTTGGCTTTTTTAAAAAAATATACAGAGCAAATATTCATCACCCGTTTCTGATGATTCAGTTTGTATGATACATAACTGCTATTACCTTTGCTGCGCATCAACCGTAGATTTTTAACTGTCTTTATTTTGTGCTTATTGACCTTCCTTGTCTCAGGCATAAACCCGAGTAATATTGCCTCTAGAGTCAGGAAATGAGAGCAATTTATCACGGCTGACACAGGCTTTATTTACCAGGCAATAGTTAGACAACTATTTCTTGTAAATTTAGCTGTAACATTGTACTTTGATTCCTGCACCTGCTGCCGTCCTGTCTTATAAAGATGTATTTGTGGAAAGGAGCAGATCTTATACGAGATAAACTATTGATTAATGTCTTCCTTAGATTTTCCTCTGTGGTAGCACAGCACGGCAGCTGGTTTTGATAATGAATTTGGTTTAACCCATTGACGACAATACTGGACCAACAGCAGCACAGGATGGGAACTCAATGTTATACCTACTTCAATGGATAACACAAACCAAATATTCTGTAAATTGCACCAATTGCATGTTATAATGTGCAGACTTATGCGATAACCATCTACACGCCAAAGATCTTCACTGAAAGAGTGGGTATAGTGCCCACAGACATCAATTCTTGTTTATGCTCATCAGGTTGTCACTATCTGCTCAGTATTTATTGCTAAAAGAAGACAGCAATGCATTAAGATTTAAAATACCATTTCTGGCAGAGCATTAGAGAGGCACTCTATCAAAGCTCACTGTTTCTCATTTTAATTGCGACTGCAATTCCTGATTTATGAATTTTGGTTGATGCATTAGATAATTGGTAATGTTATTTACTACCTTAGAATCAAATACTGTTTTTGCTGTTAGGACAATAATCTTAATATAGTGAGACCCATTACAGCACAGTCTGATATAATGCACATTATTTGTAGCTGCTTTTCTCATAGAACATTTGCACATACACAAAACACCCTCTAATGTATCACAGTTACAGCATTGCTTGCAAATTCTCTCAGACACTCCTGATAGAACGGAACTTCTTACATAATGCATACTGTTGATGGATGTTAATTGTAAAATAACCCAAACAGATCTGCTCATCTATATTCCATACCTCAGACATAATCATAATAGAACATTTATAAAGTCTCAAGTATGATATGTAGAAATAGAATACTCTGTCTTTGCTCGTGCATTGTAACAAGAAGAGCTGTGCAACACACCCCTCACTGTAGCTGTAAACACATGCTCACCAAATAATCAATTTAAATTTAAAGCTGTTGTTTACTCGCATTTACGTTTTAGAAATTCAAGCTCAAATAGTAATACACTATAGACTGGACTATAAAGCACTGTGGCAGAGCCTGCAAAGTGGTTTAAACATTAACTGCATAGTATGTAGGTTAGTATGGTACATTGGAGTGTGGAACGTTTTCTGCATAGTTTATTATACACTTAATCGTATAAGTTTAATAGGCCACAGGTAAGACGCACAGTGCAACAGCCAAACATGATACACACACTGGCTAAAATAGTGGAAGAATTAGGCACGATCCAGGAAAAGGCCCACCATTAAAAAAAAATTCAGTTTTAAACACACAAAACAATGAATCTCTTGCGAGGCTGATCTTAAGGCTAAAAAGGTAATTCAATGTGGGTTTGACTAATCATGTTTAGACCCATACAGGTTTGTGTGAGCCTGTATTGCAAGTACAGTATAATTCATGAAGATAAGTGATTGTCTAATTATTTTCACTAGTTTTAATGACCAATATCATCAAGTAAAAGCAAATTTGATTCTTTAAACCTAAAATAGTCATCTCCAATCCAGTGAATAGGTTGATTTGACTATTGATTCTCCGTACAACATTCTCTGACCTTGAGACAGCATCCAAAGCCATACTTCTTCGATAGCCTGATGCACAGTTAGTATGAAAGCATGGTGCTATTTAATAACCCTATAAATATTTACAGTCTCTCCAACACTTTGATGTATTTATTTTATGTTCTTTCTACTCTTTTGAATGTAAATTCAGCAAAAGATAAGATTAGTTGGCCAAGGACGGGATGTGGCACAGATAAATCAAACATTTCACCCTTTCCACTCCTCGACGTAGGAGGAAAGACATCTGAAGAAGAATGAAGAAGTCAGAGAGGCTAGCTTGTTTCGACAGTTTCCTGACACCTGCGCTAAGTCAGGTTGACATTGTGTTTTCTCAGCGTGAAATTGTTGGCGGACTTTAATAATTTGTAAGTGCAGGTGCTCTGTGGCCTTTCAGCAGCAGCCGACATATAGAAATGAGGTAATGGCTCCTGTCTGTGCCTCCCTTCACTGCTTGTGTCTTAGATTGCGCCAATCCATCAAGTGTATCTTCCACCGGCTCACAAATAACCCAGACAGGAACTCATTAACATTCATGATTTTATGGACATAAGAATTCTCGGTAGATTGCCAAGCCTAATTATCCACTGACATTTATTGAAAGCTTTGATTAGTGCATATTGTAATGAATAGGAAGCATGTGGAAGGCGGCAGGAAAGGAAAGTCAAGTTGCTTACTGTTATCTTTGTACAAAAATGGCCACAGAACAAATACAGGAGAATTCATTAGCGTCCCCGTTGTCTGCCACAAGTCAGATGGCAAATGACTGAAAGGCAAATTCATTCATCTTTTTATCTTTGACTTGGTATTTGTAACATCGGTTCTTTATTCAGCTTGGAAAGATGAGGGGGATTTATTTGAAGATCTAATGAATGAAATTCAAATTGTTTCATCTGTGCAGATACAATTAAAAATACCGACTGTATGACATCAAATAGAAAGAATGACTCTGCGGTCAATATCTGTCGCTTGAGTGTATCCAATATTTTGTTGGCTGCGGGAACGAACTGTATCCAAATCAACTAATTAGGAATTGTTCATGTTCCAGTTCAGATATGCTGGTTTGTCCCTTTTAGAAAATGGTACTGTATGCCTACAGCAGGATCTTTAAACATGGGCTTACGTGTGACTCTCACATTATAGCCACAAGAACAAACTGAACACTTTTATAGGCTTTTTCCTCCTGGGTTTCTAGTCTCGGTGAAAAGAGGATATGTGGATGAAATCATATTGCTGAATGCACTGATTTTTTGTTGATATGTGATTCCAGTTTGGAATGGCCAGGTAACTTTTTTGTTTTCCTGGGAATTACTAGGAATAAGATGTGAGTTAAACTAGTCAGCTGATTACATATTTTCTGATAAATTGGTCATTCAATCCACGACTGTTTGTGAAACACTGCTGTGAGCAATTGGCTGCCGCCGAGCTTTTTTTAAATATATATATATATATATGAGAAGCGACTGTGGAATCAAAGAGAGCATTGAGGAGAAGCTACTTCATGCAGAGGGTAATGAGATTGTGGAACTCGTTGCCTGTAGTGGGGGTTGAATTACATAGTTAGATTCAACAGGAAGCTAGACCTTTACATATCGGAGAGGGGAATAGAAGGGGATGGGAGGAAGTAAGAAGTAGCTGGAGGCCCATCTGGAGTATAAATACTGGCCCCGGACTGGTTGGGTTGAGTGGTCTGTTTCCTTTCTGTACATTCTTTGTAAACCTCCATAGACTATGTGAAATGTCTTGTGGGATCAATATTTGCAAGGGCCAATGACAGCAATCAGAGCTATACAGGCAACAGAAAAAAGGGGGATAAATACATTGAAATGAATACGTGAAACATTATGCATGATAATTTCTACATCTATTCTACGACTGCCCTGACGAATTGCATAAAAGTATCCAATAGGCGATTTATTTTCCAATTGGACAATATACAAAGGATTAAAGGTGTCCAAACTGAACATGTGCCCAAACAGAATAAAGGGTGCAGTATTGATGTTCTGCCTTTAAATACGGTATCATTAGCGCATTAACTAAATGTCAGATGCCGAATTTACCAAGCAAACTTAAGATAAATAGATTAACATCATTACTTCACTGTCACGGACTCCAAGATTCATTCTTTGAATCTGACACTTTGCTCTTGAAATGTAAACATGGAAGTCGAAAGGGGTTTGCAAGTTTCAGATTCAGATTCAGTGATGGATTGGATAGATTGAAAGTAAAGTTGGAAGTGCTAAGCTTGTTATTTAAACTAAGAGCGCACTGTATATTCAGATAGTGCGAGTATCTGCTTCACAACCGATGTATCCATTCTCCATTCATGTGGGTGTTTCAAATTAAAAGGTTGACTTCTGTAACTGCAGCATTTATATTTTTCTAGCTATTTGTAATTTTGTAACTTGAACTGATACAAAGCATCGACCAGCAGAAGTAAAAATACAATGTAATTTATTTTTGAACAAATCCCTGCTCAACATCAATCATTCCAAAGCCGTGGTGTACGATTACCCAATTAGATTGACTTCCAAAAATTGACTGAAACTTTTGCTTCCTGCTAATGTGTATTCACAACTTGTTTTTCTTGTCCTCTAGGCAAACCTGTAATGATAATAACCGAATACATGGAGAATGGATCTCTCGACTCATTTCTAAGGGTATGCTGCTTTATACTTAATACTGTGGCTGTTGTTATTCTTGAAGCAATTATGATTCACCCAAAAGAGCGACATCAGTTTGTCTAACAATTTAAACTGATGAAGGTGAATCATTAGAAGCGGATGCAAAACTATTTAGTTTTCTTGTCAAGGTTTTGAATATGCAAATACTTTTACCCTTCGGCTACATAGATACTTTCTTGACTGCCATTTGAAGTTAGCTTTATGTAAATACGCCTCTATATCTATCAACAGTTTCTCCTTATTTTGCATTGGAAATCAACACAGAGTCACTAACACGACTATTCATGCAATCAAGAAAGTAACCAAGAAAAGGCTACCAATCCCACTTAGCTAGAAAACAGGACCTCATCAAACACCATGTGGTGCCTTGCCCCTTGTAATTTACTCCCAGTTGAATTATATTGTGTGTCGACCAAGCTCGGTGATAGCACTCACCTCTAAGTTAGAAGGTTGTAGGTTCAAGCCCCATGTGGGGACTTGAACTTGCACATGAACTAAGCTGACACTCCAATGCATTCCTGGGGGTTTGTCGCATTGTCAGAAGTGGCGTCCTTTGTTTGAGACGTTAAACGGATGCCTCATCTGCCTGTTCAGATGGATGTTAAAGATCCCACGGCACTATTGTGGAGTCCTGTAGCTCAGTGGTTAGAGCATTCGCTTTGCAAGCGAGAGATCTAGGTTTGATTCCCAGCAGGGCCAAACCTTGGGTAAGTTTCCTTACTCCACGACTGTTTGTGGGACGCTGCTGTCCGCAATTGGCTGCCGCATTTCGCCCACAAATACAAAGTCAATTCACTTTACAGTCTAATCTGTGAAGCGTTTTGAGACGTCTAGAAGGCATGAAAAGCGCTATATCAAATGCAAGAATTATTATTATTATTATTCAAAAAGAGAAGGGAGATTCTCCTGGTGTCGTCACCAAAAATCCCCCAAATTAATAAAAATGTTTGAGTTAAGGTTTGGGCTTTTAAGGACAGCATCTAACTCAGACTCTCTTTCCCTCAAACATTGAACGATGAAGCAGGATTAGTGATGGACAATATCCACTGGCGAAAATCTCAATTTAAGATAAAAAGATGGCACATTAATTTAAATAATGGCGTAATTAAAATCGGAGTAATTTAGCACACTTTCATTAAAATTAAAATCAATCACTGGATTTGCTATGCCTAGTAACTTCTGAAATTAGTATATTTATTTTCATTCAGCTGAGTTTTATCATAGTAGTAACACAATTCTTCATTCACAAACTTGCCTTTCTACAGACAATAGCAATGGAAACACCAGAATGGAGAACTGTGAATAGGATATTCTCTTCATTATCGAAATCTCTGGAATTTGGCATGAAATTAAAACTCGAGATCTCGCTCTGACTATTATACGTTTTCTTCCCTTCACAAACCATTTTCTATTTTGCTTTAATTTGATTTAAATGGAGGTTCCCCCATTGGTTGGGTCAATTGAAGGGTATTATTTTATGCCCTGTAACCACTTACTCACTTGGCTCAGGTAAGTAAGTGGTCTCTGGAGTTCCCAACCACGGAGACTCACTTGGCAACTTATTCATAAATTTTAACACTTCAACGTTATCCTTTTATTGAGTATCTGAGATGACAATGAGCCAAGTCTGTCTGCTTACATATCAAGTTGACATAAGTGTAAGAATTTAAAGTCATCATTAATCCTAAAATAAAACCATACAGGTTGTAATTTGTTGCTATCACATGCATTTCATAAGAGCTGAGCGAAATCCTTTCTGAGTTTTATGACTGCTGCATCTATTTGCAGGGTGAACCTGCTGCACAAACAATTTTAGTCTTCTGTGCTGCAGAGTTATCAAAGTTATCACTGGAAAATAAGAACTCCACAAAGATCTGGAGTCAAGTGAATTCTTGACCTATTGTGAATGAATGATACTCTTGTTTTACCCTCGTTGGTGCAGTTATTACAGGAAAAAAAACATCAAAATGTGGTTCTCTCAGTCCAAAAGCTCAAGCGTACGCATCACAAGCAAGTCACTTAAAACAAGAGCAGATTTCTGATGGTCAAGTTGCTACTGACAACAACAAAATAAAATTTATAGAGCGCCTTTCACATCAGGAGGACGTCCCAAAGCGCTGGACAGTCAGGGGTCAGGACCTGAGGATGGGGGAGGGGTGGGATACGACTGAGGGGAGGCAGAGATGTGGGAGGGCGATTGAAGGCACAATTGAAGAGGAGGGTCTTGAGACCGGCCTTGAAGGAGGCGAGGGAAGAAGCGAGGCAAAGGGACTGTGGGATGGAATTCCAGAGTGTGGGGGGAGAGAGGCTGAAAGCCCGGCCACCGATGGTAGGGCGGGACACATGGAGCAGGCTGGTGCCCGCTGAACGGAGGGAGCGGGCAGGTTGGTAGGGAGTCAGCAGGTCAGAGAGGTAGGAGGGGGCAAAGGCCATGGATGGCCTTGAAAGTGAGGACGAGGATCTTGAATTCGATCCTCTGGGGGATGGGGAGCCAGTGGAATTGGGCGAGGGTGGGAGTGATGGGGTCACTGGTGCGTGAGAGTACACGAGCTGCAGAGTTTTGGATGATCTGCAGCTTGTGAAGGGAAGAGTTGGGAAGGCCGATGAGGAGGGAGTTTCCATAATCGAGCCTTGATGTGACGGATGTGTGGGTGAGGGTTTCGGCAGCCTGAGGGGTGAGGCAGTGGCAGAGTCTGGCAATGTTGCGGAGGTGGTAGTCGGCAGTGCCAGTCATGGCACGGATGCGGGGAAGAAAGGACAGTTCAGGGTCAAACAAGGCACCAAGGTTCCTGTCTCGCTTAGTGAGGTTGAGTGTGCAGCCTTGGAGGCGGATGCTGCCAGTGCTTATACTTGCACAGCACGCAGAAAGTGACATCAGATTGCTTCTTGCATACAGGTCATGAAAGTGAAATCAAATGACCGAACTGACATTTTTTTTTAAAAGTGCAGACATTCTGGATAGCTTGGGTCCACAGAGCACCAGCATTACAATGGGCTTTCAGAATATTTTCTTGGCAAGTGAACTTGTACACTACATGTAATGCTTTTTCAGCATTGAAAATCAGACAATCCTGCACGGTTGCCATGATACAAGAATTTTGCATTAAGATTAAAGCCTCCCTCAACCCTAGTATTGAAAGAAAAATCAGTCCTACTTGGTCTAAATTTAAACGCCACACAGATCAAACAAAAGTTTCAGGAATTTAAGCTCCCTCTTACCGATTGGCGTCTCAAGTGATGTCTGTTTCACCAGGTACATTTAATTTTTTATCTGGAAATTGCATTTCTTCTGTAGAAGATGCAGAGGAGGAGGTGAAAGCTCGAGGGTTTTACAAATGTTTTATTTCCCAACTACTCAAAGTAGAGTGTGTGCAAGCTTTCTTTCCCTGAGAGACTTTGCTTGTGGTTTTATATGATCTGTTCTTTTCTAGATTAGAAACCCGCTGCGAAAAAGATCAGTTGGCTGATTTTTCTCAAGATAAAACAATATAACCTCAGATATTTTGAAGCGATGTATTCCTTGTTTAGTCTCTCTTCTGATTTGATGCAACATTATTCCTTTTTGATACGTTGCAAATTTTCTTTTTATATCTATTCAGAAGCGTGATGGACAATTCACGGTTATTCAGCTGGTCGGGATGCTCAGAGGAATCGCCTCCGGGATGAAGTATCTTTCAGACATGAACTATGTACATCGGGATCTAGCAGCGAGAAACATTCTAGTGAACAGCAACTTTGTCTGTAAAGTATCTGACTTTGGATTGTCTCGAGTGCTGGAAGATGACCCAGAGGCTGCCTATACAACTCGGGTGAGTTAAACGCATTTGACAGGCTTAATTTATTTCACTCAGTGTGTAAGTCGACACTTGAATTAGGTTCAAATGTTTAGTTGTTCCCCGCAAAGCTAATATCACAAAAAATTAAGAAGGGAACATTTGTGTTCACAAAACCTCTCCATCAAGATATTATCTGGCCACACACTCAATGCAAAGACCCAAGTGGTTTCATGCGCCACATGGAGCCAAGAGTTTTTTTTGTTGTTGACATTTTCATGACCAGTTGATAAGTATTTTATTTGAATCCTGCGGTTGAAATATTGGAGACGATGCAGTGCTTTCCATCTTTTTACCTCTGGGATTCAGGGTCAAATCAGCACAAGATGAAGGTCTATTCTCCCAAACTGCTCTGTGATTCCTTGTTTATACAGCTGGAAGTAATGTGACACTGCTTACAGAAGTTCAGCAATTCAATTGCTGGATTTAAAATTTCCCTCTCCTGCCTATACATGTTGTGAGCTGAAGAGAGCTCTGCACATGTGCAACTGAACACTGGCACAAACCAATTCAAATTGGTATTATTAGTCAGTCATGCTTTAAATCAGCTTTTTTTTAAAAAAAACAGTACTTTAGACTGATCAAGAATTTCTAAGGGACCTTTTTGAGCAGAGGCCAAATCAATTTGTGCTGCTACATTAATACTTCAGAGATTGAATTCAATGCCTTGAAACATTCTAATGAAAAAGGTCTTCACTCCATTCCTCCAAATATGCACAAACATTGTGAAGGAAACTGGTTTATTAATATATTTCCCTCGTCTAAACAATTTCAGTCACGTCTCCCTATTTTGATGAAAAACTATAAAACAGGAAATGCACAGCTGGCTACAGTCAGGGACCACAGATAAGCAGTCAGCTATTATCTTTTTACATTTTGTTCAGAATTTAAGAGCAGTCAATTCACTCTATTTCAAAGTAATGTTCGTACATGTTTTCAGGGAGGAAAGATCCCTATTCGATGGACTGCTCCAGAGGCCATTGCCTATCGCAAGTTCACTTCAGCCAGTGATGTATGGAGTTACGGGGTTGTTATGTGGGAAGTGATGTCCTACGGAGAGAGACCTTATTGGGAGATGTCCAACCAGGATGTAAGTATCAATTGTGGTCCATGCAACTTCAGCACGGAAATTGTACACTTAAATCATTTGCTTAGAAATTAAGAAACTCTTTGCTATTAAAAGTTTGTCAGTCCTTCCAGTCAATTCAGTTTCTATGTTATGGCACACAAATATCAAAATGTTATTAAACACATGAGTAACAGGTTTCTATTCATTCGTGGCGCAATTTTAGTTGTAAAAGATTTAGTTCAAAATATGCAACGTGTATCATTGGAAAACATGCACCAATAGTAATGGTTTATGAGGTCCACAGATAAAACAAAAAAAAATTGAAGTGAAGAATGTGCTGGGCACCTCTGTCAAATTCAGAGATCGTTACAGAAGCTCAACTGAAACAATTAGGGAGATATAATAATAATAACCCTTGCATTTGATATAGCACCTTATCACTTCATTGAGACTATAAAATGAATTGACTTTATATTTTGTGGGCGAAACACGGTAGCCAATTGCGCACAGCAGTGTCCGACAAACAGTTGTGGATTGAGTGACTCAATGTTCTTACACTGTTAAGAGATAGATAACTATCTGAAGAGGAACCAAAAGACTCAACAGACAATATTTTGAGAGTGATGAACTTCACATATATTCAGATATTGAGATTTACGGGTTTCTATCTACTGTTTGAAAATAAATTTGAAACCGAGACATTTTTAAGTGTTACCTCATTTGTGATTAATTGGGAAACATTGCCTTGGGCATCTTGCAAGGAGCAGTAATTGTAGAAGGAATTAGATAAGAAATGACTTAAAATACTTTCCATTGGTAAAATCTGGGTAAAACGCTCATATCCTTACAGGTAATAAAAGCAATTGATGAGGGATATCGTTTGCCAGCTCCAATGGATTGTCCTGCTGTTCTTCATCAACTGATGTTAGATTGCTGGCAGAAAGCTCGTGGTGACAGACCTAAGTTTGGTCAGATAGTGAACATCCTTGACAAACTGATACGGAATCCAAGCAACCTCAAAACATTAGCCAATGATGCAGCATGGTAAGGTAACATGTTGAACACAGATGCAACGTTGAAACATCCAATGTTAAACTATTTTGAATCGTTTTCATACTGTTCCTCTCTGCATTTTTGTGTGCAGGTCAACCAGTTCCTTGCAGGATCCGTGTACACCAGACTCCTCGGCTGTTACCACACTAGAAGACTGGCTTGATGGAATCAAGATGGGCCAATACAAGGAGAACTTCTCAGTAGCTGGTTACACGACACTGGATACAGTTGTGTACTTAAACAGCAGGTACTGTAAGTAGTGATATGGTTCCAATTTGACTTGTCCTTTCAAACATTATTGATGCTGGTACACTGACTAGACTGCTGAAGGCTTCATATTTCAGCGTAAATTATGGCACAGCCGTCCCAAAAATTTCACCAACAATTCATTGGTCATTCATTTTGTAGTGTAATCCCTCTAGCTCCCCCACACCACTCCCTGTTCATTCTAGTTTTTAAATGAGTTCAATTGGGCATGGGTACAGCCAATGTCATTCCTTCATCAGAAGATCAAGAGGATCAGTTCACTCCTGGAGAGGCAATAGATCCCTTGTTTCAACTTTCTCTTTTGCAAATAGCGAGTAAACCAGTTCTGGAAACTGACATCTTCCTAACCATTTAAAAAGCTGACATTCTGGAAAGGTTGACTGTCAATATTGTGAAAACAGCATATAAAATGCAAGTTTTTCATGGAATGATGTAATCTTCAGTACAAACAGGGTTAAGCGTCAAACCTGTACTTGCTCAAATTAGGTAAGAAATGATCTGCCATATTTCAATACTCTTAATTGATCTTTTTTTCTGTGCGTTTCCAGTGACCTCTGCAGAATTGGAGTGACATTGGTTGGACACCAGAAAAGGATTCTCTTGAGCATTCAGAACCTCCACGCCCTGGCTAATCAGATGCATGGAACACACATTCAAGTGTAAGAAAATGACTACACCAAATGCTGTAGGCCGATTGGGAGAAATCAGCTGTACACCCCTGCTTCCTTCTTCTGATTAAAAACTCCTTTATAACTGGTTAGGAGAACATCTTTCCTAAAAAGGTGTAATGTAACTACATTTTGAGCACTTGTACAGCCTACAGTGACATTCAAAACATCAGAATACTGATTGTGCCACCTCTTAGCTAAACTGTATTTTGTAAACTGTCGTTGCTAATGGGTAAGACTACAGCAGAAAGTGCTGAGGAAAATAACAATAGTGGTTTGATTCATCAAAGAGGACAGCGGTTTAAAAATCAGAATTCTTGAACTCCAGGCGATTCCTTGCAATAGCTACCAATTGAGTTTCCAATCCAACTCACTTTTGCCATTCTATTTTCCTTCTGCATTCTCAGAAAACTATCAAGACCCTATTTTCAGCTTGAAGTAGGTCTGATTACCCAGCAGTTGCAGTAGTGCAAGTCAGACATTAGTTATAGATGCAAAACTCTCTTGCTGGCCTATGCTCACAGGATTGTCCACTCTTAAAAGGCTTTCAAATCAACTAGAATGATAAATCTCAAAAAACACCCATTGAGCTTTTATCACTGAACTCCAGCAGAAGATAGGTGAGGATTAAGCATGAAACTTGTAGTCACTGTTAATAGATTAAGAGAGATAATTTGGCCATACTTTGTTCATGGATGACTTCCATTCAGATAGATTTGCAATTGATAGACATAGCCAGCTAAACCGAATGTTGGAGTCATACTTTTAAGTGCAGGCGAGGTGACTGAACTAATTTGAAGTCTACTCTATGAAAAAATCTATATCTGGATCATATCCAAAGTATGAACAAATTCTAAATATGGAGCCAGCTACGTGGAGAGCCAAATGAGAGCAAATGGACTCGCTCACCTCTCTGCAGGAGAGTTTTGCTAATTCATGCCATTTCCCCTATTCCCTTGATGGTCTGCCTAGGATTGGAAACTTGCTGTGTGGTGAATTACAGTGGGGGGTGGGGAGAGAGAGAGGGGGAAACAAAACTTGCATACTGCTCCAAATCATTGAACCCTTTTCCTATCCTACATAGCTTTATTCTGCCTTCAAACATTAAACAGATGAACACTGGCACAGGTTGCATCAGTAACTTTATACAAATATAATCCTTTTGGTAACTCAATGGGACATGGGGATTGCATATGCTGAGCCAGCACCACAATCTTCAAAACCTGGTTTCGAGCTGAAAAATAAATCTGAAATAGATACTTCTATTTCTATTGTTCGGTGGCTATTTCCTCACTTGCGTTTTTCACTGCCTCGGTTTTAAAGTTGTTGATTTTTTTACCTCTTGTGAATAACTGTTAAGATATAGTGTACTAGTTACTTTAGAACTGACTCGTGCAAGTGAAGATTTACAAAACAGAGTGATTAATCTAGATGGTCAGTCTGTGGTTTTTTTCCCAGCAAAGTGAATCCGGCTGTACGGGAATCAGGTTCAATACGTTAACTGCAAGGTTCTGTGTTGTAGACGATTTGAAATGAATTTTTTTTTAGCATCTAGGAAAACAATATCGTACTTGGGATAGGACAGCAGTGTTGGATTAAAGAAATGGCCTCAGCGCTTGGGTGAGCTATTATTTGAAGAGAGTTGCCTTGAGAGTAATGGTAATGCTGCAGAGGACTATCACACTTTCAGTGCCTCCCTTGATGGTGTCTGCACGTTTTGCTCAATTCTTACAGTAGAAGGAGAAAGCAGCCAGAAACTGAGAACGCAACTGGGATACATGGAATACCAGACTTATTTCAGACGTAAAGCAGGCCTTTGGAACTCAAATTGAGACTCTGTCACTCATCCATTATGAGGGCTGCCTCTTATAAGGAACAAAACCAAGTGTATGTGTACATGCACTTTGGATAATGTGGTGTAAAATTCAGTCTGCGGTATATCCAAGCATGGGTCAATCAACAGAAAGAATTCCATTTCTGCTTGGTGTCAGTGTCCACTTTGAGTCATACAATCATGGTTATTGCTGTAAACCATCATAGTGCTGTTCAGTAATGTCTCTGTTTATAGAAAAGTAAAGAAATTTATTGAAAGGAAAGTAAATGGTAAAGATAATCTTTGTGTTGCTTTAGTTGTTTTACCCTCTATTGTATTACAGTGATATTTTCTGAATCATTTGAGCGAGGAATGTTGGGTCAACTAAGAAAAGATGCAATGTGTGAAGCCCACGACATTGTGATCGTGCCTCAAAATAAGAGATACAAGTATCACACACAAAAAAATGGTCAGTGGGGAGAAAAAGTGATTCTTTTACAGAATCTTCCAAGTTGACCAACCAACAGAAAGGGACCACAAAACCTGATTGAATTTCACTGTAAAACACTTAGTTTCTTGAGCAAGTTTTAATACTTCAATAAATTGGTCACTTGTTGTAGGGACAGATGTAACTTGCTTCAGATATTGTGAACAACTTAAACAAACTGTCAGCACTGGAATCTGAATAATTGCAACAATAAAAAAAATGTTATTTTGGAATTGACAATGAAATCGACTTTTAAGCAATGAATGGACAGCTATTAAACTTAAGAAGTAAAACTTTAAAATGCGACAGAACAGTAAAAGCAAAAGAACACAATCTACTATTAAAAAGGACGAATGACACCATTTGTGTTCAGCTGGCCTTTCCACGCTCTCAAATTAGTAAAAGCAGACACAAAAAAAATGAGTTTTTTTTCTTGCACATAACTTCAATTGCGAAACATATTCTACAGACAACTTGGGAAATATTGAGGTTTTTAAAAGACAAAGTGCTACCATTTTGTAACAGCACCAAGATAAATGGCGGAAAGGAACAAACAGAAGTGAATATTGAATTATATTGTATAAAGTGTACAGTGTTACTTACATAAAACTATAGAATGTTTATAATTGTGAATTTTTAAATGAATAAACTGAAACAGTTCCATCAGTAAGAGCAGAGTAACAAAACTACTGCAGTGCCATAGGAAATGTAAGCAAATACTGTATGTGAGAAAAAAAANGTAGCATTAATGTTAGGACAAGGTTAACAACAGTTTTGTGCATTATGAAGAACAGTTTTGTTTAATATACATAAGGCTGTGCCAACAAATTGATAGTAATCTAGGGACAAATTTGTGAGAAAGAAAAAAAATACTGAAATGTACTGGATTGATTTGTCATCCAGTCTGAAGCAGCAGGTCACAGGGCTGTGTGCCAGACACTTTCCTGAAGAAAAACATTAACAGTACAATATTGTGATCCTGGAACACAGAATTCTTTGGTGAAGAGGGAAGCTCATTGTAGCTTTATAAATTCAGGAACGTTTGATAATTTGACCATACAATCCCCTCAGCATTTTCTGTCCTGCGGCACTGAGCTCTGTACAGTCAAATTACCCGAAGGCTTGCAGCTCAATGCATTTGATTGATGGGTTGATGTCTGTAGAACATTAGATTACCAGATATGTTTGTTGGCACAGTCCTAAATATGCTGATGAGCCTGGTTTCAGACTGCGTGCGAGAAATGAGACCATGGCCTTGATGCCAAGTCTGTATTAATTTATGCTTCTTAATTTGTGAGTTTTGTTATCAGTTTGCTGAGTGGCCATTTGTTCCTCCATACTGTTCTAAGGAATTCGCTGGTGGTGTATCAGTTTGGTTTTAATTTCTACGTTGCTGTAATAAATATGCAGATATTTTTGATTTTTTTTCCACCGATGAGACTCTGCCCCCACTTTTCTGTTTGCTTGCTCTGTGTCTGATGTGTCTACAGTGTCTGATGCTAACTGGATTTTGGAAGCAATGCTGGCAACAATTGCATTTCAATTTTGTTCAGTCATGATTTAAAGAGCCATGCCAGTGTAGTTCATTGTTAAGTGGCCAATCAATACATACATTTTAGTCAGTTTAGCTCAGTTCGTAGCCCGTTCATCTCTAGATTTCTGTAAAGGACGCTATATGAATGCAAGGGCTCAAAAGCAAAAAAATTTCAAGATGTGTAAGTAAAGGATAATAAATATAGGAGATTTTACACTGAACATTTTAGCAAACACCTGCCACCATAGTCCATTGCTCAAAACCCTCTGCAGTACTGGAGGAATTGATAACCAGAAGTGGCCGAAATCAGAAGATCGGTGAAGAAGGCCGTTTGGCCCATCTGATCTTATCCTTCCAGAAGACTCACCCTAACTTTCCCCACCCCATCCCTGCATCAAGTGTGCTATAAAGCTTGCTGACCTTTTTAAACCTTTTTTTTGTATCTGGTGACTTTCGGAAAGATGCATGTCACCAGATTGAGTTGCACACTTGATAATCCCATTGGTTGTAACTGCGTTTATATTATACTTTTGGGAGGAAAGTAAATGCTGTTTTTTTTAAATATGGTTTTAAAAATGCATGAGGCAACCATGACCCTATGTGACATCTTCTGCATTCTTCCGGAGTATAAATTAACCTGCCAGCTGCAAATAACACACTGAGTATCAGATCACAGATATGCTAAAAGCTAAACTAATTTAGCAATCAACATGGCTGTGATATGTATCTATGTCCCAAAGTTTACAGAGCCTCAGGGATAAAAAAACATTTTACCGAACATCCAAAATCCATAGAGCAAAGACCCAGGTTATGCACTTATACAATCAGACATGCAAAGAGTATGAAATAATAAATCTGCTGTAAGAAGGGATTTTTATTGTTAATATAATTAGATTCCAAAAGCATTTGAAATTCTACATTTATATAAAATGGAACGATTGAAGTCATACGATAACAGGAGTCCTGTTAGAATTTAAACTCACAATCTGAGTCTTATTACAAATTATTATATTGAAATACTCAAGAGTACTTATATTATACCTTTCCCTCTTGGTTTAGCTTCTGTTATACACAATCTCTTTTAATTACTTTATTCTGCAACACCTAAAATATTAATATCAATGCACAATTTCCTATCCGAGAGAGAGAGAGTGTGTGTGTAAGTGATCTGTTCTCAGCCAATTAAGCTTCTGAGTTGCTAGCTGTGAGTCAGTGAAAGAAGGTGAGGCAATTCTGACTGCCTGGGATTAAATGGCAAAAGGTTCTGGCTATGGGAGAATTTTCGCATGTAGTAATACAATGAGATTACGAGATACAATGAGATTATGAACATACCTTGCAGGATATATGTGACCAAGAAAGTGTCTTACGAGCACTGCACCAACCATGTTAACCATAACTTAAAAAGGCACATGTATAAAGTGTGTGCCAGGTACGGGCGGGAGGAAAGAGACTGATATTTATAGAATTCTTCCTCCCCTCCTGAATTTACAAATTCATTTCCTGCGAGTATAATATGTAGCATACAACAGACCACTAACTAGATCGCTAAACAATGTTGATTGAGAAAAATGAGAATTTGGGGTCTGGTTTGAGCAGTAAAAGGCACCAAACAAATGTGTATCTGTGAACAAATTCAACTCAAATATTGCCAAAATTAGTTTAGAGAATTCGGTCCGGTAACAGGGAAAAGGAAATCTCACCTCTGCCAGAGTTAAGAGCTGTAGTCTAAACACAATCTGCTGGGAGAAGGGTTTGGAGCACTTTTGATTAGTACTTTAGTCTTGCCATCTGCTGTTTTAATCACTCACTTTACATTAAAGTCCTTTAGGAGGATAAGAAAATTGTCCAACAAGGCTAAAACCTTTTGCACTCCCTTTCTTGATTTAAATGAAAGGATTTTTTTTCCCCCAATATCAAAAGGTAAAACTGAAAATGAATGTGATAAAGAGACCATTTACATAATAAACATCTCCAAAATCTGCTGGTTCATGTTTTGTTTACTAATTGGTGATCACAGAATACAACAACAACTTGCACTTATATAGCGCCCTCCACGGAGGGTAGCGTCTCAGAGCTCTTAACAGCGGAGGAGCCCGACTCCGAGCCGGGAGGAGGGGGGAGGTGGCCGTAAGCACGGTCGAAGAGGAAAGTTTTCAGGCGGGACCTGGAAGAGGGGGCGAGGCATAGGGATTGAGGGAGAGTGTTCCAGAGTTTTGGGGAGTAGTGATTGAAAGCACGACCTCCGATGGTGGGGCGGAGGGCGCAAGGGACGAGCAGGAGGCCGGTACCAGTCGAGTGGAGGCGCCGGGTGGTGGATTGAGGAGTGAGGAGGTCGGAGAGGTAGGGAGGTGCCAGAGAGTGAAGGGATTTGAACACAAATAAAACTACCATGGAGAACGCTTATTCAATATGAACCTTTGAGACACATTCCCTCACGTCTACTTCTCAGGAATGACTGGCTCACGGATTACTTCAGAGTCACACTTAACAGAAAGAAGTGAACTGTAAAACCATTCACAAATCTTTCAAGATGCAAAGTATTTCTGGCTTTATTTTATTATGCAAGAAAATACGAATACTGTAGCTGGTGTATATTATATTTGGCAAAACCTTCATTGGCCTTCATGGACCTCTCAACTTCCATGTGAGAAATCAGTAAAAAAAATCACAGAAAGACCCTGAACGCAGAAGCTAGCACGGGTGGTAAATTTGCTTCATTCACATTGAAGATCTCCTAAAGGAGCCTATGCAATGGAAGTGTTTCACTTGCCTCCCTTTCCATTCACCATCAGCTTTGGCTTCAGTTGAGGCCCGAGCACATAAAGGTGCTTTTCTGCTTGTGTAAACTCTTCTTGACTTACCGTGGAGTGTTTTGTAGGCATTTTCCTCCATTCCTTTCTCTCTCTTTCAGACCATTTATCTGCTGTACGAAATCCTTCCACTTCTCAGGGTCAATTTAACTTCAATGAGTAGATCTTTTGTTGCTTTTTGAGGCCTACCTCCATCTTTTCCTGTCCAGATATTTAGTTCCTCTTTCAATTCATTCCATACCTGGCTTCCTTTCCTCTTGTGTAGGTCTGTACGCGTTCTGGGTTGACCGGTGCATCAGTCTTCAGTGATTGACGACATAAGAGGCACAGCAGAATTCTTTATCCCCTGAATATCATACTTCTGATTCCAATTCCCATGGCTTGAAGGAAAAACTGCAACCAAATCTAAAATAAAAACAAATGAGATCTCATCAAAGATACAATCAATAATTTGATGCTCAGACACACCAAATCACCTTTACCCTTTCCAGTTATGCTAGCTCGAAACTTAACTTTCTTTTGTTGGAATGGGTGGCGGGGGGAGGGGGGTGGGGGGGGGGAATTAAGCAATCTTATCTCTATTCCCGCAGTTCACTTAATTTGTTTTAAGTGAATAAACCATGCATTAAATAATTAAGAATAAAATATCAATGCTAACTACATGTATATCGAAAACCAATGCCAGCATCTATTTGGAAGAAGAATGTTATGATTTATGTAAGTGATTTAGCTCAAAACCTTTACACTGTTTACAATGTTTAGAATGATGGAAATTAATTTGCTGCCTTAAAGTTACCCATAAATCAAAGCAGGCAATCATTAAAATAAAGATTAAACATTCATAAAAGTATCACAGTGTATGCATAATTTCCCAATCCCCAGTTGTTCTTATACTGGAATGCAAACATTTATTTAGACATAAGATATGAGTAGGATGGTTCTGATGAAATTTTCTCCCTCGTGCATGGGACTGTGTCATAATTTATACATCTAAGAGTTTTAATTCAAAGGGAATATTTTGAATAAACAATGACATTGTGCTTTAAGTGACTGAATCAAACATTGAAATATCTCTTTGCAAAGTTGTCAAATTTTTCCAATTTTCTAATTCTCTTTCTCCCAACTCGTTTAGCAAATGGCTAAAGGTACAGCAGTGACCGACAAGTTCTCTCTCCCGCACTCATGCACTTTCCAGCAGGGGTCACTAATTAGAAATGAGGAATGGGAACCTCACCTGATTTGTTCTATCTTATAGCAACTTGTGCTACACCTACCACTATCCAGACTGAGATGTATAACCAACTTTATAACTGAGGGCCGCCAGATGTATTGATGTTCCATAGACTGAACTTCTTCTACCTAATAAGTGTACTCAAAATGAGGAAGATATTATGTCGAATCTCTTGAATTGTGTAAGATTTACTTCATTGAAAATTCGGGTTTCAACCCAAAACATTACTGAAGAAATACTTTGCCAAAAATTAAAGCACACCCCGATACTGACCTAACAATTCATTATGTTTTACAAAATCACTTAAGAGGCTTTTTCTTACTCTGCTAATTCCCCTTGTGTATTCTTGTATGCACTATTTTTCTCCATTCTTCTATATTAATTTATGGGCAGGGCTGTTAATTTCAATGACATGAGATAATTGACTTCAGTGAAGTAAAAATTAATTAACTCCACAATATTAGCACCTAGTGCACAATCCAAACACGTTGAAAATGTCATAGCAAACACCTTGCTGGAATATTGCACTGCGATATGTGAATTTGCTCACTGACAAAGATATTCATAACTTGTTCACCTTTGGTTTGTGTAAATGATGAGCCATTCATTCTCTTTATACAATGGTAATGAACAATTAGATAAGGTTATGGATATGTGTGCCATGCATATTCACAGAGATTAGAGGAATCACTATAAAGGTCAGTATCTCTATGGAGCAGCCTATTAAACAAAGACACCTCTCGATCTCAGAAATGTCAGCTATAGGCAGCAAATTACAGTCTATCCTTTGCTGTACAGATGCAAAGGTCATAGTTGATTCTCATCTGATGTGCTCAGTTTTCTTGCTAATGGCTAGTGCACCCTCATTAATCGACACCTGAAACTCCCTTTGGTGGCTGGTGAAGTGAATAAAAAGAGCAATTAGCGCACTGGCACTGGGGAGAAATTATTCAATCATAGACAACCTCTCGTCACGTCTCAAACTACCTCAATGTGATGATAAAGCAATCCATACCAGGAGCCTGCACTCAAATAGGAATATTACCAACATTTTACTTTGGATACTTCAGTTACAGAGAGAGAGAAAAATTGGAAACATGCTATCAATTAATGTCAACAATTAAAATGCATTTTTCTCAAGTAATACAGCCTACAATGCAGTTCTAGGTAATGAACAGAAGACATTTAGACTGGTCAGTTTCCTTTCCAGGGAATTCTTAGCAAAATATCTTCTCAGAAGAATTTATTTTCTTTCCCAATTTTCTCCCCACTCTCCTAAGGGCACTGATTTATATTAGATCCCATAAGCAGCAACATTCCTAGCATACCTGACCCAAGTGATTATTCTTCATGTGTAAACCTTGACAGTTGTAGAACAACATTTTACTGGGTGGGGTGTGTGTGGGTGGGGGTGGGGTGGGTGAGGGAGAGGGGAAAGAGGAGAAAATCATTCACTACACATGTACTTTCCAAAAGGAGTCACAAGAGAGGTCCAGATGAAAAAGGCCCTTGGGCCCATTTGATCTCATCCTTCCACAATGCCAATCCTACCATCTCGTCATGACAAGAACAGAGCATTTCATAAACATGTTCTGTGTCTTGGCTTCACCGTTGCTTCCTAGATACACATTCCAACTGTGTAAAGGAATATTTTACTGAATGTATAGCTCTTTTAGTAATCTTCAGAACCCTAAACAAAGACCTCTTTGTTCAGCCATCTGCGATTCTGAAAGCTCTGATATACAGTACCTTGTATTTGTGTGTATTGAATGTAATTACCAAGTGATCAGACCGGATGCAAGTGTAAGATTTTGATCATTTCCCTCAATTCCACATGATCTGTAATCTTGATTAACTACAGCCATTTACACACATTCCTAGCCACTACTGTGAAGGGAGGGAGCACAGATATTTTCCCTCTTTACTCCTAAATATTTATTCAATATATTTTGATCTGTGTTGATCACCATAGAATGTCGAGGTTTACCAGAACTGTGTTAGATATTTAGTGCGAGTCCTATAAATGTGCTTCTGTTACATGGGAAATTCAAGCAAGCATTTGAATGCTTATGATTTAGCCCAAAACAGTCCTCCGAAAATGACTATGGACAGGAATGAGCTAACTAGGTCACATCTATGAAGAATATTATTTTCTACACACCAAGCCTACTAGCTTTACTTCATGTTGAAAAAGCCATATTGATCATCAATAATCCAACTCACTTACCTTTCAATTTTTGCTTCTAACAAAATACTGCTTGCCAAAAATAACGACAGGATGCTGCAACGTTATTATCAGTAATAAGTGATCAATAACATGTTACAACTTCAAATTAAAATTACAACCATGTTCTCAGATTCATTACTTCAAATGAAAGATGCTTGTTTTTTTTTCCTGGAGCAGCCGACCGCAGATAATAAATAAATATCTATTCAAACCCAACACTTTGCTAGCTGCCTCAGTTGTAACATTCAAAAGGTTTCACAATTACATCCTGAACATGATTAGAAACCAATGTATCAAACTCTCAACTTGTCTCCCTTTCTAGTGCAGCTAAATACAAGTAGTAAATTCAGTGACATTTTAAAGTCACTCATCAGAAGAAAACCTAATATCATTAGATATGGTGAAACCATAGTATACAAATTAAAATTATCAGGTTTACTGCATCATAGGACCACAAATATTTGCTTCCCAATATGTAATAACAGAAGCAGTTATCTGGTATTTTTTGTCATTGTCATCTAATAACTGTCACCCCTTCAAAGAAAAGGGTCACAGCAGCACAGAGTTTGGTGCAGATTTATTCTTCTTGCTGATAGTAGAACGCACAGTAGCTCAAAACAATGCATGTCACTAGTTATATCTGCTGTGAAAGTGATTTGGGTCCACAGCAGTACAGACATTTTCCAATGATTGACAAGGTGGTGTTTGAATGGAACCAACCCTTTGTGTTTTATTTTGTTGAGGATCTGCCACCTTCAAGACCATTGGGAAATAGGTAAATTACAAATCAACTCGAGTTACATTAGGAAACATTGCTGTTGCTGTTTTCATCCTTATTTAAGTTTATGATAACACCTTCAGA
This sequence comes from Callorhinchus milii, assembly GCF_018977255.1. Lineage (NCBI taxonomy): Eukaryota > Metazoa > Chordata > Chondrichthyes > Chimaeriformes > Callorhinchidae > Callorhinchus > Callorhinchus milii. The sequence goes on along the minus strand of NW_024704752.1, from coordinate 14,002,391 downwards.
GATGCTCTTCAATGTTTATTTTGATTGTCTGGTCCATCTGATCTTTTAAAACGTGTCGAGGCATTGGAAAGATTGCTAATGAACACCAGCAGGAATATGCATAGAAGGATTTATGAAAAGCACAAGGAAAAAATTAATTCACAAAAAGAGAAAAGAATTGGAACAATTTCTCAGAACCTCACCCTTGCTATGTTTTTTTGGCTTGGATTCGGTTTCTGCGGCTTGCATTCTGTGGCAGTGCTTCTATCGTTAGAAAATGCTAAAAGAGCTATTCACAGTGATAAAGTGCACCAGCACAATTTCCTCCTGATTCCTCAGACAAACATTTTCTTTGTTCGTTTCTGAAGGATTGGTTTCAGTGACTTTCTTTTTAAGACTGCCCCATCTTTAGCCACTAACTTCTGCTAGCAATTGGTTATGATTCATGGAGAGAAATTGATTGACAGGAAGCTTTCAGTCTCACCACATAGAGAGAGAGAGATGCCTAAAATGGATGAAACTCTGCCCTTTAATATTGGAGGAATAAATAACCTTCCAAAATACTTTGTGTCTGCAGAATAGGTCCTCACGCCCTTTTCATGCTGCTTTTATTCGGTGAACAAATGCATCATACACTTAGCTTTGAGTGAACCCTCATGGTATGTTTATCAAAATCAGATGGAAATCAGTCCCTTATTGAAGAAAAATACATTTTGAACTTTCTGAGCTGAAGCAAATTGTACTCTCTATTGTTTTAAAAAGACATGACTTGTTGGCACTGTGTGACAAAGAGACACTTGTGTTAAGAAAATAGAATGAGGCACATCCACCTCCACCCCAATCAATAGAATAAACTGAATGCACTAACAAAAATGACCCCATTGATTGCATTATTAAAAGATTTTGAGTTATTCTGTTTTTAAAATGATGCAGAGCTGCACTGAGTTGAAATCATCATTTGCAGCAAAATCTCATTGAAACTCTTTAAGTAATGCACAGTATAGGTGTTGTAAATTGTTGAACTGATATACAATAAAAATATACGATTCAAATGGAAGCTTTTAAGAGAGAAGCAGATAATTATTTGGGGAGGACAAGTTTGCAGGGCTATGGCGAGAGAGCAGGGGAGTGGGATTGAATTGGATAGCGCTTTTTAAAGAGCCGGCACAGACACGATGGGCTGAATGGCCTCCTTCTGTGCTGAATAATTCTATGATCACTTCCTGGGAAGCATTGTGAAGGCGGTGTTGATGGTTTCCCTGAAGGTACCAAGGTCAACGTCATTTTCTACAGATAATATGAGTAGCTTTGTGGTTACAAAAGCCTGAAATTCAGCAGGAGGCACAATGAGAATGAATTTTTTGGAATAATATTAAACACCACTTCAGATGGGAAGAAGACATTACAGGAAGATCACATCATATCCATACCCAACTGGCATACACACACACACACACACACACACACACACACACACAAACACACACCCTGCAGCACTGATCACTGATCCCAGAACAGAAAATAACAACATGATCTTCATTACTCATTCAATGTACAAACTTGGAATCACCAACCCCTTTTTTCCCCCCCTTCTGCTGCTCTCATCAAACCTTGATGATATCTTGCCCCTTTACCTTGGTTTCTCAGTAACAATCCAAACATTCATAATCAAGCTAAACAAGTGAAAACGTGGCAACAATAGTGCATATCTGCATTATCTGGAGAAAAACAACAACTTTTGTGTATTTGTATAGAATGTATCTCATCAAGCACTCAAAGATGCTTCACACGATGAGATACATTCACATATGCACAGGATAGTCATTTTAGCGTAAAATCACATACACAGAGTGAAAAGTATACAGTAAGGCAGAATGACACACTCCGGTGAAATAATAGCGGAAGGGGGTGAAGAGGGGAGGGAATAGCAAGTTTAATTAACACAGATCAAAATTGTACTGAAATCTCAACTCTGGAGGCATGTAATTTCTAACCATCATCTTCTAATGTCTGTCCGTAGAAACAACCATGTAGTTTCTGGAGTTCATGAGTTCAGCAGCAGAGTCTACAAAACAATGGACACCTTATGATTATAGTTATATGTAGAAAAGAACATGCTGTTTGCAATTGGCATGTCCAAATGCAACACATTATTTACCACTAAAATGGATCTTCCCTCAGGCCATTACCACAGTCCAGTGAAGCACAACAATTTGAGGTGATAATAGCATCAAAAACAATCAGGAAACAATTTCTCGAGAATAGGGTCAAATACCATCTTTCCAAGTGTGATCCATCTCTTTCCCTTCAGAAAACGGTAGCACACAGTGTCGACTCCCATGTTGTCTGTGTAGGTTTATTATCTAGCTATAATTCTTAACACTACCATTTTATTACTGTAAGCAGGGGGTTTATTGAAAACTTCGCAGCTTCAGCAGTCTCCTGCCTGTACTCATGTACCTGGCCAGTTATTCAGTCTTACATTTTCGTGAAAGTCTAGCCCCTAGGGTGCTTTTTATCATCTTTTCCGCAACTTCCCCCTCTCCAAACTCCAAAAAAACAACCTCATTTCTAATTTAAAATCTGGAAGCGAGTCTCCCAGGTTCACGGTGCTAATTCAAACTCAGACAGCCTGTGGCTAATGTGGAAAAAAAAAGTTCAAAATCCTGAAACTGCATCTTGAACATTTTCCCTGTGGTATTTTTCCCTGTGAATGGCTGGGATTTGTGAGGGGAATAGAGAAAATGGGGACAGCAACCACAATCGCCAAGGCTCCTGTTGTTGAGCTAAGTGCAGGTTAGTACTGAAAGAGGTTGGAAACAGGAATCTGGGTATCTAACATATCAAATTTCCAGATGGAGTCGGTTATTTTCCATAATTTCTGGAGTTTCTGATTAATAGTTCAGATGGGGATCTCTGTTAATAAAACTCCTGGATCTTAACATGAATGAGACTACATTCACTGATAAATTCTCTTTTATGACTTGTCTCCAATATAAATATACATTTACCCTACTAATTCTGGAATTAAGGGAATTAAAGGAGGCAGCCAGTCTGCACGATCGCTGGAGAAGCTTTATCCCCCTAACCTTTTGGTCTTTGCGACTTGACCCAAACTCCTGTCATATCAGATTTATACTTGGCACATTGATGCTGATGGCATGATGTAAAGTTGCGGTGTGTATAAAGAGGTTATCTCACATTATCCGTTGCTTTGCATCAATGGCAGGACAAGTGCTGTTGATGCAAAGTCATACATTGAGGCAGGCTGCTGCACTAGGATTCTAGTTCTAAAGATGAAAAGCACTGATGCAACAAATCCGTCCTTTTCATCGGTTTAAAAAGAAGTCTCACCACACCAGCCAGAGGCTGGCAACCACTGTCTGTGCATGTATTACATTTAACCTTTTACTTTGTCACTACCCTTCACAGGAGTTGCCAATATGCAGCAAAATTTCAACTCCCACTTTCTCCCCTTCGGAGATGGTTGGTACTTCACCAAGAAGAGCAGTGTAAACATGTTGAGGAAGGTTCTATAGTTATCATGTTGCAGAGCGTCTCTGGGCTTTCTCCCCACAATTCCTGGCTGCAACATAAAGATGACAAATCGTCTCACGCATATCAGGAACACCATTATGTACGTACCCTTGAGATAGCTGTGCTAAAGCCGGCTATCGTCATTTCTGAGACAGAACCATAGCACCATTGAAATGTAAAGAACAGAAGGCCATCTGGCCACTGTGTCTGCGATGGCACTTTTAAAAGCAATGCTTTCAGTCCCATTTAGTGGGATGCTCACAAGGTTAAATCTCTTCCTCTCCACAGAACACCTGTGTTTAGCGGTGCTGCTATGGGGGAGGCTTCAGGCTTTTGGCTAGCATCTCTTCACACTGGGAGTTACTCAAGCAGTCTCACTGCAGGGCAATAGACCAGTACTGCATTACTACACCATTGGAACATCTTTCATTTGCTCCACTTCCTATCTTTACAGCCTCTCTGAATCAAATGATAGAGTGGTTAATGACATATTCATCACATATCTTACAGGCAACTGAATTGAGACTGGACAAGCCCATTTCATTTACAAACCCCAGACATCCATGAATACTCAAACCTCTATCTTAACTGGGCTGGAATGTAAAAATATTCATTACAAGAAGCACAATTATATATGGAAAACAATAGGGAAGTTTTAATTATACAGTCACTAAGAACGAAATGTTAAGTGATATGTATTTTTGTTATATCTGACTATATCGACTGGCAGGCAGGCGACAATGCTTATGGCATTTTGCCTAATGAAATGCAGTCTGTCTATTCCATAACTTATTTGTGGCAGTTGATTCACTTTGAAATATATTCTGTACAGCATTAGAGAGTGAAAGAGAATAGTGTTGCTAACAGTATTCACGGTCTCCACTATCACCATTTTCCAATCTGAGTGTTACCTACAGTTTTAATACCTATATTTCTTGGCAAAACAAACTTGTACCATTTTTAAGTTTGAAATATTGAATAACCACCGGTGGATAGAAGATGAAGATCTGTCCCAAGAGGTCCATAACTGACCTCAATCCTACTCTAATCAGACTTCTACACATTTGCATTTTTCATGGATAGGCATCAATGGATAGAATTCAAGAGCAGGAACCCTGGTTGATTTTCTCCTTCCTACCTTAGGAGCATTGGGGCCAAATTTAGTTCCCCCACTACTGCCTCATTGGGGAGAGCTAGCTACTTGTGACAAAGATTTCCTGAACAGACTTGCTATATGATACCCACATATATACATATGCAAATCCAACTCCACAGTGTATAAAGTTTTGTGGTGCATGCGTAGGGCATGTGCACTAGCAGAGTTCCCAGGAGAGTAGTGAAATGCATCGAGAATGAAGTCACTGCAAATTGGTACTGGCAGCTATTCAATAACTTCACTCCAGATTTACCCAGTTATGTGGATCTGTCTCTCGCTTTGTGCTTCTTTTTTTAAAAAAGACAGAACCCACAACATTACAATAATATGAAGCAGTCTCATTGCAAAATGAAAAGAATGCATCAGAGCTGAATAAATAAATCAATGTGTGGTAATTGCCTTACAGAGATAAACACAAGAATGATAGGTCATCCAACAGGCAAGAGCCTTGTTTGACTGAGGAGAATTGTGCACATGCAAAATGCTCTAGGCGAGAAGAGAGATATTAATCTCAAGTCCCTAACAACAAACACGTGTTCTGCTGGTCAACATTAATTTCAGACTTTTTGTTTTAATGAAGGTCATGTTCGTTGTGTGCTTCATTCTCCAGCACAGGCATTGGACAAGATCTATTACATGGGCCCATTCACATAATAGACAGTACATAGCTACCATGACTCCCCTTCCCAACCATCAGGGTCAAATGCTTGCTGAACAAAACATCACCAGTAATTAAAGCTGCATGACTTTCATGAAAAGTGAGAGACTTTTTTGTGTGTTGCTTTGGGGAAAGAGTAAAAGCATGCATCATTTGTGTTCTAATGCTGTTTTGCACAAGGGATGCAGTGAAGGGCTCTAAACACAATTAGCTCATTGTGTTCAGGTTGGTAAGCAAACAGTAGGATTGCAAGTCTCCATTCCCCCATGAAATGTTAGAGCTACGTGCATCTTCCTTCCTGCCAGCTCGCTTGATGGCTGTGGAAAACGGTGCTATTCATGTATGCAAAAGAACAGCATTTGTTTTTGTTGGAAAGAACCATGCTCAAAATTAGCTAAATTATGGTCTTCAAGAGTAGGCGTACAATGGCCTAATTTGAATCACTTTGGTTCAGCTCTCATTTCCATCATGTTTTGATGGGTTTTACAACCCATCATGAGATCTGTATCATACAAGCTTGCACCGAACAGCCTGTGAGCTTCATAATCCCTCGACATAGGTATAAAATAATTAGAACAATTCTTGCCATCAAACTGTTTTCCTTCAAAATCTAAAATCAACAAAACTGTTATGAACTCCTCAGGCCTCCAGAGGCTATTAATGCAGCTGTAGCTTGGTCGCATGTTAGCCTGTGGCAGATTCATGATACAGTGATGACTGAGCAAGTACATGATATAAAACCACTTCAGTTACTAGTCTTTCAGTGATGGTTTGCATCTTATCATAGGTATTTTTCATCAATTTTTGGATACTATGTTCTTTTCTGTGAAGGACACAACCTAAATATAAACATTGCTGAAATAACAGTTCCTAATGAAATAACAGTTCCTAATGAAGATGAGTTATGATTTTTTTTAATGCTTAGATTTCACAGTTTGCAATGGCAGCTTCATTAATATGGAGTTAAGTTGACTCTGGGATGAATGTCCCACTAGATATTACTGTAAATCCTGACCCAACTGTACAGCGCCTTGGGACGTCCTCCCGACGTGAAAGGCGCTCTATACATGGAATCTTGTTGTTGTTGTTGTACTGTAAATATGTCTTTCATAACAGTATTTGTGTTTAATGTCTCTATAATGCTTGGGAAGATCCACTAAAACAATATTTCCAGTCTCATTTAATGTCATCTGTAAAATTTGCATAGTCAAACGACCTATTATAATCCAAGAGTTAGAAGCATGACTATTTCAATTGTATGTGGTAGGGTGGAAGGAATGGGCTCATTTGCTTCATTTCACACTAAATGAAATTATAACTATTATCAGAAGGGTGCACTAATTGTTCTTAGCAACTCTGAGCTGCAGAATGAAATAAGGTCGGATAAGACTCCTTCTTCTAATTCCTACACAGTGACCCTTACTGGAGAGAGAGTTCATTGTGTTGGCAAGGACAATATCAGAAACCGACTGTAATGGTAAATTAACTTGCTAGGACTCACTGTCCTAGGCTAGGGTCACACATGAAGACCAATCACTTGGACGCAATGTCTGTGGATGCTTATCCCTGTTACAGTCAGCAATATAAAACAGTATTGTTGATAATCTATAATAAACTATTGTCAGACCCAAGAAGTTTAGAAGATTTCAGGTTTTGTTGTTTACTTTAACATGGCATTTAAAATAGCACGAGATGACACAGAAATATTGCAATGACTTATCAAGCTGAGTTTCAATAATAATGAAACTGGAATGTAATTATAATATAATACTTGCATTTGATATAGCACTTTGCATGTCTTCTAGGCATCACAAAGCGCTTCACAGAATATACTGTAAAGTGAATTGACTGTATATTTGTGAGCAAAACGCAGCAGCCAATTGAACACAGCAGTGTCCCACAAACAGTCGTTGATTGAAGTGACCAATTTATTATTGTTTTTTTTCTTGAGGGATTATTGGCAGGCACGTGGAGTAAGGAAACTTGCACAAGGTTTCACCCTGAATCGAACCCAGGTCTCTTGCTTGCAAGGTGAGTGCTCTAACCACTGAGCTACAGGCCTCCACTTGTTTAACAATTATATTGTTAAACAACTACATATTTGACCAAACGTCATTGTTTTTTACAAAATATTTATAATCCTGTGAGATGCTGTCTGACAACACAGAGCCAACACTATTGCCATGTAAAGCTGTAGCCCTAAACAAACTACAGAACCACAGTTCATTGAAAATGTTGTGGATTTATCAATAGAATTATCCAGGATCTTACCTCTTTCCTTGAGATATTCAGATTGTCTGTAGAAAGTCTTGCATTAAGTGACTAGAATGGTACTCAAACTGAAATTCAATTTATGTGCACAGAATCCATCTTGATTTTTTTCTCAATTTAACACGGTCACTTTTATTTTATGCTTTGAAGGATACTCCATAAGTTTGATTTCCATTTATTTGCTTACAAATAAACATGCAGATAGTACTTATTTCATTCACAGTCCCAAACCTAAACACCATCTGCCTTCTCATGGTGTTTTTTTTCCTCTCAATACAATGTCACTTGTTCAGGACTGTAGGCAGAGTGGGCTCTGCTCAATCCAGTTAGAACTACGGCAATGAATGGGAAACAAGCAGGTGAAGTCCACAGAACGAACTGAATCAAACAACACTGACTAAAACCAATCAACCTACCATAATGTTGCCAAGTCAAATGGTTGTGATGTGCACTGGGACTTAAACAAGCAATTAACAAGCACTCTGTAAACTTTAACCGGTCAAACTGTAGGGGACATTTCCTTTTCAGGTGCTATCATTACCAATTACAGGCAGAATAGCCCACAGACTTTAGTAAAACCTTATGGACCACCGAGATCAGTTCTGCTGATGTGCAGGATTGGTTCTGTGAGATTGTGTTTCCTTTGGGGAAGAGTGGTGATGGTGGGGGAGGTTATGGTGGCTCACAGAAATCAGGGTTGTGATGTGCAAGGCACTTAGGAAATTAAGCATCTGTGAGTCAATTAATTGCTCTCAGCTGATGAGAGGAAATTTCAATTAAAACTTAATTCCACATGTTACCACAAACAGCATTCCAGGGACCTTTGTGGCTTAGTCTTAATGGTCCTTATCCTGTACACTGGTTCATCAGGCTAACTCCTTGGCATTTTGGAAACAATGAAGGAATGTACATCCAAACCATTAAATACTCACTTGAAAGTGGTACTCTCTGTGGGGCAGAAAAAAACTGTGGCTGTATATCTTTTTTTCTGTACAATCAAAAAAAAGCTATGAACGCAAGTAATATTTAATGCACTTTAACACAATTTTCTCTGTTCTGCTGTGCCACAAATTTGAACATTTATTTGACCAGTAATAAATAATAAAAATAATAAATTTGTAATTTTCAATCCACGACTGTTTGTGGGACACTGCTGAGCATAATTGGCTGCCGCGTTTCGCCCACAAATATACAGCAAATTCACTTTACAGCATATTCTGTGAAGCGCTTTGAGACGTCTAGAAGACAAATGCAAGCATTATTATTATTATTCATTAAAACGATGATGATACTCCTTTAACAAACACCTTTACACAGAAAACATGGTGTGCATTATTTTTAATTCAATGCATTTCCATTTTCAAAACACTTGCTCCTCTGGCTACGCTTCTCTGCTGGCTTTTGCATTTTGCTTTTTCTCGGGAGAGTTGGTGTTGTGGTAACTCCCTACAGCTGCTGTCAATGCTGCTTGTTATTGTTCAATGTTCTGACAAAATTTCCTCTTCTCAAGCTATCCTTTGGGCACTGAGGAGTTCAAATATCAGTGGTGTCTGGAGTTCATATCTAGGGCTTGAGGATGGTCTGCAGTGTATCCCATTAAAGCTAGACTCCAAGCTGCTATTCGTGATGTATGTTTAAATAGTTGATTCTTAATACAGTAATTGCATTAGGTATCATGTCCAAACATATTCATTATGCAATTAATTTAAAAGTGCTACCTTTTGCGAAATAACAAGAGTTCCTTCTACTGTATTTTAGAATTACGTGTAAGAAATACATGTTCAGAAAACTCTTGGTCTTAGTGGTGCCCTGGGTTCCACATATCTTAGAGGGAATATCAGCTGCATTTACATTTCTTATCTGTTGTATCTATCACTGCCCAGTGCTCTGGCAGAACAAAATAATATTTTATAATCAATCAGGCAACACCTCATTTAACTTCACACCAGCTTTGTACCAGCATCAAGGATGATAAAAAATACAGACATTCTATAATTATGTGACAGCTACAATGGTGTTACAAGGTGGCTGGAGGGGTTTTTCTGAGTACTGAAATATTCTTTTGATAATGTTTCCTCTAAGTATAATTACCCCTCCCTGGAGTGGTGCTAAGTAATAATAATAATAATAATAATAATCCTTGCATTTGATATAGCGCTTTTCACGTCGGGAGGACGTCCCAAAGCGCTTCACAGAACACACTGTAAAGTGAATTGACTGTATATTTGTGGGCGAATGCGGCAGCCAATTGCGCACAGCAATGTCCCACAAACAGTCGTAGATTGAAAATGACCAATTTATTATCGTTTTTGGTTTTGGAGGGATTATTATTAGGCTCTGTGTGGAGTAAGGAAACTTGCCCAAGGTTTCGCCCTCTGCCTGGAATTGAACTCAGGTCTCTCACTTGCAAAGCGAGTGCTCTAACCACTGAGCCACAGGACTGACTAATGAAGGAGTGGTCTTCTACTCAGTATTATTGAATATTTTGGTCTCATCAGTTTTTTATGGTCAGTTAGGAATCTGTGAACTATTAATTTGCGATTAGCAATAATTTTCATCTTTAGATGTTCACTGCTGAAGTTTTTTTTAAAAAAACCTGAGCAACAGCATATAAAACACAGAGACTAAGCTTGAAGAAAGCTGGGATTAACACCTTGTGAATTAAAATAATTTTCTTTCATCACAAACCAATGATTAGAACCATGTATGCATTAAACTGAGCAGATTGACACATATACCAAATTAATTTCATATTTCTGAGCAAAAGCTAAATAATTTTTGTCTAATAAAATTTTGTTAGCTTGATTGACACTTTTTTGTGGGGTGATATTGATAACATGAATGAACTTTTAATTGTATTCTGTACCTAGCGAAAGAGTAACATAATCCTTAATAATAATCCTTGCATTTGATATAGCGCCTTATCACGTCTTTGAGACGTCTCAAAGAGCTTCACAGAATATACTGCAAAGTGAATTGATTATTTATTTTGTTGGCGAAACGTTAGGTACAAAGTGAGCGCTAGCCAGTCAAAGAATGACAACTCTCTGACAGCTACATTGAAAATTGGGTCAACAAATAAACAACTAAATCAACATCAGCTAAAAAGATATTGGTTTTTAGTGCTGGTTATGGAGCTGGTGCTGTCTGGCTGTATTATAGCTCCATAACTAAATAGCAATTCTGAAAACTGACTGAAAGCCAATGTTTGTTTGAATGTAAACCTTTTCTGGCTCAGTCGAGGCCTTTTTTTTATATAAAACCTGTCGGATTTTCGAATTGTAATTTTTCAAAAAAAATCATAGGAAGGAAGGTTTACATTTTATCCGCAACAAAACAAATAGTAAACCTTTCTGCTCTGGAGAATATTTTTGAAATCTGTTCTATAGTTTACAGCACAAAGCAGGCACCTGAAGCGATAGAATTGAAATCAAAGCTAGTGCTTTTTGTGTCTGAGACATAATCCAAGATTGGATGCTGTAAATCCTGTTATCTGTCTCAATACCCAAACAGACAGCAGACTCATTTTAAGGCAAATTGATGAAGTAATTCTTAAATCAACAATTTTCGATCAGTATTCATGATACATTTATACTCAGCTAAGACAGTGTGAATATCATTGGAGCTTTGCTCCCAACAGCACCTGGAGGAGGTGTTTCCAGGATGAATGTGACACATACATACAGTGTATGTGTTCTATAGTCCCATTCCCAAATGATTAATATTGTTTTATCACCTCGACAGTCTATATGTGCCAAAGAGTATGTTTGCATTTAATTACTTTGTGAACGAGAAGCACCGTGCGCCTACAATATCTTCATGGTTAGGATCTAGATATATTTTTGATTCCACATAGAACATAGATCAAGTGTTATAAATCTCTGTTTTATCATTGTTATTGGAGTTTTGAAGAAAATGGCACTTTTGATCGAAATTACACTCTGTATGCTTGCAAAAATGTTTCCATGCTGTTTCTAAAATCACCAATTTAGGCATTTCATAGGGAGTGGATTCAATCAACTTCAGATATTGCATGCAATTTTCATCAGAACTGCAGAATTACACCAGATATGGAATTAAACAGATGTTAACCACGTTTACAAATTGATAATACTCAAAGCAAAATGCCTTTAGTTTAACATTTCTCATTAGTTTTATAATACCATGCATCTCACAATGTTTTTCAAATAATAAATTAAGGTCATAAACCATAGACTTTTATAGGTAGCTGAGTGCTAACATTTTATAATGTAAATCTTAGCTGTACTGTCATATCACTGCATTATATGTAGGAGCCATCATTGAAAATTGGACTTGTGGAAATTTACAGGATAAGACGATTAACTTTTATTTGTGAAATGGTGCAAAGCCAAATGACCTCCTACATATTATGTTTATTAAGGCAGGGACCACAATGTAACCAGGGCCAAATTTGATAGGTGACTCATGATACAGATTTTAATCAAAGAATTAACAGTTTGCTAGATTTTCCTCTCTTATAGTGCACTAAAATTATCTTTCCATCTTTGACAACTGTAAAATAGCTTCCCAAGTGAATTTAAATACCCAAGCTGTGTCTTGTTAATCAAACATTTGCCCATCCCATTTACAGTTAAGCACATATGGGTAAGTGCCGTGAAACTGACTGCATTACATTGCATGCAATGTGTTTATAGTAATTCATCAAAGAGACTACACATTTCTGCCCATGTGCTTATGAGACAGATACGGTGGGAGAGAAAAGGAGAGAGACAGAGAGCAATGGAGGGGAGGGGGACAGAAGAATTGATTGGCAAAAGCGTGCAGAGAATGGTAGATCGCCAGCTTGCATTGCTTCAGTTCTGATGTACCACAACACCAAGGACTGGGACTTATTTCCATCCAGTGCGCTCTGGAAATTCAAAATGGCTGCACCTGGATTACATTAAAATCCAGTGAAGAGAAGGCAGAGCTTTGGGCCGGGTTTTATGAAGAAAATAGTCCTTTGTATTTGGAACAATGCCAATAGACTCACTCACCCAGAGCTCAGATTACCTCCTTGCTTTATATTGCTCTTGTGCTTGGCACTTTGCCACCACATCATGCAGCGCTCTCTGCGTCCACCAATGAGCTGCAGTGGGGCCTCTCTACAGCTGCTGAAAATGTGTCCTGACACCTGCATTTGAATGCGATGACACCGTTGCATTTACAACTCGGCCACACGGTGCTGTTGAATGCATGATTTACATCCAGTGTCTTCACTTCAGATCCCCAGCAAGTAGGAGAAGAATGAAGGTAGTTGAAGATGACCCTCTCGCTTTCGTTGTGGTTATTTTGCAAATGTACAGGCCCTGACCATGCAATGTGCACATGGGTAATGACAGTGAATGCATACAGAATATCATCCTTTGTATGTGCTTGCTAAGCCGGTCCTGGAACCCAAACATGCGTAACCAGCACAAGTGTAGACAAAGCCAGAACAATAAGCACTACTAAGCATTAAATAAGCACTACTGAAGTAGAGAGAAGTTTTAGCATCTACAAGCCAAATGAACACAGCCAATCCTTTCCTTTCTCATCCTGATGTTTGAGTAAATTCAGTGCTATGATATTCGTGACGGACTTTCAACATCATAGCATGTGAACTGATAATGTGCAACTTTGGATGTGCTAGGAGTGGAAATTTAGGTGGCACCAACTTATGGTGGAGCAATAATTACATTTCCGTTCCTAGCTATGCATTTTACCATATCTCCCGCTCTGTCTCTCTTCCTGTCACTCTCAATGCTGAGGCAGCAAGGAGAGTGAGAGGAGAGAGCTGGAATAGGATACATGAGGGAGAGCAGAGAGTGATGGTGCGCCTGGGTGCTGATTGGGTGGGTCACGTTCCACCGGTGGCTAAGCCACTAATGTGCAGAACAAATCAAGATCTAGGTCAGATGTCTCTGCCTACCCGGCAGCATTAAAAAGCTCAAAAGGGACGGAGTCAGTTTGCTGGAATGGTTTCACCCAGGCGGGAGCATCAGCAGCCCAAGCCTCTCTTAACACTAATCATCATCTAAGGCACAAGTCCCTGGGGAAGTGAGTGCAGGAGCAGATAGCAGCCACATAATTTTTATATATTTTTTATTAAAACTGTGATTAAACATAACAGCAGCTGCAGAAGTGATTGCGTCGATCGCATTGATAATCACTGGCCGTGCCTTTGCACCTCCTCCATTTGATAGGTGTCTTGTAAGATGCTTTATTTCAGCAACAATGGTCCTCTGCGCAACATGTTAGTCATCACTTTCCCAGTAGACTGTTGATAAACGACTGAGAAGCAATTCTCTTTCATTTGTTATTCCAGGAGTGCAGTCATACAGATATTAAGGGAGGTGTTGGGATGTATTAAATCATTGTAATGATTCTTCCTTCAATGAATACTAACATGATTTGATATGCCAACAAAAGACTGCAGCAAAAGACTTACATTTGCCAAGAAAGAGCAAGCGGAAAAAAAAAAAATTCTTAATGTTCTCCTGAGGGTCTCTGTCTATTATCAATTCAGTAAGATTGCTCAGGATTTGACAGTGGGCTCAGAGTCTACTGTCTGCGTATAACAATCTCTGGGAGATTTAATTCCTCTGCCTGGGACCTGCTGGCTCACATACCATTTCCTAGTGAACAGGCAACTTAATGGCACTCGTTTGATTGCTACGTTGGATTGAAAGTGCATGAGAGCGTCTCAGGTGACTCAGCTTCCATTTCTCTATCGTTGGGAGGTGCCTCGGCCATGTCAGCCTGTGAGTCCACTATCAATGTCAACTACAGAGAGTATCAGAGATTGCATTTCCCAGTCCACTGCCACACGGGATTGTTCCAGGGTGGTTTACTCAAAATCAATCAGCAGTGGGATCCTGACAGATATTTCAAAAGAAATCATTGTCATGAGGAAAAGCCAGGGAAATGGGACGAAATGGATTGCTCTTTCATAAGCCAGCACAGACAACAACAGCAACAACTTGCATTTATATAGTGCCCTTCACATCAGACGGCATCACGGGACGCTTTAAGGCATGATGGGTCAAATGACCTTCTTCTGTTTTGTAAAGTTCTATAGTTCCAAGATATGCATTAACTTGTTGAAAATTCTTTTCGTCACATCATCTCAATCTGAATTATATGCCATTTAGCTCAGGTGAACTGAATTCAGAAGAGCTGAGTGAAAGGATATCATTCATGCAAGTAACAAATGCAATAGATTTGCCAGTTTTACAATAGGATGAAAAAATCACCAGTCAGAAAGCACATTGATTCTCTTTACAGAAGGAACTATCCTTCTGACCTTGTCAGACAGCAAAAGCTATGCATTAATTTCCAAGTTCAAAACTTCTTATGCAGTCTGGGTCAAACCAGGCAATGGGTTTGGCTCCCTGGCTTGAATTTGTGCTGTAATCGCCAACTGAAAATGATTGAAAGTTTTAAGCAAAAAAATGTACTTTGAGCACTGGGTTATAGTTGGAAGGTGTCTCATCCACATGAGCCCATTATGGGTGTCAGTGACTTCATTCTATGTGTGAAAAACACAGTCTGCACATTTGAAATCTACAATTTTTGAAGTTTTAGAAACCTCAATCCCATTTTATAGCAATTCTGAATTTAAACTCATCGACCTTCGCTTTTGTTTTCCAAATGTGCAGTCTGTGTAAGAGGGAAACAGAACAGGATTTCATATTATACTGTATCAGCGTTAAGTGTCAATTTCATAAGGTTATATTCTGCACATGCTCAGATTACTAGTGGCCTAACTCCAGGAGAATTAAAATTGGCATTTGTGAGGGAGTTTGCAACACGTTCCCATGGGTATTCAGTTGCAATAAAGAAACAGACAAGTTGGGAGAGGCATAGAAATGGCCTGCAAGCTATTATAAAGCATTTGTTTCCTGCAAAATGGTGATTTGATTCCAAAGCATGTTTGAAACTCCCTGTTTCATCTGGCTCACTAAGTGAAGGAGTTGTCACCATTAGAAACAGATGGACTGCTCCAAAATTCTTCCCAACTACTTGGAACAAAATAGAAATGACTTTAAGCTTTATATGAAATTGAGAGGTGCAAAACTACAGAGCTATGTTTGAATGTTGCTCTAACTGTCTGCACCATTGGGAATTTTCCGAAAGAACGTCATTATTTCTGTTAATGACTTCATCAAAGGAAGATTAGAGATGGGTAATGGAGTAAGATTAGTAGATCTGTTCTTGATGGGTAGTAATTTGTTGATTATATGCACCAGCGGGTGGTAGGACATGAAGGCCAGCTTCCATCGGGTTTGTAATGTGCTGTGCAAGTATATTGGGTTTGCACTGCCCATGTTAATAATCAAGAATGATGCAAGTTATTGGAAGTCTGCCGTGACCTTTGAAATTGAGGTCATGTCAGTCTGAAGATATCTATTCTCCCGTTCTTTGAAGGCTTTGTGTAGTCGCAGCCTGGCGAGAACCTGCCTGAGTGACCACATTTTTTTAAAAAAATGTACAATTTTAGGAGTATCTATTGTTTCCAGCAATAGAAGATTCAATAAGAATGAAATTTAAAGCAGCCAAGGAAAATTAGCTGTTTATGAAAAGTCAAGTCTGGGTGTATCTGTCTGCAAATCTCTATTAATTATGGCACATGTCCAATATCTAATTCACTTCGCTTCTGATATACTATATGCAATTCTGCTGACAATGTAGTCGTTATACTGCCCAGGTTATGTTAAATTATGTGCAATTTTTATGTGTATCATTTTTATGTGTGTACAATAATAGTGTACAAGGAGAAACTCCCATTTCTTTTGGAATAGTGAAATAGGAAATGGGATATATAATGGTGCCTGAACAGGCAGACAGAATCTCAGTTCATGTCTCATCTAAAGCACTCCTCCCCAGCACTCCTCCAGCAGTGAACTAAAGTATCAGTCTAGACTAGGTGAGTTCAAAGTCCCTACGTGTTGTTTGAATCAACAACCTTTATAATTCAGAGGTGAGAATGCTACCATCTGAGCCAGGCTGACACCTTCATGAAACAATGCAGTGATTGTGATCTGCATAGATGGGGTATTAAAGCTGTTATCATCTGTTTTAAAGACATTCTGATTGCACACACTCACTGGGAGATGAACTGGAGCAATGTAGTAGCAAGATAAAGAAATTAAACTAGGCAAGAAAACCCTCAATTTTATCATTAAAGATTGAACAGTACATTCTAAAGGACTGCAGTAAAAGTCAGTAATTATCACTTTATAAATGCAGGTTCAAATGGCTGTGACAATAATTCTATTTACACAGAGTTGTTTTACAGCAAAATGTTTGATACTGACTAGTTCATTGATTTTTTTTAAGTGAGAGGAAAGTTTTGAATTACGTGGTGTATTTTTAAAAATGTTCTGACAAAGCAATGGCTTCACATTTAATATGGTGTCAACAAACAATTGGAACCAGTCACAGAACTAATCTGCAGAGTCTGTTTGTCACAGACTTTAGTCATTAAGTTTTCTGGCTTCATGCATACAGCAGATGTCAGAGATATTGGAATTAGTCCATATGCTCAGCAATGTTCTCCATGTAATGGAGCTGAACCAATATTCCTCGCCTCCTATAAATGGGCCGTGTTTTTATTCCCCAGAACCTAAAAGATTCCTTCTAGATTCTCACTTAACTTGCCATCCTTCATGTGTAAGTCTACAATGTGAGTTCCAGCAGCTAGAGGTAGTGCATTCAAGTTAGATCATAGCCTTACCCTATGTTCATCATTGACCTGATACAAACCAGATATATCGCATTTGTATTATTCTGGAGCAATATACCATTGATGCTGAAAATGAAGAGACTTGATTTGGCACAGGGGAGCACCAACCTCAGACAGCCAAATAAAACATGTGTGTGTGTATGTGTGAGAGAGAGAGAGAGAGAGAGATACTGGAATTGATGAGGAAGAAATAACAAGATGGGACATACTGTTTCTTCCCCAAGCTGAAAAAAGAACAGTGTTCTTTTTAACTTGCTGTGTCATTTGAATATCTGATCGATCAAGCATTTGTTTTTTTTAAATGTTTCCTTTTGTAACAATGACATTCACAGTTCATTTTTATCTCAAAGCTAATCATGTAAATATGATTTCCTGTTTTTATTCCACAGGAGGCGCAACTGTATTGTCCCCCAACTTCAGGAACTGAATATACATGGTCTTCCATTGTGACATTTCTAAGAGTTTAGAAATTCATAATTTTTCACATTTTGTATGTTCGGCACTGCTGTGGCATCAATCAGCCTGTGATAAGCTGCACAATGCAATCTAGCTCCTGTGAAAAATGACTTAGAAAAGAAACTAATGGGACATCAATAGTTTGATTGCTTGCAGAAATAGCTCAGAGGGATTGAGACAGGTGGAGTCAATGAAAATCGAGCCTGTGTGATTTTCTCGAAAGGGGCTTTTGTAAAATTGTGACCAGAGCTGCTGATTCTCCAATACAAATCTCTGCTGGAAATCAATAGTTGGAATAGGAATTCAAGTATGGCTTAGAAGAGGCACATCTTAAAATGGAATACCTAAAAATATTCAACTCTCAAATCATAATTACTTTCCTTTTTGTGTAATAAAAAGCCCCTGTACCATTCTAAAAGATAGGAACCCATTGGCAAAGATGCAGCTCCTTGCTCTCATTTGGTTTACACTAGTGGATGCTGTTTCAGACCTTGTGTCTTTCTTTCGCTGCAGGAACTTTGTGTATTCCAAGCTCCAAATTGGTTTTGTTATATAACGTATTTACCTCAATGGTTGGTTTGGTGCCATGTACCTTTCCACAACGGTACAGTTAAAAAATTTAAGGAGAATGCAAGCTGACACCTGCATCCCATGAGCCTTTCGATTTCCACCTGCATGAATATTCATGCTGTCTGATACATGGACACCTCATACTGACACAGGCAGCATCTTTATCTGTGATGCAGACATAATGAGCACATATTTGTGTAAGAAACACAAGAGTAGGATTGGAGAGACACCATTCACAGCCTGGAACGTAAAGATGGTTGGTGCAACTTCCAGTCAAGGTCTGAGACTAGATGGCACGCCAGAGCTTGATTGAGCAAAGAAAAGAATTGACATTCACTCTCTGCTTCTTTTCATACTGTATTCGTATTGATGGAGAGGATTGAAACTACCAGATGAGTGGGTTGACAATAGGGTGTCTACAATATTATTTTCTGTCGCGCTCAAGCCCATATCAATGGGAGTGAAACCAGGGGATTCATAATACATCAAATCCCAGGCAAAGATTGACCCCTGCTGATACTGAAAGAGTATCATGTGATCCTTGAGAACCAGGTTCCAAGAGTAGATTGCACTGGAGTGATTCCCTGTAAGTTGGTATAACACACTGACTGTCATTACTCCAATGACCCAATTGTCAGCATCCAAGGAGATAACCAAAGGCTCAACTATCCCATTCTACATGTCCTAAGAATTATTAAAAGGGCAGAATATCTTGTCCTATCTCTGGAAAATAGGATTTATTCGACTCTGGAAAATATCATTTATTCAGACAGAGTGGCACGGAATCCTTCCCTCTGCTAGCATATTGGGCTAATCCATCCTCACTGTGTGATACATACATTTCAAACGGCCTTTTATTTCCTACGTTTCTTTCTAGACAATGTCATTTGTTATTGCAAAGGTACCCACTTCACTGTAATGATCGAAATTTGGGTTTGGCTTCTCTGCTTCAAATCTGTGTTGGGGGAGAAGCAGATTACATTAAAGTTATTCTTATTCCACATGCATGGCACCTTCACCCCTGTCTGCCTGCTCTCACTGCCTGTCCTTGCCTCATGACAAATATGCACAATAAGTCAAGGTGTGAAATATATCATGACAACCAGAAATAAATCACATCGACCAAGAGTGCCATCATTAAGAAAAATGAAGGAAATAAAATGGGTATTACACAAAGTCTTAGAATGGGCTTTATGCCATTTCATAAGAGCAATGTTTTCAGGAGTGAATGAGTCACCTAGCTGGCCGTTTGGATGAGGTTCATTGTAATTTCCTTCAATATTCTATACAACACAGAGGACCCGCAATGGCTTGAAAATTAATAACAAAACACAGAGCCGTGGGTAGCTCCAGCAGAAATGAGGTCAGTCGAGTTTAGTTCCTGGAATTAGTCAGAGATAAATCAAATTTTTGCATAAGGAACGGCAACCTATCAGGACATATTTTATGGTGCATTATTAATTTATTCAAATTAATTTGAACATCTTATTTACAATGCTGCCTTCTCGACAAAAGAAAATCAGCACTAAATGCCAGGGGCTCATTTGTCAAGATGCAGTTTGGCAGCAAAATAGAGTTTGTGTCATATTCTCAAACTATTTATGAATCCAATTGCAAGAGAGTTTTTTTTTAGAGAAAATAATTTGCCTTCATTAATATTCTCATGCTCTGGATCAATTTGTACCATTTATTGTTGTAATATCGTATACCTTCTTGATAATTCCTTTAAGACTCAATTCATAAAATCTACTCAGCAATGTGAAATAAAGCCACATGGAACAGGAACATCCAAGGATGAGTTCCTGGCTTAGGATGTGTTAGCTGATCTCAGCCCAGACTTGCATTCAATAAAGAATGCTTCCCTTTGTGATATTGAGCCCCAATTTAGAGTAAAATCAAGTAAATCAAAAGGAAATGCCAAAGGAGCTGTAATTAAAGAGAAAAAAANGTCAATGGAGAATTCCGCAAGGGGGGAAAAAAAACAGAGGTACACAATGTCCCCGAAATCGTATGATTCCATTATAGCCCCGCACAGTACCCATTGCTCAGTATACTTTCCTTGTGTCCAAATCAAACTGACTCTTGCCATATTCGGGCAAACAATTGATCGCTGGTGACAGGGATAGATTGCTTTCATTAAACCAACTGCGACGGTAATCACGAATATGCAAATACATTTCATATTACACTAAGTGCTCACAAGTGACCTGCAGAACAAACATTTTAATTTTATTACAACAAATTCTAATACGTGTAATGGAACTCTTAATTAACCTTTCCAACTGAACTGAGATATTCCTTCTCTTCAGGTCTGTGAAAAATGAAATTTACTTGAATACACACATTTACGAATACATGTAGGAAACTGATGCCACACTATTCATAAACTTCGTAGAGACGGTTGAATTTACTTTTGCTGGCCTGCCCTGCTCGTTTCAACAAAACACCATCTGTGTCTTACTCCCCATAAATCTACATAAATCTGCATTCTGTCAGAACTGTGCCAAACTAACCACACCCACATGCTTTGTCTGCCAAGGCAGCTTTTGAAGGAAGCATAAAACTCTGTGCAGATCAAACATTCCCAAATAGTTGAAAATTGAAGATTTAAGGATTCAAAAGTTTACTTTGATATTAATATCCATAGAAATGAATAATTATTATAAGTCCCAGGACATTTGTAGGACCATCACTTGTCTAGTACCCACTCTGGTCAGCTCTTTATTGAACACATAGCATCGCTCTCTAGACACAAAGCACAACCAAAGGGAAGAATTATGCTTAGACAGCGTTTATGGCCTCCTGGTGGCTGGAGGATGAAAGCAGACCACCTGATTGTTCAGTTGTAAAGGTGTAAATCCCAACTGGACAGCAGAAATAGGATGTAAAAACAAGTAAAAATTCAGCTAGGTACCTAAAATTGTTCAATGAAGATTAACAGAAATATCAATACTATGCAGTCTTTGCTCCTGTCCAAATGTGTCAAAGCGTTTTGCTGAAATCTATTGGCAGATGAATTTCAATGTGGAGAAATGCGAGGTAATGCATTTTGGTAGAAAGAATGAGAGGAGGCAATGTAATAATAATAATAAAGATAATACAATCTTAAGGGGGGTGAAAGAACAGAAAGACCTGGGGGTTCAGGTAAATGAATCCTTGAAGATGGCAGGACAGGGAGATAAAGGTGTACAAAGGGCATATGGGATACTAGGCTTTATAAATAGAGGCATAGAGTACAAGAGTCAGGAGGTTATGATTAACCTTTATTAAAACACTGGTTTGGCCTCAGTTAGAAACTGCGCCCAGTTCTGGGCACCACACTATAGGAAGGATGTTAAGGCATTGGAAAAGGTGTAGAGGAAATTTACGAGGATGGAATGAGGGATCTTGATTATGAGGAAAGGCTAGAGAGGCCGGGATTATTCTCATTGAAGCAGAGAAGGTTACGAGGAGACCTAATAGAGGTCTTCAAAATCATGAGGAGATTTGATAGGTTAGAAAGGGAAAAACTGTTTCCACTGGTGGGTGTGTCGGTGACTTGAGATCACAGATTCAAAATAGTCTCTAAAAGAAGCCGAGGGGAGGTGAGAAGAATTTTTTCACGCAGCGAGTTGTTGGAATCTGGAACGCATTGCCTGAAAGGGTGATCGAGGCCGATTCGATGACTACTTTTAAACGCGGTGGACGGGTATTTGAGGAGGACGGGTCTGCAGGGTTATGGGGAAAGGGCTCGGGAGTGGGATTGACATTACATTACTCTTTTCAAAGAGCCGGCACAGACTCGATGGGCCAAATGGCATCTTTTTGTACTGTATGATTCTATGATTCTACGATATTGATGTTACATTATTTCCCAATTTGACCTGGGTCCACAAGGGTTCACGCACATGCTAACAGCTAAACATGGTGGTAGAGCAAATGCATATACATGCAGAAAAGAAATCTGCCTGATTATATAGACAATGGTGGGGGTTCGGTTCAGTTACTTGTCATACAAACACAATTTAATTCTTCTTGTATTCAAGCAGGAGCTATGGGGAAACTCTGGACTTTCAATGTGTTATACAATGGATTGGTTCACACCCACAATCCTCCACATAATGGGTTAGTGGTCCCACCAGTGTTGCGTTAGGGTTGCTGAGCATATGCCAAACATGCCTCAATGGGGATTAGGGAAAAAAAATTAAAAATAGAATCACTTCTCAGCTGTTCTTGCACAGCGAGGGATGCAGTGGTTCAGGCAGATCAACTGGCTGCCCTCTTGAATGGAAATTTAAACCGCGTTTAAAATTGTGGAGTCCTGTAGCTCAGTGGTTAGAGCACTCGCTTTGCAAACGAGAAACCTGAGTTCATTTCCAGGCAGAGGGCGAAACCTTGGGCAAGTTTCCTTACTCCACACAGAGCCTAATAATATTCCCTCCAAAACCAAAAACAATAATAAATTGGTCATTTTCAATCTACGACTGTTTGTGGGACATTGCTGTGCGCAATTGGCTGCCGCGTTCGCCCACAAATATACAGTCAATTCACTTTACAGTGTGTTCTGTGAAGCGCTTTGGGACGTCCTCCCGACGTGAAAAGCGCTATATCAAATGCAAGGATTATTAAATGATTTCCAACATGAGGCCATGTTCAAAATGTTCATCAGACTTATTGCAGCGAGTCTAATGACAGGTCTCACTTTGAAGAGCACGTACATTCAGCAAATAAGTGAAAAAAAAACACAGAACTACTTTCTTGCATGATGTCGTTAGGTTTTGCAATCAACATCTTTCAGTTTAGGATAATGTCTCAATATCATCAGGTACCATTTGAGGATATTGGTTCTTTTAGTGAAGTTTTTGATGAATCATTCGAAAGGGAAGATTTTGGTGAATGCTATAGGCCTTTCCTGCTGCTCAGTGTATGTATGTCTCATCCTTAACGTTTGCAATATGTTATTTTAATCATTGATTTCAGTTTTAAAAAAGCTTTGCATACATAAATAATAATCGCTTGGGGTTTCTTAATTACACATCTAATTAAGTATTTATATAATTATGAAACCTCAAGCATGTATTATTAATGTGTAAACAAAGCCTTTCCAAAAAAAAATGGGAATCAATAACAAGAAGTGCATGACTGCACAGAGGCAGTCTGATAATTCAGTGCTGCTTTCTTGATCAGTATCTTCCTGGCTTCAGTGGGAATCTGGGTGCCACTACGAAGGGAGCTTATAAACAGGTTGGTCAGGTTGTGCAGTGTCACAAATGGAAGTTGCCACGCATTAGCTGAAGGCTCAAAACTATAAAAATGCAAGTGCATATTAAATTTCAATTGAAAACATTTTTAGCCACCTTTTTTTCCCTCCTTCACGATGGCTTCTAGTCAGTACCTCACCCTCCAACACCCTCCAATTTGCCAGCATTGAAAACACACAATGGCAACACTTCATAGTAAATCTTCTAAAGCGCCTTGAGATGTTCTCCCAACTAAAATGAAAGGTGCTATATCAAATGCAAGGATTATTATTATATACAAAGCATTGTCTCTAACAAGCACATCAGCATATCACTCACCAGGTTAAGATAAAAAATGTCTGTGATTTGATTGAATAATTCTCACTGACATGGCCTCATTCCAATATGGTCAGCATGCTGACTTTTTTGCATTATAAGCTTTCTCTGGAGCTTGAAGAATGAGCAAAGGGATTCACAACAAGGACTCGATTAAGGGTATTTGAATTACACTCCCAAGTGTCCAATCTGGAATAAACATTAGCTGGCTGAAATGGTATAAATGTAACGGTTCTGAACTCAAAGTAATTGAAGCAGCTGATTTTGATTTATATCCTCCACTATTCCTACCAGCCACCAATCTCCATATCACTATAGAGCTGGCCTGTGTACAAGAGATTACCGGTAACCATTGACAGATCTGAGAATTTGTTTGCTCCATTCTCATGTTTAAACGGAAATGCTTTAAAGGTACATTGGCCTTGTACATTTCTCACTAACCTCCTGTACTTTAAAGTGTGTCACCGATTTCTCTTTGCCTGGGTTTTGTCTGGTGGTCAAGATATCTTGGAGGCAGATTGGCAAGATTTGTCCAGGGATAAAAAGGCCAGTGAAGTAAAAGAAACAAGGAAAACAAGAAAGTATAAAAGGTTTTGATTTGGAAACTACCGTGACATCAAATACTTATTATTGAATTATTTCAGCTTTCTGTAAAAAGATATTATAATCCATTAAGCTTTAAACAAGAGGAGAGGCCTGCCACATCCACATTATTTTATCTACAAAATGTAATTTGACACCATGTTCTATATTGGATCTCATTCCCAGCACTTAACGATAAAATGAATCATCACATGATCTAGTCAGAGCAAGTCAGATGGTAGAATTAGACGAAACACAAAACACTGCAGATGCTGGAAATCTGAAAACAAAAACAGAAGTCGCTGGGAACATTCAGCAGGTCAGGCAGCATCTATGGAGAAAGGAAAGTGAGTCAACGAAAGGTCGTGGATCCGAAACGTTGGCTCACTTTCCTTTCTCTATAGATGCTGCCTGACCTGCTGAGTGTTCCCAGCGACTTCTGTAGAATTAGACTGTCCAACAGAAGGTCAAATGTCAAACTTTTTTTGCTATGAATTTCAAATGATCAGATCCTGTGCCAGACATTGAACTCCTGTAACATATTTAATTAACAACTAAATTCTATAAACTCCATTGGAGCTATCATACCAAAAATGCAATGTGGCTAACTTGGGCAAGAATATACAGTAGCTGCCTATTCATGTAGACTAATTAAACCATTCACAATAATTCATCAGCAGGAAATACAATGCTGCCCTAATAAACTTGATCTCATTATTTCAGGAAGGTGAGATGCTTTTCAGGAAATTCAGATGACCAATAGTCAGCCTGCAGCAACACAACTACTTTCCTAATTTTTTCCTGTGCGTTGTCTGCCTCTTTGATACGTTTGCAAAAATTCTCTTTAATAGAGATTACTTTGTTGAGTGGTTTTAAATCTCTGAATAAAAGATATGATGGATGATTTTCAACATTGTCCCCTTTTACAGCCACTTTTAATTAGTACAGTGATATTAAAAGGGGAAGAGACAGTTAAGGACATGAAAGGCAGTCAAAAAAAATCATCTTTGGTTGGGTTTGAATCCTTTTGGAATATCAGGGCAATACTAACATTAACCCCAATCATTAACTGCTAACAATAGAGTAGAATATCCCATGGTCATGCAGTTTGTGTGCACAGAGATGCTGCTGTATATAGACATGACCATCCACCAATTATTATAAAAGACCTTCTGAGAATCCTTACTTAAGTATAAAAAAGATTTTTTTAAAAAACATTCAGGATTTATCACATTCACCATCGTAAAAAAAATTATTCATTAAATGTTTAGGAAAACTGAACACAAAAGGCAAAGCTCACCCAAGAGACGAAGGAAAATATTGTCAGCAGCACAAACTGAATACACCCCCAGCCTCCCTTCATGATCAATCATATTATTTTAATTTTGGAGGCTGAAAGTCACTGCTTTTCATTTATATGTTTTGTTTATTCACAAACTTTGGTCTGAAGCTCTCGAATCAATTAAATGGGAAATTCTGAGTAATAACCAGAATTAATGGTATGAAAAATTTCCACTAAAGCACCTTCTTGTATCTCCTGATGTGCTGTTAAGTTGAAATGACATGAAAAAGGGCAATAAAAACCAAATGTGCATGAAAATGTTATGTGCAAAAGTCATAATGGGCAGGATGGGACAATAAAAATCAGCTGATCAGACAGGAATTGGCTGAAAATTAATTGGGGTTTTAAAAAAATGTGTCAAACGAAACGTAAGGAAGCAACAACCAAGCCAATGGCAATAAGTGACCCATTCACAGTGATGATTTTAAACCTAGTGTGTTCAGGTACAGAGGAAAGCCTTAGGTTTGTTGTACATAGTTTAGTCATTTTGGGATAAATGATCAAGATAAGACAGCTCAGTAGTAATAAAATGCACTCGGTAAACGATTATAATCACTGGCGCTGTACTGTAATTTTCAATGTCTGCTCCTGTTCATTCACATTGTAAAATGGGTAAATTGCATTCACAACAGCACAGGAAGAAGATACATGGGAAGAGCTCAGGGAGTGTGGAAACAGTGTTCATTTGTCACCCATAATGGCGATAATGAATTTAAGCATGTTCATTTATCTCTGTCCACAATCTCAAAGAAAGTACGTTTATCAGGAAGAATGATCCGGGGAGGTGTTCTAACGTAATTTCTATATTGCATAAGCAACAACAACTTTCACGTAAGATTGCTTCTTGGAGCATTGCACACTGACAAAGCTGTGTCAGAATGTGCTATCGTGAAGGGAGCTGATTCACCTTAATTAGAGAGGGAGTAACAAGTGTGTTACATTGGAGAGCACTAACATGAAGGGACCAATTTGTCCTTATTAGAGGAGGAACGGGAAACATACAAAATCATCAATTTGGGAATAATACTCACGAATGACATAGGTGAGACTAGTCTAAATAAGAGAAATGTGGCACTTGAGAACACATACTGTAGTGCTTGATCATGTAGTGCTATAATAATCCTGGAATTTGATATTGCAAACTATATATTCAATTTTTGCACAATATAGGAAAGCAACAGTAGCAATAAATATGAAGATGCTTGTATTCATTGGGTTAGTGTGCACATGCGTTAATTGTTATATATAATAGACAAACAGTCTGAAAAGACCTTTCTCTCCCTCCCATCACCCCCCCAAAAAAACGCACACACACTCGAAGCACTATCTTTGAAGTGTTAGGGAATCAGATTAGTCATTTTCCATTTAACATATCTTGTTTCAAGCTTATTAAAGGAGCACTTGTACAGGGAGAATTTAATTTGTTCTGCTAAATGTTCTCCTCTCTCCCGTTGTAACCTGATTGTCAAAAAGAATGAAAAAAATACAGATGCCTTACCATTGACAAATACATGATCAATATAAAAACATCAGTGTATCAACGCTTCCCAGATGTTCTAAGTTCCCAGTTCCCAGTTCCAGCATTTACACAGCATTCAATTTTCATTGGGTTCAACAGCATTATACCCCAAAAATAATAATAATAATAATAATCCTTGCATTTGATATAGCGCTTTTCACGTCGGGAGGATGTCCCAAAGCGCTTCACAGAACACTGTAAAGTGAATTGATTGTATATTTGTGGGCGAACGCGGCAGCCAATTGCGCACAGCAATGTCCCACAAACAGTCGTAGATTGAAAATGACAAATTTATTATTGTTTTTGGTTTTGGAGGGATCATTATTAGGCTCTGTGTGGAGTAAGGAAATTTGCCCAAGGTTTCGCTCTGCCTGGAATTGAACTCGGGTCTCTCGCTTTCAAAAGTGAGTGCTCTAACCACTGAGCTACAGGACTCCACAATATGCTCACAATATGTTTTGAAATAATTCTCCATTACTGGCCGCATTCCCAAGGTTCAAAGCAACTGTCCAGACTTAAAATGATGGATTCTATATATACATTTTTTCTTCAACATTCAACTTATTAAAGAGATCATATTGTTATGTACAGGTCAATGGAGTTTTCACTAATAATTGTGTGAATATTAGTGAGTCACCCGACTAAACAATCACGACATGAGAGAGTGTAGTAGTTACTTATGATGCACGTTGAGACATGGGAAGGCACAATAATGTTACAAGTTCTTTCTTTCTGGTAAGTTGCAATCAGTAGGCCATACTTCAGTTTTCTGTCTTAGTTCAGTTACCATTAGAAATACTGTATCTAACACCTTTGCATCTCTTGAGATTTCCCACTGAGAAAGCAGCTGGTACTTGAAAAGGGGTTTGAAAATATAACACTGGCTCAGTTTCAACTTCCTCTAAAATATAGTGCTCTATCGTTACCTGCACCGATCATGCATCTCAATACATACAGTGTTGTGTATGAATTGCATACACAGTAGGTAAGTATAACAGGATGAAATTATAGGATGGTTGTCACTTTATCTCTGTGAGAAGCTTATATATCAAGAATATGCTGTTAAAGTGTGAAGCCTGTTGATATTTTGGACAGGACTGTGTGGACAGATTTTCTTTTACTGGTTAACATACAAATCTATGTGAAGAATGAAGTGGTTGAAAACACAGTGTTAGCTTCCTGCTATCTTACTACTGCTGAGCAAGCATATTGATAACTTTTTCGCTATTCTCAATCACAACCTAATCTCTCACCTCCTGCTATCAATTAAAGCATAAAACTGCATATGCTCGTTTTTTTTTCATCCCTTCTTCTCCAGATATTGTCCCTTTCAAAGTTCCTCCAACCAGAAGATTTCAGATGCAGAACTTTTTCAAAGTTTCTCTATAATTCTAGTGACTACAAGAGACCGCACCGGATTCTGTTGAGATATGTGGTACGAAGAATAAACTTAGCTCGGTTACAGGTGTGTAATTCCAACTTCTGATTATTGGGAAATAAAGATCACGAAAAATCTCACTTTGTTTATAATCACTCGCAAACACAATCAGAAAGGCTCTTGACAAATGTCACAGAAACATTTTCCTATTGGACTGTAGTCAATGCAAGGATTATTATTATTATTATATTACTATTGTCTAGAGGGATTGTTATGGTATAATCAGTTAGGATATTCAGCAGTTTTCCCCGAGGTCATATTTTACATATGCATTTAAATTACACAAAAACATCATGGGATATCAAAACAGCCATTTTTGCCCATAAATATTTAATTGAGTATGTAGGCGAAAAAGGTTAGTTTTTTGAGATAAGAATGTGCTACTGCAGTATCTTTTTCTCTGCAGATATTTATAATGGACACCAGTAATTGTTCTATTTAATCCATGTGGACAAAATTCAGTGCAGTGCTAAATTAATAGAAATATTGTATTAAAGAATGGATTCGAGTTTTGACGATGGTAATGGTTCGTTTTTTTTGCATTAGTTTACATGCATTGCAATCTTTGCTATTATAAAATTGCAGGCAGTGCACTCACATCAAAATTGAAGCAGGAGCCTTTAAAACATCATTAACTGAGCAACTGGGAATGGTCTATTAAGATATCATCAGCTGAACACCCATGTAGACCTCATTATCCATCACCGGAAAAGCTGGAGTTTATTCAGAAGACACTGCAATAATAATCTTATGTTTAACATCAGAAATAACTGCACAAATTATGATGCGTGGATCGTTTCCTTGCCGTTTGCCTTGTGTAGATCCCCAAACAGCCTCAGAATTGCATCCCTCCCAGGTTATCGTGTTTTAACCTGCAACAGGAATGGCTCAATTCATACCATATCTGAAGTAATCTTAGTATTGCTAAAGAAATACGCTCCTAATTATATCACTCTGGGAATATGGAAAATGGTACAGCACTATATTGTAATAAGCTGTGAGATGTCGGCTGTTGTTTATTGTGGTCGGAAGAAGTATTAATAGATATTCTGGTAAAAACTGCTTAGTTATTCACTTCAGTTACAGAATGTTCTGATTAATAATAATGCAAAGTTTTTGTGAACCCTGCATACAATTAGGAGCTCAAGAGCAATTTTAGGATACTCGTGTTTGTACACATGACTGTGAAATGCCTGTTGAAAATATGCTGCTTAATGGTAGTGCATGTAACTAAGTGCTGGAAATTCTCTTTTACAAACTGTATGAGTTAATGTCATCCACCCAGGGGCAAGGAAGCAGAATAGCAATGGAAGTGCTTGAATGGCCTGAGTAGTCGCAGTTAAAGTTACCCCACCATTACATACCCTGCAGTGAGATCTTGCCTCCAAGTTGAGTCAGACATTAAAGCTCCCATGGTACTATTTGAAAACAAGAGAGAGATTCTCCTTGTGTACCGACCATCAATCTTCCATCTCTCTCTCTCTCGCGATCACTTCTTGGCTGTTTGTTGGACTTTGTACAAATTGGTTACTGCATTTTCCTACAAATAGTGTCTTCTTTTTTTGTTTTGGCAAAACCCTAGAATTACACCATTATAAACCCCAAAGTCAATAAATATGCTAGAGCCAGAGATTCATGTCCTTCTGCCCTGGTATATTTACTGAGTTTCATCATCAGGATATATAGGGGAATGAAACACGCTGGTAAATTTCTGTCACTTTTCCATAAACCTTCTCATATCTGTGGTCCACACTTGTGATTCACAGGAGCGAATTGGACTTTTTTTTTCTCCTCTCCAGCAAATCATCCATTAAATCTCTCTGCTGAAGTGGAAACATTTTCTAATTGTTCAGATCAGTTTGATTTGGGTGGAAATGTTAAGCTTTCCTTAACTGATTGATGACTGAGATTCTCAACTGCTGCCAATAAGCCTTGTGGTGGAAAATTACAGTCGTTTTTGTCATGCAGGTCTTTTGGGAGAGTTGGTTAAGCGAGTGAGACTTTTTATTGCACTTCTAAAAAAAACAGTTCTTGCTCGAAAAAATTGTAGAATGTAACCCCTTGTCGAGTCACCCTCGTCTCTTTGCAATCCCAAAAAGCTCATGAACCTGGCAGGCGTTTGATCATTTCGAAAACAAAAACCTGCATCTGTATAGCTCCTTTCACGTCGGTAGGACATCCCAAGGTGCTGGACAGTCATGAGTTTGCATCGGAGCAGGGGGGTTCAGTCAATCGTGTAAATCATTAATAATGTTTAAATGTGAGTAAATTAGCATATACTTGAAATGTCACTCCTTTCACTGCTTTGGGGTATTTTCTTTATCTTTAATCATTCCTGGCTTGCAGAAATATTTAGCGAATATTTAGCGAATAGGAATGTATTTGTTTCAGGACAGGAAGAAATCTTACCTTCCTACTGTTTAACATTTTAATCCAGTATTTAATTTTTTCACTTATACATGAGGACCACAATGGAGGCTGGAACAATAAATGTACTAAATAGGCTTTGAACGAAATAAGTCTGTTTTTCTTCTCATCTATTTCTTCCCTCCCTCATCATCTGATTTTCAGTTTCCTGCATTTCCGATTCTATTTGATACACTCCGATGGGTTCTTATTCTTCTCACTTTACCGATTCACATTCCAGACAGTTAATCCTATTCTATTCTATTGTTTTACACTACATCTCAAGAGTTACTCACATGAACAGAATAAAACATCCTGTGTGTTGACAATGGGAAGCCATAGGAAACCTAGTGTCTGTTAAAATTTGACCTCCAATTGTCACTTGCTTAACTCTGAACTCCAAATTGGTTATCGCATAAAATAAATACATCCGCTCTATCAATAATCGTTTTGCATGGCTCCCAAAGACAGTGCATCCTCTTGCTATCTTTAATCCCAATCCTTTTCTAGACGACTGGCAGCCTGAAGGTTTTGAAAGCCTGCTATTATTATACACAGACTGTGCTTTAACATTGAAATGAGGCTGCCTTATCTCAAAATTCAGAAACAGAATAGATTGAAATGACTTCATTAAAGATTTGGAGGGAAGGTTCAGATTCTTTTGCAAATGGCCATTAATACGATGTGGATATGTGCCGCATTTTAGATCCACACCATCACAGCTCCCAGAGCCCACAGGGAGCCATTTGTACTCTCACAATTCAAAGGGTTCTAAAATGCTTTATACCCCACAAAAAAATTTATAGTTAAATAATCATCTGAATCACACGCAACTACAAAAAGTAGCAATTCAACTTTCCATAATTCATCGAAATGGAAAAACACTTTTGCCTCGCAGGGAGTCATTCTGAATAGCCCCAGTTTCCTTTTAAAATCTGA
Source organism: Callorhinchus milii (assembly GCF_018977255.1). Lineage (NCBI taxonomy): Eukaryota > Metazoa > Chordata > Chondrichthyes > Chimaeriformes > Callorhinchidae > Callorhinchus > Callorhinchus milii. The sequence goes on along the minus strand of NW_024704752.1, from coordinate 13,970,235 downwards.
AAACTTTAACTTAAAACAATTATTGATTCTTTCTTTGTTTTATTTCTACATCTTGCCTATTTGCCAGAAAGGGATAAATTAACCAGGTTGCCTCAGTTCAGAAAACCTCAGGAGAAATCTTTGAAGTACTTACTCTTACGAGAAGCATTTGATATTCAATAATGTGGGGGAGAAAAATTGACTAAATATCTCAAGTGACTTGAGTGCTTGACCTTAATCACAAAAATGAGGTTATGAGTCCCACCCTTCTTGTCACACTTGTCTCAACTAGGTGAGTTTTGCCAACTGTAGGGCACCTAGAGGAGAGAGCAGTAGAATGAGACTTGTTATCCTCTGTAGGGTGAAAAGGGGGAAATCAACTAAGGTTCCCAATCCCGATCATAGTTTGCGACCTCTATTGGGAAACACTCACATGGAGTCATTGCATGAGGATAGAAATTGGACTGGACTGTGACATCCAAAAAGGCCAACGATCATGCATTAGAAATGATCACCTGGGCAAGCTCTGAAGGCCTGAAATTTCACCATAGTCTTAGCCTATCTGACCACTTTTTGTTAACATTTTAGAATGCACAATACAGAAAATCCAATCTTAGTTTGGAAGCGAGTTCTTTTTAAGAACTTCATGAAAAACGTTTCCAAGATACGACTGAATTTAGGAATAAGCCACAGTTCTGCAGAATCTCAGGTGTTAAGATCAGGTGAATTACTGGATTCTGGAGTGTCTCATGTGCAGGACAAAACTGCACTGCAAGCCAATACTGTAGAGCGAGGCAGTGCAGTCATGAGAGAAAGGAAGAAAATTCAAGTGCAGGAAAAAAAGGAAGTTATTCTTTTTTTGCAAGGAATATTTACTAAGAAATGCCATGGAAACCACCAAAAAGGGCTCTGTGGTTTAAATGTTCCAATGTTTTTTTCAGTTGCATCAATCACTATTTTAGTACATTTGTTGCATCTTATTTCTAAATCAGACTATATGCAAAAAAAAACAACTTAGCATAACATTTTTATCTAAATTACAATGATAATAGTCTGTGACCTACTTAGAATCATCTCAGTGACTTGGGTCACTTCATTACTGAACCTCTGACAGTAATATTGTTTCTTTAATTATGTGTGTGTTTGCTGTTATACGAATAATTCTCTGTTCCCGAGACTCATTACCATCTGAATCTCATTGTAAAACAGAGATGGTTTATAATCCATTGGTTACTCATTGGCAAAGCCCTACGATTTGCGTTTTATTATGCATGGATGAAGATCCTGTGATGACTTACATTGTTCAACAAGACTTTTTTTGCTTCTGCAGGGAACATTTCTCCAACCACTGGCAGGCTCCCAGCTCCTAATTATCACAATTCAAATTCATTAAATAAGCCAGGGAAAATTAATTTCTACTTTAACACACCAGTGTTAAAAATAAATCAGTACGTTCTAAGTGAGGTATAGATTCTTATTGTAACCTGGTTGCTTGCATTGGGCCCTCACTCCCATATTGAACTACTTCCACTAACTCACAGTTTGGTTAGTGCCATTCTTCTTCGTGGCTAATACTTTGAGCTAACTCTAAAAAATGAGCTTGATTGGTAGCGCTCTTGTGCTTGGATCAGGAGGTGATGGGTTCACGTCTTGAGCTCATAGTCCAGGCTGATACTCTGGATAGCGCAATACTCAGGCAATGCTACATTGATGGAGGTGCTGTCGTCTTTGGATGAGATGTTAAACTAAGATGTCTGCCTGTTCAGGTGAACGTTAAATAGTTTTTTTATACCATGGAACTGTATCCCTACATGAAAAGTTGGCTTTATGAGAGAAAGGATTTTGGAAAAGAAATGTAAACACTGATGATTTTCTTTTGCTTGCCCTATAAATATATGAATTTAATTAAGATCACAGTGAAATAAGTAGTACATTTCTTGTCATTTAGGATGAAATGATATTGTTAAAATTATTAGTTCACAGACTCTACTTTAACATTGGAATGGGATTTCTGCACCTTGAGATTTGAAAATAAACAGATTGAAATGATTTCATTAAAGTTCCATAAAGAAGGTCGCACAACGGCATAAAAATGATGTGCAAATGCATCACGTTTTATATTCACAGCATTCCTGCTACCAGCCCCTATGGGGAACCATTTGTGTTCTCTCAATTCAAAAGGTTCTGAAATGCTTTATACTTCACAAATAAAATGTACAGGGAAATAACAGTCTGAATCGCACATAGCTTTAACCGGTGGTAAATCAGCATCTCCATAACTGTTTCATCAAAAATGGAAGGACTTTTGACACCACATGCAAAATATATTTTAAAGATTTGGAAGTTTCTTTAAGGTATAAAAATGAAGCTTTTCTTCTTCCCACCCCCCCATCCTTTGAATTCCTTATTACTGCTCTGTTGGCTTATCTCCCGGGAATACTCTGAGATAATGCAAAGGTGCTTCAGTGCTAATGACTGTGACAAATCCTCAAACGGCTTGCTCTGTGAAATGTGTCAGATTACAGCTGTGTGGGGCTTGTCAAAGCAAATATAGGTCGTCAGTCAATAGTTTACAAATACAATTAAAACACTCAGTCGTTTATAAAATTGTGAATCATAAATACAGGTAGTAAGTTGTTGGCCTGCTTTGCGATGGGCACAGCATAAAGTCAACGTTATCAAGACTGCTGCAATTGCTGCAGAGCACAATAACCTATGAAAAAACTGGGCTTTGAGATGCTACAATCCTAAAAGGCGCTTTATCAAATGCAAAGATTATTTTTACAATTGAGAATTGTAAAACACATTGTGTCGATATATCTTAAGAATTGATCCTAATCCATTTAGCGTTCAAAGTTGCCATCATTCATTCATGATCTTTATATAACTATTGGAACACAAGTGTTTAGAACTAAACCTCTCTCTTCGTTAGCAGATATTCATTCTCAGATTTTGCTTCTAGTCGACTCTTCGAATGAGCTTTGGATATATTCATCCATCATTCATCCATATATTCATCCACTATTCAGTTCACGAAATCACAACTTTCTTGTCCAAATTACAAATCAGGGCAGATTCAATTTAATAGGACTTTCAACATAACTATATATTCAGAACTAATGTCGTAATTAGCAGATAGAGAGAGTACTCGAAAGGCAAAAAATACATTGAGATATGTGAAAGGCTCATGCCTGTAAAAAGTAGTAGGATGTGAAACTTCATCCAGTAGACATCAATCATCCTGCTCTTTAGGGAGAGCCCCAAATCAGACTAGGATTGCAGTGCTCATTTCTCTTGCAGCTCAGTGTCACAAACCACATTTACACCACAGTGACAAATTCAATTTGGAGCTTATTATCTAAATTGGGTTTGCTAAACAAGTACTCACAATTTAGACTGGGGCTGGGGAGCCTGTTATAGCTCATCGATTGTTGCTGCAGACCTGGCAGGAGCATCACTTTTGTCTTTCTTATACCTACGTGACATCAATCTACAAAACAATAGCTGGACCAGAGAACAATACTCCACAAACATCTTGTTCTGTGGCTCTACATTCCTGCAATATACAAAGCAGATTCAAGTTCTAGGGAATGAGACATCACCTAATAAAATAATAAGACTCACTCTCTCTTCCCCCTTCTCTATCTTCCTCTATCTATCTGTCTATCTAACCAAAAACATTCCTCCCTGATCAGCTGAAGAAAATTGTTAGCTGCAGGATCAGGATCACTGATAATGATCCTGCTCAAATCATTGAAGGTAGTGAATATATTTCTGCGGAGCTAATCTTCAGGCTGTTAGGCAAAGTTAAGCAATGTTTTCCTTGGGAGCTGAGATACCCGTCATGCAAATGTAAATTTAAAATTACATTTTAAATGATTCATGAGATTTCAGGATATACTTTGTGGTGTTGGAGGATATTTAACAATTAGCACCCAAGCAGAACAGTGACATTGGTAAAGATAACATAAGAAAGATTGTGGTCCATTTGGGGAACTCATTAAAATAATGAATTGGTCAACGATTCACTGGAGGGCATCACACTACTATTGATGACCTGTAATTCCTGAAGTACTTATAGGAAGTGATCCCAGTGTAAAAGGTTGTTTCTCTGAGGATTGTTATGAGTACTCCAAGCTCCATCAAGTTTATTATCCAGCCAAGTCTCTAATAATGAAATATATGATTTGAATGGAATTGGGTAGAGATTGTTGTACAGTGCTGTACTCATAAGAAAAATGAATGATAAAATAATATTGCAAAACATAATTTTGCATTGGGTAACAATTACAGATATCCTTAGTCATCTTATAGTTTCTGTTTTTACGTGCAGTGCAGTTGGCAATTAATGAAAAAGTGAGAATTGGCAAATAATGAAAAACATGAATTCCCAACATTTGCAAGAATTCCCAAGATCCCATCTTGTTTCGGAATAGCAATTTGCTGTGGTGAGAATCAATGATCCTGTTAACCAGTACTCAAACAGCCGAATGATATTTTCCTGAACCACCGTTGTAGGAAATGAGCCCACATGCTGTATCCATCACTGTTTGTGTCAGCAATACCCTAACAACTACTATTCAGTAAATTGGTAAATTTAACAAAATACAGCAAGTCGCTGTTAGTGGAGACCTAGAGCAACACTTAGTTGTCAGACAACTTCACTCTCTTGCTGTTCTCGGCTTATTTTATTCCACTTCAAGGCTGGTTCTGTGCAAGCCTCGGAAATAAATGGACTTGTACGTAATATGTAAGGCTGTTGCTTTGCATAAGTGAAGCGATCACTGCCTCAAGCATCAGTATCAGGCTTTGGAGACCAGAACAACCCCGAATATGACTGTAGGAGCACAAACCGCCACCAAATGTCAAATTCATTCATTTGCAGCAGCCAAAAATTGTGTCAGTTTAAGCTGGATTCCAGCTCAGAATTGGAGCAAAATCCAATTCACATCTACATGTGTGGTGCTGATAATGTGTTTGCTTTGAAGAGATAACTTCAAAGGCTCGACTATGCAAACTCACTGCTTGTCAGCCTCCCCAACTCCTCCCTCCACAGGCTGCAGATCATCCAGAACACTGCAGCCCATGTCCTCTCCCGGACTAGGCTCCGCGACCCTATCACCCCATCCTTGCCCAATTCCACTGGCTTCCCATCACACAGAGGATACAGTTCAAGATCCTGGTCCTCACCTTCAAAGCCCTCCACAGTGTTGCTCCTCCCTAACTCTGCGACCTTCTAACCCCCTACCACCCTGTTCACTTCCTCCGCGAAGCGGGCTCCAGCCTGCTCGACGTCCCCTGCATTGCTCGCCCACTATCGGTGGGCAGGCCTTCCGCCACTCTGCACCCACCCTCTCTGGAACTCCATCCCATAGTCCCTCCGTCTCGCCCCTTCCCTCGCCACCTTCAAGACCCACCTCAAGACCCTCCTCTTGGACCGTGCTTTCGATCTCCCTGCTTCCCCCCCATCCTCCCCCTTCCCCATCCCAACCCTCAACTCGGGTCCGTAACTCTGTCTGTTCAGCGCCTTGGGATGCTCCTGAGGTAAAAGTCACTACACAAATGTAATTTTGTTGTTGTTGCTCTGAACAGATAACTCGTCCACTTTCATCAAGCATTTAGTCAGCGAGCCTCACTCGGTTAATTCGCATACAGGAAACCTGTATCATGGTGAAATTTTGCTGTGACAAAATATAGATTAAAAAAAGCGCTGGTTAATTGTTCAAAATTAAATCTGCAGTCTTGTACTTAGATCAAGATCTGTATCCCTGAAATGTAACTCCTCAACTTCATAATGCTTTCTTTGCTTGCTGTGTCAAACTTCTGTTGGACTTCTGTCACATTTCTGTGAGGAATCAGTAGAGGGGAACACAGGTGTCCTGATCCCCAAAGCAATTCCCCCCAGAATAAAATTGTTCATTCGGTTCATGGCTGTTTGTGGGACATTGTTGTGCGCAATTGGACTGCAGAGTTTGCCTCAAAAAATACACAAGCACTTTGCAAGAAATCCTGTGAAGAGCATTGAGACACCCTTCTGACGTGAAAGGTGCTATACCAAATACAAGGATTATTATTGTGCTTCAGCTTTCTTCAAGTGGGAATTTTGCCAATCTCCACATATTGCAGGCTTTGAAGCAGGAGTGAACTCCAGCTGCCCTAAGCCGGCTGTCAGAGCAGAACATATTCTATGCCCCATCGGTGTTTGTAGATCAAATATTGACATCTCTAATGGGTCGAATATAAAAAATATATATTTTGTTTTTTATTATAGTGCTAATATGAACACTCTGTGCCATTTAAACTGCTCTGCCACATCACGTTATGAACTGCAACTCAACTAGAAGCAATGCCTTGACCTTGACCCCTGGATTGATGGTGAGGTCATAAACAAACTTGCATCCAAAGAGGCTGAAATAACAGAAAACTCCACAAACGATGGGAATACATGGAAGTAGATATTGGTTTGTCGGTTAACTGTCAATGTCAGCTCCTGCCTTTCTACTTAAATGATGAAGAATTTATAGTAACAACAACTTGCATTTATACAGGGTGAATCAAAAGTTCTTACTCATATCATACACAGGTCTGAGACGTTCAAACTGCATGCCATGTAGCCATTTACACATATTAACTCGGTGACAAGGAACTCGTGGATTTGTGGGTGTGAATCCACATTTTAACGATCTGAGACATCGCACTTAGATACACCAAATTCAGCAAGCTGCCAGAATATTTTTGCTTCCAAAGACTGAGTCCAAGAAAATTGTCAACACAATATTGTAAAGGGGAGATTTGCACTACAACACGGGAAGATCAAACTGTAACAAGGTGTAAGGTAAATACAATGCAATCTTGCACCACATTCTTCACATGTAAATCAGTATAGTCCCATCCCAGCTAAAACTGGATAGCTGGCCTTTGGTAATAAATTATATGTGGAAAGGCATTTCAATTTTGCTATATTCAGCCTCTTCCATTAAACTAAATTCAGGGGTTACATTGCAATCGAGTGGTGGGAGGAAGAGGGAGGGAAATCATGCTGTCAATCAAAGTAACAGTCGAGTTACACAACACGTATGAACTTAATACAATACACATTTTATTTCACGGATGAAAGACAAAGTAAAGAGTCTACTGAAGCCATATCCAACAATTGGATGAGGATGCCATCAGAATACAAAGCAATTCCACAATTCAGAAAGCAAAAATCTGAATGCATTTTTAGCCCAAATCAAAAGGTCTCAAGATGTAAAACAAAATTATCAGATGGAGAATATACACTAGGCTTTTAATATCCCTGCCATTTTAGTTCAGACCTGCAAAGAAATTTCCCTACCATGCTCTCCTGTGAGACACGGGGACCATATTATTTTGCAGTTAATGAATAATAATATTCAATCCAGACCATTCAATCAATGACATTGTCACCAGTCCTTTTGAAGGAATAGTGAATGGTTGCCGGATAAGCTTGTTACTACTTCTCACAAACATGCAAATGAAAGTAGATTTGCTATGGTGGACAAGATTCAATTGAGGCTTGTGAACAATCAAAAGCTGATTGGAATATTACCCAAACTGCTGGAAACGCCATAATGAGGTCAAACAGAATCTGACACTGGAAAACAGGAGACTGCAGCAAGCCGTGTAGAAACTTAATGTGGCAGAAACGCATAAATAATGAAGAAAATTAAAAATAGAGTAAGGGAAGTAAGCTGTGTCATGGTATCCCATTTGCCAGCCTGACCAGAGGAAGTGCTGTAATCAAAAGCCTGAGGCTGCAGCAGGCAATTTTAACTACATTCCTATTTCATTGATGCAGTCTCCAAAAGCACTGAACACAAGGGTTGCGTCTGAGCTGAGGGACCGAACCTGCTTAGGTTATGGAGACACATTTACCCTGTTTGATTAGTCTTTAAAGTGAAAGTTAATGTGTTAGAAACGCCAAATAATTTTATATTCTACAAGGTATACAGTTAATGAAATAGGCCAATTCTCCCAGATTTCCAGAATCACCCTCCAGACTTCATATTACAAATCTACAGATCAGAGGTTAGTTTTCAGTTGATATTTAATGTACATCATCAGTGAATATTCCCATAATTTTGTAGAGTTTGAATTTCTTCTAAAGTCAATCAGAAACTAACTTTGCCCAGCACCAGACAAAATCCTCACATTTTCTTCCCATTTATAACAAATGTTTCACAACTTCAAGTTTATAAAGAACAATAAATACTGATACAAGTCAATTCCTGCATTATAACACTTTTATCTTCTTTCCAGCTAAGAAAATAACTTGTTGCATTGTATTTGTCTGCAGGAATGCCCTTTAAGCATGAAACTTGGCAGAATTTGCCATGAACACCCATCTTAATGGGATTTCTAAGGTCAGGGTTCATTAGACTGCACCACACACACTAATCTCCTGTAATTTTCAACCTTGGCGGTGTCCTGGTTTATCCACCTTGGCCTTCACCCAAGCTTTTCAGGGGAAAAAAATTGTTCCTTAATTCAGGAATGGAGAGCAGAGGGATTTGTAAAAATGGAAATTAAACTCTGAAGCTAAGAGAAATAGAAAATAAGGAAATTAATGTCAAAACATGTAAAGAAAACAAACAGAAACAGCAGGAAGCAGAAATAAGAGTGGAGCTTAGAGAAGCAATGTCAGGAGAAAGCAATACCTTATAAATCTTGGAATAATTGTCTCTGCATGTTGATGAATGAAAACACACTTATGAAAATATTATCAATGTTTCTGTACTTTACCTTTACCTTTGTATATTCACTCCTATTTACTTACTCAAAGATATGCAGAGAATGTGTGCACGCGAAAAGGTTAATCATGATCCGATAGCCTGTTGGGGAGGTTACATGTGTCATCAATTAAAAAAAAGCATCCTACATAAACTAGTTCTGCTCCCTGAGTTAGAGACGATAAGATCAATCACAAGGCTTCTTTGAAGGGCTTATGCTTTAGTTGGGACTGAATTTTTTTGCCCCAAAATTTTAAAACTGAATTTATTGAGGTCCAAAGAAGCAGGTAGTTGTTAGTTGAAGGAATCCAGACTGAAATCACAAGAAAGGTTCAGATGAAGAAGGCCCTACGTCCCATTTGATCTCATCTTTTTGCAGAATACCCACCTAGTAACAGTGCCAAACTTTTTTTTATAAACAAATACAGTATCCCGACCTCAGCCACCTTTTTGCTTGGTGTTTAGGCCTTGTGTGTGTAGTTTTAATCCAAGCTTCCTGTCAGCGTAAATAAGTCCAGAAGTATTCCCCTTAAATTATTAATCTTCGTGCTACTCTGGTTTTCAGAATACCAAATTTTTAGGTATACACAGGATTTTCTGATAGACATGTCTAAACATTGTGATTGTTATTCCTTAACCACACAACAATCACTTCAAGATGTTTCTGAGCAGCCATGGGTAAAACGATGGCACAACCACTGCACAGCAACACCGATTCTTTCTTTTAGTCCAATCACTATTTTAGTTTTAATTCAATGCTCAGCATCTACCACCGCTGATCAAATATACCTCAGTAGGCGAGGGCCTGAAAACTCTACAATAATGTTGACTCAAATGACAGGCAAAAAAGTAAACTTTAGTTATGTTCACTTTCACTTCGTGGGGTTTTGAGGGCGTGAGTTGGGTTGGACAGAACGAAAATGATGCACTGAATTATCGACGATTTGTGCCATGCTCTTGAAAGCGGTCGTGAACATTCCTTCATGTCATGCGATTACAAAGACTCCGCAATGCAAATGAGTCATAGCATCTCGGTGTTCGTCCGACTGAGGTTGCCCGTTTCGGCCCCCATTAAGCGTAAATAAATGAACCAAAGAATACAACGCCAGGAGACAGGCAATAGTGGGATTTGGACGTAGAATGCATGGAAAATTAACTGTGACGGGGGCGTTGGGATTACTTTGGCTTTTGCACGGCCAACAAATTACATTTTACAGTGAACACAATTACATAGCTGGTGGTTCCTTAATAATGTATGAAAGGCTGTCTGCATCACTGCCACCAGACCAGCCAGGCAGCCATCTGCTCCCATTCAGACTTGATTCATCAGCTCCTTCTTTTGCCCCTAGATACAGATCCCAGAACTGTTGTTGACTTTTGATAGAACAAAGTCGCTCATTTATCTCTGTCCTTTTGGGCTCCCCTGGAATCGCATCAAGGTTTGTGGATTCAATTGTAACCTGTATTTTTATTATTATTACAAATGATGCTTCTTGCTGCCTTTGAAATCTATCTTCCTCTGGGAACTGCTCAACCACCCACCAATATTAGATATAGATCTCGGTTGCATGTCTGAGAAGTAGAAGAATGGAACTGCTGGATTATGTATTATGTTTGCAATGATTTTTTTGAACCTGCGGGCTTTTTCTAAATTCCATTTGCTCACAAATAACATTAGTATAATGATAACTCCTCGCCCTCCAGAAGAAACACCTTACAGTCTATTTACATGTGTTTTTCTTTCCTGAGTAATTACTCAGACCCTTGCGCACAAATATTCCATTCTGTGGATTAGAGCTAAATGGCAGTAAAGCCGATAGCGGGTTGATCACAGCACAAAATTGCCTGTATTTACCTGGAGCCCTCAATGCATGATTTAACTGCAATGTTTCAGCTACAGTGACTTATGTGCTAATTACCCTCATTGAAAACAAAGCAGTTATTCCAATGCCACAAGTGCATGGTTGCAGTCAACCATAGTTATTTGCCACTCAGGTAGAGCTTTTGATTATAAGATGTATGTTACTCAGGGTTTGACGCATTCATTAACCACATTGGAGCATTCAGCAGGTCTCGGGAAAAAGTTCATTTCAACCATGTGATTTGTACTTACAGCATTTATAATACTGATGGTTCATTGTACATGAACCAGAATAAAAGGAACCAAACAGTTGTTTTAGCTGTGATGATTAGCAAAATAAATGTCTTATAAAGCCAGATTTTGTTTTTATCTTGAATTTGGATAGAGTCCATGAGATTATTCATTGTTCATTAAGATTCAAGGAACACAATAAGACCAGTCAAACAGAGATGCATGTCATTGTGACAGAAACATCAACAACATTATTCCAAGTGCCTGCTCCATCTGTGCATCATTTAAACCACATCTGCAACACATAGAACTTAACTATTTAAGGATTGATAGCATTTGTGTGTCAAATGTTTGAAAACAACTATTTACTAAAGAGTATCAATAAAAAAACGACTTAATGTCTATTTGATTCAACTTTCTGGGTTCTTAATATAGTAAGAAGGAACAAGAGAAGGCAGTATGTGGGAGTCAAAATCTAATTCTATAATATTTCTACACATTGGCAGAACTTCTTCAAAATGAATATCTATTGTGGTACAAAGGAGCATAATGGTTAAATCTTTTGACATTGTTAAAGGCCACAACATTGGAGCTTTCATAGCGGTGACAGGTGTTATCTCTATTGTATCTATTCACTATTCCACAGAAGCTGATATTGGCAATGCAATTACAGTATACACAATTTCCATCCAATTTTAAAAGTACATATACAAACTTCAAAACCAAAGTTAATTAAATATTAATTCAATTAAAAAGTTTCTGATTCAGGCTTTTGTTGTGCAAGCAACAGTTAAAATCATTTTGGAATTGGAAAACTATCTTTCAGAAATGCTAATTTTATTTCTACTAAATTATGTAACCTAGCGATAGCAAGACTTGTGTATTTATTAGTAAATTCTACACCCCTGCTTTTAGATATTTTTTCCAATTTGCTTATACTTTGATATACATCAATATTTCCACGATATGCAAAGTCAAATATATCATCATTGAGTGATACCATTTAAATAGCCAGAGACACATATTCCCAGTTGTGTGAGTCTTCTAGAGACAGCTCATTTATGGTCTTATTGCTTATCAGCCTTTCAGCAGCATAAACCTACACAGGTCAAAATTTGTAGCAAAGTCGACTCTTACACAGCGGAGTCTATTACTCTCCATGTGCAAACCATGTTTAAATACATATGCGGTGTACACCACGTGTAAACCATGTGTACAGAAGGAATTATGGTTAACCTTGAAGCAAGCTTGATCCATGTAAACGTTTCTCTCTCCCCCACCCCCAACACAGACACACACATACACTGGTTAGAATTACCAGATTCTGAAGAAGCACAAGAGCTTAACTTAATTTTGAAAGCAAAATCCATTGGAACACCCCTGCTGCAATAAGAAGAGAAAACTATCAGAGGAACGAGTTCTGATCTGAAATGTGATTAACTATGGATATTAGGAGAAGACCGACCGCATGACTTTTAATTGGGCTTCATACCATGCAATTCTCCTGCAGAGACATTGCAATATTCCATTTGACTAAACATCTCATCTCCAGTAGTTGGATGTGGTGAACAGGGAAGGATGGGGTGAAAAATGTGATGGGTGACATGATAATTATCATTGGTGCCTGAAATTTTCTGAAACTAATGACTGTCCACGGGAGAATGAAACTAATTTTCACACTTGGTACAAGGAAAATGCTTATAATGTAGCTCGGAAAGCTTGGCTCGGTGTGATTAATTTACTATCCAGTGTGTGCTTTTAGTGTGTGCATTATGACAACCAAATACAAATGAAATCTGCAAAGAATATGCCAGAGAGCACAGTGATATCCAAGGAATTATCTCTGAAGGTAAGGGATAACTAATTATCTACTTTAAATTTCACTTGCAGGTGAAACCATAATCTCTATCCTCAATGAATGTTCGCTCTCTATAAATAATTCAGTATTCTGATTAAACTCTGAAACTCCGAAAATAAATCTGTAAGACCAGGATTATACGCTTCCCGTAAAACAAAGGACATTAGGGTTCCCAAGGTAACACAGAACAATGAACAGAGCTCAGCTCATTAATTACATTACATTTAAGATTAATTTGAGTACAGTTCCTATATTGGAACTTATGTAAAGGCAGATCCCAGTCCCATTTCTCATGGTGACCAAGAACGGACCCAAATTAAGCCAATCTTGGTGGGGGAGAGAGGGTTTGACCTACCTGCAAATCTAGAACTACCCCTATTTCAGTAGTAATTAACTAATAGTTCATTTCATCATAGACAACATGGTGACGTTATTTTGGAAACAAAAATAATACGGCGTATTTTGCATCTGATCTGAGTATCACAAAATACTTGAAGTTGACATTAAATGTAAAAGTGAGAGAAGGATTTTATCGCCAGCACCAGCTTCCGTCATCTAATCAAGATCAAAATGAACTTAATATTTAAATGAAAAATGTCAATTGAATGACCTTCTGCAAACAAATTCTCCAAATCTATATAAATGCATTTCAACTAAAACAAAATAGCAAAATCAGTATCAGAGATTGACAGACATTCTATGTTTGTTGTTGTTTAGAATTCAGCTCAATATTGAGAAATTCAGTGAAGTCATAATTGTTCAGTGGAAGAGTTTAGTAGGAGGAAAACCTGTCCTACTTTATCTGGTCCAATCCTTCCAGATGAAGGTTTATTTAATAGATCAGGCAATCTTCAATTCTTATACTTATAACCGATCATCACCTGCCTCTCTCTTACTAAATCCTGCCATCAACAAAAGGTGAACATAGGCCAACATTTTGATGAAATTAAGAGGGCACTTCACAGTGTGTTTCCTGTTATCTCTAATTGTACATGAAGGCTTCGGTTTCATTTGCAATCAGAAGCATTTTTAGCATGATTTTGTCCACACAGAAACAGGACGTGCTTACATTAAAATCTGCACCTAACAAAGGTACTTAAATCGAGAAAACATGCATATCTGAGAATCAAACAAAAAAAGATTAAAAGACGTGTTTTCTTTTAGACACTTAAGACTGCTGAGTAAATTTGCTTTTCTTACATGGGATCTAATATATTACTGCAATCCCCATTTGTTTAAGTAAGGTTTGTGCTACAGTCATATGAATAATCAATACATCGATGTGGGCTGTGTATTTTGTTGAGTGGTAAAAATGAACATAAAGCCAGTTTGTTGATTTCTTCCAAGTTGTTTTAACAGTCAGCAGAGTGCCAGCAATTGCACTATACCTGAGGTGAAAATACTGTTGGTGTCAGTTTTAATGGCATCCAAGCACCCAATGAAGATTTAATCATGTAACATTTGTGTTGTTAAATACCATTTGGATCCTATTGACTGTGGTAAGTGTGACAAAGTCTGCAAATCCAACTGTGGAACAAGTTGTGTGTTTTTTNAATCAATGGAACAAGGCCATTTGAGAGAATGCTGAAACCTCAGTAGAACAAATAAAGGACATTATTGCCAATGAAATTTGTTTTGCAACAAAAATGTAAAATCAACTGTTATTCATTTGCCGCGAGTTGAAAGATAAAGTTAATATTTACGCATCATTTTTCTGTTATGCATTTTCCTTGCAATCATTTTGGTTTTTAACATGAACAATATAGGGTTTGATATTCCTTTACTGGTTAATATCGAAAAATTTAAAGGACATTAAACCTTATATTATGATATTTCACACACATTTAAATAACTTGACAAGGTTCCTTGATAAAGTCCCTGGTTGTATTGGTAAGTTGAATATCTTTTGCCTAGGTTTAATTCTTGAAATTGAAGATGTTTCTATCAGAGGTGAGGTACAATATAATTTATTTACAGTTCAGAACCAAGTGGTCTCTAAATAATGGGCTGATTTTCCCTTTAGTGCAATCATTCAAACTGACATGGCAAAAGCCACAGTTTTGATTGTTTCTCTTCTACTTCAGGTTGTGGATTGTCTGTGTCTGGGGAGCACCAGTGCTAAATGCAGGGTTTTTTTTNCTCTCCCATCTCACCCCATCAAAATGGAACAATTCAAAGCAGTACTACTGGCGCTGATAGACAATAAGTTAAGCAATTCAAACGAGTAAATATATTTATGTGCTGAATTTTAAATGGATCAAAAAAATCTGTCAATTAGCACAAACTTGCCAGGGACAGTAATCGCAGGATAAATTCCTTAGACAATATTTTGTTACATTCTGCCAGTTTGTTGCATGCACTTGAATAAGTCAAGTGATAGGTGCATTTACGAGTAACAGGAACAAATGTTACAGCTATTTTATCATTGTTTTCAGGTTGTGTGGATTAGAGGTTGTATATATATTATCGATCCACAAACGACAGGGAATTAAATAATTTCCTTGATCCATTCATGGGGAACACTGGTAGTTGCATTACGTATTACACCATAAATCATACACCAGCTGATTACTCTGGTTCCTACAATAACTTACTTTGATTTCATTATTCTTCCACAGGAATATCGAAATGGACCAAAGTCTTCAAGCATAACTGATGACTGATATTGTGACTTGAAGCCTGGCTGGTGAGAACTTTTAAATCCATAATCTTCTGCCAATAAAATATAGTCAGATACATTAATCACTGCACCCACAGTGTAACTGGAAGAAGCTTAAGCATGTTGAGGAAAATACAATACAACAAGAGCGCCTTTCATGTCGGGAGGATGGCCCAAAGCGCTGAACAGTCAGGGATTAGGACGTGAGCTGGGGGTGGGGGTTGGAATCAGGGAGTGTGGAGGGCAGAGAGGGTAGGAAGGTGGCCGAAGGCACGGTCAAAGAGGAGAGTCTTGAGGCGGGTGGGCCTTGAAGGAGGCAAGGGAGGGAGTGAGGCAAAGGGAGCATGAAACATGGGTCCAGAGGGTAGGGGCGGAGAGGCTGAAGGCCCGATGGTGGGCCGGAGGGAGAAGGTCAGGTGAGCTGAAGGACCTTCTTCATCTGAACTAATCTGGTGAATATCATATGGGGACATGATGGTCTTCAGCAGAGATCCAATCAAAAAGTATTTTAATTAAAAATATGTTCCACTGTCTCAACATCCTGATATTTGCTTTGCTCACCTTCAGTGAGTACTATCTTACATGCAGGGTATTGAAGCTCTCTGTCGATTCCTGGGAAGGAGGGATAAATCTATTGTTAGACTGCATGATACATCAATTGTATTTTTGCACACACAGCTGATGTCTTAAATCCACTGTCAGCAACTGTCTACTTCTTTATTTGTGCAGTCAACTCTGTCTGACATGTGGCAACTACTTAAGAATGAAGGGCATTGCAAGGAAAACAATAGCTTGCACATACATATTTTAAACAAATAGCTCTGAACTGCTGCGTGGTTTTGTATGAGCTCTTTTATGTACGTATTGTCCTGAAACCAACTTGTGAGGATATGCATTTCCACTCATTTTTTATATAATTTATCCTATAAAAAACGAAAGATACTGGCCACAAATTCTTAAGGACACGTCATGCTCTGGCAGCGTGCCATGCATTCCCCTTAGAGCCGACATGAATTAATAATGATATGAACAATTCCTTTCTTTCCACACAGCCAGTGAACTGAAGCCGTTTCTTAAAAGACAAGGTTGTCGCTGTTACCATTGGAACACTTCACAGGCAATTGCTGTCGAGGTTATCGGCAACTTAGAAACAAGCAAAGCAGATAAGCTGAGGTCAAACAGATACTGTAATTCAATGGTAAATTAATTAGAAATGCATTCATTTTACCTCCTATTGCATGCTCAACACCGTGACATGAATTTAGTTACAATAAGAATCCTTGCATTTGATATAGCGCTTTTCACGTCTTCTAGACGTCTCAAAGCACTTCACAGAATAGACTGTAAAGTGAATTGACTGTATATTTGTGGGCGAAATGCAGCAGCCAATTGCGCACGGCAGTGTCCCACAAACATTCGTGGATTGAAAATAACCAATTTATTATTGTTTTTTTTTTGAGGGATTATTAACAGGCTTGTGGAGTAAGGAAACTTGCCCAAGATTTCCCCCCAGTCTGGAATTGAACCCAGGCATCTCACTTGCAAGGCGAGTGCTCTATCTACTGAGCTACAGGACGCCACGTGTATGAAAGGACATGCAACATTCTCTTTACCCAAAATATTTGCTATTCCCATGATGGCCTGGGCAAGCCTAATTTTCTTTCACAAAGTTTGGCATAGATCATTCAAAACCTGATGAAAGTGTGCAATCAGGACGCTGTCCGGTGTGAAGGGCCCTATATAAATGCCAGTTTTTGTTGATAAAATCATACAGGCAATACAGGTCTTCCTTCCTTCCAGAGCACATTCCTTCCAGAGCACATTGTCAATGTTGCTTTACTCAGCTAAATAACATGAAGATATTTTTAGTCAATAAGGTGTGTATGTGTGTGGGAGGGCTGGGGGGGGAAGAGGACATGGTTTGACCAACTTGAGTTGCTGAATTCCTGATATTAGCTTTGCTGCTACAGGGAGTCACCAAGCAGGAGTCAGGCACCGATCTAATACTTTCCTGAACTAGGTAAGCAGACTGTGTCCCTCCAGGGAGATTGTGTGCATTCCATTCCAGACACAGGGAAATTTCCAAGCATTGGTGGCATACACACGCGGAACTCTCAGTCTGCTTTGGGTACCTATAAGCATGGTGATGGGTTTCTGCATGTGCCAGACTCCTGACTGAACAAAAAAAATCAGGCACCAATTTACCGATTGTAAAATATCTTTAGGCGCATCAAGCACAGGTTGCTGAATGAAGAGCCGAACTGGGAGAAAGTCAGTTGCTCAGCATTCTAGATACAGAATGTATGTCCTGGCAGCAACAGGGAATGAGGAAAGTAATAGGAAAATGTAATCTTCCTTTTAAACTGAAATTCACAATCTGTGCCTTTTTTTCCCCCGCAAAGTATGCATTCAATTTCAGGTGAGACTCACAAGTGAAGGGACAGAAAATAGAACAGCTTCCTGGATGAGAGAGTCTTCAACTCGTTGTCATAAAGCAACCAATCAACCTGAACTGATTACCTGTTGTGACCAAACTTGAACTCGGTCCTTTTTTCCATTTCCACCATTCTGTCAGCAACATTGACTCAGCCCAGAGGATTCCCTGCTGAAGTGATTTTAATAACACACAAAGCATTTTATTTTAATTTCCCAGTTTCCTTGGATTGTATCAATGGCAAAGAATATTGTCTCCTGAATTCTTTCAATTGATTGTTCCCCTCCCACCACCCCCCCACACACACCACCCCGATTGTTTCGTACTGATCCTTCAGTTCCTCAGATATCACAACAGAAATCTATTAACTGGCTGCCATTCACCCATCATGTCCTTCTTCATTAAGATCAGCATATTGAGACCATTGACTGATTGATTTTGCATTTATGCTGCAATTGGCAAATAGATCACTGAATGCTTCTTCTGATTTTAGTGCGCTGCTTAACGTGGATTTGTCTTTCTTTTGCCAGACCATCTTCGGTCGCCATCAGCATCACCTATTGATTTAGTCTGGATGAGACCATATGATGCCCAGCCATCAAACACTCAAAGAAGCACATTTTTATCTAATCAGTACATCTTTCACAATATTTTACAAAATTTAGCAATGATAACTTGGGCACATGGACAGGAGTACATTTAACTCCTTGTTTGTCAGTAGGAAAGCACGCTGTTGATATAGCTGCAGAACACAAATAATCTAATCTGTGATATTTCTTAAGAAAGTTGCTAAAGAAGGAACCCAAGTTGTGGAAATGGAGATTCCTTCCGGGAACCATAAGTAAATCACATCGACCCACAGGAACTCCGCTCCAACAGGATTTATTTCTGGAGCTGAGCACTGCAGATCAATGGGATATTTACTTAATGGGATTCTTCAATATGGAATTGAGTTAAGAATTAACCTGTGTTAGATTGCATTGCACTGGTAATATTTTATACTTGTGCATCACTAGGTCAATGCTTTCTCATATATAATATATATGGATGCTGCAGCTATGGTCAGGCTTTCCCACTTACTGGGTTCACAGTAACTATGCATAAGAGTTGATATTGAGACATACACAAGCAACACAGTTCAGGGAGCAAGAGAATTGACAGCTTTTACCCAATATCTACTGTAGATTAGGCTAGTAATATAACACCATCCAGGGCATTGACTGAATAAGAGCAGCTGGAAATGAAAACCGTAGGAGATTGTTGTCAGTTCATATCACCTTAATGTAAACTGAAGGCATTCTCTAGCGCTGTAAGTATATTCAACATGAACTTTGTTACGTAACCCTCTTGCCTCATCAAAAAGCTTCAGCTAATGTGAATAGTTTTTTTTCCCTGAGTGATTAAAACAACTCCTGGGGATGTAAATTATCTTGAGATGACGGGGAAAAAAACTCTAATTCTCTCAAATCTTACATTCCATACAGAGCAGCAGAAAGTAAGTTTAGGTTTTAGATCTAAAACCAGTGATATGTATAGCCTGGTGCAGAAAAAGCAATCGCAGGAATCATTTTTGAAAAGTGTCTTGTTGCTCAGATAAAGTGGTGGTGAATAGTAATGAATAATTGATGCTGAATATCTATTATGGAGATGTTATATGCTGCTCATGGAATCTGAAGCACAGAATCTGTAAATAGACTGACATCCCAGTCGGAAATGTATTTTCTTGTCAGTCTATCAGAAGAGCAGTCCTTTAAATCTGGGAAAACAGTAAACAGGAATTTTTGACTGGTGCTCATTTTGCTTTCATTGATCTTAGAATAAGCTGTAATGTTTTCATAGCTACGATAACTTGGTTATCACTTATTCATTAATACCTCACTCAAGTTGCTGGAAGAGACAATTGAAAGGTGGTAAAGTGGTGCTTTCGACTCTTGCAATGTGATGTTTTTGTCACCACGAAGAATAGTATTAATTGTCTCATCAAATCATACACAGATGTTTCAACTGTTTCAACTATTTAATTCTGTAAGGCCTTTAACATATGTAATCTTCATCTATCATTTATATTAAATTAAGTCAACCGTAATAGAAACCGTGTACATTTATCAGGGAAAGAGATAAAGGCTTCTGTGTCACAGGTATTCTCTTAATTCTTTGCTCATAGCCACCAAGCTATCTTTGTTTGGCCAGTTTAAATCAGAATATGACTTATTTAATCATTGGAGTAGAGATCTGGTTGGTTCTTCCAGAGCCTCCTGAATAAAACCCGGGATCCTACTTTGTGTTAACATTTGACTCCATCACCCAACTTCAGCTTCTAGCCAATTCTTAATTGAATACCAGCTCTATGCATGACACCTCTCCTGCAGTATTCTGTTCAGCCATTCAATAAGTCAGTTCCCTGAAGAGCCTGAGCTTGCTCTACAGTTGTCTCTACTTTGGCATAGGCATGCGCCTACTGTGCTTTGCAGCACAAGCTTGACCTCCATTGTGCTTGTTGTTTTCATGTCATGTTAACAAGATCTTCCTGTAGATGAATCTTCCTGGCTTGCCAACATGATGCAGATGAGCTTCCCAGGAGACATTCATGAACTCTCTCTGTACTTTGAACCAAACTATCCTTTAATGACTTGCACATATAAAGGCGAGTGCGTTTCCTAGCCTAACGTTAAAGCATTGGCCAAAGCTCTATATTACCACACATTGTTCTGTGTGACAGCACAACTCCAGTCTGTGCTTTTCTTCTTACTTTATGTCTTATTATATTCAGTGAGGCATGATTGTGTGCAGCTATGCTGGAGTCCAATTATTTGAAAGACCTGAATTTCTCCAGATTAGTCTGTGCTAAATTGGTTTGGACAAAGTGTTACATAAGCATGGATTTTGTCTGATCTCCGTGCAGAAGATCTGGCTGACTTGATGTACTTCAGTCAATAGGTCCTAACATTCTTCCTCTATTGCAAACACAATTTCATCGGTAAATCTCAAGTTTGTCAGCAGCCGACTATTGATGTTAATCCCACTTAGGTACTTGCCGTTGCTTTGCACATAATGCATTTTAGGAACAAATTGAAAAGATTGTCTGATAGGAGACAACCCTGCCACACACCAACTGATGTTCTGAACCAATCTGTTAGTGCACCATTGATCTTCACTGCACTCTCTGCTCAATTATTGATAGTCTGGATGATGTTGATAAGCTTCACTGGAGCATTAAACAGTGCTGAAAGATATTAAAGAGACTTTTCTCCCAGAGTTAGTCAAATGCTTTTTATGTCAATGAGAAAACATGATATTCTTTGTTATGAATTTGTCAGCTATCAACCATAACGGGAACATCTTTTCAACAGTGCTTACAAACTGATATAAAATCATCCAGTTCTCCTACTTGGGAATCCATTCGTAGGTTAAGTTGATTGCAAATCTAATAGAGTTCCCTCCTTACTTAAATTCTTGATCATTGTCCTGCATTCCTCTTGTTTCACAGGGACAACAGATGTAACAATCTTAGTCCATGCTGCAAGAAAACATTTGACTAATATTATGCATCATGTTACTAGGTGTTTCAGCTTGTATATCTTATGAACTCACCACTGAGATAATCTGCACCTAGCATTTTATAGAATTTGAGCTTGACAATTGCTGGTTTCATTTCATCTTTAATTATGTCTGGTTATGTGGTAGCAGTCTGGTTGTATCCATAAATCATTAAGAGCAGATTTTCACCTCCAATTCATGGTTACACAACTCCTTACGATATTCTTGGCTGACAGTGAGCAAGTATGCCTTAAGTGGCAAGTTGCTTGCCGTTCTTGCCCTTTACAGTTGCCATTCACTTGGGTGGCTCCGTGTGTCATATAGGTTGCTGGAGTTGCATTACAAAGATTCAAACGTATTGATGCCTGTTGTATCTTTGCGTTACTTGATTCTGGGATTGATCCATCAGTTTCTTGTGGGCACAGTGTTAATTAAGGCTGTATCTTTTGGAGGCCCTTGCAACTTTTCTGTTTCTTTTGAACCCAAATATAAAAAAGATCGAGGTGAGTATGAGTATAAAGGCCATTACGTTAATTTTGAATATTACTTTGTGCCTTTATCACCCTATTTAGTAGATTATTTCAAAGATTTGTCATTCAAGACTTTTTTTTAGTATCTGTTCTAAACATTTTTTGGTCCTACTTTCTGCATCAATGCCATGTTGCTACTATTCAACCTGTAGCACAACACCATACCATCTTACAATATATGGTCTGATCTGACCTGATCAATGCGGGGGACAGTGTACAATGTATATGATTGGACTGCCTAACTCTACAATTTGCAAGTGTCATTGGTTTCGTCATTGAGGTTCTTTAACATCCCCAGCAACTTGGTCAGTTGTGAAGTCTGGGTTCAAATACTAGTTGATAACAATGATAATATTCCTTGCATTTGATACAATGTCTTGTCACATCATTGAGAAGTCTCAAAGCGTTTCACAGAATTTACTGTAAAATGAATTCAGTGTACATTTTGTGGGTGAAATGAAAATGATGATGCACTCAGCCCTCCACACACAGAACCCAGACACTAGGCCAGTTATGTAAGGCTCAAAACCTGATCTGCTCTCATACTGTCACATGACAAACATACAATACTTTACTTAGGAGAGCTCAATGCTTTCACTTGGTGCAGAAAGTCAATAAAGACTTCACTTCTGGGCACAGTCATCTTGCCAGCTGCAAAACACTGTTCAACAAGAATTGCTAAATGCAACATATTTTGTTTATCCAAAAATTCTCCAGTGTTCTTTGTTGTTGATTAATTATTATATTTGCTCCAAACATGGAAAATGGGTACTATATCTTAAAAGCTATGAAACAAATTCATGGCTAAAATGGTTAATATGGAGTGCATAGACAGGTCCAGTCTCACTCAGTTATAGCAGAAAGCAACATCCTGCTTTAAAATATACAGGATCCGAATATTTGACAATTAAGTGGTCATTTCTGGGCCCTGTTTGTCACTGGGATAAAACTCTGGCTATCATCAGTTGATGGAGCTTAATGTTATTGCCACACAATTTAATAGCATTATTTCCAGCTGAAACTAGTAGTTGCAGGTCAAAAGGTTGGGCATGAAAGCAAGGTGGCTGGTACCAGATCTGCCTAGATATTTGTACAATACACCCATGGAGCCAACAATCAATTGTAACATGTTGTTTAACATCTATATTTTCTCAGTGGGAAAGAGGGAGGGCAGGGTGATGGAAGTCACCGGAGATATAATTGGAACAATTAGTTTTTCAGGTTGCAGACAGGCTGTCTCTCTCCGACTCCCATCTCTCTATTTCTTCCAGACTATTGAATGTTCAGTGGAAAAAAATGTAATCTTCAGTAATGGAAGGGATAGCACTGTAATTACACACTGAATTGATCTGTTTTCTTCAACAACATCTTCAAATGACGCAAGCATGGACACCGACCGGGATAATGGAATAATCGGAAGGATTTCAAAATATAAAGTAATATTAGCTATAACACTGGATTAAAACAAAAGCTTCAGATGTGAACTGGCATCTGGATTCAGTCAAGGAAAGAAAAGGCAATGCATAATTTTTCTCTCACCACCTTTCAAGGAAAATACCAGCACCGAGTTGTTGTTGATTTCACTAACAGTGCATTGGGTTTACATCAGTACCCAGAGTGATTCTGGTCAGTTTACGCCAGTCAATCTAATCCAATCTCAGAGGCATGAAGGACAAATGAAAGTGCAGTGATCTGTAGAACAAATCGTTGTTTTTTGGAACCTGAAAAAACACAGATTAGGACAGACTGGAATGTCAGATACTGTTGTGATTCCTATAAAATAAAGCTCAAGGACATGAGGTGTGGAATACACCATTATAATAACAAGGGTGTGGAAATGAACAGAGCCCCTTCACTCTGTAAAAGTAATCGAGCATTGATTCACTTCAGCACAAATTATTCTTATTCGTTTCTAAGACGCACTCTATAATTCAGGTCTAGAATTCAACCACATATGGCTGTCAAGAGAATGGATGGTGTGGGCAAACTTGGAGTTAAATTCTGCCCAGACTAATGGGATGAAAATGGTAGCTGTAAGAGTTGGCACACGAGTTTTGCAACTTTTATTCCAGCTCCTGTGAGCACAAACCCACAATATAAAACTGTCCACTAATTAAGATTGATTTGCTAACCTCAATGCATGATTTCTAGTGTGGGAAATAGAAACGTCACACGATGAATTCTTCATCAGCAGGACTGTACCTGAACTTAAAAGTGCCTCATTCTGGTTTAACTATGATTATGATTAACACAGAGATGGGGGTCTCTCATGCGCAAAGCTGTACAGCGCTCTAGTCAACTCGCATGGTGAGGACTATGTACAATTCTAGCAGTCACAAAACAAAAGTTACCCAAACTCTAAACTTCTTATGCAACACTAACATCAAAGAAAATAATTTCATTAAAGACATACAATAATTGGATTACTTTCCCTTGGCAATCTCCTCCAACCTTCTTCTGCTTGAGTTAATCCTCTAAATAATAATAATAATCCTTGCATTTGATATAGCGCTTTTCACGTCTTCTAGACATCTCAAAGCGCTTCACAGAATATGCTGTAAAGTGAATTGACCGTATACTTGTGGGCGAAATGCGGCAGCCAATTACACACAGAAGTGTCCCACAAACAGTCGTGGATTTAAATTGCCAATTTATTATTTTATTTTCTTGTTTTTTGGAGGGATTATTATTAGGCGTGTGGAGTAAGGAAACTTGCCCAAGGTTTTGTCCTGTCTGGAATTGAACCCAGGTGTCTCGTTTGCAAGGCGAGTGCTCTAACCACTAAGCTACAGGACTCCAAAATACATTTAAACACTCCCTCCTGTGGAGTTTCATACTTTCTTGAACAGATGACTATGGATTTTTCAGATCAGCCTCTCAAGATTGTGTTATAAAATACATTTGTACAGTTGAACTGCAACAAACAAGAAAGCACAAAATGCGGCAATTGTACAATTTTACAATCAAATCCAATAAATGTCACTGACTGGAGATAGACAAGTGTACCCAATCTCCATGAAAAATTGTTCATAGTTAAAGTGCATAAGTTGAAATGGCACTGACCTGAACACCCACTAAAACAAAGCATTTTAATGCAGGTTTCACTGTCTTTCTGCTAAACTGACTGAACAGAGATGGCCTCCAGAATTACATGACCTGTAATCGCAACATGACTAATGACTACCTACAAAAATCCCATTAGTATAATAGATTTATAGGGAACTAAAATGCCCACACCATGGTGTTTTCAATGTTAGGAACATGTGGCAAAGCAATTGAAAACGAACTAAATGCTGGGCTTGTGTAGCCCAGAACACTAGAGTCCAAGTCTCTGGAGGTTATGCAGAGGGTCTGCAATACAAAACAGTACCAAGATCAGTTCTGGTCACTGGATAACAGCATTGGAGAGTGCCGTGAAATGCAACAAGGCTGATTCGTGGAATTAAAGGGGTTCAGCTGCAAGGAGGGACTAAAGAATCAAGTTAGGCAATATTCTCCACTTGTGGATAAATTATTAACTTTTGGCAGCAAGTGTATAGTATTCTCCAGTTATTGATAAATTTGATGTTGTTTGCCATTGTGAATTTCTAACAGGAAACTGCATTTTAATCTCTTAAATATTCTTGCTGTTCAGCTTTGCCAATAACTTTTTTTNGCACGACAGATGGACTTACAAGATCCAGCTGGAAGCAACTGAAACATGGACAGATGCCTTAGAGGATTTTTTCTACTGGGGTGCAAAAGGGCAAGTCAAAGATATCTCGTAGCTACTGCTTGCTTGAATAACCTGAGATAATCTAAGATCAGCAAGTGATGATTAACTTGAAATTTGAAGGAATAGAGAAAGACAGCGGAACAATTGTCCAATTAGTTAAAATTGTCACGTTAGCATTTCAAGGAGATAGCAACATTTTTGATTACATTTCCCCGCTTGGTAATGAAACCAGCGTAAACAATATATCGACACCATTGGTTCATCATCACATTTCTGGCCATTCGGCAACACTAAACCCAAAGGCATGTGTAAATTCAGTTTAGGGAGATTAAGCTACTTGGGGTTTTAATGGCACAAGTCAAGAAGCAGTAGTATTGACTCAGACAATGGAAGTGCAAACACCCCAAAATGCAGCATTATAACAGCACAAATACCTGTCCCATGTAAGTGCTTTTAGGTGAGTAGACCCGCAATCCAGGACTTGTTTTCAATTAACTTTTGAAAGAGCAAATTGACAATCTGAAGTTTCAAACTAACACTGAAGGCCAGTCAGTTCTCCAGCTGGAACCAAAAGAAATCATTTATAACTTTCTGAGCGAGTACAAACCAGTGCAAAGCACAGAAGTGGAGACTGTAAATATATAGGAACAGATTGCAATCAGCACGCCATCTTCATCTTGTGCTAGATAGCTCACTCCATTTCAACAGTTACCTTGAAATTGGTATTTAACATACTCCTGCAGGAACAGCTGTTTGAATTGCTCACTATATGTGATTTATCTTTCCGGAGTTGCATAATATTTGCACCCCATGAAAGATTAACATAACACATCCCTTTGGTAAAAAGTCAGTAATTTATTATAAATTAGCTTGGCTGACTCTTATTTGCTCACAGCAATCAGTGGCACACTTATGTAAACCATTCAATTCAATCATTTTTTTTGACTCGAGCCTTTTCTCTGCAAAACTAAGCAACAATTTCCAGCATGAAGCTGCACACAAGCTACACAGTTGAATTACAAGGCAGCTGGGTCATAACATGCAGACTCTAATCCCCCTACATTCAGCTATTACTGAAACTATTAAATTCAAATTATGCACAGGGCTATTGATCACTCTGCTGAATGATGCAGTATTACCATTTTCTGCTCATAAGAATTCCTCTCGAGTAGAATCTTACCTTCAACTTTACTCTCTCACACTCAGAACTCATGTGAAACACGACCTACATTACATTTTAGCTCAATTTAAACAGGTGATGTAGATCTAGAATCAGTAAATTAAACCTCATCATTACAAGCCAGAGAGACTGACAAATTAGTTTCTTTTTATTCTTTCAAGAATTATGATGATCTAAAGACTTACGAGAAAGACACAAACATCAGGAAAATTGCTACAATGACATGATTGTAATAACAATTAATAATCAAAAAAGTTCTATTGTAACTCAAAGTACATCACAGATAAAACCAGTGACAAAAATGTACAGTAGATCAATCATCATCTCGAATTTCAGGAAATAAAAACTTTAATTGAAAACATTTATTAGATACTGTATAAATATTTATTGGGTCCTGTTTGGCGAATTGGTATATTACAGTTCTAGGCGTCTGCTTGGTGATTTCACAATCATAATTGAGCCATCCAAAAGAACTTCCTTTACTGGGAACAATGAGTGAAAGCCATCGATTAAGCGAAACAAGGGCAATTGGTTCCTGATGCCCAACTGTTGTTGTTATTGTCTCCATTAGTGTTCCTCAACAACACAAAAGATAATTCCTCTCCAGCCCTAGATATAACCATGAAGCTGATACCAAAAGATGCTGGATGCTCATTTGAATTACCCCATGAATATTTATTCGGGAATAAAACAAGGACAACCGTTGCAACTAATTTAATGAGTGGTTTCCAAACCTCAAAGCGCACAAATAATACGTATTTGGAGTAAAAATTCCATTCAGCTTTACGCTCATCCCCTTCTGTGATGTAGGCCTTTAATTGGATATATCCCAATATAGTTGCACACAGCACTGGATAGAATTTTTGGCCAAATGCTGGAATCAGAATGCAGTGAAACTAGTTACTGTTATTCAGTTTCACTTTCTATCATTGTCCCTCATTAACTTTTCTTGCTATTGCTTTGGCTAGATGTCAATAAAATATCATTACATTGATCTGAGGCATAAAATCATTTCAAACGTTCTACTACATTTATCGAACCATTTTCAGAAAATTGTATTAGACACAGATACATAGTGGGGAACACAGAAGATGTGTCAGGGCAAGTAATAGTGCATGAATAAACTCTGAGTTAACATGGCTGAATGGATAACCAGCGTCATTGGCAGCTTCTTGGGTGGGTGGGGGGGAAGAGGGGAGAGAGATATTTCATACATCTAATTCCCGGCCTTGCTGTACCTTTGCTTCTTTCTTTCCCATTCTTATTGCAACATCCAAGAACCAGGGACACAAATTATATTCCATGATTCCATGATCTGACTTGTGTGAAATACTTGTGAATATAATTTGTCAGCATAGATGTAAATTATATCCCATTCTTTCAAAAACAGTTTAAAACAAAGCTCCATGCTGTAATCACACTTGAAATAAGATTCCAAAGCAAATACAATAATGTTTTTTTTAATGAAAACCATGTTGTTGAAATGGCTCCAGATCAGACCCAGGAAAGGCATTTTCCACATAGCGTTTTGTTTCCATTTATGAAATACTTCAAGTAATAAATGGCATATCCTTAATGTAGGTAAAATGGGATATATGGGTTGTCATAGAAGCAGAGAAGACATGAATGGAGCTATATTAACCCACATTGTTAAATAACTAAAGATTATTGATGATATACATTCTCCAGGATTGTGGTGAGAGAGGAATGCCCAACATTTACATTCGATTTCTTAATGGATCTGGCATCCACAGTCGACAATTTATAAAGGGAATGCTTCCCACAGCCGAGATAGGAATCCAGATCATAAGGAAGTGAACCTCTATCCTGCCACAACCCAAGTGAGGTCCATTAATAATAATAATCCTTGCATTTGATATAGCGCTTTTCACATCTTCTAGACGTCTCAAAGCGCTTCACAGAATATACTGTAAAGTGAATTGACAGTGTATTTGTGTGGTGCTCTAATGAAATGTGCCCATACACTGGTACGTGTGACAAGTAACAATTAGGCTGGAAGTATTGTTTGCACTGATGCAGCTGTGTACATATCCCCACATTAAGAAAGTGTTTCCATTCTATAAACATACAGGTGGTCTGAGATCAAGATAATCATCTTGAATACCTGACAACTTCCCTAGCAGCTGATTTTCTGGGGTTATTCTGAACTAAGAGTAACTTAACCAAAAAAAGCACGTTTGGTAAGACATTCATTTACAGTTCATTGTATCTGGGATCTGTCCCTGTTGTTTTTAAATGAACAGCAATATTTATTTATTCCACAGTAACAAAAGGTTGCTGTCAGAAATCAAATCTCCATGGTGCCATTACCAAATCTTGAACTTGTGCAATATTGAATCTCACACAGCTCACACGCTGTCCAACACTGCACATCTAGCACAATCATTTCGAAACATTTCACAAAATTTTCCACAAAATAAAGTAGAAAACTTTATCAGGTGCAGCAAGTCACAAAATAATTCTAAGGGAGATCTTGCCTGTTGTGGGCTCTGCTGAATGACAACACTTGATGATTTACTGTTGATGTGTCAAAAGAGCAACAAAGACAGATGGATAGTGGAGTCAGATGACCAGTAGGGTTATAAAGGAACAAAATCATCTAGTCATCTGGGACGCTCTAATGCAATCATCCATAATCACTTGTCATAATGGTCAATGGGCTTGACTGTCACACGCAGTGGATTGTGATGGATAAGGAGCCTTGCTGTACGAATGGAAAATCTTATTTTTGGCTGTATTTCTTGAGGGGACAAGTACAAGCCATTAGCAAATGTCAGCTGAAAAACCTCAGAGACCGGCCACAGTGGAGAGGTGAAAAGAGAGGGCAAGGGGCAAAAGGGTTCCGATACTTTTAGACATAATCCTAAGAGGGTTTGAATTTCAGAATGTGACTTAAAATGCTGACGTGTTTGTCTTTCAAATTTCAATCAACTTTAAAAAAGACAATGAATTTTAACAAGGAATTTAGATTTTCCCAGTTACAGAATACATGGAATATTTTTAATTCAGGCACTATTTTTGATATTGGTGCACGCAATTATGACCACCATCAATTCTGGTAGCTTGAGGTGCCTGACTGGAATCACCCAGGCCACGTGGATGTCCCATTAATGCAGATATAGATGCACAACATCCTTTGTCCCAACGGTTACTCCCCACTACATTAACTCTCAATGTTTGCAGCAGCTAAAGGGGAAAAAAAGAGCTTTATTCCCGTTGTTAATTTCATCCATGCCCCATGTGCCACTAAACGTACCCACGTTTCTTTCATATACCAAGTAGGAATGGTTTACTGTAACAAGAAATGGCTCAGCTGATTGACTGCATGAATTACATGCATTTTGAGGAATATTACTATTGACGTGTGTGCCAATTATCTCGGTTGTAGCCAAGGCTCATTTGTCTTCATACATTCAGGCAGATTATGTGGGAAGGAGAGCTGATTGGTTGTAGGGATGTCTGTGTGATTGCATCAGTGTTTTCAATACTTAATGTCATTGTCTGTTTGACAGAAGAAGGAACCCATCGTCAGACTCCAATGCCGCTCCTTGAATCCTAGCAGAGAAAAAAGCACACCAACTGTTGAAATAATTACAGCACACTCATCTAAGATCACCGACATCCATTTCTATTCCACAGCTTAGATGTTACAGCGAGTGAGCCACAATGCAGCTTGAAGGCAGTTTCTCAACACTTTGGTGCTGTGCATTTTGTACAAGGTGAAACTATAGGGGATTACTGAATGCTAGACAGAGGGTAAATATGACCAGCATATTTTGGAGGCAAATGATGTGGGAAACACAGAAACTGGAATAAGCCATTTGGTTACACCGTGGCAGTTCTTGCGGATACAGAAAAGAAAATGGTTGGTGAGGTACAGTGGTTCATGCACATTTCACTGCATGAACCACAGTGATTCAGAAACCTGTTCTACAAATGGAATACAAATGAAGGACACATCAAGTCTCAGGATGGGACTGCTTCTGGATTGAAAAGCCTGCCTCACTCATGTGTGGAAACTTTGGGTAATTCCACTCCCACCCCCTGCCGCACACTCACAAGTCTTTATATCTTGTAAAAATGTAATGTTGCTGTATGAATTAGGACATTTCACAGCTAACTCCTGAGAATAATGATCAGGAGGCAGCTCCAGAATTTGAATCTAAAAACTTGTCAAAAAATGCTGCGAGAAGGAAAATTGGTGTCAGAAAATCAAATTACATTTTACTTTGCATTGCAAACTGAACCTCAAAATGTCTCATCATTTCGATTGACCTTTTGATGAACATTTATCAACATTTGTAAAAACCCCAGCTTGGTTGTTTATATTTTAAGAATGTCATTTAAACATGACTGAAAACATAGCTGACATTCAAACTTTAGAGAGATTTTCAGGTTGTGATAAAATCTAAAAGATAAATTTGTGTGCAGTATATACTTGATTTAAAAAAGTTGATTATAAGTCCAGGAATAATGAACAAACCCATGAGTAACTCTTAGTATTACTGGTTCTGGAAATACTGTACTTTGTACCAATATTCCATTTGAGTAGATGTGAGAAAAACATCACTTAAAGTGCATTTCTCTTAAAATGTGATAACCATTGATGATGAGGAAAGGGTTAAGTTTCGTATTTCTGAATTTCATCAATAGGCTAGGTATGCTGTGCACGTAAATCTGCAATTATAAAAGTGAAGGAGTTGCAAGTACCTCTGTACTATTTACCCAGTTGAGGTACTTCTGTTCAAACATTTAAGGTGACAGCTGACAGTGGATGACAATTGGTCAATAACCTTGCAAATAAGCAAGGACATTTGGCCAGATTCATTTCCAGTAAGGTAATAACACATGTAATGAAAGAAGCAGATCTTTCAATCCTTTACACTACATTGCTGTCCTACAGCATAAAGCACAACCACTTTCCTGAACACCAGTGTTGCAACGCATGCTTCCCAACAGCAATTTCATGACAAAACTAGCACTTACTCCCCCTATGGGTCAGCGTGTAAGAAAATTGCCTGGTGTGGTACTGATCCAGACAGTTCAGGCTCAATTTCTGTTTTGTGCTCAGATCAGTGCCTCTGATCTCAGTTGGTGCAGAGGTGGAAGCATTATAATTGGTTTCCAAACCCATGGATAAGTCGAGGAAAAAAAAATCTGCAGGTTCCTACTGATGGATTAGTGACGTCCTGTTGGAAAGTGTGGAGATTAGGATCAGGCTCGGGCTGACCTTCATGATACCTTGATAACATTCAATTTCTAAAATTTGCTCATTCAGAATTGTAACTTGGATGACACTCTTAATGTCTGTGGATGCACACCGGGCAAGAAAACACCGGCAACACTTTTAGGAACTTAGGATAGCAGGGTTTCTTCCTACCTTCACTGATTGACACCCCTCCACCCCCTTGGATTGTGTGCATGTTTCCCATTTCTAATTTCAATTTGCAAGCTTTACACTGATCTTCATTACATTCAAGACAAGATATTTGAATACATTTTCGAGCGCTTTCAAAAAGGCTGCTGAGTCAGTCTGCTTCCCCAGATAGCTGCTCATATCAGTCTAATTTAGTTCCAATGATGACAAAAGATATTAAAAAAACAGTGATGGATGGACCTGGTGGTACAACAGAGGAGTTGCACGTTCAGGAACAATGTACATTCGCTTCTGATATAGGCAAAGGGTTGACCTAATTGCTGAAACACCTTCTGCAGTACGTATTCTGACCATAGCCACTTTCTTTATTGTAACACTACTGCAGCTGCATTCTGAAGGAACTTGACCTGTTTTCATTGCAGTGTTGGATTAGATTTTGGAAGCGTAAAGAGTATGCTTCAAACGTTCTCTTTGTGCATGGTTGTGATTATACATAAACTGCAAATAATAATGAGCCGGGTTTCAGAAGGACACTCGCATTTAATGAAGGGAGGGAATAGTTTACCCAGACTAATTGTGTAGTACTCAGCAAGTATTTCCTCCTCCATTCTGCTTTCAGGTGTCTCAAGGGCACAGTAAGGGCATCAGGTTCAAATCGCAAAGTAAACACAGCCATTTCAAGGTACAGACAGACTGAAAATATTTTTAAAAATTGCACCAATGTGAGGCACTAAATTTTTACCATTAAAGTAGATTTAAAATTTTACATTACACAACATGGATGCAGTGAGCCAATATTACTATACTGTTGCTAACACAGGTCTCATGGAAATGTGCTTTAATCTTTATTTTCCAATGGCTTTCTTAGTAAAGCTATTGCTCTTCATAATAGCAAGCCATGAAGAAAAGAAGATCTTTGTTAAAATACATGGTGTCTGTTGGAACAATCATTCAGGTGCAGCAAATGGCCTCAGTGTCCCTTAAGTTCAAGAGAAGGAAAATTATCCACAACTCCCACTCGTTTTTGCTAATCAATGACGTTTAATGAAAGGTGCACATGTGCATGCTGGGCGAGAAAAGGGTAGGGTTTGACTGTAATGTCCACCATGGTAGAATAGCCTGTCAACACATGTTGTCTAGGTACAAGTGAAGAATGGACACTTGACAAAGTTATATAGGGCAGTCGGTGCCTGTGGAACTAAGAGTTAAGATCATCCTGCAACCACGCCATGCAGAAGTAATCTGAAGGCTTCACACTAGTCTGGTATTCAGTGGTATAATTGCACATATTTTACTATGACATATACACATATGGAACTCAGAGGGTCTGTGGTTTTGCAGGTTGAGAATTAACTAAATGTGTTCAATTATGTTCAGGTTTTAGCAAATTCTCACTGTACAATCCCAAGTAAATAGACACTGACAGGGGATACTGTGAAATGAAAATGAACCCACTGTGCAACAAGGATGAGCAGATATGAAGAAACATCTTCATTTCAAAGAAAATCCACAACACTTTCTGTGCCAGGTATCATCTTCTGTGCTAAGTTTTCTTTCATACATTCCCCTCCTAAAAACTAATCAATTGGCACGAATCCTGCCTGAAAAATAAATTTCAAGGTAAACACATTGATCTTCCTGTGCTTCACCCCGCAAATGCCAGTTAACTTAATTTCCTCAGTTCATTTTGGACTGCGCATCCAACTTAAATCATTTTAAATTAAGGTTTTGTTTTGCAAACATGCCAGAAACAGCAGCAAATATATCAGGACTGAATAATTGCTGCGTTATTTATGACCAGAGAAGATAGTTGAGCAGTCAGCAATAGATTATGGAAATGCTTCTTTGCGTTCAAAACAAATTCTAAAATAAATTAATAAAAATCCAAAAGCCAGACACTCCTCCTGCACAAGGTTTAAAATTGATCCATTTAGTAGCAAACACTGTGAAATATTTCTAATTTTTATTGCTTTGAAAGTTTGAACCCCTGGTTTCTTTCAAAAGCCCTCTTTTTCAATACTGGGGGAACTCAGTGCAATAACATGATTCTTCATTTAATATGACTTATGCAAAGTATGAGTTATGTCAAACTTTCATAGAATATCAACTGTTGAACAGGACTTGGGCAGATCTATGACTTAGGTGATTATACGATTTATACAGATCAGACTTATGCAAGTTTTACTGTATATTTTAAAAAGGTCTCACTAGAGAGTCCTAGCATCAGCAATGTGACCAACAAATTTACTGCAGGTTTTATGTTTTCCTGTCCAAGTTCATTTTGTTTGACAACGTTCATATAATTTGCAAATTGCTGTTTATTGCCAGGCAGAAGCATGATGGAATTCATAAAAGTCAAACCATAAACTCTGGGATTATAGATCAAAACAGATTTATGTTGCTAAATTAATAATTATTTTTGAGATGATGAGAGAGAGGAAGATTTTTCCACGTGGGAAAAATGTATTTAATGCATGAAATTCATATTTGGAGAAGGGTGATTTTAAAAGAGTAAAAAAAAGGATTAAAAATTGCAATGAGCCTGGATTTCACTTTCAAAGCCTTCCATGGTCTTGCTCCTTCCTACCTCTGTGACATATTAAAACATTAGGAGCCGGACCGGTCCCTTCACTAGCGGGAACTGGCCTGTTCCATGTCCCCCGCCCTGTCCACTCCACAATCAACAGTTGGGCCTTCAGCCTTTCTGCCCTCTGGAACTCTATCTGGGAGCCCTTCCACCTTGTGCCCTCCTTTGCCTCCTACAAGGCCCACTTCAAGACCTTCCTCATTACTGTTCCTTCGGTCATCTTCCCACCTCCACTCCCCTTGCCCTCCAACCCTCTTGACTTCAAGTACTAACTCGAGTGCAAACCCTCCACTGTCCAGCACCTTGAGACATCCTCCTGATGTGAAAGGCGCAATATAAATGCAATTTCTTGTTGTTCTTCAATTTAATGTAAGGGGCAAGTTGTGTTTGTATATAGTTGTAATTATCGGTGTGGCTCTGGCAGTGATTTGCAAGTTATAGTAGAGTTGTGAAAAAAAACACCTCAGGCCACAAAACTAAAGCAATGATGAAACCAGTCACTCCAAATACAGTTTAGTTTAGGTATAACCTAACGAGACTAAACAAAACTATTCCATTGAGATTTTTCAAAAATCACACAGGTTTACTTCCACGCTAATTCAATTGTCCAAGTTTGTACAAATGTAACTTTTTCAAGCAAAACTGAATTACTACAAATCCAACAAATAGATTAAGAAAAATGGGATGGATTTGCTCTGTTTCTGAAGTTGTTGAAGGGCAAATGTAATCTGACTGACACCTCTTAATTGAAGGGACTTCTGACCCCTGGCATTTTTCAGCAACACATTTTATTCTTCAACACTCTTAATACTAAATGAAATGTACATCATAAAGTGTTATTCCGAAAGCACCATGGTATAGTATAGCAGGGTCTGGTTTTTAAATAATTAAAGTTATTGGGAATCCAAAGAGGGCACACAATTCCTTTGAGGAACTGTTCGTATTTCTACTGATAGGTTTGGTGCCGACATAGGTGTCGATTGAGGCCTGTTAACCCCTCGATAGAATTTCTACAGTGATAACCATTACTAAATCACATTACTACATCACTAAATCAGTCAGAACCTCATCTTCCCAGCAGAGTGCAAGGTTTCCTCTTTCATTTTCAAAGCTTTGTTGTACTATTTACTGTCTGTTCATTGGAGTCCACAGAAATTAGTGCAAAGAAGGAACCCATCTGACCCAAGCCAGCTTCTTCCCTGGAGTTATATACTGTAGTTATCTAGTTCATTTAAACTGTGTTATGATCATAGATTTCATGGCTATTTGGACAAAATATTTAAAAACATACCAATTATGAAGGGAAATTGTTCTAATTTATTTTTGTTAAATATTCATCTAATTGAGACTTATGAGCTTCATTAACTCCCAGATGGCATTTCTACAGTGGAGTCCACATTGTCAGCATGGAAAGCTTTGGTTACATCTCAATAAAAGATGCACATGTCCTGCCTGTTCTGGATCTTTAATGTATTCCAGTTTCAAAGTCAATGCCTAAAGCAATCTAAATTGCATGAACTCAGCTACTGGGGAAGATGTCCAGTTGTAAACCAAACATTCCTTAGTTTGAATTGGATTCAATTCCAAAGTAGTTCCATTTAATTTAATGTTTTAGAACAGTTAAATCCTGCCATTACCTCTTCTTGATTGGTGACGATGTTTATGACAAGCAAAGAGAGTCACCGCAACATGAAGCCATAGAATTAAAGACAGTTCTGCACAGTATGATTGAAATTAAACACACTGTTAATACTATTCACCTGTAGGATAGGATCTGCATGTCACAAACATTTCTTTGAGTTTTGTTTGGGGATTGAAAAGGAGCTCAGTTGTTAAATTTGAAGAGAATTTTTATTCACTTTCAAAAAATTTCCCCTTCCCTATTGAATTTGTTTGATGTTTATTTCCTCCTATCGTGATACCTTGCCCAGTGTCTTGCCCAAATGATTATTACACATGAGTGAATCTTAACAGTGAGAATGATTGCAAGTTACAGTATTCACTGAACAATGATTAGAAGCATGAGCCTTTGCTATACTGAACAAAAGCATTCAGCCCAATCCTCCCCCGATTTGATTTTTCCTAATAAATTGCTCCAGAATTCCAATTTTAAAAAAAAATCAGTCCCAGGAGCATAAACAGTGCAACATTTACAATATTCGGTCACGTGGCTTTCCGAATTTAAATCGAATTGTGTCACATGTCCATTGGGAACTCCAGGAAATTGGATACTCACAATTCAATTGATACCAAGAATGGCTGGGAGAGATAAACATTGATATTATCTCACATTAATCTGGCCTTGATTCAAATCCAGTTCCCAGAAGTGTGATTGTTAGATAGTAATGCTTTGATGTTTCAAGTCTGGGAATAGACCTTTGATACATTTCTAATCAGGAAAATTCAAAACTGTTTTTCCCTGATCCAAACATGAATCCAATTAAATATGGAGTCATACACAGTACTCCTGCTTCACTTCTTTCAAATGTGTTGCTGTTATTTGCATTCAGATTTCAACAACTAACTTGCATTTATATAGCGTCCTTCATGCAGGGCAGTGTTTTGTAGATCTTGAATCTTCTTGTTCAATGATCTATATGCAGTTCTACAAAATAAGGTTAATGTTGTTATGTCAAATACTATTATAACTCCAGAACAATGGAATTTAAGGCTGTGCTGGAAAGTGGCCCAACTCTTCAAAAAGGGTAGCAAAGAGGGCAAAGTTGAGGAGAAATTTTATTTCCCCAATTAGCTTTGGGCTTTTTTCTTTGCTGTTTTTTTCTTTGCGGGGAGGGGGAGACTGGGTAACTGACAGCAAAAGAGAGGAGTTAAATATTGGCTGAGAGATGGAATGGGGAAAGTTAACCCTGGAATGGACTGAATGGGTCCCCTAGCCTTTTTCCTTTCTATGTATGTATTTATCAATACCCCAAAGAACGAAACATAAAGCAAATCAAGTTTCAACAGAGGCAACTAACTTTATATTCAAAAGGCGTTGAATGAGATGACCATGGAAATTACATGAAATAAAAGACAAGGTAATACATGGCTGAACACCTCTCAGGACTTCATGAACACAGGTGCAATCTGTTATTAACTCGCCCTGGATGTTCTGGACCATTTACTTTGGGATGTGAGGCACCGTAGACAACTATAATTGAAAATGGGAATGTAGTGGACTGAAACATGACGCATATGATGAGGGAAGGTTTCCCAAATTTCTAACGGAAAAGAACAAAACTCGCATGAAAATTATTTTGTGGTAACTTTTTTTTGTGGAGTTTTACTGCAGCCGATTTTCTTAAGATGGACTGTATTGAAGATCCTGATACCAATTCAAATTGTATAAAATTGTAATTGTGTAAGAACACTAGGAAAGAGCAGGGAAAGTACAACACCACCAGCAAGATTACATTCATATCGCGCCTTTCATGTTGGGAGGACATTCCAATGGTGGGGCTGGTGGGTCGGGGGAATGTGGAGCAGGCCGGAGCCGGCTGAGCGGAGGGAACGGGCGGGTTGGTAGGGGGTTAGGAGGTCGCAGAGGTAGGGTGGGGCGAGGCCATGGAGGGCTTCGTAGGTGAGGACCAGGATCTTGAACCAGATCCTCTGAAGGATAAAGAGCCAATTGAGTTGGGCGAGAATGGGGGAGATGGGGTCACGGAGTTTGGTGGGGGAGAGGACACAGGCTGCAGAGTTCAGGATTATCTGCAGCCTGTGGAAAGAGGAGATGGGAAGGCCGACAAGCAGGGCGTTTGCATAACTAAGTAGTTAGTTCCAGAGGACAAGCTAGTACAAATTTGGACTTTAATGGGCTAAATTTCCTCCTATTTTGTAGTAATCAACTCACTTTTTTCTCAATATACAAAAAAAGGTTATTTGAACGTTTTGTCAAATCAGGAGCAAGTCAGAGAGCAGCAAGATCTCATCAACAATTGCAAGAGGTATGGTAGAGGGTAAAAATGGGGGGGAGAAATTCAATGCTTTTTATTAGAATATAGATTTCTTTTAGTTAAATAAAAACTGCAAAGAAATTACACGTGGCTACAGGCCAGTCCTTGTGGATATGTTACCAGTTACTACTAACCACAAAGTTTATAGCTGAACAAAGAAATTGCTTAACTCTTCAGTGTCACGGTAACACAAGTGGGAAAGAATGTCTCTGAAAGCAGCAAATGCAACTTGATCTGCTTCCCTTTTCTAACCATTTAATATATCCAGAGACGTTAACATTCTAGGAATTTTGTAAGACATTGATGCATCCGCCGGGCACCTGGGGAACCAAACCCAAATATAATGAGAAAAAAAAAGCTTCAGGAAGGGAAAATATTGAGATGAAAACTTTGTCCGAATTTGTAATTATAGGTAGATTTTAAAAAAGAAAATCAAAATTGCATTTACTGTATAAATCAAACATTCTATGATTATTCTATTCATACCTTTATATTTATATATATTTCCTGTACCTTCTAGTTATGGAGTAGCAATGTGCATCTTTCATAGACTGGACACTGAATGGCCATGAAAGTCAAATTGAAGTATTCAGTATTCTGTTCCTTGCCTTAACCCCTGGACTGGATGGATTGCCTGCAGCTTTTAGTATTACATACATGTTATCAAATGCATGAGCAATTTTTAAATGAAAATATCATTTCAGCAGAGATAGCTTTGCTGCCTCATTAAGGATGACTAATTAATTGCAGGAAGTGTTATTGTCAGATAGGGCCTCAAAGAATAAATCGAATCTGTGATGCAGAACATCAAAAGAGAAGTGGGTTACTTTTAAAGGTGAATTGTCTAAAATGTCACTGCCTCCTCCACACACTCATATTGAATACATTTACACATTCATATTTGTACACACTGCTTTTCTGTGCATATACCTGCATGTATTATGTATCAAATCAGTCACAAATACAATCCATCACACACTCGGCAGCAAATTGACAGGCATATTATACTTTCAAAGTCTTTCATATGTCCATCAACATGCTTTTTGCTTCTCCTAATCCCTGCCATCAATCTGCAACAAGTTTCCAATGACCTTTTCACTATAGTACAAGGACAGTTCAGATCTGCACTTCAGCACATTCGTTTTATCAGTAATTTCCAGCATAAAATTGATTGCTCCCGGCACCTGAAACCCACGATCCCCTGAATCACCGGGATTAGTGTCTGAGGCCATTTGTCAATGCCTGAGCATTGCTCCAAATCACAGTGACATTTTTCACGCTTAAAACAAACAGTTCATCTGTCACCCTGGCTGCGCAGATATCTCAGTTGAAGGTCTGGAAAAATGACAATTTGAGGAAATTCATCATTGTCTTCACAGCTGAGGATAAAAAGAATGTGTGCACAGCAGGACTGCTTAGCAACTGCTTGCCAATAGACCTCAGAATCAACACAACACAAGGTGCTGCAAACACCATGGGCAAGATATTCTTCTTGCTGCTAAATGCCGCTATTTGGCAACTCCCAGTCTACTTACCAGCAAGAGAATTTTACAATTTACAGCCAACACTGGATTTAGTGGCAATGCATTTCGGTCCACAGTATATATTTTTGGCGCAAGTGGTGCAGCTCAGAAGACACTGTTGAATCTGCCCTTAGGCTTGACATACTCATGTTTTGTTCCTTGGTGTATGCCAAGGGCCACTGGAATAAAAGTATTGTGGTTTCTGCTG
This sequence comes from Callorhinchus milii, assembly GCF_018977255.1. NCBI lineage: Eukaryota > Metazoa > Chordata > Chondrichthyes > Chimaeriformes > Callorhinchidae > Callorhinchus > Callorhinchus milii. The sequence continues at coordinate 13,929,832 of NW_024704752.1, read as the reverse complement.
ACTCGTTTGAAACCTTTTGTGAGCAGTGGGACCTCATTTTTGTAATTTGACTCATTTTCTGTTGTTCAGTATTTCAGGCTGTCTGTTCAATACATTTTAATAATTGTGCTTGTAGATCATCATGGTCAAATTAGATGTCATGTGAGCCTAGCAATTAGCAAAATATTATCCTTCGAGTATTTACAGAAAGGTTAGACTCGGAACAAAGCAAATAGTGCTCAACTGTGAAAAAAAACTACAGCAAAACACAAAGAGGCACATGGATGCCAACTAATGTTTTTCTTTCCACTCTCAATTTCCCTAACTATTTGTAGTTATATATAGTATTTATGTACAGGTTTATATGTTTGTGTGCATATGCATAGAACATAGCTGTACAGATTTCATTTGCCATTACATTATAAGTCTACCCTAAGGGATTTATCATACAGCATCTTCTGTTCTATTAGTCATATTATTGTACTTCATGCCTTCACATATTTAGAAACTGGTATACTGCTGTTAGCCCTTAGTTTCTGGTTGGTAAAGCTCATCAGTCAGTGTACAACGAGTTGCTTGCAATTGAAGCCTCTGCAATCAATTTTCTATTTGGTTATTGCACATCAACTTTTAGTGACAACAGCAGCTCTTTCTAGTTCATTACAAGGGACATAAAAGCACCCATGCTACACATCTCTTTTCTATTTTCCATGTTGAATTCATAGATAAGACCTGTTTTAGCTGTATGTTTGACAAGAGAGGCAGAAAACTGATGAACTGACAAAATGTTATCCTTCTGTGACCCTAAGGGTAGATAGATAGTGAATGTTTTCCATACATTTTCTTTTTTGTGTGTCTTGTCTCTACATTATCAGTAGGTTGTAGCCAGAGGGTGATCCATGAATCTCAATTACTATGTGTACTCCTTTTTTGGATAAAAGATGCTACAGGTTTGAAAGGTAATGGATTTGGGGATGTTGGTTTTTGTTTTTGAGCTGGTGACAAGGAGCTGCTAAAAGATTGTGCCGACTGTTACGTCACATTCGGTAAAAAGTTTTACTCAGTGCCAGTACTTACTAATAACATAGTCACGACTTGGCAGCAAATACTTTTGAAGCACTTTAAGATGACTTTGACATTATCGACGCAATATCAAATGCAAGGATTATTATCCATCACATGGTGTAAGGAATGCATTACTATTACTACAACTTCACTCCCACCGGATATACACAGAACAAAAAAAACAAAGCAAAGAAAACATAATATTTTGAAAACAAAATAATAAAGAAATACAGTGGTTACACATGATTGAGACTGGCATGCCTCATCAAACTAAAAGTGCCATCTCCACAATGTATTGACTCAAATGGGCTGCTGTAATGAAAATTGTTAGTTTGGAGATGCTTGGCTACATCCCTTTTCAGGGTATACATACGCTATCTATTCTGGTTTTTGGACCCTGTAACGTACCCATTTTAAATCAATACAAGCTGTGAATGCAACAATCGCACAAAGCCTCAGTTGTTCATATTTTTCCCTGAAAATGAATAGCTTTCCTCATTTCTCACTTCTATCTGTATGCATGTCATCTGTTTCTGGTAATAGACGAACCAGAAAGAGCAAAATGAAACACGATAAAGTATCAACATCTCCCGAATCTCTTTCCCATCAATGAATATGGATGTTTTTCAGTCCCAGTCTGCTCCCCATCAAGTATCAAATATAAACTTACTGCTGAGATTATCACCCACCGACCAATAGTCCAGTTGCATTCACTCACAAAGTGAGTTTCTATCCCTGCATGTAAATGTATTCTCTGATCCATTCACAGACTTGAAAGTGCCAAATGTCATTCTACCTCATCCTTAGAACAAATTCCACTAAGTCTTTTTTTTGTTCTGAAGATAATTAACAACTGGAAGTTGTTACGAAGAAAGCTGGTTGAGACCCATGTATTGGGAAAGGATTAGATCAAATTGATTTAAACCTTCCATCATCAGCAGCAACCTAACATCTTTTGTAATATCATTAATAAACAAGGAGTGTAAGTCTGGGCAGGAATCCAATTTCACCTGACTACGTTTGATCAAGTGAAGTCGGAAATGTCAGAATCGAAACCTCACAGACCCTTTCAGAATTTTCTTTAATCAAAGAAAAAATCTAAAAGTCATCAATCCTTTTATGAGAATTCAGAAAAGAATTTGAAGCATGTGCGGAATAAGGTGGTGGCATTACATTTTTCTTCAATCAAGCTCCAAGTCCTCAGCATCAAGCTATGATATGATTATGTGTCATTACTACTGCTGAACTACAACTGAACAGAAACACTTCAAATGGAAACTTAACGACGTGAGTCAAGGTATAAGAGGAATTTCGAGTGATGGTGACAAGCACATTAAAAGGTATGGATAAAGAATATTAAAAAAAATCATAATTGCTACAGGATCAGAGGATATGAGGCATCATATGATATCTACGACCACTGAAAATACTAGATTACCTTATCCGCGTTGCTTGGCACGTCCTAAAGCAGTGTTTTAGGTTCACTTTTTCAAACCCATTTAATTTTCTATTCACCTCTAGAATGTCCCCTCTGAGACATTGTCGCTCAAGACTGAAGAACCCAAGCTTGTCTAATCGTTGCAGGTCTAAAGATTCCAACTGATATATATCATCAGAGGTGTAATACAGATAAACAGCTGCAATTATGCCAGCTAGCCAAGAGTGGCAGGTGATTCTGGCAAAATAAATTGAAGTTTGGAGTAGCATCTGGAATCAGGCACTTTTTTTAATAGATTATTAATATTGAGTGCAAAATTAGAACAGTCCTGTCAGTCAGTAAACGGGCAGTGTCACTGCCAATATTTTATGCCAATCCTATCAATTGCATACAGCTAGAAAGCCTGTTGAACTCCAGTCACAGTTACCGAAAGCCATTTGTGTCAGCAATGAAACTGTCAGGCAGTGGTGAGACAAATGCCATTTGCACAATGCTTTTTGATTTGGTTACCAAGGTTTCTTGTGGAATTTTTAAAAAGGCATTTAGTTTCCAAAGATAATCTTTGACCACAATTCAACATTCTCAATGCGGGCTCTTCCACACGGCAATCGGGTTTTGAGACTCTTTGTGCTGTTAGCTCCCTTTGTGCAACAAAATTCTAAATCAGCAACAATTTTCATTGCTTCACAGTCTAAACAATGAGTTCAGTTAATTAAATGCATTGAGTGGAGAATGTGTTTTTTCAAAAAAAAATCAGCTTTGAAAAAATTGGAGCATTTCGTAGGCAGTGGGTTCACCACGAGAAGAGCGTAGAAAGTCATCCAATCACTACAGCCGTGATCTTGCAGTGCGACCCTACATAACAACTGCAATAAACTCTGTGTGTAATTAGGAAGACAGAGGAATGCACAAAATATGACATGGATTTGATGTGTTTGTTTCTGTGGTGCAACCAGCAAAATACTACATTGATATTTCAATCTAGGTTATGAAAGTAAGTCTGTAGGATTTGAATCAATCATAATCTGACCTGAAAGCAAGAGTGCTACAAACTGACACAACGCTCACGTAAAATCCAGAGCTGGTAGTTCAACCTGGACTGGTATCTCTGACAAACTGATGAGTCTTTTCATATTTAGAGACAGCATCTGTATATATTTCTCCTGTTGTTTGCCTCATCTACCGCACGCATCCACAATGTTTTGGGCAGTGTCTCAAATCAGAAGTAATGGAAGACCATCTGGCCCATGGAGCTCACTGTGCTATTTTGTTATATGGATAAAACCTCACTCTTCCTTCAGGGTACAATATCAATGAAAGTGGTTTGGAAACGGACCACTGAGTGTTTGCTGAGTGTTTTCAGGTGGACTTACTTTCATAACCTCAACCAAAATATCAATGTAGTATTTTGCTGGTTGCACCACAGAAACAAACACATCAAATCCATGTCATATTCTGTGCATTTCTCTCTATTCCTAATTACACATAGGCTGTATTGCTTTTAAGTGTGCGTTTACTTCTGGTTATAAAGCAAACAAGTGTATCAGGCGAGTGAGTGAAAATAGAATCAGCAGCAAATGGTGGACAGTAAACTGTTGCCAAAAGTGCACTTCCCTAATTGCAGAGGATGTGTGCCTAACTAGACGAGCTTGTTAGTTGGCGGTGGGTGCTTTGCTCTCCCCCTGGTTTGATAGCACAATCTCTTTGCTGAAGACAAACATTGATATTGCCTCTCCATGACCTTGGAGAATGCTGTGAGCAATTATACAGAAACCTCAGAAACCTGCTTTATATTTTCTGCAGGACTCATCTCTATTCATTTCAGCTGTTCAAAGTCCTCCTGACGTGAACGGTGCTAAATCAATCTAATTCACATGGCATTATGTGGGTTTAATAGGATTAGTTACAGTACGTTTGTGGTTGTGTTTTTTTCTGACAATAATGAGCACAAAATAATCCTAAATATATATTGATATAGACCCTTATTGCGCAGTTGAGATGTCTCTGAAGTGCTTTGTAGGATTTACTATCAAGTGCAGTGACTCTGCAGTTTGTAGGTGATTAGATAATCAGGGTGTGCGCGGCTGGGGAACAAATGCACAATCCGTACCAGGCAAATAGGCACAAAATACAGTATACGTGAAACTCTTAGTAGTTTAAGCGCTCTAGGACACTATCCTGCACGAGGAATGCTATGTAAATACAAGTTGCTGTAGTTTAGTTTGGAGACGCTGGTCTTTACAAGCAAGAATTGGATTTAATAACTTAAAGATAAATTTGATAATGTTGGAATCATTTGGATTCATTTATGTTTCCAGGGAAATGCTATTCACAGCAACCAAGCATGCAACACTTTAACAGCTGCAGCACCAGAAGGTCGCATTTTTTGGATGCGTTTGGGATGCTGTAAAAGACGGAATGCAACAATTTTGAATTTCCTTTGGTTTTCTAAAGAGGCTATATTTCTCAGGCAGGTAATCCTTATTCAGAGAAGCAAAGTAAAAGAAGCCAAGCTGTTTGACAAACATCTTAAATGGGGAGGGGAAACATGAATTTGAAAAATAATGTGTGATACAGGAAGAAAAGAAAACATATACATTTTTTTTTAAAAAGTAGAAAAAAAGTTTGATCATCCAGATTAAATATTGAATGAAGTGTAAATCAGATAAACAACAACAACAACAAAATGACATTTGTATGGCGCCTTTCACGTCGGGAGGACGTTCCAAGGTGCTGAAACCATCCCGCTGTATGTTTACTCATCTCGTATTGAAGATTAATTATAATTGAGTATATCTTTTAAACTTAAACAAAAAAGTTGGCAGACTTTCTTCTAACAGAATGTGTTTATCGGTCAGGAAATTAATTATTGAAGGTGCTATGGAAGTCCAATTTAACCAAATGTGCTGTTAATTGATTTTAATTTAATCTAAAATCAGAGTATTGCCAAGTTTTAAAGTTAAAATATTAATCCATAGTTCATCTTCCATTGAAACATCTAAGAGATGTTCCTTTGTCACCCACCAACAAAGCAAATGCCTGACAAGCTGTACTGAAGATTTCTCATCACAGGTTCTTTTGACACCAATTGGAAAAAGAAAGGAACTTTCAATGGAACACAAGAGCTTTAACGTCACTGCATTGCCAGCTTTAAAGCTATTTTATAACAGTTACCTACATGGTAGATCACCATCATTTGGTATGCTAAGGTCAGGTGGACGTTGATCCACGCAGTCCTCAAGCAAGAGTGTCACTTGCCCTCTTCAAAGTCAAAGACACAAACATTGCCCATTCCCACAATTGCTCACAAACTTTGCAAACACGTAAACAGGATCCACATTTGCAGTGACACAATACTTGTACAAACTATTCTTGCCCACCTGGAAGTTGATCTACAACAACAGTAACAAATTACACTTGTATAGCACCTTTCACGTCAGGAGGAGGTTACAAAAAAATAACCTCTAGTGTAATATTGATGTGATAATCTGCTGATGGTTTATTTGGAGTCTCAACACACATTTCCTTTATTTTCCCCTCCATCTTACAATATCATTTTATGTTGCCTCCAATGCCTGGTCCCACCCTATAGCAAGAAAAAACACAGTTGATCTGATACAGCATTAAAACCCTTGAGTGCCCTGGAACTCTTTCAAATGCAAAGAAATATGTCAAACTGATAAGGATGAAAAACAACTAACACAATCTACACAGTGAAAGAACTCAAAGGGATATGGTGTGGAAACCTTGTAAACCTACACTGAAATAAAAGGAGACATTCAAACAGAGAGTTGCCAGAGCACTATTAATAATCTCCCGTTCGTTTACATTTAAATCAGGGTGAGATTGAAAAATCAAACAATCCCTTCCCCTCCCCCCATTTTTTCCAAACATAACTGTTCACTCAGTTCACCTCTGACTTTATTGGGAAAAACATTTATCTTTTTGATCCAATCTATTTCCTCTCGTCATTGACTTGACAGCTAATATTGAACGACAACTAAGCAATCAAAACATACCTTGAGGGATTAAATAGTTTTGATCAGGAAACTTAAAAGCACCTGAAACAAGATCACAGAAGAGCAAAAAAAAACTAGTATCCATTTAGAAATCGTTTCAGTTTCTCATTTAATTACCTTGTACAAAGTCTGTCAGCAAAGCAAATTACAGACAATTCTCTGTTTTGTGGATAAAGGGTTTGAAGGAGCTGTACTTCTTAATTGGAATTTTTGCCATTAGAGTCATAATAATTCTACAATCTGCCGTTTAAAAATATGCAACCATCAAAACTTTATTCAAAAATTAACATCTGCACACCAGAATTTTTCCACGCAAGCACTGGATTAACTAACTAATTAACTAATTAGCCACAATAACAACTTGTATTTATATTGTATCCTTCACGCGGGATCGTGTGTCGGAATGCTGACTGTACTTTACTCCCCAAAATGAGCCAACACTATATGTTATACAAAAATCAGCAACATATTTTTNATTGTCACACATCAGGATGTCTGGAGTCATCTAATCAGAACGGCACATATTGATCCAGATAGTGTTTTGCGATTGATTGGCTCATATTTGACCACGAACAACTCTGTTTTGTTGTACGTCATGAGGCTTTAACATCTGTGACAGACGAGCCAGGATTATCAAGTGTTCATTCCTTAAAGCAACAGAGCTGTGGAGTCTGGCTGTCCATGTAGTTGCCAGGTACGTAAGATCACACGATAGATACGATCCCGTCATTTCTGCAATATGATTGCAACATTTATTGCCACTTGATATAAGCTTATTCAGTACTGAGGTTTCTAGCTTAATGTGGAAAATAAATTGCCATGTTGGGACAGAAACAAATCACTTCCGAAAAATAATCCTTGCATTTGATGTAGCGCCAAATAATCAAGACATTAAATAGTTATATATATATTCAAACTGACTGCATCTAGTTAACCATTCAAGCAACATTAACACCACCCAAGTCCAATTTTTTTTATAATAACCATTCAAGGGGTAGTTGATGGATGGAACTTTTATTTTAATAACCCAGAATCCTGCCTGGTATTAGAATGAGCCTATGTAGCCAATAACAAAACTGCGGTTTTAGATTAAATTTTTCCCAATTACTAATACTATTTTGAAATATTATTTTTAGCCCTCTATCACCAGATCAACCTCTTTATCTACTGCCAGATACAAATGAAATTCTGGAGGCTCTTATTTTTTCCTGACACACTGCAGGGTGGTCATTTACACCCAGAGCGAGCACTTGGCTCCTTAATCATAGGCAAAGCCTATTTCTATGAAATCCCCTAATTAAAAAAAAACTGCATTGACATTTCTAATTTCCCATGAGTTTTAGCCAGGGGCACCAAACTGCAACAATGACACAAGCTGTTAATAATCCCCGAAGCTCTCAATGGTTGTTCCTTTAATACCATGTCGATAAAATGACAGAAACCCTAGTTTGTATGACATTTTAGGAATCAGTGTGCGACTAAGCAGTGCAGAACATATAGGTCTGAAATCTACATCCTGCTGAATTCTGTTTTCTCACATGAGGCTGAGATATGAGAAAGGGTCCTGCCCCTGATCACGATCTGGTGCTGTCCGAGATAGAATTGAACTTGGCTGTCGTTGGCACATCAAACAGCCTGCCGGGACTCAATGTCCATGCTCACATTTGAAGAGCGGTCACTTGGATGAAGCGTTGAATTGCTGTGGCCCCCCTTGGAGAACATGGCGTGAAAAAGGAGAAAGTACAATTTATCACATACCCTATTAGGGCTAAGCAGCCACGTTTGAGAGTGAGAAGTGGGAGAACAAAACATTTCTCGGCGACTTGCCCTTATTCGTATCACGGTATTTCCAGACAGTGTCAGTATGTGTTGATAAATGTGCTATTGAATCTTGGACCAAAGAAAGAGAAAGGGGGAAAAAAATAGATAATCCTCAATTAAATCTCATTTTGTAAAGAAAGAACTTAATCACAGTCAATTGTTCACCGATAAACTGCTTTGAATTGTGGTTTTAGTGTCAGATAGAGTGGCCCTGCATCTTGACTGGGTACATTGTAATCCCCAATGCACTGACTGTGCAAGTAGGCACAAAGGCACAAGTTTGTGGTCATGTTCAGTCTCTGCATGCTACTGGAACAGATGCTTCCCAACAGAGAGAAGGAAGAAGTGGCATTGATAGAAGCTTGGCAGAGTGTTGCCTGCCACCTTTTCAGCCTGGGTACACTGTATGATGAGGGAGAACTAAATAATAATATGGAAGAAAAGCTATTTATTCGATTCTCCCAACAAAAAACGTGAGTGTCGCTGTTTATTTTGATGAAGCCAGAATCGGAATAAATAATAAAATGATGAGATGGCTGACAAAGAAGCACATTTAGAATCTGAGAAGGTTCCATGGCCCTTCAAGCTCAGTAAACAGGAACACACATTAATGCATCCTGTGGTGAAATACTTTCACAGCCAGTTCCATTAGAATGCAAATCTAAACCTGTCCTGAAAATTTATTACAGAGTACCAGGGATTCGTGTGGATCCATCCATTTTTTATAAGGTAAGAATAACTGCTAGTCAGTGATAGTTATTGAGACCGTCAACAGCCAAAGGCTGGTGGATTAATTAACAACATCTCAAGGAAGGTAGAACAAAACCCCTGGGAAATTTAAATGGACAAGGCAGTCCTTACTCTGTCATACTTCTCGGACTTCTAAAGTCCTTTGACTTCAAAGATAAAAAAAATATAGTATTTTGCTTGGTCGTGTACGTTTTTATGTCTAGCTTGGGTAGGCAGTACAATTCGAAGGAGAAGATAGTAAAATATATTGATTTTTGTTTTACTCCCAAGGTTGGTGGTTTTACAGCTGTCATTCACATCACTTGTTAATCGTTACCCTGACTCAATCAATCTCTCAACTTTGAGGGGAGATAATTGAAGCAATTCACTCTGTGGAATCGAGGCTTGCGAGGAGACAGAAGAGGCGCTAGGTAGACTCATGTAAGAGCACAAACATCTGCAGAGCTGACAAGGAGGGCAACATTTTAGTACGATTCAATTGTGCATTTTAAATGTGATAAATGGGCAAGCCATTTTTCATTTGTCAGAGGGCTCGATTAGGTCCTCTGTGAGCTGTAATGAATTCCACTGTTTAGCTACCATAAATACTTGCTAGATCAATTTTTAATAAGATTTCACACTTTCATTAAGTTTTTCCAGACCTTTTTTAAAAAATCTTTATAATACCCTGACGGAGTTTTTATCTCGACACCACTGGAAATGAAGATTAGTTCTACCAGCTATTCATTCGTCCACAACCTGTTTAATTGTCATTAAAATTAAGGGTATACACCATAAAACAGCCAAAGCAATGCTCCAGATCCAGGTATGTGGATATATGGGATACATTGTTCGTATAAAAAAGTATGACAATACAAAAGAGAATGTAATGAGGAAAAGCCATTCCATTCACCATCCTGGCAAAATTTATTGTATTAGGGAGTCGACAGTCCCACCTCATCCTCTGGGATATCTTAAGTACACATATTTCCCAAAGGAAATGCAGTAAAATAATCTAGAAGTTTCATCCATCTTTACTTCTCTGCTGTTCAATCTTTGCCTCCTTCTCTCCACAGGTAACATTTCTCCCCAGCCTTATCAACACTGGCATTATTGTGTTCCATTAAATATTTTTTCCTATCGATAGATTTTTTTCTATAAAGTACACAAGGCCATTATATCTGTACTGGTGCTAGCCTCTCTACTAAAAAAATATCTACTTGAATTCCATTCCTCTGCTCTTTTTTCATAACCCTTACGATTATATTTCTACAAGCATTTATTTCTTTTCAATGCTGTGATGGACTCAAGTTCGACAGTCATTTATGTTAAAGAATTCCACATTCTTTACAGGAACAAAATCCACAAACTGCCCTATAAACCTTTTCAATTAAGATGTCCAATTAACAACTTACTATTCTGTCAACCATCAAAACAATCTCCCAAGTGGACCTATCTCAGCAGTAATAAACACCACCACATATTACGTGCCCCCTCCCCCCACCCCATTACCTATTATTAAGTGCTTTGCAGAGGTCCTCCCGATATGAAAGGCTCGGCATAAATGTAAATTGTTGTTGTTCAAAACTGGCTGAGCTTGACGTTGAGGTGGGGATCGGGGGAAGGTGGCCATGGGCATTGGTCAAAAAGGATGATCTTCAGGTGCATTCCCTAGATGGGTACTCGGGGAGCAAGGTGGAGGGATTGAGCCATGATTTCGGGACAACAACAATTTGCACTTGTATAGTGCCCTACACCAGCGTAGTGTCTCAGAATGTTTACATAGTGGCTGAAGGCATGGGTGCCGTTGTGGAGCAGAGGAGACGAGGGGCCTGCTGGAGACCGAGCCAGCTGAGCAACAGAGGCGGGTAGAGGAGTGGGGTGTAAGCGGATAATACGACTGAAATCACTGCTATGAGTAGGGAAATGTTGAAACCAAAGGCATTCTGCTAACTTGTTTCCTTTTTTTAAAAAAAATGGGATTCAGAAAATCTCAATTGCAAAATGTGCTGCATATGGAATGAAAATCTCTTTTTCTGTGTGGCATTGAGGCTAAGTCATTTTGACACGACAAGGCTCTTCTTCCAAATGCCACTTTTGGTAGAATTAGAAAAATAAGAACTTGATATGATTAGTTTGGGCTATTATTTCTGTCACACAGACTCAGTAATGCTGTGATATTCTACCTTAGCACTTAAGTGCAACTTAGTGCCAGCTGGGAGAATCCTAGAAGACAAAGATTTAAATGCTTACATGGAGGATAGGCTCATGCAACAGTAATAATCGTTTTAAAGCAAGATCTTTCACTTGTCCAACACTCTTCATTATACCAAAATCATACAGATTTAGTTTTAAAACCCAATGCATTGGGGAAAATAATAATAATCCTTGCAATTGCTACACCACCTTATCGCATCATTGAATCATCTCAAAGTACTTTAGAAGTTTACTGTAATGTTCAGTGGCTGCATTTGGAGGCAACTGTGGCAGCCAATTTGCCACAGGAATGTCGCACAAACTGAGGTGACTAACAAATTTATCGGAGCAATAGTTGATATAAGTCCTCTAGACACGGACTTCAGTCTGCAAGTGAGATTATGATCAGAGGGGAACCTACAATGATTCACTTAAAATAGAACCCAAAAGATTTACAAAATCAGGTCTTTGAGATTTTATTGTTAAATGCACGATAGAAATAACAAATCATCACTGATTGCAATTGGCAAAAAGGACTCCAGCCTTGTGAGGATAATCCAGTGTTAATGAAGGTGCCTCTTCATAGAATCATAGAATTATACAGCGCAGGAGGCAGCCATTCGGCCCATCATGTCAGTGCCAGCTTTTTGAAAAGAGCTATCCAATTCAATCCCAATCCCCCACTCTCTCCCCATAGCCTTGCCAACTTGTCCTCCCCAAATAATTATCTCTTCTGACTCACTCCCAGCTCCTTTTGTTTCCATTTCTAAATTTTCACCTCCTGCAGTTCGTCTTTGAACCGTCAACTTATTGAAGTCAGAAGGCTGACTCGGGTGGAACCACATTCTGCTTTAAAGTTCCAGTTCGATGATATGCTGTGTAATGAGGTTTCAAGGTTGCAAAATTCTGTGTCTTCTTGAGCACTGATGTATACAAAGGACAAAGAAGTGATAAACTTCCATTTTCAATCTGATGACAAGTGACAGTTCTATAAAGGCATCTTTGCATGCATGTGCTCTAAATTATCAGCCTAAATGAGCCACAGATGGATGAGTCTGAATTTTATTTCCCTCCTTCCCCAGTGCGAGAAAGATTGGATTGCTTGCCAAATGTGAAGCCTATGTACCAAGTGCCCTTTAACTGTTGGTTTAAAAGCGCTCGAACTAACCAACCTAATCAAGACCTACCCCTTTGACTGTATTTGGTCATCCTCACCCCTTTCAGCTCCAACCCCCAACTCTGGTGTCAAGGCACTTAGGGACAGGACTAAGCGAAGCAGGGATCAAGGAATGATAAAAGCCCCTCAGGCTAAGCGACTAGGGTCATCCTCCTAACGTTACAGGCAGATATAAATATAGATTTGTATTGTATCATAACTATGGTTATGAAGAGGGCAGCAATTTCTGATATTGAATGCGGAAAAACAACTTGAAAATCAAACTCAGGAAGTTACAGAACCCTATGCCAAACCCATTTGAATGGGATGATTTCAGATCAAACGGTTTCAATTTTTGCATGTTCAGACTCAAAAATACATTCTGGGTTCAACTTCTTACAAAAGTATTCCAAAAATACATGTGTTTTTCCCACAAAACATATAGTTAATTCACTTTACAGTATAATATGTGAAGCATTTTGAGATGTCTCAACGATGCGATAAGGCGATCTATCAAATGCAAGGATTATTATTATTGTTAATGCATTGAAAACTAAGCCAAGGATAAAACATTGGCAGAAAACATATGCAACAGTGGAGTCCGGTAGCTCAGTGGTTAGAGCATTCGCTTTGCAAGTGAGAGACCCGAGTTCAATTCCAGGCAGAGGGCGAAACCTTGGGCAAGTTTCCTTACTCCACACAGAGCCTAATAATAATCCCTCCAAAACCAAAAAGAATAATAAATTGTTCATTTTCAATCTACGACTGTTTGTGGGACATTGCTGTGCGCAATTGGCTGCCGCGTTCGCCCACAAATATACAGTCAATTCACTTTACAGTATATTCTGTGAAGCGCTTTGGGACGTCTAGAAGACGTGAAAAGCGCTATATCAAATGCAAGGATTATTATTATTATTATTAACAGTAAAATGTTAATAACCGAATAGTTTTCTTTGCATCTTTGTCATAGCCTGAGAGGCTTATATCATTCCTTGATCCCTGCTTTGTGTAGTCCTAAAGAGACGATAAGGCCCAACAAAACAATATTGTTGCTCAGTTGAATACATCTGCAAATTTGTAAACTTGGGAAAATTAATTTATTAGAATAACCGCCTCACCATAAGAACAGGATTTAGATGTTACGATTTCAAGAAAGATGTTCAGAGATGGAATAAATTTCATGTAACAAAAGGATGAGACAAATCTACGTCTTACACATACACAATATGTAACTAATTCATTGAACTGCACAGAGTGCAATGAATCTGAAAGAACCTATTCTAATATCATCATATTTTGCTGGCAGGTGGTAAGAGATTTTGCTCTGACTTGTATTAGGGAAGGAGATTATTAATTCCCTGCTGGGTGTCCATCAGGATTTCTCTTAGAGATTGTTCATCTTGCAGTCTTTGGCTGAATTAGTTTTACTTACTGCGGTACAGAACTATCTGCTTGGATGAATAAAGACAATTGCTGATCTCCATCTCTTTACATAGGATAACAGTTTTCTGAGCTGCAAGATGGCAATACGTGATATGTACCTTGAAAGGATGAGAAACCACAAGAGTAAAACTTAAGGAGTGCATTAAGCTCCCCTTAATTCTAGATTTTGTTCATAACTTGTACCAAGATATTCTCGCGAGGTGAAAGGTGCTATATAAGTGGAAATTGTATTGTACCACTCTGGCCAATAAGTTAGTTGCTGTAATATATCATCAATGTTATAATTTTTCTGAATTTTGTGCTCATCAAGACTCTGGGAAATGAAATACTTTCCCACTTTCATTGTCAGAAATGCCATGCTTTGGATGAGACATTAAACCAAGGTCCCTTCTGCCTGTTCAGGTGGACATAGAAGATCTCATTAACATTATTTATGTTTTTCTTGGTGCCTTGGCCAGCAATCTTTCAGATAAATTGATCATTCACTTCAGAATTGTTTATTGACTGCTACATTCACCTACAAATACCTACGGTCACTACACTTTTTTAAAGCCATTACCTGTGAAGTGGTCTGAGGTGTTGAAATTCTATAGGCACCATATCAAATGCATTATTATTATGATTACTATTATTATTTAGTTTCCACAAGTCACCACGACCATGGATCGAATGCTGTTACCTGTTTTCCTAACAAAAAAAAGCTTTGGTAACATACACCCAACCTGGATTTGTGATCTCAGCTACAGAACCTAGACATTTTTCTGTGAAGCGCTTTGGGACGTCCTCCCGACGTGAAAAGCGCTATATCAAATGCAAGGATTATTATTATTATTATTATTTATTTCCTCAATACGTTTGGGCAGGAGATGTTAGAGAAGTGAAGCATTAATTTAACAAAGTTCTCTACACTCCCATCAGAACCATCTACAGTAATTTGTAGGAGAGAAACAAAATCCACAGTCCCAAAATATCGGGAACATTCCATCCTTCATATAGAACAGATTTCTTTTTTAAAAAGATAAAAAACACACAGTATTTCAGCAAATAATTTGTTCTTCAAATTTACATTGCAAGACTTTTTGCTGTAGCTTGTAAATTCTATGGGTTTGTGTCATAGGTGATCTTCTGTTATGAAGGATGCTTTTGTAAGGTTTTGCAATGAGATAGACATCCACAAAAAATGCCTTATAACAAAGATACCTTTATAATGAGCTTTTTTGCTGTATTGAAGCAAAATAACAAAAAACGCAAAGCATCAGCAATAGGTTTAACAGGATTGGAATGAGCTCTGCTCTGTGAGAAAGTGGATGACTATTAGGCACACATCCAGATACTAATGGAAAACAGTTGTGAGACCTTGGTGCCACGGGACAAAATCTCAGCAGAGGTGACATTCCTTCCTGCCTTCAATAAAAGTGACGAGTTTGTCAGTTCTCAATCTACGAGAAGATGCATCTTTCTTCCCTGAGGGAGACATGGCGCTTGTGAAATTAACAGGCAAAATTCGGCAGATTTGTAAAGAGCGGCATTAACTGGTGACTGCTTACTCTGACCCACATCAGGATGCTGGAAGCTGCCAATTCTTATTTTCCCTGATTTCTATATTTGAATACAAGGTGAAGCAATGGAGGCTATGAAACAGCCACACATGCAATACTTCTTTACAGTTCACTGCAAGGAACAATTGGATACCTCGCTAGCAGTCAGCTCAAAAATAGCTATTACAATTTTGCTCATTACACACATTGCTGGTTTTGCAATCTTATGAGGCAAAACATCACGGTTAAACACCAAATTTACTGAAGGAAGTTGTGTGAATAGGATATTACATGGACAAATACCCCAAACTGAGGTAGAAACAAAATGCAGGAGAATCTATTTCCCATTTATCTGTTCCCTTTTGTGCATTCTACAACTGTCCATCATTCTAATTTGGTAGCTAAAGATCATGCTTAGTTTAGGGCAGAGCATTACTTAGTGGATCACATTACAGTAGAGAAATATGCGATGGCCACACTGACAGATTAGACACAAATGCTGAAAGTTCTGTAAGCAGTAGCTTAGCTTTCAATTTTTCTGACTCACAGCTCATCTATGTATGTGTATGGTAATCTTGAAGTAATAATAATAATAATCATCCTTGCATTTAATATAGGGCCTAGAAGCGCTCTGAGATGCCGTCCAGCGTGGAGGGCGCTATATAAATCCAAGTTGTTGTTGTTATCACGACTTTGAGATGTTTCAAAGCACTTCACAGAATATACTGTAAAGTGAACTGACTATGAGCCAAACACGGCAGTCAATTGTGTACAGCAATGTTCCACAAACAGTCAAGGATTGAGTGACCACATCTTCTATTTGCATAATCAGATCTTGAATAAATTGTACAAAACCTGAAGAATAATTTTAAAAATTGTCAGTGCTGCAACAGTGTTGTGTAATGAATTCATTGCTGCTTATCCATAGACTGCTGATCAAATAATAAATAACTGATCAAACCAGAAGCAAAGTTTCACACTGCTTAAACCCCCACTGTGGAACCCTGGATGGCATCCTTATTTATAATGGTGTCCTTTACAAGTAGAAGTTCATAGAGTCAACATCATCTCTGAAACAATGCTGCTGGAAGGAAGTGTGCATGAGACCATATTATTAGCTCAATCTCTGCAAGTATCTTGTGTTCTCAGTAACCATTAGGGTTAATACTGTGAGACGTCTGTTCCCTCTGGCTATACTTTGCCGTTTTACCACCCAATAGACTCCCACTCACTTTTTCTAAAATAAAATGCAACTTAGATCATGCTAATGTTGAATATGTTTTGACTTCTTACAGAAGTGTCTTGCTTTCTAATTGTCTTAAATTTGAATGCCGCTTCCCTTAAATTTAATACAAGTAGGTGATTGTTGTGGCTGGTTTCAGATAGAGTGATACATAGACAGATGAATGAATAGGCTGAGTGAGAACTCTTTTGATCTCGTTATATTACACAAATTAGATTGTTTTTCAGAAACAACTCAAAGGATGATTCCATTCTTGACTTGTGCGCCACTTTTGTAAGTTATCAAAATTTAAAGCATGTGAAGTCTTTATTTCTATTAAATGTATTAAGTTTGTTAAGTACACCTCCCATTTCCATATATTATATATTAGGAGTTTGCTGGGTCTAGAAAGTTACATTTCATTAAAGTCATTATTACACTATTCTTAGCTTAGAAATTCTAAACACAAAATATAGTTTTCATTTCCTCCTCTGTTAAGAAATTTCCTTTCCACTCTTATTGTCATACTTTTAAATGACATTTTACTAACTCCTTCATACCATAGATTTTTGCCCACAGCAGCAACAGTTTTATATAAATCTTTGCTTACAAGATCTTTTTTATTCCTTTGTACTCTAATTTCCTCACAAAACACTGTGCTGAATGAACCCTGAATGAATTCAAGGACAATGTATGAAACAAAAGGCTAAAGATGCTCTGGAAAAAGCATATTGATGATTCAGAAGACTGCACAAATTTAAGCAGCGTCCACCAATCACTGCTATTTAAATTAATGGAATGCAATTAACTAAGTAAAATTCATTCCCCCACAATTCAATGTTTAATAATGTGCAACTTGATAATTCTGAACATGACTGCCTTTATTTTTACAAACAATGCGCACTTAGGTTTATATTTTGGTAACTGCTGAATTCGAACCATTTCCCTATCATTAAGTGTTCTCAATAATGCCTGAAGATTTTTAAAAAAAGACAAAGTGAGAAGCAGCTCCAAGAACAGAATGAACCAGGATGCTGGATTCTCCAAATATGCTCAAGTTTCACCAGTGCCTCTGCAGTCTCTGCCAACCTGATCTACTGATGTACGTGTATGTGAAATAAAAACTGTATCTACGAGTCCTCTGCCATGATACTGACCGTATCATGGAATGATGTCCATGGCAGATGATTGAATATCTTCCCATATGGACAAAGGGAATTAATAGCCGCAATCCTAGCTATACTCTGATTTCAGATTCTGATTTGTATACTTGAAAAAGCCTGGACCTATGATCAAATTCTGAGAATAGCCTTTGTCTGAGACCATAGGGATTGACAGCAGCATCAAACCTAATGAAGATCATGAGTCTCTATCAAGACAAGACATAGGTTTCCCAATTTTCCATAATTCTGTCCCCGAGGTGCTCATCGAAAGATAATATATTTCCAAAGAAAATAAAATTGAGCAAGTATGACAAAAAGAAAACTATGTTGATAACTACTGTATATACTTGATAACTATATCATCAAGCCAACCCAACCAATGTTCTCATTCAGTTGCTTTGCTCACCACTCACTAATCCCAACAAACAGATCCGAGGCTTTATCAGTTACAAAGATATAAACTGAAGTTTTAGAGATCACCTTTTCCTCAGTGCCAAATTCCTAAGGCAGCGATTCCATTACTGGTGTGACGGGCTGCATAAGCATCGTCCCAGTGCAGTCCTTAGGACTGAATTAATTTGAAGGTCGTGAACAAATTGCCTGAGAGAAAGGCTAAAGCATGTTTATTAATTGTAGAAACAAAGCTCAATTGTCTCCAGTGAATAAGTTCCTCAATTACTCGGTACCCGGCCACCTTCCAAACACCATTATGCATTGCCTCCCCTTCTAATGGGATTTGGGGGTTCCGTCAAGTAGAAGTAACAGGCTTGACATTGAGGTACGCTAACCATTAGTGAGTGATGAAGACTGAGATATTTAATTTGAGCGTGAAGTTTTAAAATAAATTGCCATGTGGAAAATAGATTCTTCCATTGGTATGGGACAATGTGAATGTGATTGAACAGGAACATGGCGGCTGTTTTCTCTTCGAGTGAACAGCCAGCAGAAGTTACTATCCTCGTGTCCTTAACCTCGTTCCCAACCACTTGCATGCATTGATTCACCTGAGGTTGGCTATGAACTATAAAACTCAGTTTTATATAATGGGCTACCCTGGGACTTGAACTTGTGACCTGTGAATTGTGTTGCGAGCCCATTTACCGCTGCTTCACTGAGTGGCCCAAAGAAATTATTTATTACTCACAATAATATAAATAAATGGGACTCTGACAGTAAGTGCAGACATTTTGTTTTTTGTAGGACGCAGTGAACTATTGATCATCCAAAAGCTTCCAGTCTGACTGCGGCATGAATCTTTAATCAGTGCCTCTCTGGGCTTCAGACGAGGGAGTGAGAGCAAGCTGTTTGCAAGAAGGGTGTAACATCGCCTGAATAAGTGCAAATCACTAATCCATCAGGAGTGTTGTGTGCCACTTACTCTGCATAATTGATCAAAATTTCCTCCGACAGACAGCACTGCAATTTCTCTTTTCTCCTCGGCAAACACAGCAGTCCTGAGCAGGTAGGATGCACACATTGTGCATTATCCAGCAGTCACCCTGAGAACAATTGTGTTTATCCCTTCAAGTACAAATGGACAAAACTACTATCAACACTTAAATAATTTTTTAAAAAACTTGGTCTGACACCAGTGGCACATTCTGCAGTTATTTACAGAGCAAACCACATATTTAAAAACTTATTACTATAGTTATTCCAATCTAAGACTTTTTTTCCATTAAAAGGTGCTCCCAAAATCAGAGTGTGCCTCAGTATCAAAGGCACCTTAGAATTGCAGTCAAGTTCTCCCATGTAGGAATCATTCATTTTGAAAAATATAAACCGATATTGCTTTAGCACCAGTTTGCTTGCCGTCACGCGAGCCTAACAGAAAACATATTAACAGTGTCATTCATTTTGGTCAACTGGGTGTCTGTCTGACATGTACGAAAAACTATCACTGTGCTTAAGAGTAGCCAAACCAAACAGAGTTCCATGTATCCCACCTATAAATGGAAATTTCAGAGCTATTTACTGGAATACAATACGTACTCTCTCCCTGGCGGGACACATAAGTAAATCTGCCGCATAGTTTCAATAGTCCAGGTACAACAGCAACTGGAATGACATTTATAAACTGCTGGAACTTCATTCACATGATCAGAATTTGACTCAAATCCCCTCATGCCAGTAATTATATTTCAATTCCATTTCAAGTTTTCCAACTTTTAGCTTAGGAGACAAAGAGAGCATGAGGATTTTGTTCTTCCTACGTGCAAAGCGATATGAATACATAAATGTGTAAATTGTTGTCGTCTCAACTGAAGTAATGAGCAGGTGACTAATGGCTGGATATTGCGGTTTGAGCAGAGGCTGTATCCTGCATTTGAAGAGTTACTGCGATGTTACTGAACATCTTTCAGGTTTTGAAATGGTTTGAAATAATCTGGGGATTGGGCTCCGTCCAATTCTTCACTTTGTGCAAGTGGCTGTTTCTGTGAGTTTCCGAGATCTACCAATGATCAGAGGAGAGATGCAATAAAGGGCTGCCTTTGACATTCAGTGTGGGATTGGCAAGGAGGGTCTTCAATTGACAGGAGGTGTTTGGGGGTTTCTCTTGAAATTTCTGATGTAGAATGTTTTTCTAATAATAATAATAATAATAATCCTTGCATTTGATATAGCGCTTTTCACGTCAGGAGGACTAATGCTAATGAGCCTAAATCCTCACAGAATAGACTTTGGTTCTGTAATTTATACATTGTGAACCTACATTTGTCAATGAAAGAGGAAGGAATTTGAAAACTGGGGGCAACCACAACCAAATTTATATATATTCAATATTCAACCCATCAAGCAGTTCAAGGCAATTTTTTTGTTATTAGATTTCAGTCCACATCCAAGTGACTTATACTAACAGATCCAGGGGCACCAGGCGAGTCAGTTGTTTAAACATTATCATTTTATTTTGTAGAAGGGGTCAAAACCATGAATAATGGGGTCTGAGAAACTGAGAATCCATTCTGCTGCATTGTTCCGTGAATTACGGCTATAAATAGTCACAGAAAGCACAGAATCCACTGTATTGGTAAACAGTAACACAGAGACTACAATTTGTTATTCCCATCTTAGCATACTGGTCAACCTCCTGATTTCACCGGTGCTCTTCTTCAATCAGAAATAATTCAAGTGTCATTCCTGGTGATGGAGTGGAGCTCATTGCTGCTCTCTGGTGAGCAGTTAACTTCACTGCAGCTTCCTGTCAGCTTCAAAGGCGCCTGTAATGCCTCGATTTTGGCTGAACTGCTTATTTTAGCTCCAACAACACAACCCATCACTTCAGACCAATTCTCATCAGAATGAAAAGTTCAGCTTGTGCAGCTGTTATTGCTGTGACAGTCTTAAGCCTCCTGCAACTCAACCATCATTACTGCCCATCACTGTAGAACTGTCAAATTATTTTAGATTTATATATTTGGTTCTTCTTTGCCATTTTTGCCAGGCACTTATGCTTTAGGGCCATTGATTATTAAAGTATTTATTGCAAGCAACAAACGACCGAGTCTTCAAGCCATGTTCTTACCCGGTATTAGATTTAGTAAAAGGTTGGTCACCCCACATGCCTGGGATGCCCAGTATGCCCATGCTTCCAGTCCCAGGAGTGGCACTAAGTCTAAGTAGAGTGCTTCTGAAGAGACAAAAACATCATTTTATCAGCTCTAACAGGACTGTGCAGCATAGCAGCATTCTAAATTCAGGCTTCAGAAATACAGTGCACTCACAGCAGGTAAAAGATACACAGCATCTCTGTGAATAACTTCCCCGTTTTCAACTCCAGACATTACAATCAATCACATAACCTCACCAAGTCAGGTATTTTAAATAAATCTACCTTCTGTCTGCTTGAAAGAACCCAGAAAAGAAAAGGGAACAGTTCAGCACATTAACCGAATGTGGAAAAGTAAAGGGACATTGCCTTCATGGAGAAAGTGTTTGACGAACCTTTTTTTTACTTCAAATCAACACATGAACACGATGATATCAGTCAAGTTGAAATATACCACTGTGCCACTTGCATAACTTCAGCATCCTCAAAATAACTCTTCTCGCTCCCGAAAGAAAGGATTTGCAGACAATTCTCATGACGATGGTGCCCTTTAAGCTGGTTTATTAAATTCCAACTATTTTCTTCCTATATGGTTTTGCAAAATGCAATAGTTAAGATGCTTCCAATTCTCAGTTCTTAGATTTTGCTTTTACACAAAGGACTCATTTCATCAACCTTGAAGGGTAAAGATACTGGGAGGACCAGTGGGATTCAAACTCATAACCTTCTGAGTTAGCTAAAATCTGACAGTTTTAGCTAACCCAGGCTTGCTCTATGTCTCTCTCCCACTGTATCTAACCATTGGCAGGCGAGCTTTCAGCTGCTCAGGAAGCTTCTCCTAGATCCGACCTTCTCTTCTGTCAAAGTGGATCAAAAAAACCTCTCTCTCTGACACCTCCCTGTTATCCACATGCATCCACATGCACCAGTACTCGGGCAGAGAAATTTGCAGGGTAGAAGGGAGGGGGGAAAGGGTGAGGAGGTGTCTATGATTAAACTTTAACAGTTTAGAAGTAGGTATAAAAGGCTATTTTCTGTACGAAGACAGTAATCTAATGCATGAGATGGGACTTCACAGTTAACTGAGCTACAGGACTGGAAAGTGTAGACATCCATAATTGGACCTGTAATCTGGCCAACACACTCATCAAAAGCAAACTGATTATGTAACGTCAGCAGCTTGTGAAAAAAGGTTGAGGGTCAAAACTTGTTCCCATTGCTTCCTTTCAAGCACCTTTTAGGTATGTACAGCATAGCATACACGTGTGTCAAAGCAGCAGCAATCATTTGAATACTTCAGAGCCATAATGGAAAACCACAGCGGTTCCACACAATGGAACCAGCCTGCTGATGCTGAATAGTTGATCAAGTATCATTGCCCTTTCAACTCAGTCTCAGTTTTAGCTGTAATGGACTCCCTTAAAAGTACTTTAGGAGAAAAAGTAAATAAAATTAGCATAGAAATGCCCTAGTACATTTTCGAAGGTCTCTTGAAAATTTGTTTTGCTTTTGCTTGTCCCAATAGAAGTATGAAATTAATTAACCTGTGGGCTTTACGGACATGAGCACAATGGGCAAAGGGAAAACGTTAACAAAAAGCGCTGATGAATATTTTGAGCTTTTGCCCCCCCCCCCCCAAAATATGATAGAAAGCAGCTTTAATAATTCATGACAAAAAGCGTTTTGCAATCAAGGTAATGATCTCTTCCAATATAGTCATTATCTGGGTTAATTAATTGCTCAACCACATTGGTTCCAACAGCCCAAAATGAAGAGAGATTAATATTCATCCAGCAAATCTATCAAACCAAATGAATGAGATCAAATGGCATTTAATGAAACAGAGCTGCTCTGGAGCTTTTTAAAATAACTAATGAAGAATGTTATTTATTGAAATACAGATGAGGCTGCTGAAGTGTGTCCGAACGCAATGGTATTAGCAGCCGGATCTCACCAGGGAATAAACTCATTATGTGTGAGATAAGGATGATGCAGTGTTATTGTATTTTAATATTTTTGTAGTACCCATTATTTCCATAGCTACTTAGCAACACAAATAAAAAAAGACAGATTTTTTAATCTGACAATCAAGGCTTTTGACAAGAAAGCATTTTGTGCAAAAAATCTCCAACCCACTTCTCATTTTGATTGCTTTTCTCATTAGCTTCTATCCGCTTGGCTACTTCTTTTTTTTTAAAAGTCAGAAGTATAATATTTCAAGAATTGCTATTTTAGTCCAGATAGGGCAGAGATGCACAGATGACGCCCAAAAAGCTTTTTTTTAAAAAAAACAGGATTGATATTTTCTGCTGTTTCTTAGCCGGTAAAGCCAATGCCGACAGTGAAATTGATCCGTACAGACCAAGAAGGTCTACTGTCCAACTTGTTGAATGATTATTGATAATCATGCAACTGGAGAATTACACAGAAAGATACTGCACAGAAACAGGCCATTCAGCCCAACTAGTCATTAATAATGATCCTTGCATTTGATATAGTGGCTTATCATATCTTCTAGAGATTTCACAGAGCTCCACAGGATACACTGTAAAGCCTCCACCCTTCCTATTCTCCTTTATTCTCTTCTTCTTCATGTATGCATTGATTTCCCTCTGATGCAGTGATGCTTTTTCCTTCAACCACAGCTTTCAGCGATGTGTTCCACACCCTCACCAAACTTCCTACTAAACTCGCTACAGATCTACTACTAGCTGTCTTATATTTATGCCTCCTTTGTTTTGGAATTATCAACAATTGGAAACAGTCTATCAATGTCTACATTATCACATTCTTCAATAATCTTAAACACCTCTATCAGGTTCTCTCTCAATCATCTCTTCACTAGAGAGAAACGCTCCAACCTGTCCAATCTTTCTTGATAGATGTATCCACTCGTCCTTTGTAACATCCTTGTAAATCTACCCTGTGCTCTCTCCATTGTGATTTCTGCAATAATAGTGACCAGAACTGCACACAGCTCTTCAAATGCATTGTAACCAAGATTTTATACAAAGTTAACATCAAGCAACTGAGCATTTATATGCACCTGGTTCACATACTTAGTGAAAGATGGTTGCTCTTCTGAGTTTAAGACACATTGTTGAGGCAGAGTAGTGGTAGTTTCACTCTACATTAAACCTCACTATGCCTAACCTGAGGACGGATGATGTCGATGATGGGTATTTGAAATAGGGAACATTTCCGTTTCCCAGCACGAACATATCACTTTGAAAAGCAACAAAATAAAACCCTCAAGATACAAAATTCCTGTGTTTTTTCAAATCTTCAAAAGTTGCCATCTTGTTAAAATTAACAAATCAAACAGTTAAAAAACGTGCCATTAGAATTGCCTCATTTATTCAACAGTTCCAGTTATATTTTGAGAAGTAATGTCTGGGCAACAGGAGAATCAGCAGTGGGTAAGTTTTTTGTTCTGGAGCCAGGTTAGATTTCTCAAGCCTGACGGATTTTCTCTTTCGTGATGGATTAAGTATTAAATAGATTACTTAGTAATCCTGTTGCATGCAAATAGTTAAATTGCTTAAATTTTGGGGGGAAGGGGAAAAATAATGCGTACATTTTAGTGAGGGCATTCTTAAAATCAATTTCCATCTGGCCCATCTTCCATTTTGCACAGTAAAGGTCTTTCAAGGTTAGAATCATCGATTGCAATTATCGAGAGCCAGTCACCTCTGACACTGGTGCACCAATCGTATTCCAAGTGCTGAAGTCATCCATTTATTGGGTGGATCTACACTGCTTTACACTACAGCAGGATGTTCCAGACACTTCCAGCACTTCAATATGAAAGTCGCGGTTTGAGATGGGAAAATGACACATTTTAAACTTGTTTTTAAACACGTTTACTTATATTTCAATGGAATCAAATCTTATGCCCTGCAAATGATATCATCATCAACATCATTCTGCTAAGTGAAGGACATTTAACCTGCAACTGAATCCTATTATCAGCATATGGCCTTTGCATCCAGTTCAGATGCACTAGTTTCCAAATAAACATTGTTTAGCAAGGAGAGCAATTGACTGTGCAGTAATTATGCAAGCAGCATGTTTTATTAAGTGCCAAACTTTCATAAATTATTACAATTAAATGCAGAATCCCACAAGACTGTGCAGCATTGCAACATATGGTGGAAACTGGCAGAAAATGATCAGAAAAATATTTAACTCTTTGGTAATATTTCATTGTGCGATTTATTTTAGCTTTGAGAACATTAATAATACAGAACCTTGGATCCCTGCATTGCAAAAATAAATATGTTTACTTTAATTACTGGAATGATCCCTGATGGTTATCTTGAACATTGCAGATCATTAATATTGGTATTTGACAATAGGGAACTTTTTGCCGAGTGCACTGAGACACAGTGAACATCTCTCCAGCAATACAGCCCAGAGAAACATCAACTACTGGGGTCAAAATTCCAGTAACTAAATTGCACTTAAGTAAAGGATCTGGACAGGGGTTTCATATAATGTTTAGTGCCAAAATGTTAATGCCAGCCTTTGATAGAGCTGGGTGGTCCAACTTTTTTGGCTGCTGAGGGCCAGATGCACTATTTGAGAAATGTCTGCAGGCCACATAAGCAATATTTTTGTGTTTCCCTTCCAGAAACACAGCATAACATTTACGGGTTATGGAGGGAATGGATGCGTCAGATGAAATGGAGGGTGTGGGATGAAACCGGCATTGGAGTGCTGAACATTGATCCAGCTTCCAAAAAATATTTAAATAAAGCAAATACCCATGAAAATATCCATCAATGCACTGTGAGACAAACAATTTCTTTATAATAATCCTTGCATTTGATATAGCGCTTTTCACGTCTTCTGTATATTTGTGGGCGAACGCGGCAGCCAATTGCACACAGCAATGTCCCACAAACAGTCGTAGATTGAAAATGACTAATTTATTATTGTTTTTGGTTTTGGAGGGAATATTATTAGGCTTTGTGTGGAGTAAGGAAACTTGCCCAAGGTTTCGCCCTCTGCCTGGAATTGAACTCAGGTCTCTCACCTGCAAAGTGAGTGCTCTAACCACTGAGCTACAGGACTTTACAATATTTTGATTAAGAAATCTGTTGTATTACAATTTATTAGAAATGTGATAATTGCACATTTATTAAGAAATCTCACCAATGGAAGCCAATACCTGTGTTTTGCTTTTCCTTTGTTGAATTGATCAATGATGTGCTATAATACACATCGTAATTCTCCCTTTTCCTGCGGGAAAGATAATAGGTGGAGGATATAGACATATAATGAGGCTTGGCTGAGTGCAGACTTCTTAAAAATGCCAGGCTGTCTATTTATTAAGAGCCTAAACCAAAGTGATCATTTGAAATGTTATTAAAAAGTGTAAATTTCCAACTCCTGACAGCATTCTGACAACTGATATCTCATCCTGTCACTTTTTATTTGAAGCCCAGAACTGTGCATATTTATGGCCCATATAGACAGCAACTCATTCTTAATTTACTTTATTAAAATAGATTCAACAGTGGTTTTTTACCTTTCAAATATAACCTTGCTTCAGAAAGCGAGACAATTTAAATAAGGGATTGTCTGAATAAAAAAATATATAATTGTTAAAAAAATGTTAATACGTCATTTACCTGTAGAGGTACAAGCATAACATGCCATTATTAGGAGAGCTTTTTTGTTAAATCCCAAAAGTTCTATTTCATAGCACGTATCCTCCAATTATCCTAAGAATAATAAAGACACAGAGCTCTAGGTTTGTAGTCCAGAAAACAAAGGCTCCCAATGATTGTTTCAAATAAGAGGCATTCACTTCAAAAGCATTGCCGTTTGTTCAGGTGATGTATTGTCTCATGTACATGGAAGAGGCATTCCTCAAAACTGTTAAAACATCACTGATGTATATACTCATTTTCAACTGTATTTAGTGACTAAAAACATATCAGAAATTGACTGGGGGTCAAATACAGCCAACCCCTCGTCAATCTGCAGTGTTTTTACAGTTCAGCAGTAGGTTTCAGCTTTAAATGTTCCTCTCCCTTCAAAATGGTGGGAGTTGGAAAAAGGAAGCTTTAACAAGTAGAATATGTAGCAATAGTAACATTAAAGGTAAAATTTGAAAACACATACACACAAAAAATAGGGAATAAGTGGAGAGAACAGTAACAATTCAAGCAAGCATAGGTAAAGATAAAAACTTCTGTTTTTCAATTAAAATTCTGTCTTGTGTTTATTTACTGTGGTGACATGGGGTTAACATTTTGTAGGGATAAAGCTATCCTTATGCTTGAGCTTTATTACTGGAAACATCTCTCTCTCTCTCTCCAGGTATACATATATGTATATATATTTTACGCCACATTAAATTAACTAAATCTTTTAGAGAAACTGTCTACCCACAGAGCCTGGAATATCTGCCATCAGTTTAAGGGTTAAACAAAAATAATCTTTGCTGTACACAGTTTGTCAAAATGCTGTGTCTTCGAGTCAGACATTCAATCTTTTTATATTGGTTTGTCCTTTCAAGTCTATCAACCTCAATAGTTTCCATAAGCTAACTTTTCCTTCAGTCACCTCTGACTGTTCTCAGTCATGTATTCCAGCAGCTGTCCTCTACTGTTTTCCTTCTACACTGTTTAAATAAATCTTACGACTAACTACTTTGAGTGTTGAGTTCAACTTGCCCAGGGACTGATCTCTGTCCTGCTGTTATAGTTCAGCTTCCAAGGGCCCTGGAGCCTGAAAATCAGCATTATAGCCAGTTACAGATTACCTGCCATTGAGGTTTCCATGGGGTGGATTAGCATGGATCAGGTTTTGCTCATATTAATATAGTTTGATTTAATCTATTAAATAAATTACTTAAAAAAAGTAAAAAGCCAGGAAATATACTGCAATATGTATTGCTCTCTTCCTTGCATATGAGAGGGTGCAACTCTGGGAGTGTAGTCTTACCATATAGTGTTATTATACTGAAGAAATATAGTGTGAAAAAAANTTTGATTATTACTTTTAATAACTAATTAAATTGGATATATTGCACTGTATTGAAACAGCTGCCAAGGCCTTGGGGCTTTAATTTGTAGTTCTAATGAGCAAGGATCCCTCAAGACCTCTGTTTCTGATTGTTATAAGGAAATTAAAAGGTGAATTGGAATGGCACAGCAAGTTTCCAAAGTCTTCAATGTCACTTGGAAGAATAGATTTGTAAAATTGGAAAGGAAGCTAATTTTTTAAAAAATCGTACACAGGCAGAAGGTTGGACTTTGAAGTTTGTGAGAAGAAAAAAGATCACGGCTTCTGAAACTGTGTTATTATCATCAAGTTCTTAAGACACTGTGAGCAACTGGACACACCTATGATTAGATTCTTCAATAAAGGTCGATCGCATGACCAGCTCTTTAGCAAAGTTAAGAAGAAACATATGACTTTGGTAACCAGCATATGTACCAAAATGTGTGTGCACAACACCCAAAAAACGCTTCAGGCAAGATTGGAAGTAATGTGAAACATGAAATATAAACCTGGCTTCTCACTTCAGATTATTAAAAAGATGGAGTAAAATGCAGCACTCTTGTTTCAAATGAAATATTTACAATAAACATCAAAATCTGGTTCAAAAGGAGTGTCTTTTATTTGGCTTTGAAATCTCTGTCATGTTAGCATGTGATTTATATCACAGATTGACAAAACAGGAATTGTCACTCATAGCATTCCACATTGAAACCAATTGGGTTGTCACTCAGATTTAATGGACACCCTTAAACACAGCGATAGTCAGTATTTAAAACTGCAATTGTGGTTGTGTTTATAGATTTTAATGTAGATGAATGGAAGGTAATGCATATTGGAACAGGAAACAGGAAATGTGTACTCGATGAAGAGCTGTCCATTAACAGAGGTGGAAAAGGCAAAGGATTTGGGCTGCGCTGGCTCATTGATCACTCACTGAATGTTTCCCGTCAATGTGAAGCTGTTATCAACAAAGCTAATCAAATCATCCCAAGAAGTCAGAATAAGTTATTCAGAACATGGATAGATTACTGCTGATGAATATTGGAACAAAACTGGAATTATTCCTTAAGGTATTCTTCCACAACCATCTCTCAGCACTCATCACTCCCCGCCCCACTCCCCCAGTAATCTCTTCTGTGTCCATTAACCTTTGTATTTTTTTAAAAATGTATATATATAATTTTGTGAAATCGGATGTTAGTCCATTCGGCGGATTCCTTTCAGGGGCTAGTAATCCCTATCCCACCTCCATATCAATTCTCCTGGTATTCAAAATCTGATTTTGTCTTTGAGCCATTCAGGTAATATTATCGCTTTATTAAAATCTCCACTAAACATTCAAAAAAGCTGCTACTGACTAAAATCAGCACTAACAGGAAACAGCTCCTCACAGGGTAATTGCTTGGAAGGATAGGTAGGTACCTGTAGGTGACCAAAGTCATTTCTAAAGCATGCACAAACACACACACCACACATTCGGTTTGATAGACATTTGCCCACAGGACACCATCATGAGCTCCAGAAATTGTTCATTATTTGACTTATGGTTTGATGCAAGAACAAAAGGATCATTTTGCTGCCCATCTATTCCTCAGCGTTAGAAATAAGTGATGTGGCTGCTTTTGGTCCAATTGGCAGTTGAATTTTGGTTCAGCTTTTGGTGAGCGTTAATAATAAACTTTGCATTTGATATTGTGCTTTCACATTGTCGAGGCATCTCAAAGTGCTTCACAAGATATACTGTAGATTGGAGTGACTGTATTTTATGAGCGAAACATGGCAGCAATTTGTGCACGATAATGTCCGATAAACAACCATGGAGTGAGTGACCTACTCTTTATCTAGGGGATCGTTTGTCAGAATACCGGGAGAAACTCCATTCTGTTTTCGAATAGTGCCATGGGATTCTTTAACGCCAACCTGAACAGACAGACTTGCTTAACGTTTCATCCGGAGGGGAAGATGCCCCCATAATTGGTTTGTCCTCAGAATGCAAACACGCAGCACCTTTATTTCTGAAGCTGTGGAGCAGACAAGCTACTTGGGTATCCTCCGTACAATGTCATCACAGGACACCGAAAGAGAAAATTCTAGGGCCACATTTATTGCTAAACTTTTATTGCAGCAATGTTGTCTGCAGAGGCTATTGATGTGGTTTTGTCTTGCCGACGTTTATAGACCTTCCCTAAACAATGGCATAGATACATAGCCATGAAATAAAGTTATGATTTACGACTTGGACAGCGATAGATAGCTAGATACCGAGGAAATAAGGGCAGTAAAAGATATGCGGAAAAGTAAGGGAAATGAGATTGAAAGATCTAACAAACTGTTGTTTTCATGTTGACAGAGGCCACATATTGCTTGTGGAATAACCTTTAGAATTTTAAAGATGTGGCTCTGACATAGAGTGAACTGTGAGAGTGA
This sequence comes from Callorhinchus milii, assembly GCF_018977255.1. Taxonomy (NCBI): domain Eukaryota; kingdom Metazoa; phylum Chordata; class Chondrichthyes; order Chimaeriformes; family Callorhinchidae; genus Callorhinchus; species Callorhinchus milii. The sequence continues at coordinate 13,899,072 of NW_024704752.1, read as the reverse complement.
AGCTACTGCAGTTTATAAGGTCAACACATCTACAACACAGCCTTGTGCACACACACAATGATTATTGTAGATTATATAGTTCTCTAGGGGAATTCAAAAGCTTTGTCGCACTTGGTATGGGGTGGGGATAATGACAATGTGGAACATGAAAATGTCAAATGATCAGGAAATGCACTGGACAGGTACCATTTCATAAGCAAATCTGAAATGGGGAATGATTTGCCAAAGATTTATTCCACACATACAGAATAAACAAAAAACACTTTTGCAACATGGCACAATTGCTTCACACAGGGGTGTTAAATGCCATTCTAGAAATAGTCAGTCAGCAATAAACTCATTCAACTGATAACCATTTGCTTAAAAAGAAAGCATCGTCTTTTTTGAATACATTACAGCATCAAACGGAAAAGATGAGATCAGAACAAACAAATAGCATCTAAAGAAATCATTAATTTATCTGACAACCATTTCTTTTATTCAAACTACTTTAACACATCTGCTGCGAAACGTTAAATCCATTTATTTCTCAAACCCCTGCTGGTTATATTTTATTTTCGTTGAGGGAGAAGGTGTCTGCTTTCGTGATTCCAGTCCATGTACCTGTCCACTTGCACTTGCATTTCTTTAATCGCTTTCCTTTTCACTTCCTTGAAGGCTATCATCGCTAAGCCTAGAAAAGAAGCATGTCATGCCTCTAAAATTTTCAATTCAAAAGACTGGTGCCGTTTGTAATAAAAAAGAACACATAAAATCAATTTCCAGACAGATCAGTGACTCTGAAGACACTGTTGGCTGCGTTCCCCTATCTGCTGTTAGTGCAGTACATCTGCTTTTTGACTTGATTGAAATCTAGAGGGGCCACGTAAGGATGTGGAACATATAAGTCGGCAAAAATAGTTCATACTGAAAACGCTTGTTCTGCAAATGTCTGTTCCAATCCTAACTGGGGATGCTACAGTACACCCTGGAAACTGATGTGAAACACAGATAATCAATAAGGATGGCAATGTTGTTTATTTCACAATTCAAGAACTATTTTAAAGTGAAAGATACAAACCTCCACCAGACTCTCACATAACTGCTCTGTCTTTTCTTCTCCCCGCTCCAATGTCATATAACTATTAAAAAAACAGCAGAGATTGCACCAAGTCGAGAACCTCCTGTGAGATAAGGAAACTTGGATAAACTCGTGGAGTCCTGTAGCTCAGTGGTTAGAGCATTCGCTTTGCAAGCAAGAGACCCGAGTTCAATTCCAGGCAGAGGGCGAAACCTTGGGCAAGTTTCCTTACTCCACACAGAGCCTAATAATAATCCCTCCAAAACAAAAAACTAATAAATTGGTCATTTTCAATCCACGACTGTTTGTGGGACATTGCTGTGCGCAATTGGCTGCCGCGTTCGCCCACAAATATACAGTCAATTCATTTTACAGTGTGATCTGTGAAGCGCTTTGGGACGTCCTCCCGACGTCAAAAGCGCTATATCAAATGCAAGGATTATTATTATTATTATCATTATTATTATAATAGACTCCACTTATGTAAACCCCAGAGAATGGCTGTTGGTGCCCAGTACCACCTTTGCCAAGCAAAATGATGTTCATACACTGTGCATCAAATCTTGTGTTGGATCCATAAGATAAACAAAAATCTCTCAGATGTTGGTTCTGTCGTACAGTTGGTGTGCATCTGAACCAAACAGAGGGAAGTGTACAATGCCCATTCATTTGCTCCCAGTATTTAGAATCTGCTGACTTTAACGCACATCTCACTGAATTATTTATGCATCTAGCGGATTCTCCTGCACTGTACCTATTTCACAAACTCCCTTAATTCCATAAATGACCATCAATGTCAAATTTCATTAGCAATGTAAGCATTGAGAGACAGATAAACAAGGCAACCATCCTAACTACAAATCCACCTCCCCCTTCTCATTACAAAACCCTGACTGTCACAGACTGATCATGCTCCCCGACTACCTTTTATTTATAAATCCACTGCAGCAGCCAAATGCCAATCTTACACTGTGAGGCTATGTTGTCAGAATTGAAATAGACATGTTGATGAGAATCACATGTCCCTGCAGAAATGAAATGCAAAATTATCTTTCCGGTAGCAATCGCCACACATTGGACTCATGGCCTCGAAATCACTGGGGAAAATTGGAACGATTGAGCACTCACCAGGCTGTACATACAAAAGAAAAGTAAAATAGCCTCCTCACTGTCAATACCAGAAGCCTGCAAGAGAGATCAAGAGACAAGGCGACTTTGGTACATTATCATTGCTTTGATATTATCTATGTCGAGACAGCGAACTGTCAATGCATAGCCATAGCACTAATTGTCAAACTGAACCAAAATCTGGATTTATCTCAGTTGCCCTATTTGGATTCTTTAGAACTTATCCATAGTAACTTTCAGACTGTCACAAAGTCCATTCACTTTGTCAACAGTGGAAAAATATCCAATTCAGGTGAGTCATAAGCTGCGTTTAAATCTCGCTAGCTTTATCCTCCATTATTTTGGGAAAATCAAGTGGTATCTTTCAAAAGATATGTGATGTTGTAAGTGTATTTATGACCCACAGCCATTGCTTGACTGAGCAAGTTAAATAAAAAAGAAGCATGGTTGGAAAAGAACTGACTTCGGTTGAAGGATTTTAAGAACTATTCCATTTTGTAGTGCCTGTCCTTTTGGCAATATCTTCCTAGACTTTCTTTATGGCTTGTTCTTTGTGGCAAAGTGTCTGCGCTGAGTATTGTTCCTATTTTCGCTGAATTTGCCAACAAAACGTTCACTAAACTTGACAGTAATTACTGTGAAGAGCTATAAAACATTTCATAGTGATTAGGTATTATTGAAAACACAATGTCCGTTCTTCCTTTCTATTAATGCAGCACAAATTACGTCATCATGTGTCAAAATCAATGTAACGTATCTAGCAGGAAGCATTACTGTGGTGACACGGTCACTTTAAGATACATACATAAAATGAGCATTAAACAAACCAAAACCAGTGATCTGGACAAATTAAAATCTTAGTTCCTATTTACTCAGAGCCATCAAGTCAAACACATTGAACAATTTACCAGTTTAAAAGAACAGTCCTGTTAATTTATGTGCTACGTTACTTTTAAGGCTTTTGTTTTGTCACACAGTAGCCATGATTAATGCTATTTATTCAACCTGGTGTAAATATATTGTCAGCATTTTCAATGTATTCAGATTTCATTTGCCTTTACCTCTAGACATAAGTGCTAAAGTAACATTTGCCATCATAATCAATACCTAAAAAGGGTAGAAGTTTGTTTTCCCCAAGGAATGGAATTAGCCTTATGCCAGCCACAGTACATAGTAACCGCACAACCTTTTCCCAGCAGAGTGATCAAGTAATTGGATTTAGTCAAGTATTAAAAAGTGTAGGAGGGAAATCGTTATAGGAATGTTGTATGTTTTGTTAATGGATGGATTTTTGCATTCAATGTGACTGGTTTTGACGAGCAATGATTTTTTACTAAACAACTATTTAATGCAGTGCTGACAAGGCTATACTTATGTTGCTTTCCTGGAATTTGCTGCTCAGTATCTGTCGAGTTGGAACTTTCTAATCCGACATTTACAGGTGAAAGGGTAAATGAGTAAATGTTTTCTGCGCTGGATACTTTATGGGGAGGGCTGATCTGTGTTACTGAGCAAAGTCCTTTACAAAATGAGTGTTCCATCAATGCGACCAATATTTTCTTCTCAACATCTTTGTCCCTATTTCTGTTGACACAAGGCTGTGTATTACCAGAATGCCGACAACTGTACACCAAAACCCTATGAAAAGAGCATTCCACTGAAACTAAATACATAATTTTCAAATGCAATCTGCAGCATAATTCAACTGCATCTGTTTTCAACACCAGGCATTAATTTCCCAATCTCCAGTTGACTGAAAGGTGCAAGTATTATTCCTGGCCAGTGGACAGTAATGTTTTTTTCTAGTTCTGTTCATTCCTATTGTAAGTCAGTACAAAATGTGTTTTCCTTTATCAAATTTGGCAATTCAGCAGAATATCCAACACTTTATTGAAACAAATGAAAGTTGAGGTTCTAGCTCGTAAATCTCCCAAATGTCTGAGCAGCTTCAAGCAGTGTAGTATCCATCAATTTAAATTTAGTATAACTTGCATAACCGGAGAAGTCCAAGCCAATGTGCGTTGGGGATGGGGCTTAGTGGCTGAAAGTGCAGAAGTGCAGTTGAAAACATAGGTCTCAAGGTGGGTTTGAACATTGGGAGAGAGGGTACCAGGCAGAGGAACACCGGGATGGAGTAGAGCAGGATCAGAATGACAGGAAGCTCACTTGATTGATGATGGGGTGGATTGGGTGGGGAAAGAGATCTTGAAAGTAGGGTTGTTCGAGACTGCAGAGCAGAGTGGGGCGAGATTGTGGAGGGATACGAAAGTGAGGATTTTCAATTCGATCCACTTTATGATGGGGAGCAAGTGGAGCTGAGAACCAAAAAGGTGATAATAATCTCTCCACAGCAATCAGCAAATGTACAATCCTCACCATACACCATGTTCGACTGTGGACTTTTAATGAGAAAATTAATTAGTGATGAGAGGAATGTTCCATATAGCCAAATTAATCTGACAACTGTTTTAATGACAGCCGAGCTTTAACACCGGGTGTTTTCATGATTTCACAAGCAGTAACTCTCAGTATCCAAACTGTTCCCACACAGCAGCTTTCATTCCAGCTAGGCACCATACTTATACAGGTGCTGTAATGATTTTTTTCCCTTTCACATTTCAGCTGTTTCACACACAGCAGCTAAAGTCAATGAGCAAGCTGTCTGTGGGACTGCAGAAACACACAGTTGGCAGCAGTGATCACTTGCTAAATGGGAAGGACCCAGGAGTCTAGTCCAGATTTGTGTTCATCCTCATGCCTCTGAATAGCTCAGGTTCTTTGAATTAGGGTGAAATTGGTCAAAGGAAATTTAGAGATTGCACCCATTACAAATAGAATATTGAATTGAACTAAGATAAACCCTATGTCTGAAAACATATGGATGAGATGTAATCTTAAAGATACAGAGTCTGATCTTTTGCTTTCTGTATAGAATATTCCTATTTGACTAAATTCTAATCTGAGTTGGTCTGTACTGAAATCATATAATTCTGGTAAATTTAAAACTTTAGATTGAAAATATCATTATACACAGGAGTTTAGTATTTTCTCTTTGGGGTTTGTAATCAGAGCATCGATGATTCCAAATCGCAAACTGAATTTGTCCAAACTCTGACCACTGCCATCTACTCCACCTTGATCTTCATCAAATCTATTTCAGCCACTTTGGACATATGTCCAGTGGTCGGTCGGTCGGTCGCACACACACACACAGACATCATTACTACCCTGGAATTAACTTAATTAGCATCACTGACAGGGTCCTTTAATTCCAACCGGCTGTTAATTTGGACAAGCGTCAAGTTCACAGTTGTTATGGGAACAGATCTATAGAACCCTTGCCAGCAAACCAGCCCTGCCTTCATCTCTTCTCCACCCTGGGTGACACCACTTCTGCGTAGGTCACATTTCCCGTCCTGGAGCTCTGTGTCCAATTGTTTCCTCAGAGCCCAGCCAGAGAAGCTTCTGCATTAACAGAGTTTCCCACCATCCACAAATGGCATAATACAAAGAATTATGCAAATCTGCAGGAGGGGAAGAATTCCAAATGGGGATAATTGCACATGCAGAACAGCTTACAGACAGGATTTGTGTCCCCCAAATTACTGATAATGGACACAAATAATAGCGAGACCAAGCTTTCAAAGAAACTGTCAAAGACTGTTATGAGCAAACAGAGGGGACTGCTAATTTAGGACATTGAACAAGTTCAATAGTATAGCCAGTTAGCTCAGCAAGCTGCAATTTGCTGCATTTAATAAAATAATTATAACTGATTGATATTAGTGTAATCAACTGGTTTTTTTTTGAAAACGCAGCAGAGGCTTGATACTAACAGATTAGCTACTGAACCAGCAAGTTCCCAGAAAAGCTGTGTTCAAACTCGTCCATGCAGAAAGATTTATACACAGTTGATGCACTTGCTGTGGGGTGAGCTGTGCTGCCGAGCTGGTGCAATAGACTAATCCATCCATCATTCTGCTCTCTTGTCAGACATCCCATCCAGAGAGCAGTATGCTCCATGGGAAATAAACAGGCCTTTTGAAAGGAGTTGCAAAACACCCGGTTTACACAAGATTCAGTCAACAACGCCATTGCTCTGGCAGTGCTGCTCAGATAGTAGCAGCTCCACAGCACACAAAGTCGTGATGAACCCGAATTGCGACAGTCACTTTCCGCATCACAAAACAAATTTGATGTGAAGAAACAGAAACTCTCATTTCTACACCATACTGTACACTCACTGTGAGAGTCCTGACATTAGGTGCTGTTTGTGAACCACACATAGGAACTGAGAAAATTCTAGGTGGCCTTAAGTTTATAATTTACCAATGAAAGGTTGGTTATTTATGCGATTATTAAATCCTATTTAGAAAGCAGTTTTAGGACAACTGGAGCCAGGAACAGGAAATGGTTTACATTTATTAGGGCTTTTCGCATCGAGAGGACGTCTCAAAACGCTTTACACAATCGATTCTCAAACAGAAGACATGAAGTCCAGCACAGCAAAACACAGAAAGAGGGGCTGTGGTAGCACTGATTGATTTGGGTTCAGTGTTGTAATGTCTGTGCGGGTATCCTTACAATAATAGCTTTCTTTGTTCCACACAGCGACCAATATTCCTCATTTATATTTCAGCCAATTACACATTTCAGCCAATCCTGAAACCTTTTTTGACGTGGTTTTGAGAGTTACAATGTTCCTGAAACCAGATTTATCCTGCACTTTTAGTATCAATTCAGTGTGTAAATTGCATCAAAATCGACTCTTAAAAGTGCACGTAAATAGAATAGCACAACAAATCATTAGGGCTTAACAGAGATCAGCTTGATCTGAATGAAAATGGAATAGCTGTGAAGAACAGAGAGACAGTAAAATAATTCTGAGAGCCACCTCCCACGTCAGCAGTATAGTGCCATCTGACAGGCTGATTAATATTCACCAAATGTTACTCGGAATCGCAGACAGTGCATGAGAGACTGGTGTCTGGCTGGGGTGGTGGGGGAATAAAATCAGAACTTTCCAGTTCCCACCCCTCTGATGCATTTTTAATCCAACAATGGTGTTCTTGCAAACCAAACAATGTTTCTGGTTCAAGCTGAGGTTCTCAAGTGCAAAGCAAGGTCATAGCGGGCCTCTGGAGTCTGAAGTGGTGGAGCTTTAATTGGAGCAGCCGTTTCTATAATTCAACTGCAGTTATGTTCTCAACTGCACCTTCGAGGCAGCAACGTGCACTGCAAAGCCAGTGTTTTATTTCCATAAATATCCCTGAAAAGCTTGGACAGCTTCTAGTTAAATACTAGAAAAGACTCCTTAGAACAAAAAGAAATCCTGGATTCATTTTAAAATTCAATACCATGCTCGCTCCTGACATAGAGAAACTCAAAATGTGCTCACACTGAATGGAGTATTCATTTTTAATCAGGTTCCTCTGGAGAACCTTCAAAAGAATGGCTCAGGAGTTCAATAACTCAGAGACTTTCATTAAAGGTGATTATAGTGCAGTTTCCTAACAAAATCCTCATCTTCTATTTCGGATTTCATTTAGAATATCATTTCACTTGATGAATCTGCTGAATTCTTTATGCAGCATTAGCTAGTTTGCAGTCCCACGCAGTGTGCTTCCTGGAGGGGGAAAAGAGGAGAGAAAGAGAGAGAGAGAGACACAGACAGAATTGGCCTGTCCACCTGCTGTCGAGAATGAAACAATGCACATGGACAGCGAACACGTGAAAAACATTAAATGAGGAGGAGCAGCCTTAACAACAATAACAACTTGCACTTATATAGCACCCTCCACCCAGGGTAGCATCTCAGAGCGCTTAACAATGATGGAGCCTGACTCCGAGCCGGGGGAAGTGGCCGTAAGCATGGTCGAAGAGGAAGATCTTCAGGCAGGAGTTGAAAAGGGGGAGAGAGGGGGCAAGGTGAAGGGATTGAGGGAGAGTGTTCCAGAGTTTCGAGGCGAAGTGGCTGAAAGCATGACATCCGTTGGTGGGGAAGGCTTTTAATATTATGAGCTCTTGAGGAGAGTAAGAAGTGAGAAGAAATCATTACACACACACACACACACACAATGGTCGATTCGTAAGAGAGACTCCAAACAAATGCAAATGAAGTTCCACCGGTTATTGGCAAGCATTGTAGCCTCACAGCCCAGTGGTATTGATGCAATTCATTGAAAATCCAGTATAAATCGATTACACTGACAATGGACACTGCCATATTCAGGTTTCATAGCAGTGGCCCTCGTTTCATTTCCATATTGCTATTGAATGCTCCAGTTTTTAAGTATATACAACCCTTACATAAGATGAGCTGTAATGTTAAATAAAACAAAATGTTTGCTGTTGCATCGATTAATTCCTTCAAAGAAAGGACGTGCTACACATCTACTTAAGAACAGTGATTACATTTTTTTGGACACACTGATTTCTGAGTGTTTGTTAATTCCGCTTTGCCCACAGCACCAAGATAGTCCTCTTCAATCTGCGACCAGGCTCCCTGTGGTTCTCATCGTCTCCTTCAATCAGCACTAATGACTGTTCTACCATTCTTGCTCACCTCTCCTCTCTCAACCAACTCCATAGTTCTGAGTTTTCCTGGTTCCAATGCTATTTGACCACCACCGCCACCTCAATTTTGTTTCCTCCAATATTTTCTCTCACCCCCACACAGACACTCCATGTGATCGGTGCTATATAAATGCAAGTTGCTGTTGAACATTCAGCAATTTTGCTTGATTACCTTTCGCAAAGTGGGGGGCATACACAGGACATTGCAGCTAGAGAAAGTAAGTGGGATGATTTCCATGGCCGGGTATTATCAAAAACGTAATCAGGCATTATATCAAATGCAAGAATTATTATTATTATAGGGTCAGATTAAGTGGCTGGAACAGGTTTAAAGAGCCAAGATTTTGTTTCATACTTTGTATTTTCACGTACACGTATAAATCCTCATCTGATATTACATGTGAATAAACTGCACTTTCCGGTGAGTTCATTTTTTTTAATGCAGGAAAACGACCACCAGCATCACGTACCAGCTGTCAATTATACACGAGGATCGCAATCCAACTGCCTCACCATGTAAACCTCATCAACTCCTCCTTGCCAGTTCCCTCATTAAAACAAAAAAGACGCTCAAAGTAAATCAGAATTCTTTCTAATGATATGATTTTTAGCAGGAGTCTGTCCTCATAATGACACTCTGCTAATTAGAACACTTACAGGATGCACAAACATGCAAACAATATATTTCAATTGCACCACATTTGCATCTTTGAGCCAGAATTATTTCTTAGTCTAACAGATACTCCCTCAAGAATAATTCCAGAACATATAAAACCGATGTTATGCTGGAAATCAAATAAACGCTGGTTCTACTCACCAAGACTAATTGCAACTCATGATGGTTTTACAGGGAGACTTCATTTGCCTGAAATAAACAAACGTGACACAAACTTTCATGAAGTTTTCAAGTGGAGTTGGCAAAAACATTTTGTTTTTATTTTGATGCTGAGACCTAGCCACACTGCTCAGGACATAATGTAATGCATGTAGCAGATGTACCAAGAAAAACTTCAATTTGTATCGCCAGGGAAAACAACATTCAGTTTCTTTATGTTTCAGCAATATAATTCAAAGAGTATAATCAATTTTCTTTTTCGATAACTCTTTGCAAAAGGAAATTGCAAGGAACTCTTTCTAATATGGATATATATATATAAAATATATACATGCACATTTGTTTTTTGTAACTCAGTTTCTGTTGAAATTTTGAAGCTTATTTATTAAGTTACAAGTGCTTATGACATTGAACAGACAAAATGAATCCAACAGTGAGTGGGAACAAAGAAAATGCAATACCCAGTGTGATTTAGCAGTGAGATAATTTTAACAGTGTATACCAATTCATCTTCTTCACACTGTCTGGCTTGGAAATGTCTCAGAAAATATTCATTTCATGAGAAGGTCTCAGGGCTAAGTACAATTAATTTTAACATTATTTGATGTATTTGAAAGGAATACCAATTGGGGAAACATCTTTAAATAGCTCAGCTCCTTGTTGAATATGGATATCTTCTCAGTTTCTTTTTCTTCTTTGGGTTTTCAAAGTTTGCCAAAGAATGTGGTGCATTTTGTAAGCAATAGGAGGACCAGGACTGAAAGTGGATCATTATTGGTCTGTTTGAACTATGCTGCACTTTCAGCCACTTTGCCCAGAAACTCTGGAACTCCTTGCCTCAATCCCTCAGTCTTGCTCCTTCTTTGCCTGTCTGCAGATCATATCATAAGGCCTTCCTTTTTGGATTGTACAGTGTTAAACCTGCAAGTCCGTTCTGGCTAACAGTTGTACGTCGCGGCCTTCAACTGGGAATGGTCTTCCACAAATATTACAGAAAGTGAAAAGGCCTGTGCAGTGCAACCAACAGATATTGAAGATAAGAGACATTGCAATTTAGATTCTGGTATTAAGTAATCATAGAAATAGACAGGTTAGTGTTTCCAATTCATCCACGCTCACCTTCTGCAAACTTACAAAATGAATTCCCCTGTTATTACATTGACCACAGACTGTAACGTTGGATCAAGACAGAAGACTTTCCATTTTTCAAGGTAGATTGCTACAGGAAAGCAATCACAGTTTAAAGGTTACACTCAGTGGCCTACACCAGAATCCAGTGATGCAACTGCTTTCTAATCTGTTTGGGAGGAAATGTGTGGATGGAATACAGAGGTTGACTTAAAGGTTATCTTGAGACAAATGCACACCTCACCAAGAGTTACCACAATTTTTTTTAAAAAAATAAACATCTTATTCAGAGCCCCAAGTAAAAGGCATCGAATTCCTATTATATGCCACAAGATAAAAATTCCAACAACCGGACTCCAAGCGGAAATTTCTGCCAGAAACCAGTTCTGCACTGTAGCCTTTTGAATAAAACGAGCACTTGATTCTGACTCCAATACTGACACCATCATGAAGATGAATGTTTAACTTCTGCCTTAAAAAGGACACCAAACTTTCATTCTAAATCCACCAAAATCCAAGGTGCACTTAGGAAACCTAAGCATCAGCAAACTCTTGAACTTACATTAACGGTAGTTTGAGAAGTCAATGGAGGTGAAATACTGAGCAATAAACAGGAGCACGATGCTTAGACACAAATCCCATATACCTAACAAACGGGCATCATCATCCCGAAATTGACCGTGTTTCTTGTTCTTTTAATCTGAGATTTCTTCCTTCATGGGCTGAAACTCCAGTTAGATTTATATGTGGTGTCTTTAGCGATGTGCGATTATGCAATTTTCTTCCGTATCTGAAACCCCTCCATGAACACAAACCCCCAATTCAGCCGACAAATCTGACATGCAATCTGACATGAAAAAGAGTATGAAAGATGTTTAATCACCTAATGTGGTCCAAGGTCAAGACCGACAATATGTACTCTGCTCTCCATAAAACTTCTCCAACTTCCCTGGTTCATTCTACCTTTGTCCTGTTCCAAGGTACTAACTTGATTGCAGCAAACCTACTGCTACCTGCATGAGATGGGGTAACGCAATATAATTACAATTGGGTTTGAACCTGGGACCCTTCTGAGATGTATGCACAGTGATCCAGTGGATAAATTCATTGAGCTATCAGGGAGCCATTCAGAATTTTTTCTCAAAATTCTGGGCTCCAGTCTTGCTCAACATACAATTTCAATCAGTCTTGAACAACTACAAATTGCAAACATTACAGCCAATTTATTCCTTTTAACACTGGCTGCAATCAGTGGCAGAGTGAACCATGTAAAGTACCTTTAAATTCTATAAGAGTCTGTGCTTTTAACGGATTTCTGATTGAAGGCAAAGAGCTAGAGGTGCATTAACCCTTCACTGCACAGAGAGTAAACAAACTTATCATGGATTTAAAGACCACATTCATGGATTGTGAACTGATTCAGTTGTACAGCATCACGCAAGACAACAACCTTCAGCTCCAGAACTAGAGCATTGGAATTCCCATTCCGATGAACAAGGTTTAAATCAGCTTCAATTAACATTACAACTCGATTATTCAGTATTTCTTATGGTACTTGGTTAGCTTGTTAGATAGAGTGTCACATGGTAATTTAACATAGTGCTTTTTGATGAACTAATTAAAAACTAAAACAACCCAATGCTAAGAAACAGCATGTTCTCTTGTTTAGATTGATCAAAGGATAAGCGCTTAACTTGAAATGGATTCTCTCTAAGTTCCATAGAAGAACTTTTCAGACATTTCTAAATAAATAGGAGATATTAAAAAAAATCTGAAGGACAGTTTAAAAGTACTTATCTATTGGGTTTCCTTCACCTCTAAAAGTTATGCCACATAATCTATAATCTGCTTATTCAGTACATATGCTGCATCAAACAAGAATTAATATTTATTATTACAATAAATGACATTATAATGCACTAAACTATCCAGCCTCATCAGCATTTATTTTTTATTTTATATAAAGAAATTTGAAGACATTAAAAGATCCAAATATCAAATCCTATCACTTCCCACTCACAGGGCTGCAACATGACATGAAATTCAGACCATATTCCTGCAGGATAGAACTGTGGGAGGTCTGCCCTTTAGGTTGAAATTGTTAATGGAATATTGATTCATATGAATATTAGCACTTGCTCAGTACAATAGGACCCAGTGGTTATAGTTTGAGATATTCATGATTCAATGGGACAAACATCTGCCACTTTACCTGAAATCACTAGGTACTATTCCACCTCTATGAATAGGTCTGCACCTTCAGTGAAAGCAGTACATTAAAATATACTGCACTTTCACATTTCCAAAGAATTTGACATTTGTTGAGAGAATTTGTTGCTGTTTTGAGTGAAGTCCAGGGATTACCACACATGACGCTGAACAAAGAGGCATTATAAATCATTCTCTTATAAAAGAGAAAATGGTCCCTTCCCAGCTCATTGATTTAAATCATCCCTCCCATTGCTGCCAATTTTTTTTAGAAAAAGAAAAGAACATTTTTTAACCTGTAGCCACTTAAATAGTCTTAGGGGTTGCTTAGTAACAGCAATGACATTGACACTACAGGTTTATATCTTTGATATAAATGTGGATTCATCCATAAGACGTAGAGACTTCACTTGTGGACTTGTTCCAGCAATCACAATAGAAAACAGACACATATGAATTGGTAAATTGTGGTGTGACAAAAACATTTTATACACCTTTAATGCAATAGCATGAATTCCATCTTTTACAATTAATGTGGTCATGTCACAGTCATTATATTTGATATTCAATGATAATCCTTTCATTTGATATTGTATCTTATGTTGTCGAAACATCTCAGAGCACTTCACAAGATTTTTTTCCTATGAAGTGCAATAACTGTGCAGCCAATTTGCACAGAGCAAAGTCTTACAAACAACCAAGACGTGAATGTTCAATGATGCCAAAATCCATATCAGCCATGAATTGAAACCACATATCAGTTTGGATGAAGAAGGCCCTTTGGTCCATTTAGTCTCAGCTTCCAGAATACCAACACCGACTACCTTCCCACCACAGCTTGTGGCTAAATGTTCTTGCCCTTTCAAGGTCAGATTACTACAATTGGCCTCTACGCCCCTGAACTGAAAAAAATATCTGCCAGGGTTTCCACTTCTGGCCTCTTATCGAATGACTCTGAAAAGTGTTTGTATGTGTATGGCAGCTGAGAACTCAAGCTCATCTGTGTTGCTCTCATGGTTGAATAGCTCAGTGCTTCACATAAAGAATAGCCACTCGTTACCGGAGGTTGCCAGCTCTTGTCGAAATGTATCCCAGCAAGAGTGAGGGCGTTCTAGTAGGGAGGAAAGGTGAGAAACTGGCAAAACAATTTGGAATAGTTGAATTCAGAGTAGTACAGTGATTAATAGGTTTTATGTCTTGAAGGTGAAGTGTAAATGGTAGCTTCCTAATATTGTATTTCCAAATAGAAACTATATTTACATTTTGAAACCTACAAATTGCAAGACAGCAAAATGAACTTGATAGGCATCGTTAATGGGGCGGGGGAGAATGCATAAAATGTGTACAGGTAACAAAGTGCACATTAAACTGACAGCCCATTGACAAAGAGAGATCAAACTCAAACTCAAGTTTATTTTGTGTGAAGATTTAAGCAAATTAATTCAGGTAACATGAAGCCATTATGACCTATGGTCTTCTGACAAGGCCTCAAAATACCCGGTATTTATTTTTAAATACCTCGCCTGAGATAAAGGAGTTGTTGTTTCTATCTTCATAACTCCTGGCCTACGATGGTTTACAGCCAACATAAGATGACAAGCAATAAAATTCAGTTCTACACTGACTGGTCAAAATGCCACAATGTTTTATTGCGACACTGAAAAAATTGGGGGCAGATGCAACAACATTGACTTCAGGGGTCAACCGATGAATTTCTCATTTTAAAATTCCCTAAATTTCCTGAAATCAAATGAACAGCTTGACAAACAGGTGGCAAACAAAACATTTCAAGAGAAGAGGAATTAATTGACTCAGCATATGTTTCTTCCAAAGCCTATATTTGTCTAGCTGAATAATTTCCTGATTGGAACTAAATTACAATAATTCAATACATTGGGGTTTCTTTTCTACAACCCTCTTCAGATTTGGGATGCTGATCCATCACTACTGTTGAACATGTCCATTTTATGAGAAACAAAGCTACATGCTTAGAGCTTACTAAAGGAAACCTTTAATCCATTCAGATTGTCCCAGAAACACAGGCTTGAAAGACACTGCATAATAAAGAATCATATAGGGATAGAAGGGCAGACAAGATAGAGAGAGAGAATATCTGGCATACAAGTAGCAGTTACTATTATTTCCTTGAACCTTTTGTAGCAGTCTCTTTGGGATGTCTGTGTTGAAAGCTCGCAGTATTAACCGTTTCCCCGCTGACATTCTTGAAAATGGCCTAGTTTCCAAGACAGAAACCAACTCAAATGCCATTGGCAGTATCAAGAAATGTATAATATGCTTAAATGCAATAGTATGAATTCCATCTTTTACAATTAATGTGGTCATGTCACACAGTTATCATATTTGATATTCAATGATAATCCTTTCATTTGGTATGGTTTTGATAAATAATACAAAATGATACATTAGAATGACCGAAGAGCAACTGATGAGGTGTTTATAAAGTTGATGATAGAATAATTGACTGTTGAAATCTGTCTGTGTTCAGGATGTTTCAATAGTTAGAGGAAGAGTTAACTTTTCTTTTGGGCTAATAATCGGATAAATGTCATATCTTTTCCATGGTTCCAATTCACATTCTTTTAATCAAGAAAAAAGGTCCTCCCAATTTTTGACATTTATTGTGAACACTGAATGATAATTTATACAGAAATATTTATAACATAATATAATACATAATAAAGCACCTTATCATGTCTTTGAGACGTCTCAAAGCGCTTCACAGAATATACTGTAAAGTGAATTGACTGTATATTTTGTGGGCAAAACACAGCAGCCAATTGCACACAGCAGCATCCTACAAACAGTCGTGGATTGAAGTGAACAATTTTTTACTTTTTATTTTAAGTGCAGTATTACCCCGGGAAAAGCAATCTTCCAATCAAATAATAACTGGGTTCCTACTTACTGCTCGATATTTACAGTAGTATGTGTGCTGCTCATTTATATGTTGCACATAATAGTGCTGTCTTAACTTTTCTGTCAGTCAACACAGAACCATTCACCAACACCAATACGTTTATATTATCTGTGTCAGGAATCAGAATGCAAAGAGTTTAGCTCATAACACGTCAGATTTCTACACACAACTCATGAGTAACACTGATTGAAGTCACGATACGTCACACAATAATGTACCAAACCCAACAAAAACAGCAGTGGCTCATTCATGCTGTCAGTTGATGCTGCACAATTTTCCATCTTTTGCACATCACTTCCAGAAAGCCCAAACCAATGAGGAATTAATGCCCGGACTGCTGAAAAATTCTACAAAGGGCTGAAGAAATCCCATTATAAAGACATAACAAATCAATTGCTATTTTGAAAACAATCTGCACAATTTACGCCCTTGTGAGCATTGAAAGGCAGTTCAACCATGGGGTGGTGTACAATTAAGCCTGATACTGTCTTCACCTAGCTTTCGCCCACTTCCAGCATGATAGCGGTTGGATAGCAATCAGAAACAGATGTTGTGTCAGATTCCCCTTCCGTTTTCTTAACCTAAAGCCACAAGGTCAATTCTAAAACTTCTTGTACTTCCACAACAGAGATCAATTAATTCAGGACAGACTGGACATCAAACTGAGGGCTATCCCAGACTGAATGACTCAGTTTTGCTCACCAAGCATTTGGGAAAACAGATTTCGATGAATATTTATGAAGTCAATTTACAAATAGTTGAAATGGGAATTTTTGCAGCATCTCAGAGGATAATATATTTGTGCAATCCAATCTGATAAATAGCAGGTCAGGAGCTTCCTGAATGCAGCACAAGAACTTTAAAGGATCCTATTTTGAGACTACTTTACCCTAGAGGAGCACGCAGCAATGAAATGAAAGACTCCTGGAACAATAGCTTCAGCTCATTGCAATCCGGCAATACAAGAGATAGTAAAGTATTAATTATTAAACCTTAGATATTCAATCTCATATCGTCCTGGGCAATGGCACAAAATGCACATCAACATACATTAAATTTTGTGTCATGTGAGATATTACCCTTTAACGTACACTGTACCTTCTTTGCATCACGAGGCATACTTTGATGGTTTATCACAACAACATGATATCCAATGCTTTTTTTTAAGGTTAGGAGTAAAAAAAGAATGGTGAATAAATGGATTTCAAAAAAAAGATTTGCTCCCTTTGAGATGTTACTTCGAGGAGCTAAACCAAAAAGCTTAAAGGAAGCACTATTGGTTCAAAGCCACCAATGAGGATTTTGAGTTCATGTAATTCACACAATATTTCAGCGGCACCAAAATAATTCAGGTTGGAAATGTTTCTGTGGCTCATGTGTAAAGGAAAGCAATCACCATGTTGATCAGGGAAGGTATCGAGGGCTATTGGCACATGTGAAGAGAGAGACAAATGAAAGCTGCGTGGAATATGATGGTTCCTGAGCTCCCAAGCCCTTGGGAAGGTCATCCCAAGAAACACAACTGATATACAATACGGAATCCAGGGCGAGGCAAGATTCAGAATCTAAACTCACTACATTCTGGGCCAAATAGGCCTGAATCACCTTTTTAATCAATAATAGAAATAAACCTTTTTAATAAGTGCTGATTAGTGCACTAATTCTAATGTATTCTCCATCAAATGTGTATATTTAAGGCATACTATCCTGTTGCAACATGATATAAAGCTGGACTATCTGTACTGGAGGTATGGCTTTAGTAAATTATGGGTAAGCTTTGTGTTATGTCAGGCAAATCAATATTTTTTTCATATTACAACAGACTTATGACATTATACATGAATTCTAATTGTCAGTGAGTAACGGTTTTCTGTCAACCTGTGGTTTGTTGGATAGACAAACAAAATAGATATTGAATCTCTAGCCCTGCACTCCAAAATCAAACCAGCATGACGGAGCAGGTTAGATTTTTCTTCAGATCCAAATCCAATTAAATCCATCAGCCAAATGTTTTCTTGTTCATTGCAATGTGATGCTTACACGTGCAAACAATATTGTAGGAACAAAAGAGGTCATTAGGTCAAACAAGCTGGTCTCTTTTTTGAATCCCAACTCCATCATATCTCTCAATCTCTTCTCTCTCCAGAAATAAATCTCATTGTGTCTAAAATTAAATGTTGTGGTCTGTTTGAATGTTCTTCTCAAGTAACTTATTCTGTAAACCTATTATCCTTCAACAAAACTATTCTCCTTACTCGCATGTTCACCGACAAACACTGCACTTCACAGTAAAAAAAAATTCTGTGAAGCGCCTTTAGATGTTTTGACAACATTATATCAAATGCAAATATTATTATTATTAAAATAACTTGCTCATTTTTTAATTTGTGGACAGTTATATGAATCAAATTAGTAAATTCAATGGATCAGATTTCAGAATTCTGACAATAAATTTAAACCAACTTTACGTTGCACCCGTTTCAAACAGTGTAAGTCCAATTTCCCTAAGCTTTTCTCATAACTGAAATTCCTTAAATTTGTAATCCTTACCTCTGAACCATCTCAAAGGCAATAATATCTGTGCTATGATTGACTGGCCCTAGAACTTGGCATAGTATTCCCGAAAGAGTCTGACTAGTGGATTATGCAATAATATCACCTTTTGATTTATATTCCCTCCCTCTGCTAATGGACCCAATAACTCATTTGCATTTTTAATATAGCCAAGAACTATACAGACTATTTCCTAGTTTTACCAACCAATGTTTCCTTTGTGATCAGCATGCTGCAAAGCTGAACCTACTCTCCCTTTTGAATCCTTGCAAATGACAGTTTTTTGCGCTAAGATGCAAATGAAAGCAAGCTAAAAGTAGCCACTGATCCCCATCAGAAGCGTATTGTCTTGATGAAAAGATTATGCAAACATCAGTCCCTGTTGGTAGCCTGGACATCAAAGAGTAACCACATGTTCCGTTAAATTGTACCTCATTTTTGCCACACATTGACTGACTGCGTGCAGTAAAGGAAACTCGCACGATTTGAGAATAATATTGATTGAATCAAACATCCGTGCTGACACCATTTTAATGAGGGAGGCTTTGAGGGAAGGTCGGTGTCATGCCATTGGAGAATTCAGCCATAAATGATCGACATACATTGCAGTGGACAACCATCTCTCACTATAAAATGCAGTCCTGCTTGATTTCAAAGGTTTTGGTTCCATTGCATGAAGTTGTACAACATTCTACTGTGTAGAGTGCCAGGTTATAATTCCGGCATGTGCAGGAAGGGGTTAAACAACATCACAATAAATAAGAGGAGTTGAGGTTGAGTCTCCCAGTCAGTGCTGGCTTCTGTTATCACATTCCTCCGCAGCACAGATCCCAAAGGACAAGGCTGAAGCATCTTCACATTCCCTTCTGTCATAATCAATTACGGATAGGCCTCTGGAATGACAGCAAAGACGGTACCTGTCAGCCAGCAGTGTGCTGCCCTTAATAACCTTTCAGTGGAAGGGGCTTTTTTCACTTTCAGATTCCTGTCACACTCTAATGGGATGGGGAATGCTGTCCTGAAAATATATATATCCTTCTCTGCTAACTGTGCAAATAGTGATATGGCAAGTTTGACACAAACAAGTACCTTAAGCGTTTCTTCCAATTACACCGTCAAAGACCATTGCCCCCTTCAACTGGTTCAAGGATTTGTTCTATTCATTTCAATCTTTTGAGATTTGGAATCGCATCAAAGCAAATTCGTTTTCATTTTCTGTGTGTGTACATGTGGGTGTGTCTCTCTCTAACTCTTCCATTTCATTTCATCAGGAAATAGATATTACTTAATGTTGATGTTATAATAAAATCAAAGACATTGGTTTGAAATATGAATAATAGAAAAATTGGTTCGAAATGACAGAGAGTAGTGAAAAAATGTCTGAACGTGGGCTGTAACCAATGAGCATCCTGACTGCTCTGAATATTTCTTTAACCTGCCACTCTCATTATCCCATTTAAACAATGTTGTGATATGTTATAAATACAATACTAAGTAAAGGTTAACCAGCTGAAACCTCAACACTTGCCACTGTGAGCTCTGTCAGGCAAGCTTGTTCAGTTGGGCTGTGGCTGGCAGAGGTAACAGGAGCTGAATGAGAAAAATCCACATGCTCAGTAACTGGTCTGCCTCTCCAAGCAATGCCAATGAGCTATCACAAGAGAGATGCAAACCCATAGAGAGAAAGCCATGACAACATACAGATGGGGGAGGGGGAAAAGAGAAGAAATGGAGGAATGGAAGTAGGAATAGCGTTTAAGCAGTCATTAATTCAACTACAGCAAACCTAATTGCTCTTTTAAATGTCACAAAACAAACGGGCAGCTGGAAGTGCATTTGGACTACTTACTGCACACACATCCACTTGGCCACTCAGAAAGAAGGCGATTAATATTTTACTAGCGTGTGCATTATTCACAGAATCTCACTTAGCACAGTAAAACATTAAGTCACCAAGGACACCAAAAATATGCCAGCCTTAAATTTTAAGATTTTGTTTCTTCAGGTCATAAAAAGAATGAAAAGACACAGTATGCTTAAACTTGATTATATTGTATTTCCAATCCTGTGGTTGTAATTTGGGCCCCTTGTAATCTAGACATCTGCAGTGTTTCTTAAATACAATACCACAATTCTCACCAAAATGGACATGGCTTATTCCTACATTAATTGCTTCTCTGACTCTCACCAAATACCAATAGAAAATTCACAAATATGTCGCTGCTTTGAAAATAACACTTGCTGGAAATCTCCCTTAGTGTATTTTTGGGTAAAGGCAGTGCATGGTGAAACACAAAGGATCCAGCCTCTAATTCCAGATCAGTGTGGACTGATAGAACTAATCTCAGCCAAGACAGCAATTGGAGCATTGCAATTGAGCTCAGTGCACCTGAGTTAGGAAAGGAAAAATAAATTAATCAGGGTTTCCACTCTTGATCACCATCACATGACACCCCCCCTACAACCTTGCTGGGAGATCTCAACTCAGATGTCAGAACAAAATGATCAATTTAGTCCCAATTCATGCTGTCATCCATGGATTAAGACTGTCTAAATGAATCAATGACCCTTGCAGTCTGCAGAGACACAGAACATGTTTAACCCAATGCTAGAGTTACAATTTAAATATTAAAACCGGAAGTACAAAAAAGGGAAGTTTAACAAACAAGCCCTTGCACTCTTCTCCTAAGTGTTAATTACCAAAGTAATTTGAGAACCTATTCATTTTAACAACATGAAGGTGAGAGAAGAGAAGCATCACTCTCACAACCAAGAGTTCTGTCAGATTCCAATCCAACAGTGTGAATCCTTTTACCAGGGTGTAAATTAATTTGGCAGCCTTTTGTGTGTACTCACAACAATGGCTGCAGGAAGCTGCCACCTGCAGTTTGCTTCATTACCAATGTGTTGCTTTCAGTAATCCCATTCAATTCGTAATTGATAATAATACAGATTGACAGAGCTAAACAACCCAGATCCAGACACCTGCGTTTGTTAAACATCAGCAAAGCATCATTTACCAAATCTGACATTTTCCTAAATCTGTAGAAGATTTCAAAATATCTAATACCGTCAGTCCAATTATTCCTAATGACTAAATTGCATATTCATTTACAATGATGCATCACCCCTGGACGAACAGCTGTGACTGACATATTCCTGCATAATGCATGTGCTCTGTTTACTGGGACTGTTAACAAATAAAATTACGGTTTACTGAGAGCAATCACCGATACAGATGGTCCTTTCCTGCCGGCAACTTGCATGATGAAATGACCATAGTCAAGGTTACAATCAATCATAAAGAACCACTTAAGCTGTTGAATGCAAATGCATATTCCACCAGAAAAGGCAGACAAAATATGTTAAAGATGTAATACTCATTTATACATGGAAAGAAGCCTTAAAATAGGACAGGGGAAACCAAATCACTTCATCAACTGTTGTATTTCTCAATAAGAGGTTTTGCATTTTTCATAAGGTCGGCCTATCTACATTGGTGATCAACAGCAGTCTAATTCCTTGCTTACTTCTCTGATATTCAGTGAGGAAATTGATCAATACAAGTTCACTTCAGACAATTATGCAGATGATGCAATACAATGCAGAAAAGAGAGATAGACAAAACATAAAAGGTTAAGATAAAGGAGTAGCTCAGAACCAAGTAGGATTGTTCATTCTTCAACACCTGATAAATTCATGTGAGAAAACATCAGCGGGTTAATGGGTTGACAATGTATCATAACACAGCAGCAATTTTTAAGGAAACAGAATTTTTGAAGTTATGGTTCTACACACAGCCAAACATTTCTTGTTCAACACACAAAAGTCTTGAGTTCTGCAAGACTCACAGAAGCCCTTCTGAAGTTCTAATAATGAAACGAGAGAGGTCGGCGGGAAAGAAAATTCGAAGCAATTCAATCCTCTTATGAAAGGTAATTTAAATCTGTAGTCCTCAAAGGATTCGAAATTTCAGAAGAATTATTTTTCCCAGCAAAATAATGAATGTGGCCTAAATCCCAAGCAGATCATGACATTGACCCCCTTTCCCATGCCCCAGAATTATTGGTTAATCTGAAGGTGACAATGGAGGACATATATAGTTACAACCACACTGCTTCATGTGCTGCTGTGAGCATTTGTCAATTACATGTAGAATACAACTGGAGATATTTGTTGTGCCAGAGTAAGGTTAGGTTAATTACCTTTAGAATTTGGAGACAAAGATCTTTGCTGAGTTTGTTGCTTTCCACCAGAGATCAAATTGATTAGGTAGAGTCAATCATAGGACAAACTTTCCTACTCAAGTGTTAGCAACAATGATAAACAATTCCTCAAATTCATTCAAGGAATATAACCAAATTGTTAATACTTTGTCCCCAGTGATGGCGAACCGTAAAAAGGTGGGGTAGTGGGGAGAGAAAGGTGACCAAAGGCACAGTCAAAGAGGAAATGAAATCTTATTAGAACAATAAGCACAGGAATTGCAAAATGTTGATGTTCACAGCATAATTAAATTCTTGTGCCTTACTCTAAGGCTAAGGGTGTGTACAGTTGTGAAAACTGTTTAGGAATCCAAAGATACATTTGCTCAACATCATCCAATATGGCAAGAGACATTTTACTCCCTACAGTAACTATTTGTCTAAACTTTACAAACAGTGTAAGCTTCATAGGAAAAGATCCAATTCAATGTATGTCTTGCTTATATCTGTAACCTGTGCAATAATTGTC
Organism: Callorhinchus milii; assembly: GCF_018977255.1. Taxonomy (NCBI): domain Eukaryota; kingdom Metazoa; phylum Chordata; class Chondrichthyes; order Chimaeriformes; family Callorhinchidae; genus Callorhinchus; species Callorhinchus milii. Next base: position 13,875,912 of record NW_024704752.1, on the reverse strand, counting down.
ATTACAGCGTGGAAATTGTGGTACATTATAACAGGAAACTGCAGTTACTGATGATTGACTACTTGTCGTCAAAAGCCCTCCACCAAGGTGACGTTAATCAACAAATTCTGGTTTACAGAGCAATTTGCAGACGGGAAATTAGGTACTGCAACCTCCTTAGAGGAGGTTGATTTTTGTTTATACTTGACAACAAATATGTTCACATTGCACATGCACAAGTGAAAAATGACCCATAATTTAACGGCTTAACATTTCTCTGTTAAAACAGAAGTCCTTTGCAAGTGTCCACCTATGTGTATGTGTCCACTCTGTTGAAGAAACAGCTGTCATGTAGTCAAATTAAACGGTGATTAATAAATCCTAAGAACAGAACAATTGTTTCCTGTGTGGTCCAATGCTTCATGCAGTGGCAGAATTTCTTTTAATAAACTTCACTCACGTAATGATTATTGGACAGCAGACTGGTGAGTAACCACGGATAGGCTGGCTGGAACACAAATAATGTGACGTTTTCTGCAGAGAAGATTCGTGAGGAATACTGAATGCTTGGCAACAAATCGCAGCATAGGTTCAATGTGTTGAATGGCCTCTTTCCATGTATTAATTTCTACGATTGTACAATTCAATGCCAAACATGCAAAATAAATGGAAGCACAACAACAACAACATGCACTTATACAGTGCCTTCCACGCAGGGTAGCGTCTCAGAGCGCTTAACAATAGCAGAGGCTGACTCCAAGCTGGGGGGAGGGGATGTGGCCATAAGCACGGTCAAAGAGGAAGGGTTTCAGACGGGAATTGAAAAAGGGGAGGGGGCATGGCGAAGGGATTGACGGAGAGTGTTCCAGAGTTTCAGAGCATGATGGCTAATAGCGCGACCTCTGATGGTAAAGTGGAGGGTGCGAGGGACGAGCAGGAGGCCGGAGCCAGTCGAGCGGAGGCGCCGAGTGGTGGATTGGGGAGTGAGGAGGTCGGAGAGGTGCCAGGGAGTGAAGGAATTTGAACACGAGAGTGAGGATCTTGAAGTCAATCTGTTCGGTGATGGGGAGCCAGTGGAGCCCGGGCCAGAACTGGTGTGATGTGGGTACGGAGTTTGGTCAGGGTCAGTATGTGGGTGCAGAGTTTTGAATGGTGGAGCTGGGGAGACCGGCGAGGATTACGTTGGAGTAATCCAAGCGGGAGATGATAAAAGCATGCACGAGGGCTTCGGCTGCATTTGGGGTAAGGTACGGTTGGAGACGGGCAATGTGGCGGAGGTGGAAGAAGCCAGTCTTAGTCAGGCATTGAGAGTCATGCTTCATGGTTACAGGAGTAGTGTTACTTGCTGACCCTGCATTATATACACAGTGGGTATGAACTCCACCCTTGCTGTGTTTGAAGCTCCTGACAGATCTATGGCCACCTTAGAAAAATTGAATGGATCAGGCTGAACAAGCCAACAATATTAGAATAATCCAAATCTGGCAGCCAATTGCACACAGCAGTGTCCCACAAACAGTCGTGGATATCTCCAAACAGGAATTCCTATCAGTTTTATAATCCTGAATACTTTAAACAGAGTATCACTGAAATATACAGAGCTCCCCCCATTCCTTTGGATTTTAGCATCCTTTAAATAAACAAGATGTAAGATGTTTTACTGTGGTGTCCAAACTTCACTGTAGCCCCCAAAGAGGAGATTGAGAAGGGCTGTGGGCTGTACCATTTTAACAGAAGCTGAAGTTCTGCCAAGGTGGAGTTCTGATTAGAGCCATCACATCACAGATTGCATTAAGGAAAATCTATGTCTTCCTGTTTGAAATGCTGTTGCAATAAATCAGTCCACAAACGAGGAATATCACTAATCTTTCAGTATAGATTACTTCAAGTCAACAATCCAGACCATTGGTGATGAGCGTCAGTCACATTCTAATAAATCTGTGCAAGGGCAAAATACAGCCTTCTCAAGAGCCCACACATTAATTCCAATATAACCGCTGTCATTCGCAATTAACTTTCCAATCCACCAAATTCTCGCTTGCCACCACACTTACAGCAAGTGGGAGATTAAAAAAATAAAGCCTCACAATTGATTCTCATCTTGCGAGTTGTGTTGATTTCAAATCAGTGGATGCATTTCCTTTCATTATGAATAATCAAATTTTTCCTTTGAAATTTATCTTATAGCATTTATTTTAAAGAACCATTGCACATTTGCATTTACGCCAAACTGAGCCAAGGAATTGGTCTGTGGCTCTAGCAGAATCAGTATCATCAGTTCTGAGCTCTTAATTACATTTTAAATAGTCAAAGAAATCATTTGCTTCTTATTAAAATCCTTGCATTTGATATAGTGCCTTATCATGGCATTGAGACGTCTCAAAATGCCTCACAGGATATACTGTAAAATGGATTTTGTGGGCCAAACCCGGCAGCCAGTTTGTGCACAGCAATGTCCTGCAAACAGCCATGGAGTGAGTGACCAATTCTATTTGGTGGATTGTTGGAACCGAGACAAACTCCCTTCCCTCTTCGAAAAACAAAAGAAGTAGTTTATAACTACCATGCTTTCAATACTGTCTTTTCACCTCTGCAAGCTTACCATCAAACCCAGACACTGAAAAGGAATGAATTGTTCCCTTTTGATCATGTGATTGAGTGGCACGCTAATTTGGAGAAGTCATCCTCCATTGGGACTCATGTTAAAATCCAGAGGCTTAAAGGTACAACAGGCTTTTCCCACTCTCTCCGAGCAGAGTGCAGACAATTTGCATGCCAAGTTCAAAAAGAGTGTTGGACACTGCTGAAACAAGTAAACGTTTAAGACGCAGAGCAGAGGATCAATCACTATAGCTATCCACATGGAGTGCAGGAATTAAGGTCACAATACAGATAAATTGGCCTCTTCCAGTGGGGAACTTCCCTGCTTACACAATTACACAAAGCAATCTGAGGCAAATAATTATTATGGTAAAAGAGGTTATAAACAATTGCAGGATAATAGTTCCTCGATGTGCGATTGAGAGAGATAGAACAAAATAGTTGAAGCCCATGCTGCCAGCATAGTCTGTGCCCCCATCCCCACACCAAATGTCAGTCCTTTTCTCCTTTCTCAGATAAAAGGTTACAAACACAAATTGACCACCATCTTGATATCTCCATCACTGTATTTTATTTCAAGTAGATAAAATAATCACAATTCAAAAATGCCACCTGTTATTTCTATAGCATTTTCAATGATTGAAAGACAGTAAAAGCTTTGGTATAGTTATTTCTGTGATCCTGTTGAAGTCAGTGGTGTTGTTATGATGTAGCACGCTAATCACCCTGAATATAACATTCTCTCCTTACAAACTTTACACCTCAAATATTGATGAGAGCTGGAAATCATAGATTTGCTGTACAACATCTAGGAATAGCATTTGGAATAGTGGAGTTTATGCTAAATAAAAGCACAAGCTTTATTGACTTTGTGAAAGACTAGTTTATGAAAGTATATTTTTCCCAAATCCATGGCGTTATGTGCTGCCTTCAGCATATTTTCACATTGAATAAAAAAAGTGAAAGGTGATCGTGGCAGCCTCCAGTCGAATATAATATCCTTAGAGTTTCTTTTTCATCACTAATTGAGACACTGTGGCTCATAGTAACACATCATGTTACATCAGTTAGAACCTTAGCTAAAATGACAAAAGGATCTCGTCAGTAGATAGTTTTCCTTGACTCAGAGCAGGCCAACACCTGACAAAATAACTGACATTTAAAGTGGATCTTTGACACAAATGGCATCAGCAAACTGCTTGTTTACCAAAGAAAAAAAAATACATGAAGTTATTGAGCCATCAATACTTTATTCAAACATTCTTCTTTTGTAGAGTCTTAATTGCAATTGCAACACATACTTCTTGGTACATTTTGCTTAAAAACTGCCAAGTTTCAGACAAAGTCAAAAGCTTGTCACAAATATTTCAGCAGTACACAGCTACTTGGCTTCTCTACCTTTCAAATTTAATGGGGCTTTGTCAGGTATACAGAGGCACTTGACAGAAAGTGGGATGCACTGTGTATAATGGAATACCCGTTAGTAATATGAAAGTAATGTCAAAGGAAAAGGCCATTGATGACCATCAAGTTATGCTGATTGTTTCAGTCCAAATTCAGAACTCACTTGAACTGCAGTGGTCCACCATTGCAATGCTGCTTGGGTGGAAATTTGTCAACAGAAGACAATTGGCTTACCAGTTCATTAGAATTTAGTTTTACTAATTATAATGGAGATTGGATACTGCCCCAACTGTTCCACTAATAGAAGGATCAGCCACTAAAGGGGAGGGAACACAGTGAAATGAAGTCCATGATTGACTAGTCACAAATCTTTGCTCCGTGAACTATAATTCGATTGTTTAATAATAGAATAATAGTAATATCACATTGTCAAGATGTCTCAAAATACTTCACAGGATATACTGTAAAGTGCAGTGACTGTGTATTTGTGAGCGAAACATAGCAGCAAGTTTGTGCACAGCAATGTCCCACAGACAGTCATGGAATGAGTGACCAATTTTATTTGGAGAGTTTGTTGGCTAGGACGCCGAAAGAAACTCACTTTTCTTTTCAAATAGTGCCATGGGATCTTTAGCGTCGACCTGAACAGGCAGATGGGACCTTGGTTTAACATCTCATCCGAAGAACGGCACCTCCAACAATGCAATGCAACCACAACACTGCATTGGGGTGTCGGCTTAGACTATGTGATTCCAAATCCCGACATGGGGCTTGAACCTATAACCTTCTGACTCAGAGGTGAGAGCACGACCACTGCAACAGGTTGACGCACGGACACAAAGACAATAAAATGACTTGCGGGGCACATTTCCAGGTACTATATTCAGCAACATTTACTGTAAAGTGTACTTTATAGGTGAAATTATTGTAACATTATAACATACATTGCTTACACATTTGAAATCATCCCTGTGATTGCATCCTCCTCAAGAACAATGAATCAATCTCAAGGGTTCCTGCATTACAACAATTTCATACTCAGAAGACTGTATACTTAAGAGATTTGATGAGGCAATTATCTCAATAGCAGGGATCGACAAAACCTTTCAAATGTGCTTTGTAATGCTTGTGCTCATTTCACAAACATTTACTATGGGTAGCTTATTTTTGCACATTTCAGCCCATTAATGCTTGCATTATTGGTGTTCTAGTCAATATTGGGTACATATTAGCACTCTGATTAAGTATAGAAAATACCTGTTTGTAACAATTATGCCAAATACTAGATAAGTGGCACAATAACCATATTTTTGTTGGTATTAAACAGGCAGTAACATTACTGCAGGCATTACAAATCTATCCTATATTTATCTTCATCCCTTCTGTTTCTAATTTGTTGCATTTCTTCCAACATTAACAACAGAAAGCCAAAATTTAGTCAATAGCCATCTGTTTGCCTGGAAAATCTTACTTGCTCTGAAAAGAAGTGCAATTAAATCATAAGCTTTCACAAACTCCAAAAGCTTATTATTAAGGCAGCACAAGTCAGCAAAACAAAACATTGAAGGAATGCAAATTCTTTACTCACGGTTTCTCTGACAGTTGTGTGCTAATGACTACTATCTTTCTACTGGCAAAAAAAGGCCATTCTTTTTCTAATCTGTCAGGCATGTTGTTATAATTAGGAACTGGAGTCCATTAGGCACGTCAATGTAAAATGGTAATTGTAATATAGTGCCTTATTAAACAAATGATTGCATCTTTTACTGCATTGTTGAAATAAAAAAATACAATTAGTAAAAGCTCTGTTCAAATAAACCATTTGTGTTTACCTACATTTATGCAGCCTTGAAAAATCACATGCTCTCCTTTTCTAGTTCAATGTTGCTTATGTACCTCGGTCACAAGGAACAGTGACTGGGTCAAAATTGTAGCTTGACTTGAGAGCTGGTGTAACACTAAATGAACATTGATGTTGACATCGAAAAAGGTTAAAATAATTGCTTTAATTAAAATATTCTGAGATAATTCAGCAAAGCAAAGTTCAGAGCAGCTCATCCGTAGTCAGAATGGTATTCATGAAGAAGGATTTTATTTTGAACCACAAAATATTCACTTGCTGGGTGAAGGGATGACCCCATTTATCAAACAGATTTCTCATTTAAAATCCTGTGGGATCTATCTAACTGACGTGAGAGTCCCAATAATGCAGTGGGCATAAAGACCTATGTGGTTGTCCCAAAGGATTTGTAGTAGACACCCCCAGTTAAATGACTTAATTTTTTTCCTCCCAGGAAATGGCTCATGGCTATGCCAGATTATGAACAATGAATGTCGAGCCAATTCCCAATTATTTCAAAACAATTTGAAGGCAGACAAATGAAACTGCAGATATTTGGGAAACATAGTAAACTCCTGATAACTCATCACTCCAAGGGAAAGGTGCTCAGCGACTAGTTATCCATGCACCATAATCTCCCTGCTATAACCCAGCCATCTAATAGACCAGAGGCCTCTGCAGTGCATTTGAGCATCGCTCCCAACCTCTGCCGAGCACCCGCACCAGTCATAGCATAGGGCAAGAGGCCTCTGCGATGAAAGGTGTCGCCTTATGGGATGAGTTATGTGACGTTAAGTCCTTACAAGAAATTCTAGAATGTGACTAGTTGCGTATTAAGCAGAATTGCAAGTAAAGTGGAGTCCCTTATACACTTTTGTTTGGGAAGCATCTGGGATATGGACAGCCTGGCTACTTAAGTGGGGGTGACAAGTTAAGCCTTGTAATCAGGAGTTTAAGCGCTCCGGGATGCTACCCCGGGTGAAGGACGCTATCTAAATGCACGTTGTTGTTTTCAGTCTTGGCAATCAGAGGGTTAAGTTGAAGAGGGAGAACGGAAAAGTATTTCAGCTATAAAAATAGGAAGCAAGAAAAGTTGTTTTAATAGATGAAAGATAATGGACCTCACTGTGTCCATTTTGTAAGTGTGTAAACATGAAACACAAATTAAATTGTCCGAGACTGTGCATTGCATTGGGGAATGGATTGTGGTTCGTGGCATGGAGATCAAAAAACATGAAGGAAAACAAATTTCTAAAAAGCAAACAATTCAGGGCAAGAAGGGAGTAAAGGAAAGCTAACTGGAGATAAAGAGAATTTTATTTTCATAACAAAAGGATGTTTTAAATAGTTCTTAATTGGGTTGGACGATTTACCCCCTGTCAGGCATTGAGACACGTTTGCACCCATCATTGTATTGTGCACAAGACAACATTCTACAAATGATCCTACATTGTTCAACAAACACATTTTTGAAATGGCTATTTCAAGAACTGGTTCGATCCTTTGTTCTTGAATTACCTGCATATTATCCATTCCCCCAAACTAGGACATAGGAGAGACAGATGGGTCTGATCTCCAGGGGCAGAAGAGATGTGCTTTGAAGAGTGACTAGATAAACTAGGACACTTCAGACTCAAAAATCCCCCAGATAAAATTGGTAATTCACTTCATGCCTGTTTGTGGGACATTGCTGTGTGTAAATTGTCTACCGTGTTAATTTACACAACACACAGGCACTACATTTTACATTACACACTACGTGCATCAAAGTACATTTTAATGTACACTCACCCGATATGAAAGGTGTTTATCAGGTGCTAAGATTATTTTTACATTATGATTTTAACATAATTACTTGACATTTCCTTTGGCGATATCTCATTTTTCAGAAGTACTACAGAAATCCCCAGATTCTAGACCAGTCATAGCAGATTTTGGTTAAAAGCTCAGAAAGCAAATTCTCTTTAGGGCAACATTCTGGATGGTACTGTGGAGTTTTGCTATAACGAAAGAGTATTTCAACAGTATTTCTCTCGCACAGCTGGATGTGTAAAATATTTTTAGATTTGTTCCATTTTCCTATAAAATAACACTATAATATTGCTGTATATTGTTGCATTCTTGCACTTATTACACTGGTTTGGGAATCTGGCTCATAATGTGTGCTGTTAAAAAAAGACAATTTAAAATTTCACATCTCATCACAGATACAAACATTTACATTAAACAAAGTAAGATCTGAAGACACTGTTCCAAGAGAGAAAGATTTGCACATCATTCCAGATACAGACGGTTAAAAATTAATGAGTTTCACACTCAATTCCCAGTGTTATGTAATTCTGTATTTGCTCAACCCGCTTTGTTTGCCTGGAACCTGAAATCTGCAAAAAAAATCTATTGCATATCAATGAAGTAAATAAAATTGCCAATTAACAGGAACAAAATTAAGTTGACTTCTCAAAACATGTTTGGAATATACTCACATCAGATATGCATAGCCTGAAATTGATGGTACAACTGATGCATGCATCACAATGCATATCACTTCATTGACCTCAACAAAAAGCTTTTATTAGTTGTACGTACTCCAACTCAATGAATATTGCACTGAATTGCACAAGCAACAGGCAGTTGGCAAATCCTGAGTACAATATACTGAATTGCTTCAGGACAAATTGTACTGTATGAGAAAATAAAACACGTTTTCAGGTCGTAACTTTCGTGTTATGATTGGTTTCATTTTACTGGTTTCATTTTATCGGGTAATAATTCAAAGTAACAAACCGAGAAATGTCCTCGATAAAACATATTTTGTGACGTGACTTCGACAGCTTGTGAAATAGCTGATAGTAAAGTTTGGAAGCGACACTGAATGTCAACTGGAAAATACATCCATCATTCCCTTCCTGTATTTTGTGGCCTCATATTTTCAGGTTTTCTGCTCTGCCCTCGTCTCTATCTTCCTACTCTGTCCAGATTTTCAGTGCTGGAGACAAAGCTGTTGTTGAATGGTGCCTGTTTTTCTACAGGTTTTTCTCTACAGGCCTTTCTCTCCCCTTGTGGCATTAACCAAAATGCTACAGCTCAAAAGAGCTGGAAACGTCAAGCTTTAAAAATATTCATCAAACATATATTCTTGTAAAATCTTTCAACAACATAGATCAGTATGGAATTGGATAGTCCTGTCCTATCGCTGCTCCTGTTTCACAAGTGTCAAAACAAAATCACTAGCATGGGAAAGCAGCAAATCAGCACAGATTTAAAAAAAATTAGTCACTGGAACAAACTGTGAAGAGCAAAAATGCACACCTCGAAAATGCGATGCTAAAAATATTACATTTATAAATGCTTAAAATCTTATTTCAGAAGTATATTCCCAGTAAGAAACTCATGCTGAGCTCCCCTCCTGACTTCATGGATAAAGGACTTTAATGAAACTGCACCGGAGAGATTATAAGCTACATTTATTTCCAAAGAGAATTTGTTGTCCTGAAAAATTGTCAGAAACTGTTCTAAACATATAGTATTGCATTGCATGGCTTATGAGAATGAAATTTACACAGATAATTAAACAAGCTGCCAGTTCAATAGGAAGCCCAAATGTTTCCCAAGTCATTCCAATTCATCCTTATATTTGGACTGCTGGTCCAAGTCACTGAAATTCAATTCTGCACCAAAGTTGTAGAAAGTTTTGAAGACCCTGAAGACAGAGTCTCAGCTGACAAATGCAGTGCTTGAATGCCATGTTCACCTACAGATACATAGTTAGTAATCTTTACAGAAAGTGTTTTGAGATAGTGATGCAAGAATCTGCTGTATCAAATGCAAGGATTATTACAACATGCCAACTGAATTTCCCAATACAATTCACACTAAATACCATCATAATTGGGTTTTGAATGCAAAAGATCCAGCATGATTCAGAAAGGATTCCTAAATATTGATTCCTGCAGGTAGCTGGATGCATTTCATCCCAACCCATGGGAATGGGCTGAATGGCCTCTTTCTGTGCTGTAATTTCTATCAATCTACACGCTTCAACAAAATGTTGGATTTCACATTCTCTGAGAAATCCATTATAATGCAGTAATTACTGCTTAAAATTTATTCTCACCTTCAGACGTGTTCATGAAAATATAAAATGTTGTTTGACAAATCAATAATTGGCAGATTGAAGTCTTTATATTATTTTCCATCCTTTTAATACTGTATAAACAATGACAGCCAGAAATACAACTATGCCCACTTCTGATTTGATTGGTCAGGAAACAAGAGATTTCACTGCTTTCACTCATTCACTGCTATTTAAGATTTGCTGTGTTTCTAACAGTGCAACAGAAAAAAAAGGAAACATGAACAATATACTGTCAATATCAGTCTTGCACAATGGGCCCCATGGTAGTATTTGGAGGGAAGTCATTTGTGAGTTCAGAGTTTTAGTGTGTTGCTGTTTCTTGTTTAGAGGGAAGGAGAGAAGAGAAAGACAAAACCAATATGGGGAGGGAGTAAAATTGTGCCTTTAATATGGAATTAAAATAGATTACACCAAAGGATGTTCCTCTGAGGCAAAACATCAATACATATTAAGTCATGTGGAAAGAGACTGAATGAACTGTAGATGATAGATGCTGTGCCTGACTAAAACATGTTTGAAACTATTGCTTGTTTTCAGAACTATTGTTTGTTTCTTTTGGTGACAAATCGCTGTCGAAATTGAGGTGATTTGTCACCAAACATGTAGCATAAACATAGCATCAGTCTGATTACAAGTAGAAAATATTAATATCTCCAGCAATGGCCCTCAGTTGTCTAGATTAGAAATAAAAGCTAATCATTTATAGAAGTTTAAAATTGTGTAGCTTTATGCAGATCTATGGTCATCTGTATCCCTTAGGCACATAAAGCTTGCTTCTCCTTTTCCTCTGCGAACTGATGGGGTTTCATCAATGTTTTACTCAATAAATATTATCACTTAATGAGCTGATGATTACTTTCGCACCAAATCTGGACCTCAACAGCCTTCCCTGGAGCCCAGATTAGAATGCTGAACACCACTATCAGGTGTCATCTTATCAACCATTCCTTTAACACTGCTTCTGAAGCAAATGAAGTATGAATCACTGGGGTTGTGGGCACATTTGGGAAGCAGCTTTTAGACGAATGGCATACTGATAAGATGATCAAACAGGAACACCTGCCCTATGAGTATTGTATTTTGAATCTGAATACGCTTACAGTTGCTCAATAATACATTTGGATGTCTTTCACCCTCACCTTGCCTTGAAGATTGCTTGTTTCATCCAATACTATTGAGCAGGATCTGGAAGGAACTCTTAACAATCTTTTTTGCTTACAAATGATTTCCATGAACCCTAGGGGCCTGATGCTTTCTGTTAATACAGTTTCCTCACACAAATTACATCCTATTTAGTTGTCACATAATTAACTCTGTAAATCCTGCTTTGTAAAATAGGATTTCAGATGGAATTCTCATTTTGCTTACAAGTGTGATATCTTTAGTAAACATTTGGAAGGCGCTATATCAAGGATTTATTATTGTTATTAAATGTACACGAGAGAACCTGCTTTCTCCCATCAGTTTTCTCCCTTGCTCTCAGTTTCAGTGGGCTACTCAACAGAACCATCATAAACTAAGCTCAATAACCTTCTCCATTCCTCACAAACTTCACAGCTCCCCACAGCTTTTTGAAGTGAAGCACGTTTTGTGCCAGTATTGATTTAGGCCACTGGACACTGGACTGAAAGTGCACAAACTCGATTAACTTATGGGTACCAAAGGGTGATACTCAGACATAGACAAAAACTGTAATCATCAGCTGTATGAATGTTAGGTGTATCAGAAGTGAAAGGAACCATTTGTGTCCCCAACAATCCAACATATTTCAGTCAATACCAATCATAAATTGTTAATAAAACCTGAACAAGCTTGGAGTATTCCAAGGAGATATTGTTTTAATAGCTCCTGGGCATTCTTTGTACATGACTGGGTTGCTAGTCTGAGAAATAAATCTGATATTTATTATTTTCTTTACCCCATTCAACATCTTATATAACTCTATAAATCCCCCTCTGAGATGTGTCTATTCACAAAACAATGCAGTAAAGTAAGATGCATGATAGCCTTACAAGTATATGGTGTAGCATGACAAAAATAATGCTCAGCCTTGCTCACTAGTATTCTGGGCAACTATCCTCCAAATTAATTGACTGTTCACCAGTGGCAGTTTGGGAGACCTTCCTGGTGCAACTAGTAGCCACACTTGACTGAAAAAAACAGATCTTTAAAAATATACTTCATAAAGATGAAAGTTTTTCCTTTACCTTGTGGTGCACTTTGCTGTCCCACATATTCCAATACACCAACGTCACTTTGTAGAATTGCTGGAAATCTAAAAACGTTGTGATTATTTTCCTTCTCCCCCCTTCCCAAGAAAAAAAATCCTAAACTTCTAATGACTCAGAAACTGCATTTTGTTCTTTCAGCAGGATTATTTCTCTTTTGCTAAGTAAGAATTAGTGGCAAATGGAAAAGGAGAAAGTAAAATAACAAATATGTCTGAAAGGACTTTTTTCTTCGCCAGAGCATAAACACAGAAACTATTTAAGTCAACCTTACACTGAAATAAACTCTGGAAATGGTCAGATGGGTTCCAGGTGCACCCCTTCAATGGGCTCTGATGAAAGGTCAAGGTATCAGCTGTGCTGATTGGATTGGCTGGATGTGCTTCAGATGTCCAACATTTAGTTTTATTTTAGATTTCAGTTTAAAAAGAATGTTTATTACAGTACATGCCGAATTGCTAGTTTTTAATTTCTTTAAAAATCACGCTTTAAAACCAAACTGGAGAACAAAAATTCATCAGGTTCACTAAGATGGGTTCATCACACTCAGGCCCAGAGTGAAACACTTTTTATTTCTTTAGTCACAGATGCACAAGTTAACTACAATGTTTTTTTGCTGTCACTTTTAAGATTCACTTCTGTGCCTTTGTATTGCGTATTGAGTTAACGTCTTGCTATGTGCACAGAGATCCAATAATTTTCATTTTACGTTCTCCCACATGATGCTGCAAACAAATCTATATTAACTTTAGAATTTCTGTGATCGTGCCTCACTCAGTTCATTGAGGATGGTGGAGACTAGATTTATGTACTGGGGAGTTTTTGGCAGAGATGGATAAACACTGGGCTCCCAGCTGCTGCAATGTGTGTCAGTGTTGTTCCAACGACTCATTTGAAAATATATTGATTGTAAACACCAGACTCACATGATGGCTAACAATCAAATTTCATTTGCAAACAAATGCCACAATGGCAAACTAATATGAACCTTGCATGTAAGGTGCAAAAATGGCACTTGATTCTTGTATTTTCACCTCTCCTAAATACTATTTCATACTCACAGTACCTGTAAATAAGCACTATCAAATAGTGGCCCAAAGAACTGAATTGATACAGCTCGCAGAGAGAAAGAGGCAGAATAATAATAATAATAATCCTTGCATTTGATATAGCGCTTTTCACGTCGGGAGGACGTCCCAAAGCGCTTCACAGAATATACTGTAAAGTGAATTGACTGTATATTTGTGGGCGAACGCGGCAGCCAATTGCGCACAGCGGTGTCCCACAAACAGTCGTAGATTGAAAACGACCAATTTATTATTTTTTTTTGGTTTTGGAGGGATTATTATTAGGCGTGTGGAGTAAGGCAACTTGCCCAGGGTTTCGCCCTCTGCCTGGAATTGAACTCCAGAAATAGAAACAGAGAGAGAAATTTGATCCCATAGAGTTGGGCTGGATATGAACCCATGTCCAAAGATGATAAAACAAGTGATAACCTGCTGTGCTACGCAATGATTTTTTTTTGTCAGAACATACATAATGTGAATTTTAGATTGTCTTATTTTTGCACTGCTTGGTGCAGTACTAAAAATAGGATAAGTCCAATTTCAAGTCTATGTTAAATTAGCTGATTTCAGGCAAGACAACAGGAGTGATATTACAATTGCACTTGACACCCCTCAGCTAGGGAGGGAGAAAATAAAAGAACTAGTGTTCTTATTCCTAAACATTATTCAGTGACACCTATTATGTGAGCGAGGGAGTCGGCAGGGGGTCAGGTTGGGTGAAGATAAGATTATATTACTACATAGTTCATCCTTAACCTTAAAGAATAGTTTGATCATTAATTAATTTCAGATAAACAAATATGCTAAAAAATGTAGTTAGAACAGAAATGTAATACAAATAAGGCACGTTCCATCTATGAAACACAGATTAATTTTTAATTAATTAACTATTTCCCCCATGAAATACACAGTCAATTCATTTTACAATATATTCTGTGAAGTATTTTGAGACATCTCAACAATGTGATAAGGTGTTATATCAAATGCAAGGATTATTATTATTAAACATTAACAATTGCAGGATATTTCAACTCTTCCAATAACCCCCCATTGTGTGAATGTATTTTTATAGTGATAAAATTGTGTCTGCAGCACACTGAGGAACATCTCAGGTAATATTGCAGTGATAAAAAGTCTTAATTATTCCAGCAAACTGCCATCAGCTAATCAGCAGCTCAGAACTCACAGATGTCTGCATTCTGATTGAAACACTCAGGTGTACAAGAACTGGAAGGTCATTTTCCAATAAAAGTTCAGTGGACAAAAACATCCTCCATGAACTTTTGGGTTTCTCAGCAGTCAAGCAGGGTTGAACTATTCTATCCATAAATGAGAACAAGGTTAATTAATATTGGTAATTCTGAATTGCACAGATGTAACATTTGCACTGATTTGCTCTGCATGAATTAGATGTGGTTACTAAGCTGAGTATACAATTGTGCAGTATTGCATGCTCGTAGACTGGGATGGAGATGGATAACATCAAGATCTGTATTGACTTGGGTCTCTCAGTGCTGAAGATAGTACTTTATTTTGTCTGCCATTGTATACTCTGTTTATACTTGCCCTCATTGATTCAATCACTACTTGTCTATCACACATGGAGTTAATATCTCTGAAAAGATGAAATCATCAAATAATAATAATAATAATCCGTGCATTTGATATAGCGCTTTTCACGTGGGAGGACGTCCCAAAGCGCTTCACAGAACATACTGTAAAGTGAATTGACTGTATATTTGTGGGCGAACACGGCAGCCAATTGCACACAGCAATGTCCCACAAACAGTCATAGATTGAAAATGACCAATTTATTATTGTTTTTGGTTTTTTGGAGGGATTATTATTAGGCTCTGTGTGGAGTAAGGAAACTTGCCCAAGGTTTCGCCCTCTGCCTGGAATTGAACTCAGGTTTCTCGCTTGCAAAGCGAGTGCTCTAACCACTGAGCTACAGGACTCCACAATAGTATCAGTTTGGGCAAAATTCATCAAATCACAGCTAAAGATGAGCAATCGAAAGGGAAAACGTTTTCACGAGGGACACTTTCAAGTGTGTAAGTTGTTACACAAGACAAATATCCATGTTCTAAAAAAAATTGTACAGTATAGAATTCTGGAAACAACTATGGCGTTGTGATGGGAGGACGGTGGGATGAGTATTCTGGAGGGATGAGATCACATGAACTGAATGGACTTCTTCAACCAAACTAACCTTGTGTGATTTTGTGATGCCCAACAGCTTTCCCAGGAACATGCCAACAGCTTTCCCAGGAACATGCCAATTGTAACTTCTGGAACCTGGCTTTTTTAGAGCATTTGCTGAAACATCACCTGAAAGCTAAGGACATTGTTTATGCGAAAGCTGGTTATTATTCAACCTCAAGAAGCAAGATGATGACATTTGAACTGGACAATGTTTTTTGTTACCTTCCCCATGCCTGAGAGCATTCCAATTTACTTTAATTAGGAACACCGATGTACTTGTATACCTCCAGTTAGATGAAGACAGGATATTTTCATACTGTGATTTAGCAGACAAGATAGCTTATCTTAAGCATTTCCATCTACCAGTGTATTTCTGCCTTTAAGTTGGTGTTGAAGCACTTTTCACTGAAACCAGCTATGGGCCAGTAACCCATAGATATGATCTGTTTGATCTAAACATAAATGAAGTAAGAAAGTTTCAACGGCAGATGAGATATCAGTCCAAAGTAGCAATATCCTGTTTGAGATTGTGCAGACTAGATTCATCATGCAGCCAAACTTGTGTTTCATATTTTCATTTCAACATAGCAAGCAAAACAATTCTTGAATGCAGACCAAGTGACCAAATATATCAATTGCTTTGCTTCGTCAGAAATTCTCGGATAATTAGCTATTTATCTAGTGTTCAAATCCAAATAAAAATGGTCTCCAGTTGGAGAGCATGCCAATTAAGATGAAGGCTTTAGTGACTGAAAAAGTATGTGCAATATAGATTTAGTAGTTTTTTTCTTTCCCTACCAAACCATTGAAGTTGTCAATCAGTAGAATTACTAAGAGTAAGTGAGTACAGTTGGTCAATAGTATCTGACAGGTAGATGAAAATGAGCAGATCATTCTATTGTGCTGAAAATAACCTAAGCAGAAACTTGCAACTTATTTTTCCGTACAAATAAAGCCTTGCATCCATACAAAGGCCATAGTTATTTGTTAGTACAATCGGCACATACTATTTGTAACTTCTGCTTTGAGGTATTGTGGAAGAGCCCTATCAGAATCATATCTATAATAATTCTTCGGTTCCCTCTTAAAAAAAAATCAAAGTTTATTTTGTTGTTAAGATTGTTGGGTAATTTATTGGTACTCCTTTTGCGGTATAATTGCTACACCAAGCATAGTACCTATCAGTACCTGTCTATTGGAACATTCAGAGATATTTCCATCAAATTCAAGTCAAACAATAGAAATGTACCAAAGAGAGTGGAATGCGTCTGAAGGAAAGAAATATAGTTCGATGTGTCGGCTCTTTGAATCGTTGTGTAGTGCTGACACCTTGAGACAGACTTTGTAGTTACAGCTGGTTAAGATTTGTGTATATATTTATAAGAAGACAGTGTGAACATTTCTCTTGCATTTGGGACACCAACTATGTTTTGCTTATATTTACTATAGAACTAGGTCGTTAATAAAATCATTAGTCAAAACTTGAATCAAAGTTCTGGTTACCAATTTGCTGTGTAGATTTAACAGTCAGAATGAAAAACAACTTAATTGATAATGGGAGAAGTGAGCTCAGAGTTGAGAGCACAATCAACTGAACCAGACTTACACCCAATGCCCTATCATTTTTACACAAATTTAGAAAATTAGCCCATTTATAGGATTCCTTCGTGAAGCTCTGTATATATTCCACTTCTATTAAACTGGGGTGACCAAAGCTGAACAGGACTTGGAAAACCTAGAAAGAGACTAATAGTAATAGAAATAACCCATTATAGAAATAATAGAATAAGAATTCAGGAATCTCCACAAAGATTCACTTCTCAAAGAGACTAAAACATTATATCATCACATATCTCCAATTTCCCTGTGCACTTCGATCAGAAAATACAGAAAACCTAATTTGATAAATGGTTAAGGAGAAATCAACACAACAAATATTTGCAGTTATTAATCTGGCAAGTGTCTACTTTTTTTCCCTATGGCAGCATTCAAAATTACATTTCCACACACAGTGTGAGGCAACTACAACTATGAAAAGAAATCCATTCAAAGAGGAGAAAATGAAATGAGTTTTGAAAAATGGCTTCATCATAGATTTTTTATGAAAATTGTATCAAATCAGTGATCTCGAATTTGAAAATTTGATATGTGCTACATTTGCATTGTTTAAAATCTAATTAAGAACATCTGCATTCAATTCAGTCTGCATGATTGTACATGTGAGGGGCTCCAATGGCTCTCTCCTCAACTATTGCAGCAGTCAGGCCACCATGGGATTTCATCATTGCTGAGCCAAAAAAACACTTGTAAGCCATTAGAAGTACAATGTGTTCTGTATTCTAGACCAGACTCTAAAATTATTTGTGGGAGTGCAAGCAGTGGGCCCGAGGACTGTAAACCTGGTGACATCGTATTTGATATCATTCCGATGTCAAGCTACAGAAAACTGAAATCTCCGAAACTGAAAACAAAAGAGTCCATTTAAAGCCCCGATTTGTGGAGAACAGGAAGGACTTCATTTTATTACTTAGATCTAAAAACACGTTTCAAAAGTTGCTTCAGTGCTCTGGAAATTAAATCAGATGACTTTATTATTATTTAGAATTGTAGGGTGAAATTGAGGCATTTTGCAAAGTCAGATACACAAACTGAGATCATGGATAAATTTGGAACCAATAGTCCCCAGTGACAGGCTGCAGTGTAAGGAAAGGCCAATTTTCATTTTGAGTTTCTCAGAACCTAATTCCTTTTAGCAAAACTATTTTCAGTAAAGAGTTATCAGATAAATGAGATGGATCATATGTCCAGACAGCCGAATGCTTCACTGAGTGGAACAAAAAAGAAATCAGGTTACAGCTCATAATATACTGTAGAAATCATACTTGGGTAGATTTTTATCATGAAGGTATTCAGCATGTAAGGAATGAGTTCACTCCTGATCTATGAGAAAATTATACTTGCAGACTCTGATATAGTATTAGGAATCACCAGTCATCATCCAAAAAGTGATTTTTCACATTCTGGTAATATATTGCTCAGTTATGCACTTTCACGGATCGTAAGATTGTAGGAAAAGTAATTCTTAAACTGAATTACATTTGGAGGTAACCTTGATTGGTTTGGACCAGATAAGACTGCCATTCATAGAGTAACCTCTAATGACACAGTGGATGGAGTTATGAGTCTGAAAGATCCAGAACCTTGGAGAACCATGGCAATGTTTGCAATTTATCATTAACTGGAGTGAAAAACCTCAGATTCACAGCCAACAAAATGTTTTCCATTTGCTCGATCATTTAAGATCATTGTCTGTGTTGCTGTTTGTTCAGGACGGAGTTACACGTAATAGTGATGTTTATTGTCTCCATGAATTTGAATTGAGCTTCAACAAGAATGAAAAAAAACAGCTGTAATGCAGTGCCCCACCTTATGCTCCCTTATCAGAAACTAACCAAACTACCACATATCAAAAAGGGAGAAGATTGAAAGGATAAAAACTATATAAGGTATAAAATTATTGTTTTAGAATCAAATATATTATAGTTATAGAATCTGTAAGATAGAAAAAAAAGTATGATCATACAGCATAAAATATTAAGTTTCCATCAGAGTTTGTCACCTCAATTTATATAATCAATGCAAAGAAGGAAGGTCAAATTAAGATGCGTAACCTATGCTATTACAGAGGCAAACTGACAGAACATTCATGACATCCATTTTATTGTAAGTTGGTCTCGCAAACTCTGCCTGTTTCTTAAAACTAAAATCTGGTCGGTGGATTAATGAAGTGCCGTTGGGTTTGAATTGCAAGGCGATGAAAATATTTGTCGCATTACACTATATTCACAGTTCTTTCCGTTTTTCATTAAAAAGTAATTATGGAAAGTGTGGATTGCACTTTTGGTGCTAATGATATGCTGTAGTTTGGTTAGTTTCTGATAAACATCCTGTATTCTCAGGGGTGCTTAGGTGTGTGAATTTATGAAGTGTGAAAATGCTACTGTTTCACTGGGTGTAAATATTATCTGGCATGCGTTTGGTACAACACATCTCCCACTTAGTCACACTCTGGCCCATTTGTTCAAGGTGCTGCAGGATTAACACAATGTTACTCAGGATCAGAAGAATGGACATCATTTTGTCAAAAAGAAGCGATTTCACCTCTTGAAAAATTACTCTTACCCATTGATCATTGGAAATAATGTCAGGTAGATTATAACAGTAATAATCCTTGCATTTGATACAGAGCCTTATCACGTCTTCAAGGTGTTTCATGGAATATACTGTAAAGTGAATTGACTGTATACTTTGTGGGCGAAATGTGCCACTGTTGAAGCAAAAGATTTTTTTAAAAAAAAACACCTGTGCTATCACTATATTGAATGCCTTAGATACGTTTTTCCAATTATTAATCCATGGTTTCTGTTTCAAGACAGGAGCATCTGAATGATGGTTCTAAGAGACATTTGAAAAATAAGTCCACCACAATACCTCTTTGATAAAATGTCTATAGCAACATGTGTTTTGTTTTTGCATGCTCAGATTGATACATCCAGCTGAGTTAAATTGTGGCTTTTCAGTACAAATTCCAATATTATTATGAATTATAGTTATCCCGTTATCCATTAAGATTCGGTAATTTTGACAGGAAAATTAAATGCCACCTGTATAATGATATCTTTATAGTATGGAATTACTTCCAGTTGGAAACCATAAGTCACCATAGCTCCAAAGAAGTATGAAAACCACATGTGCTGAGTATATTACCAATCCACATCAAACAGTACAGTGGAACATAGAGTTTAACCCGCTTCAGCCTACAGCTTCTGAGAAAGTTAATCAAAAAATATTTCAGAAGGAGACGGTGCAAAACTCTTGCTATTATTTCAAGAAGTCTACGTTAAAAAGAGGTCAAACAACTTTTCTGACACCAAAATGAGAAATAATGGAAAAGTAATGCCAATTTTTTTACAGTCTGTAACCTACGTAGTAGTTATTTACATCAGTAAACTGTAGGAAGCTCCCTCCCACACTACAACTGTTCAGTTTACACATTTTACATAAGGAGCAGCTTTATGCCCACGCTGCCAGAAACACTCCTGTACACATTACCACTGTGTAAAAATAAAATAGTGTAAAAATAGTAATCAGAACAATTCCTTGATAAGTTAGAAAACAGCTACGCTCCAGCATTGCAACAATGTGAGGAACTAGAGAAGATTTGATTGAGAACATTAACTATTAACTATACATTAGTGAAAAAAAACACAGAATTCATGTTGTCTGAGGGGAAATGGGTGCAAAGTACAAAGTACCTGTTTTATGCAGGTGTTAATACACACATGAATATCGAGAGTCTGAGATACGTGCTGGAAATGGCAAGATGGAATGGATAGCATCATGGTGTTCAAATTCACATTTTGCTGTAACTTTAATCATATATTGTTGCACAGGAACCTCCTCTGCTCCCCACATCAGTGAACAGTAATACCCTGCTGTCCTTTCACCAAACAAATCTGGTAGTTTAAGAGGAAATGCATCCAACCTTTCATTAACATCAAAATCTGAAAATCATTTTCTCGTATCAATTTTCAAGAAGTTATATAATAAATAATAATAATCTTTTCAGATCGAGAGGACTTCTCAAAATGTTTCACAGGAAGCGAATCACTGTGCAATGACTATGTATTCTTAGGCAAACGCCTATATATTTTATCATATGTATATTTAGAAAATAAGAAATTCCTTAATGACTCAGAATGAGGTGGCATAGATTTAAAATTAATACTCAAATGACAAACTATAGATCCAAAAGGAAGCACAGGTAACATTGCTATAAATTCACAGACAACTTAGTAGATTTGCTGTAGATGGTGAAAGGTACAAACCGATTTAAAATATGTTGGAACCCTCCATTGAATCGCTACCCACTTGACTGCACAATCAATTGGGTTTAGGTTTTAATGATAATGAGCATTGGATTTATTCATTAAAGGCTCATCTTTGTTTCAAATAAGGCATGGTTGGAAGGTCAGCTATATATTTAAACTATCATAGAAGTAGAGTTAATGATATTCAGGGTGAAATCAATTTGGTTTTAATAAGATATTGACCCACATAGACATTACAGTATTTCCATTATTATCAATGGGATTTATCTGAACAGTTTTGCTGTGATTTATTCAGAAAGACAGAGACCCCATCAATAAGAGGTGACTTTGACTTTCATCCAGGATAATAGTTTGAGCTGAGAAAAACGATTTGAATTTGAATTAAGAAGGTAGACTGCAATTTGAATTGAAATGGAAAGGAGAGATCGGAATTCTGGTAGAAAATAAGGACGGGAACAAAGCCTAAATTACCATTCAAGTGGAGGAAATGAATGACAGTTTCTGTTCGGTTCATTTCAAACCCAATTCCTTTTCTCAAACAGAACTGAAATACATCTCATTGAGGAAACGAATGCCAAAATAATTTTCAAATGAATGTTTATTCCACCTTGATTCTTTCACAGTATCAAATAATAATATTAAAAATTGGATTTTGGATATATTATATATATTATATATAGTGGACTTCCACTTCTCAGGAAAAAATGCAGGTTCACAAGCTGATGTTACACTTTGCTCCATATAAAACAAGCAGTTGGTGACATCTTGTGGCAATGTTTTTCTGCTACATCAACTATAGTTAAAATACCTTGTTCTTTTTCGGTCCAGACAAATATAATATAAATGTCACTATTATCATTCCATTATTATTTTATTTATACACAATGGTGTAAATATCTAAATTTAATACAAAGCTAATGTGGCCTATTATCTGATTCATTGTTGTCCCTGTTTTTATGCATAGATCAGTATTTGTATATGTTGCAGGAAAAGACATTTTTGGAAGTGGCAGCCAAGACCTTGGTCCATGTTTTTGTCACCTCCTGCCTCAATTATTCCAATGCTCTCATCTGTCTCCCCATCTCCACGATCCACAAAATCCAACTAATTCAGAACTCAGCCACGTATGTACTCCGTAACCCCTTCACACCAGTCCTTGCTGGGCTCCATTGGCTCTCTATCACAGAACAGATCGACTTCAAGGTCCTCACTCGTCTATGAATCCCTTCATGCCCTGGCACCCGCCAATCTCTCCAATCTACGTACTCCCCACTCCACCACCCGCCTCTGCTAATCGAGCTCCAACCTTCTGCTTGTCCCTCGTCCCTTCACTCCACCATCGGTGGCTGTACTTTCAGCCACTATGCCTCGAAGCTTTGGAACTCTCTCCCTCAATCACTTTGCCTTGCCTCCTCCTTCCCCATTTTCAGATCACGCCTGAAGATCTTCCTGTTTGACCATGCTTAAGGTCACTTCCTCCCTCCCCCAACCGCCCCCCAGGTTGGGGTCAAGCTCTGCCGCAGTTAAGCACCTCAAGACAATGCCCCACATGAAGGGCTCTGTATAAACACAAGTTGTTGTTGTTATCATAGAATCGTACAGCACAAAAAGAGGCCATTCGGCCCATCGAGTTTGTGCCGGCTCTTTGAATAGAGCGATTAATGTCAATCCCACTCCCCAGCCCTTTCCCTATAACCCTGCAAACCCGTCCTCCTCAAATATGACCACCCTTTCAGGCTTGTTATTATAACAACAACTAGCTTGACAGGTGCGTCTCTCATTTTCTCGTATCTAAGCAACAAAATGGGAAGCACATTCAACAAGAACAGAACACTGAGTTGCAAGAACAATTTTGTTGGATTCTTACTCTGCTGTGTGTGCTGACAGTCTTAGAGCAGGTTAGAAAATAGATTAAACTGGATTGTGCTGGTTTACTGATTTTATCAACAAAATAACTGTTCACGTGGGACCTCATCAATCTACATATACTGGACTGTTTTCTCCAGTGGCAACCAATACAGTCCTGTGAAAGTTTACCTTTGGATTTCCAGAGTATGGCTGAACAAGAGCAATACGTCTTGCCTTTAAAGTTAAACGTAGGTGGCAGAATTTTTGAAACTTTTCCAGACACTCTGGAGAGAGTTCCTAGTTCCAAACTGAGCCGGCTTCTCACTGGCTCAGTGCCCTCCATACAGCAAATAGGATCCAGGGAGTATTTCATTGATAGGGACGGGTCTTTATTTGGTTACATTTTAGAGTTCCTCAGGACCTCTGAGCTCCTGTTGCCGAGCGATTTCTGCGACTACAACCTGCTCGTGAAGGAAGTGGAGTTCTATGAATTGGATTCAGTATTGTACGTATTAGAGAAACTCCAGAAGAAAAGCATGGCAGAGATTTTAGAGATGCGCTGCATTCGAAAAGAAACAACAGCCTTTTTCCGGATCTTTGGCTCTTCATTGGAAACAGTTGATGAGTTGTCCAGTAGAATATCAATCTACATGGAGAGAAAGATGGGACCGTGGGCTTCTGTCCAAAACATGTCTCCAACTCCTCCCAGGAATCTGTCATTTCATGATCTGATCTTCCAGTGTGGTGCTAACCCCGATGAGAATGGAGGACACGTAAATGTGTAAGTACAATATTGAATTCATCAAGTCATTTAACTACCGTTCAATACCAATACAAATCTAATGGGCTGTCAGGGGTGCACTAAAGAATGCAGCTACTTCTCTGCAAGCACAGGAAAAATCAGTGGATGAGTTATCCAGCCTTGCGTCACACCATTGACAGAATTCACAGAAATCAAGGAGCAAGTCTTAATCTTAACTCAACCTTCTCATAAGGATAGGCAGGAATCAATTTAATGGGGAAACCTAAGGAGACTGGGAAAAATGCATTATAATAGGAGTAAAAAAAAATCAATGTCTTAAAAACTGAACTACGATTGTAAAACATATAAAACCTGAAAGGGCACTTGCCTGGGCTCAAAATACGAGTAAATCATACCTTAATCTTTCTCTTATACCTCACAATCATAGCATTGCACAAGGCAAGAACAAATAATTCATAGGTTCATGTTTTGAATTAAGCTCCAGAATGTTGGCTTCACCTTGCCAGGTCTGCCCACTCGAGTCATTCCAGAAATGATCTTCATTTTGTCCCTCTAATTATAATGGATCTGAAATGAAAACAGGATAAAATCTGTTGTTTATTAATTTTCTAGCATGCTTAATGTGTGAATAATTAATAGTTTATTGCTATTATAGACAATCTGATAATTGGGAATCACAAGTACCTCAAAATCCGAGCTTCATGAAAACTTCTATTGTGCAGTATCAACAGCATTTGTACAAGGCTTGTGAAGTCATACAGACTATGATTCAGACACACTTTGGCTGTGAGGATGAAACCTTTTGTCGCAGATAGTCATAAGAAAGCAATTTCTTTGTTAATATCAACGGCAGTGACATTAACATTGCAAATATATCCCAGTTTTTGTGCATTCTATTCTCAGATATGTTCAGATAGCGCCAGAGCAAAAGAAAATCCTTTCAGACTTTAATGTCCTGGGAATTCTCCTCAATTGCTTGATATTGGATGGATTTCAACTCCAGAGTTCAAGAACAGTCAATTATCAAGAGGACACGGTTGAATGTTATACTTTCAAACGCAACATGAACTGAACCATATTGAGAAGAATTGGAGACTGACTCCGTTGTTATCCGCTGCAAGTCACACAATTCTTTATATTAATAATAATAATCCTTGCATTTGATATAGCGCTTTTCACGTCAGGAGGACGTCCCAAAGCGCTTCACAGAACACACTGTAAAGTGAATTGACTGTATATTTGTGGGCGAACGCGGCAGCCAATTGCGCACAGCAATGTCCCACAAACAGTCATAGATTGAAAATGACCAATTTAATTATTGTTTTTAGTTTTGGAGGGATTATTATTAGGCTCTGTGTGGAGTAAGGAAACTTGCCCAAGGTTTCGCCCTGCCTGGAATTGCAGGCTCAGTGCACGCATAACTAAAAACTATCACTTATCAACTATTTAGGAACACTGCTGAGGAGACAAAGACTATTCTTTGCTTGTGCTTTAATGGCTGAAAAAAGTGATGATCTGATCAGTGCAGTACACAAATACCACAACATGATGCACAAATAGTTAGCATAAAAGCCCACATTGTCCACCAGAGGGCTCGCTGAATCAGGATTATGCATCTTCATTTAGTTGGAGAGACTGAAGCAAACAGTTAGCATTACACAATGGGGCAGCTATTAGAGTCACTTACTTTAACCAAATTATATACACAGTCCAGTGATAGGTATTCATCTAAATGTTAGTGCAAAAAACTCCTGCAAAAATACATGGTGTTGCCCTAGTTTATCTCGATCTTCTGGCCAACAATTGCCCCGATGAAACTGATCATTCATTTCATGGCTGTTTGTGGCAAATTACTGTGCACAAAATCTGGCTACAGCATTTAACTACAAGATACAGTCACTACAGCTGACAGTAAAATCACATGAAGCACTTTAAGATTCTCTACTTTTGTACTTTTATTAATAATAATAATCCTTCCATTTTATATAGCACCATTCATGTTGGGAAGGGTGGTCTATCAAACGCAAGATTTATTATTATTAAATAGTACAAAAGTAGAGAATCAACGTTAAAGGCAGACCACATTTGGAATACTGTGAGCAATTCTGGTTGCCATACTGGTATTTGAGAGTGGAGTGTGAATTTACTAATTGTTACACCACCTTGTAGCCTGACAACAAACGGTAAAGGAAAAGTGGGAATAGGTCATTAACCAGATCGTCAGATTGGAGCTGATACAAGACCTAGAGTCAAAAGAGATTTCATTCTCGAGAAATTAATCCAATTTTTCAAAATGGCTTCATTGCATTTATCTAATTGCTGCATTTATTTTGGAGTAGGTATTTTTGCATTAATTCTGTTAATATAAATGCAAATGCAAAGTTAACAGTAAGGGTAAAGGTGTGTTGGGCACTACTAGAACCATTTCAGTTGACAGAACCTGGGGATCAATTCTGTAACTAAAGCATTCTGAAGTGTCATTAAAAATGCACTTTTGCAAATATTCAGTAGTTGAACTTCAACAATCCAAATCAATGAAACCACCCAATATATAAGCAAAATATGGATTGAAGTTTTACCTACTGGTTCTCCAACCAGTGAAACTCATTTACTGAAGAGTTGCTGGAATGTATACAGGCCTGGGGAAGGCTCTTTAACAATAAAAAATCTACGTACCTTATTTGTTAAGAGGCATCATTGGTGTCTTTGTTCCAGTAACCTAGCCTCCACGGTTGTTAGGCCACCCAGGACAAACAAGTCGTAGGAGCAGCCCAAGATATTCTCGAAGCCACAGCAATTGCCAACACACCAGTATGCAAGGTGGCAATGTGTTTAAAGAGAGCACAATTGTGTTTAATTAACACAAATATCAGTTTCCTCCCCACGTATATATGAGACGCTTCGTCTCATATATACGTGGGGAGGAAACTGATATTTGTATTAATTGGTTTAAACTCTTCAAACAGTGCTATTAAATGGGTCAGTTTATCACTGTATCTTCTTGAGTTTGTGATAATCAAAAATACTTATATGTGAATGTATATTGCACTCTAGAACAAAAGCATAGATTTATGCCTATAGAACAACCAAATATCTGCACCATACCCTGTTGGTAAATAAAAGGTTACCGTAACTAATTTGTGTGTTTATGAGTTGTTCTGAGCCCAAGTACATATCATCTGTCATCAATGATACATCTTGTTGACAGTGCTACTACACATCAGAGCATCACAATGGTCATCCAAAAGGAAATACCTGTGTACGTAAACATACAGAAGTTTCTCATTCAATACATTTAGTTATTTCTTCAAATTAACGGTGTCCATCACCAAAAAAAATTGGCCACTCGATCCACGACTCTTTGTGGGACAATGCTGTGTGCAATTGGCTGCCGCATTTCGCCCACACAACAGTCAATCCACTTTTACAATATAATCCGTGAAGCACTTTGAGACATCTCCAAGACCTAAGACGCTATATCAATTGCAAGTATTATTATAATATTCAAGGTTTTATTATTTCTTACCCAACTTTTTTTTTAAAAAAGCACACTTGTAATAAGCAGATTGAAAAAGTCCTCACATTTTATTCCCTCTTTCATAAATTAAAAATATCTTCTGCCTCCAAAAGCAGCAATAACAACAACATTACAGCATTCTACCTGCTTGGCAGTTAGTGGTATCCATATGTTAAATTCAAAATATCTTAATTTAACAGTACACGCCTGCAGACACAGACATAAACATCAAAATGGAAAACAAAAAAGGAAATATGCAAAAGGCACATTATTACATGTGAAATCTTCCTCTGCTAAATGCACATCTTTTATCAAGTTTTATTTTTTGAAGATCCTTTGGACATCAATCTCTGGTGCAGTAAAACTCAGCAAATGTGTATGAATGGCTTTCTTTTCTTAAAAATAAGATACTGATCTATCTTTTGAAATTTGTCACATAAACATCCTTTACAAGTGAATAAAACTATCATTAAAATTATACTTTAGCAGAGGGTGGCTGGAGCAACCAATAATCAGGAATTAGTCATGTAGCCCCTTTTTCATTAATCAATATACTTAATGCAAATCAACCTGTAGCGTTTGAGGAATCTATAAGTGATCATCATTTGAAGACCTTGTAAATAAAGCGCCTTTTTATGGGTTTCCTACATGACGCTAAGTAATTGGAAACAATCTTTTACTGGGTTTTTGCTGCCTCTTGTTTCTGTTGTAGGTATATCAAGTTCTTCTTTCTTTGCTGGTCCCTTAATTTGCTTTAACAATCTTTAAAACTTCCTTGATGCCTGCACTCATTAACAACCTGGCCACATCTGTGCTGGTGCAATGACTTTTTACAATGTTTATAATTGATGGGAGTACTGAAATTTAATGTAAAATTTGCAATCTGAGCTTTGGGAGTCAACTACAGAATTAAAAATGATGAATTAGGTTTTATTGAGTTTACCGTCTCATTCGCTAAAAAAAATACTTCAAATAGTGGTATGGGATATAGTATTAGTGTATTTGCTGTTCTGATATAGTAAAATCAATTAAAACCAAAACAAATTGATCTCTTACCACTGCATTTTAATAAATATAACTACAGGGATATACTTTAGAGGCCTGTTTATTATAATTTGTACAAGGCAATTATGTCACTGATATACTCAGCAACTGCCTTTGAAAACAGAAACTGCATTTTATAAATGAAATCCATTCTTTTATTACAATTACATTTGGATCCACTGATTTTAGTTCTGGGAAAGCTGGTCTATTATAAATAGCTCATCCTGAAACAATAATACCAAATGTAATCAAAATCAAAAATGTAGAATATAGAACAGATGATAATCAACAACAAAAAATTGCATCTATGTAGCACCTTTCACAAGTCCCGGACATTCAAGGGTTTGCACCTGAGCTAGGGTTCGAATCAAGACAGGCGGGAGCCAAGGGGGAAGGCACTGGGGTGAATAAATACTGTATTACTTTGGGCGGTGGTGGGGGGGGGGGAAGGTTATCACACCTTAGCTCACTGTAGATTTAAGAAATTCATCTCAATAGTAGAAAGAAAGTAGAAAGAAAACAGTTTGATTATTTTAAATGAAATAGAGCTACAACCTTGTATCGTTTTATTAAGAATGGAACACTCAGCTGTATTGTGTTGTTTGTATAAATACCAGTATAAACAATATTTAGCAAGGTATTATTCAGGGAAAAAATTCAGTTTGACTGTGCAGTTTTCCCAAAACTCTTAAAACAGAAACCATGGATATCTGTGCAACTTCGTTCATCGGCAAGCTTTTTAAAAGGTTCATTCAATTTTGTTTTTGCTTTTCGAAAACAGTCTGAGCTACTTTTTTTTTAAAAAAAGCTAAACATTTTGATGAAGATACAGCGATTTAAGATAAAGAATGCCATGTGTTTCAAATATGTTAGAGATTCATCTTGTTGTGTAATAATACATGGAAAGGATTTTTAAAAAAGCAAATGTTAATATTTTTGCTTAGAAAATCATTACAGAATGAAATAAAATGGGCCAATTTGCGACAATTGACAAATCCATTGCTTGAGAATT
Source organism: Callorhinchus milii (assembly GCF_018977255.1). Taxonomy (NCBI): domain Eukaryota; kingdom Metazoa; phylum Chordata; class Chondrichthyes; order Chimaeriformes; family Callorhinchidae; genus Callorhinchus; species Callorhinchus milii. Next base: position 13,846,378 of record NW_024704752.1, on the reverse strand, counting down.
AAAATTTACTGGAAGATAGCTCTAGTTATGACTGATTAGCTTGGTTTATATATTTTCAAATTTATTTTGGTAGATTCCAAATCCAATCATAAACAGAAATCCTGTTACACAACGGTTTGACAAAACTTCATAGTGAAGTGCTTCATAATGATAGTTTATTAAAACACATTTTACACTGAACATGGCAGAAACTCCCTCCAACACACACATACACACATATTACTGCACAGTAGTCTGACAGTACCAGTTCTCACACCAACAAATCACTCCACTCCTCTCGCAACAAGACTACCTATTTAAAGGTATTTTTTGTACTGTCCCTCACATCCACAACTGGATTAAAACTGCCCCAAATAATTTCCCTTGGGACCTTAATTAATTAATGAACGGTACAAAACTAAATGTATACAAGTTCTCAAAGATTCACGATTTAAGGTCCTTACACTCAGTCTGAAATGCACTCGTCTTTTTCATTTCCCTTTTTTAGATGTAGAACATAACCACTGCATACAAAACTGAGCGTCACCTAATAGATATTTTTCATGACAAAGATATCCACGCAACTTTGAAAATTGAAGGCTGCATCTTGTTGTACATAAATCAATGGCAAGTGTGCATTTTACTTTCCCCAGCACCTTGGGACATCCTTACAGAATTTAACGAAAGGGTCCATGAGTCTTCCTTACCGTTGGTAAAACTGAACTATAAGTAGAGAATGCAATACCAAAATGTTGAAGCATTGCTCAGTGACAATTTTATGATAAATGTTTCAGTACAAATCTGCCACAATCTCAGTGTCACCATCATTTGCAGATTGTAATCAGCTATGATACCAGAAACAACTCAACTTCAAAATACCTCAGATATCAGTGACAATAAATTTAAGAAGCCCCAGTTTACACTGCAGCATCTAATGGGGATAGAACTAGTAGAGCCTGACAGCATTAATTCAAGATTTGTGAACACATTAAGGAAAGAGTTTTGCATAAAGAACATTTATATTGTTGCAAATCTTTTTCCTGGTTTAAATTAGAACATGACGGTATAACATGTGCCAACAGGCGAGTCCTTAAACCTGTTTTGGTGCATCCTGGGCATTTATGACGAGGACCTGAATGAACAGTAATCTGGATTTATACTACTAAGAGGTCTCCAATGCACGGCGACATGTATCCTGAGGTGATGCTTTGTAGGACTAGGAATAAGATGTGATAGAGGCGGAACAATCAAATTACCATTACCACAGTGCTCCACAGGTTTCATTCGCAGATATTCCTGACTATGTACAAAGGATACAATGTGATCTGCCATCCTCACATCAACTCAAGACAAACAATCAGATTGGAGTAACTCATTCATTAGCCAAACTAACCCAATGTACATATATTACTAGAGGGAAAGATCTCTACTGTTAGACAGCATTGAAGGTCGCACCGATCACAGTTTTAGATTGCAGTCTCAATTCACATCTTAAAATGTGATTTGTAAAAATATATAGCTCATTTGAACAATAATGGAAACTAAATGCCACAAAAATTATGCACATTTTGAAGCAGTATTTCTCTTATGATGTAATGTCTGGAATAATCACACACACCTTTGAAATAGCAAAATACCAGCTGAACCATCTGAATATTCACCTGAAAAACATGACTTATAGGACAAAATAAATCGTCTCAATGAGAACATTAACAATAAACATTGCTTCACTGTGGCCAGCCCTTCAGTAAACTCAAAAGACTCAAAATGTTAATGAACGACAGAATTCATGTAGATTCTTCAGCCTTGCTGAAGGAGAAGAATACGGCAACATGTTGTGTATTGACAATATAATCAAGACCACTTGAATTAAGAAGTCTGCCTAAGTCAATACAGTGAACAGCTTTGGATTTTTTAAATCGCAAATTCAAGCCACACGGCTGATTTTCGTTGCATTTAACCCCACTGACAAACATAGAAACTGGTTTATTTTGCATGATTATTTTCCATCCCTGAGGTGAATAGCTACAGATTTCTCCAATGATCTTTGTTCCCCTCCCCAATATTTTCCACAGAACTCAACTCCAATTATAGTACACCTTATACATATATATAAAAAAAATCTAACAGCACATTCCTATTCCAGTCTCTCGGCTCTTTGTCACATTGAGAAGGTTTCATCTGGGAAATAAAAGAGCAACTCTTTAAACAGAGTTAAACTGGCTTGATGTCCATAGCTCAAAGCTCAGAATGCGGAACATGATCTGTGAAATAAAAGATACAATATAGATTAGAGCTCAGTTTTCAAAGACCAAAAGTTCAAGTGAAATACAAGCAATAAGGTTTTACATATCCATCCTTTACTATCCGGCTCTTTTCCAAAGAAAATGCTGCCACCTAGACCTCTTTTGGAGAGTTAAGTACTTCTGCCTGAACCACGGTTACAGCCGTCTGAATTGTTCCCTCCAGAATCTACCTATGAACTTTACCAGAGCTTATGTGCACACAGTTATCAAAGAAGAGTGCACAGGTTGGAGCTTTTCTCTCCAGAGTTTAGACGATTCAGAGGGGATCCTCGTAGAGATGTTAAGATTGTGAAAGCATTTCATAAAATAGATGTTGATGGTCTGTTTATACTGGATGAGTCCAAAATGAAGGGCATAAATATAAGATGGCTAGTCATAGATCTAATTTCTTTCAATGTGGCAAAATGTAATGATATATTTGTCCCCTTTACACCCTTACCTTCTATGGATGTAACATTTTCTGTACCAACATGAGCAAATGCATTTAATTTCCCTTCTTGGAATTGCTTCTGAAACTGTTTTATCTCCTGGTCATAGTCCTGCCATTCAGGAACAATACGTACAGCTGCCTCCAATTTGGGTTCTTTGGTCATTGGATTATTACACTAGAAAATCAAAGAAGAGATCAATCATTAAGATTTTAGCCAACTACAGAACACAATGCATACAGAATTAATGCAGTCTTTATCATGCCAGTGATTTTTGTGTTTCTTAAAGTAACTTTCCCTTTGCCCTTTGCAGATGATCACAAATTGCAGTGTTGTTAGGATATTGTGAATTTGCATATTTAATAACAGATGCACAACACTATATAGTTTTAAAGCACATAATCTAGGTTGATAGATCCATTTTGGTACCCCACTTCATGCCAAATTCACATTTACCTTACTATATCTTGGATCCCTCTATGTCACTTAGTATATATATACACACACAAACAAACACACACACACAGACACATATATATAAACACACTCATGTACTAACCAGATCTATAGTTTTAGCTTTTTTCTTTGAAGATTCATCGCACCATGTCTCACACCAGAGCCACTCCTGGGGAAGTGATTTAATGGGGACCTGATGGATCATGTTGTTCGGCAAATCCTGTTGACAAAAGATGCATCGTTATTACAAGAAATCCCTAATTTACTATGGACATCTAGGTCTTCAAAATTAATATGTCCCATTTGTGGTTGGTCTAACTTCACCTTGTATTAAATGTGTTTTAAATGCTTTGAGACATCCTTAATTGTAAATTGTGTTATAAGAGAGCAAGCAATTTGCTACATGCCTCAAGTGAACATTAAAGATTCCATAACACAAATAAAAAAAAGAACTTTCTCTTGATATCCTGACCAAAAATCTTCCAGATTAGTTGGTCATTCATCTGATGGATATTTGTGGAAGCCTAAAATATTTGCCTAAAATAGAGTTCACTACCCTTGATAGTAATTACTTGCAACTTACTTTGAGAAGTTTCAATGTGTTAAAGTATTAACAGAATGCACGAGACAAGGGGAGGGGAGGGGATGTTAAGTGTCTACACACCTAAACTTTTGCTACAATATAAAGAACATGAATATAAAAACAGCTCACAGAGAATCTTTCCATGCAAATGATAAAACAGGTAATCCCAGGACTTATTTTTCATGAGCAAAGTGACTACAGGATATTGATCACCCGAGAGCATTATTTCAACAGGGCAGCTGCTGCAGCTGATCAAGAAATCGCTTCCTTGCTTCCCTGGTATCCACAGAGACATCAGGCCATTTGGCAACACTGAAGTCTGCATCTCTAGATACTGTTGCCTTTCTAAAGATTTACAAGGTGCTGTTCACATTTCAGTGACGGCAATGCCATTCCTGGGTGCCTGTCTTTTCAGATTCTTTGCAGTTGCACTCTTTACAATCCAACAATATCTCATGAATATCACAGCACAGCAATTGTATATGTATAAAAATACTACTGAAAGGTAGATAACCTACAAACCAGTTCACATACTGAAAATAAATTATCTGGATAGATGTTACCAGAAGTGCACCGCAGATTCCAGAATTAATGGAGGAACTACACTAATATCTTCGATCTACAACATAATGAAATACACACACACACACACAGACCTGATCGAGATTGGATAGGCTGTTGGGGTCCTGACTGAGACCCTGATATTGTCCTCGTAGTCGATCACCAGCAGCAATCTTTCTGAACTTCTTTAAATCCACTACATATAAGGCACTAAAGGGAGAGGGCGATAAAGGTAGTGTTTCTTATTACATCATGGAAATGTTAAAATAACAAAAAAGATCTTATTTCAATATCCAATTACAAAGTGCCCCATAGTGACTGTACATTATTTACACATATGGCAGGCCCCCTTGATTGACCCTTTCCTCCAATCATCACAAACAATAATCGAAACAAAATACAGTGTAATCAGGAAATGGTTCAGAAACATAGGTGTAGTGCCACTTTGTGCCTGATAGTGACACTGCTGAATGCAGTGATCTTTGTAGAGGCTGTAATGTTGGGCACAGGCACACAGTGGCACTGTAGCCATTTGCAAACTGAATATCAATATAAAATCTAATCTAATTTTTGCTAAAACTAACATTACGGAGCTCATTGTGCATGGGATTAAGTGGAGAGGAAAATAGCGGCAGTGTTCAAAATCTACTGTAAACTCACATGATTTAACTTTCTAACAAGAGGACTCTTAAAACCAGACAACTGAAAACTTCTGTCTTTAATTCAAACTTCAGATGGCGATAAAAAAGGAATCAAGTCATTTTGGAAAACAACTGGAATAAGCAGCCTTAGTCCTCATTCAATGCAAAATTCCTTTCGGCACTGTTTCTGTAATGCTACCAACACAGAGTATTGGCTGGGTAAACAAAAACAAATACATCTATACAATCCCCAGAATCGTACCTGATGTGGTACTTCCTTCCCTGCAGGTGATTTGCCCAATAGCCAGATTTCCAGAAGCGATATCCATCCATCTCCCTGCGACTTTCACAGAAAGGGGTGTAGCCATACGGGGCTCCATCGAGGTCCAAATCTCGGAGCTCCTTCAGGTCAGTGCGCACTATCTGTAAACGCAGAAGAAATAAATCCGTCGCTTCCAAAACCACACATTTATAAACATCTCATCTATCAACACGCATTGCAATTAAGAAGCTTGTACAAAATGAAGATCAACTTTAGTGAATACATTCACTACATTCAATTTGCAGCTCTTTAATCTTTAAAAGAGTTAAATGCATTTATTGGAGATGAACAGCAATAAGAAAAAAATAAGTACATATTTGAATTTCTTAACTTGTCCTTTCAATATCCTCTCACTGTTTAACACTATCCTAAGTTCCCATTTACGATCCAGAGAAACATTCATTTGCATTCGATATTCAATAATTTTTTCCATCGCCCTTATATAGACCAGTGAAGTGCCACCTGAGTCTGTATTGAGAGCGGTTTTCAGTTAAGGAGTGAAGGGAAGCTATTTGTGGTCTCAGCCATGCTGAACTTGGAAAAATGAAAAACAAAACACAGCGAAGGTACATGCTCCTGATCACTGTAAAGCACGTGTGTATTCGTTCAGTGAAGGACCGGGAGAAAGAAAATGCAGAACTAGTATTCTGCAACCATACACCTTCACTATACCTGATCAGCATCCACAAACAGTATCTTGTCAATTGCCAGGGGGAAGAGCACATCGAGGAAAAGAATCTTGTAACCCCAGATGATTCGCTGTTTATCAGTCTGTTGGTGGAGCCATCGGGGCCACTTGTACTGCACCAGCTCATATTGGAAGCCATATTGCTTTGCCATGTATGGGATAAACTCCTGCCAGAAGCCAGAAATATAAAACAACGTAGAGCTTACAGAGTGCTTAAATACATAAAATTCTGATATTAACATTTGTACAGGATATTCAAAGCATTCAACTGTAGTGACGTAACTCCAATTATTCCTTTGCATTAGGTGTACTGTAATGATTGTTTTGTAGTGAAACTTATAGGAATTTAAATTTGCATGAGAGAAAGATCAATTGATACTTAAATAAGCTCATTATTTAAATATTTCTCAATTCAAGGAAGACAATAAAGCTTCTGAGTATATTTTGTGATTCTTGCATTGCTAAAGCGCAGTCAGAACACAGAAGTTTCCAAATATCTGCCTGCAATATTTGACAAGTCTACTGTTAAAATACCTTGAATGTAGGTGAAAGGTAGTTTTTAAGGAACCAGAACTTCACTGGTGTTTTGGTTTGCTTCAGTACAGATAGCATCATTATTCTGTAGGAAACAGGAAAGAAACAGTAATTGAAAATTCCCACAAAAACACAGGCTGTTAAATATAGAACTCAATTACATGACAAAGCATGAACAATTAATCAGAAAATAATGTATTTGAAAATTTGAAAAGAATTTCATTGACATCCAACCTTCTAACAGTGATTATAGTGAGTTCTACAACACATAAGATTTGAAACAGAATTCTTGAATTAAGAAATTAATTAAGAAATTAAGAAATCCCAAATGAAATCGGCACATCTTAGATAGCAGTAGTGGATAAATAGATTTCAGAATTGGTTTTTCAAACACTGTCATCCCTCCAGTACACTATAATAATAATCCTTGCATTTGATATAGCGCTTTTTACCTCTTCTCGACGTCTCAAAGCGCTTCACAGAATATACTGTAAAGTGAATTGACTGTAAATTTGTGGGTGAAACGCGGCAGCCAATTGCGCACAGCAACGTCCCACAAACAGTCGTGGATTGAAAATGACCAATTTATTATTGTTTTTGTTTTTGTAGGGATTATTATTAGGCTCTGTGTGGAGTAAGGAAACTTGCCCAAGGTTTTGCCCTGTCTGGAATTGAACCCAGGTGTCTCACTTTTATTTAAAAAGAGGATGCCGATGCAAAAACTTCCATATGATCCTGGAAATAAATAACTTTATTTGCCACAATAAACATACAATTACATTTTTTTTCATGCAGAAGTGGGTCTATGGATATCTGGATTAAGTTGACTCGGTGAATTACTCATCCATTTTGCACCAAGAGTCTTATTTGATTGCGACTGACTCTATTTTAAAAAAAATAACTTGGCTCCTTGAGTTAGCCTTGCAGGATTTCAGACGCCCAAACTTTCAAAACTTGTTTTGATTGATAAATTGCCAGAACAGTAGAATATATCAACAGCAAGAGGATTTTTTGTGCAAGCCTGAAGCAGATATGAAAACAATTTTTAAAGCATTCAACAAGGTTGATTGAAATGAAGAGGGCAGACCTGAATCTATTCCTGCAAATTCATATCCAAGGAATAGATGTTATTTCGGAGTTCTGAAATAAAACGTTTGGTAGGTAATAAGGGAAAATATATTGTTGCAACTGACCTCAAGAATCTCTCATACAAGTGACCTGAAGCAACTGAGAAAATATTGATGACATCTTCCTTATCTGGTTTGATTTCTTCAGGTTTTGGTCCTCCAGTAAATCCTCTGAAAATAAAGAAAACAGATGACATAATTATATGCACCTTTTGAGAAAACTGAAAGGTCTTGCCAATCCTGCAAAAGTCAAACAAGATATTCATTATGTGTCTGACGATCAAGATATTCATTCCCACAAGGTTCACCGATTATCTGGTGAAAGTCCTATGTATTTGAGAACTACTTCAAAGTTACTGCTGGGCTGCATCACCTCCTCATGCACAAGAATCTATGAAAAACATGACCAGTTGTCTTTCAGCTCACCCGACACATGGCTCAGGTCCATTTGCTAGGTAAATATTGATCAGTCTAATATCACTCTACTTCCTACCAACCGTTTCAAAGCTTCAATTCAGTCAACATTCACCCTTGGGACGTCCTTCCGACGTGAAAGGCGCTGTACAAATGTGATCTTGTTGTTGTTGTTGTTGCTAGGTCTGCCGGGTATTTCATTAACTTAATATTCTCACGTTCTCCACATTTGGGTGTCAAATAGATTGAGAGTAATATATGCACATTTAAGAGGTAAAAATATGGATGGAGATACCAGTTAGGACTGAATAAAGTCAGCCCTTGTCTTCTGATTAGGTATTTTTGCATACTGATTTGTATTCTCTTCAGCAATATTCAGTATTTTCATATCTATACCATATTTATGATGGCTGTATTGCTCATTGCAAGTTGTTACCTTTTAATGGATTCCCAGAAGCCTTCGTTTTCAGCATTGCCATCACTGAGTAATTCTTCCTGCACGTGGTCAGGTTTCTTTTGCACCTGCAAAACCAGAGCCATATATTTTATTGTATAGAAAAGTATACATTGATGAAATTTTAGACCAATTCTTTCAGCATCCATCAATGTATGGACAAATAATGCATATATTGCACTTCCAAGAAAGCTTTTTTTTTTAAAAAAATGAATTCAGGTTGTAAAGTGCATACGTGATTCTGAACTTAAACTACAGTCATTAAACTATATTAGTCATCAATTCTTCAGTTTTTCAGATGATAGCATTAAAACAGGTATTATCTACCAATTTAAAAAGAGGACATTTCTGCTGAGTTCCTGGTCAACAATTTTCCTGATTAGGCCAAATTGGCTGCTGCATTCACCTACAAATACAGGCACTATTCTAAATGGAATTATTATATTAAACGGTGCCCATTATCATCTGGGTTCAATTCCAGGCAGGCCGAAACCCTGGGCAAGTTTCTTTACTCCACACGCCTAATAACAATCCCTCCAAAACAAAACAATAATAAATTGGTCATTCTCAATCCACAACTATTTGTGGGACGCTGCTGTGCGCAATTGGCTGCCGCGTTTCACCCACAAATATACGGTCAATTCACTTTACAGTCTATTCTGTAAAGCACTTTGAGACGTCTAGAAGACGTGAAAAGCGCCATATCAAATGCAAGGATTATTATATCTATATATATTTAATTGCTTGCAATAAACACACCTTCATTTTAATAATTTTGCTTTTGAAGCTGTTCAGAACCACAATCACTTCTTCAGTCCCAGGTGGAGAGTCAGCTCCTTCATGGCTGAATAAAAGGGGGAAAATAGTCACAACAAAGCACAAAAATAAAAACATTTAGAATTATGCTAAATTTAAAAACTTAACATTTTAAATACAGAATTATAGAAATCTTCCCTTAACTATCAAATATAGTACATAAGCAGTGTAAGGAATCTTATGATTAAGTTGTATTACTTAGAGCCTGATACAAATAAACCTTAGTAAAATGCAAGTAAAGCTCATTGGTTAATTGCTATTTAGCCGTCCTCCCACAGCCACTTTCATCATATTAATATGAATATTGATAATTTAACATAATATAGGTCACAAACCTGTAAATCTTATAAATATCCTCCGATCTTCCCTTCCTTAGTCTAAGTGCCCAAGCACCAGGGTTAGCTTTTAGCTGAAAGTAGCCCTATTAAAAGAAACAGAAATCTGCATCAATGGAGTCATAATCGGCGAGCAAATTTAAATATGGCATAATATATAAGGACAAGAGCAAAGGTTTTATAAACTAGCAGACTTTGAAAAGGAACAATATAAAAGGGTACAGGAAAACTGTAGGAAATTATAATTAGTGTAGCTACAGGGAAGGAGTTAGCTTCTTGCATAAGTTGGTTGGGCCAAATGGCTTCCTTCGTAACACTGCATGTGCTACCAGGAAGGATGGAAGAGTCCAGATCACTTGACTCATTTATACAGCTGGATGCTCCATTGAAAATAGGGACAGATGGTATTCTGCAAGGATAAGATGAAATCGGCAGATGTTTATTTCATCCAAACCTCTTTATGATCTTGTAATTGTGTTTACAGGAACATTTCATCGTGTGAGAAATGGACTGGATCATTCATTCAAATATAAACGCTCAATGCAGCTTAAAAACAAATAAATTGTTGAAATTCTCAGAAACTGTGGCCCAATTGAAATGTTGATAGGCTGATGAGATAGCCTGAGGCTCACAGAGAATTTCAGACGATTCTAGATCTCGTCAATAAATGTATGTACTCCAATTAGCTGTTATTCAGGCTTGGCCGCTGAAAGAGAACTCACTGCCACATACCAGGTTTGCCATTACAATTGTGTCAACGACAGCCGGGTTTGCGGAAGTTCCCAGGACAAACTGGAGGCCTCGTGGAGGTTGCCCTGTTGTAACGTCGTAACAATGTCCCTCCAACAAAAGATATTCCAGTTCATATTCTGCTGCTACGCCACCATCAATCTGAAATTAGAGTTAGGATGAGAAGAAAATCATCATGGATCATAAACCATTGTATTGCTATTGAATCATATTAATACCTACATTTTGTAACATGTTTCTAAAAATATGCTAAAAGGATCAAACCCCTGATGTACGGAATATATTCAGGGAGCAGCTCCGGGATGCTACCCCACGTGAAGGGTGCTGTATAAATATAAAGTTGTTGTTGTTATTGAGTGTTGTTGAGTTGTTGTTGAGGATCGATTTCAAGCTCCTCATCCTCACCTACAAGGCCATTCACGGCCTTACTCCCTCCTACCTCTCCGATCTACTATCCCGCTTCCTACCTGCCCGTACCCTCCGTTCCTCTGGCTCCGGTTTGCTCCACATCCCCTGCCCAACCGCCCTACCATCGGTGGCCGGGCCTTCAGTCTCTCAGCCCCGCAGCTCTGGAACTCCATCCCCCAGTGCCTTCGCCGCCTCCTCCCTTTCCTCCTTCAAGGCCGGTCTCAAGACCTTTCTCTTTGACCGTGCCTTCAGCTCCCCTCTCGACTCTCTACCCCCTCCTCGCTCCCTCCCCTCCCCTCACCCTGACCATTTCCCCCTTGCTCGGGTCCTGACCCAACTGTCCAGCGCCTTGGGACGTCCTCCCGACGTGAAAGGCGCTCTATAAATGGAATCTTGTTGTTGTTGTTGAGTGTACTTGAATTCCATCCATGGGCAGCCTGTGCAATGAAACCTCTCTGAATTTATGAAAATACTGCAATATATTTATAGTGGCAAGATGATGCAGATTATTTTTAAATTCCAAATATCAGAGTCAATCTAATACAAAAGGCATTTTAAGTGGTTCTATCATTTTGTGACAAACATTCAGAATTCCATTTAGTCTCTTCCCTAGTTGTTACCCAACAGTCATAAATGATTGTTAGGTAACAAGGATAAGACCATCCCTCCACCAAAGGGGTTAGTATTGCTTCTGTGTATTGTGTTATTCAGCCACCATTCACATTCTACTTATTAAGCTTTTACACAAACATCTCAAACAACCCCACATGCAACTATTAATGAATAAAACCCACTTCTTCCAGGTAAATGTTGTCAAGATCATATGATGTACGAACAGACTCCACCATCCAGCTTTCAGGGGTGTTCAGAATAAGAGTGAAGAGTGGAGACTGAGGCATATCCAAAAATTTGGCCACTGGACCTGGAGCAAAACTTCCATCTGCCATGAATGCTATCTCAGGCTCCAGCACATACCGATAAAAGCTGTAAATTAAAGAGGGAAAGCTAATTTATATTTGTGTACACTGCAGCAATTCATATATTTTTCATATTTTCTGTAATGATGTCCAGCAACAGTTGGCCTTAGTGTGTGCTTGTGAATGTGAGTGTATGCGTTCGCACATGCGTTCGCACATGCGTTCGCACATGTATGTTCTCTTTCAGCAAGTATGCAATCCACAAAGTCCACAAATATTCCATCAGCAGCTCTTTGTTGCCTGGAACATGCTACTGTTCCTCACCTGCTGGTTAACCAGTCAAAATGAAAGTTAATAAAGGATATTTTGCTAACTACATTAGAGTTGAATAAAATCATTAAAGTATACAGCTGTTGTTCATATTTTATGGCAGTCTGTTGTTCATTTGTTATCTCCACATAATTGCACCCAGACTAAATTTTCAATAGGTGAAATTAGTATTAAGTATTCACATGACCCTTCTGAGATAAGTGATTTTTCTGGTACAGAAAGATATTTTACCTTTTCAGAGGCATTTCAGACAGTTTTGGCTGACAGTTCATGAACACTCGTAGATTCATGTTGACCAATTGATTTAAGACCTGGGAACATTGAAAACATGTTTAAGGATAGATAGCCAGTTGTATTAACGTGGGTAACCTTTGAAAATAATAAAATAGCAAAGTTAGACCATGTATATAACTGGTAAGTAAAAAGTCAATTTTGCGCTGATATTAGACTGTTTGTTATTCAACAATGTTATTTGTCTGCAAGATACATGATCGAATTAGTAAAGTAAATTAATATTTTTCTTTCATGTAAACCTTTTGTTTAAAAGATTGGCCCATTGTCTCTCCAGTTTTTGTGGCTAAGTAGCCAAACATCAAAACCTAGCCATGTCATCTGACCCAGTTCAGTCTACACTACTTCAGGACACTGTTCATGATGGATCAGCCAGCTGGGGCACTGGCAGAGCTTGCGAGGAGAGCTTGAATTCTTCCTCCTCGGTTTCAGGTACCCTGCATGTCAAAGTCCTAACAGCTAGGGTGGTCCTTGGTGGACAAGCAGCAGAAAGCTTACCATTCGCCTGGAATGGTCGATTGCTTGATTTCACTAAGCATCTCCAACAGTATCCAATACACACATTGGGGTCTCAAAAGACATAGCTTTTGCAACCTGCACCTATATACTCCACGATTAAATAAGCAAAATGCGTTCTTCTGGGGAAAGAGCCATCCATGCCAATCAAATGGAAACCAATGCATAAGTCAAATGTTTAGTAGTTTGCTTTGAAGCCCCATAAGTATGGGACGTCCTCCCGATGTGAAAGGCGCTACACAAATGTAATCTTGTTGTTGTATGAAGGTGGATTTTCGTATGAGTCAGATAACTGGCTGACCTTAAAAAAAAATCTGTGAAAGGCGACCAAAATGCCATTTCAATTCAACTACTCACCAATAGCAAAGGAGCAAGTTGCTGAGTGTCCCTGGTCACAGGGTCAGCTATGGCAACCACTTCAAAATACACCTGTTCTTCTTTCGGCCGTAATTTAACAACACTGAAAAATATCAAAGATATTGTAGTATGAACGTGACTAAATGTACCAAATGGCTTTTATAAAATGCTATTGATAACTATTTTGATTGTTTCGTATTGACAAGTTTCCTGCGTTGCTCACCTCAGTCTTTCTGCAAAGAACTGGAGATCAATCCTTGGCTCTCCTCTGGACTGTGCTGATAGAAGAGCATCCACTTTCATTACTAGATCACTGGCACTACAAGACAACATTTGTAATTGACAGTTATGAATAGCAATGGATGATGCAAATAGGAGACTTCTCCTAGAGTCAAGGATCCACAAATACAGAATCACTCCAAGAACCATCCAGCGATCATTATCATTAAACATCTAATTATAATATATATATTTTACACACTCATACAATTAGAAATAATTGATTTTTTTTGTTAATGAACAGTACTGTGAATAGAGGCAAACATTTGTAATTAATACATCACTGAAGAATTAAATCCACAATACCACTGCTGCAAGATTACAGGAAGTTAATATTAAAATGACTCACTGATCCTCTTCAATCACCAGCATTTGAATTTTGCTTTTGATTTTCTCTGCTGTCTCGGTGGCAATGCTCTCCAACAAATGGAAATCGTTTTGATTGAAAATTTCACTTTCTTCCAGTGGGCCCACAACCTACCGCAGATAAAATGTTAGAAATGCATCACCAATTTAGACATTAAACGAACCTTGGCCTTCAACACCTTTGAGGTACAAGTTCTTCTCTGGCACCGAATGACACGGAAACACATTCTAAACTCTTCTCGTAAGTGGTATTTAATGAGAATAAATAACAATTCAACTGCACTCAAACATCGATTGCCTGAAATAATATCCCAGATTTGCAAATAGGATTTGTGAATATCTTGATGATATCACTGTAAATTGAATAACGGAAACATCTATTTAAAGACGGACTGAATACCAAGCAATTTAAAGATTAACTAATGTAGTTAATCACTAAATAGAAATCAACTTCTTTTTCTGGCGTTTCCTTTCACAAACGCAGATGCCCATCTTTCACCACACTTCCTTTCAGGTTATTATTATCTTAAATATTGAATGCATAACAAATTGAATGGACTTTTAATGTAAAGTCTTTTGTATACATGGGAATTATGAACCACTGAAAGAAAGCAAGAAGTGAAGAACAGAGACCAGGGAACAAATGATAAGAAAGGGATCAGCCCATCTACTCAGAAAAAAAGCTCACATCCACAAGTTGGTTGCTGCAAGTACTGTAGTCTGCCGTTGTATTGGCTACTGTTAATGCTGAGCTATTCCCACAGTTTTTTTGTTATTCTATTTGTTCTGAAAGCAGGAGGGTGATTTCCTATTTATCAGTATTTTAATCAATCTTGGCAGATGAGCATGTCCAATTGTTCCCTGGTTATTATAATAATAATGGCTGGGAAACTTATTGACCTTGGCAGGATCCTGTATAATGGTTATAAAGTTCAAACCACCATCACATTTACCAATCAGCATTCGCTCATAAAAATTAGTACATTTTACCAGAGAATCAACCCAATTTACTGATTTAGTTTGAAAATACTTACACGCCCATTGCTGATGACAGCCCTCTGCCCTTTCTTCAATTTCAGAACATCCGTGCAGAAGGATCCGTGTGACAGAATTACACTGAGATCAGGAGAATTAAACATCGCCTTAAAGGCTTCATTGTCCATACCCTATGTGAAAAAAGGAACATTTGTGTAGATATGGTCTTCCTTCCTCAAAGATTACTTACAGTAATAATCATCTTTTATTTTCTTCAATGGATTGTAATTTGGCTTCTGACTTGGCTTCCTTCTACTTTTTTCTTTCCTGCCTCCTCCAATGCTATAGACCATTTGTTACCAGGGAATTATGCAGTTAATTGTCTTGCAGGCAGCCAGAAGTGCAGAACTGTTACAACATTATGTTTATTTCATTTTGAGTTGTCTCACTGCATGGGGACTCTTTGAATTTGCATACCAACGTGCCATGGGATGCTGCAGGCAGCAAAACATACAAATGCTTCCTATTGGTGGCATCTGCTGCTACTTTTCTGGTTGCGTGGGGAGAGCCAGGATCTCAGTTTTCACATCACTATCAAGTAGATACTTATCCAAGACAACAGAGTAGAGCTGCAATCAGAACTGAAATTAATTTCAGAAATCAACTTTGGCTTCCATTAACTGTAAATAGGAGTTCTTCCAGCCTTTCCTACAGATCACACACAAATATACGGTCAATTCACTTTACAGTCTATTCTGTGAAGCGCTTTGAGACGTCGATAAGACGTGAAAAGTGCTATATCAAATGCAATTATTATTATTATTATATAGATCACACACAATCCACTCACACTGTAAATAAAGAAAATCCCCCGTTTCCAAAAATAAAACTATGAATTACACAGCAATTTCTCATTAATACTCTGGAACTGAAAAGGAGCATGAAAAATACAGCCAACAGGGATGCCATCATTTTCCACTTAGGTTTATGAAGCAAATGTTCGGCTTTTAAGCAAATGAAGATACATGATTAAACGTATACATTGTGCATCAGTGATACTCATCACTTACTCCAACCGCAAATTCCATGATGTCTGCCCCCTCAGACAGTGCTTTTGCTGTCTCTTCTTTAGCCATCTTGGTAATGAAGTTTTTTGCATTGTTAATGTTCTGTGTTTTCAGTGTGGCCCAGATGGCTCTTGCATTAACAGAATTCTCTTCAGTGGGTTCTTTGCTTGGATTGTTTATCAGTCCAACCCTCAGATTATTGCTGGATTTCTGCAGAATAAGGCACAAGGGTTTACATCATTATGGATGGCTTTATTTACAAGACATAAATAAAAGTTGAATTCCAATAGTGCCAGTCATTTTTTTTAAAAAAGAAGATTCTCTCTCCATAGTCTTCTTATAAGCACTCCGAGACCCTACTCAACAACAAATTACATTTGTATAGCGTCTTTCACGTCAGGAGGATGTCCCATAGCATTGCGTGAAGGGCACTACATAAATGCATGTTGTTGTTGTCATGCTTTTTTTTAGTTGGGAGAGTGGGATTAATAGAACATAGAAATCACCATGTAGAATGTCACTACGTGTGGAATAATAAGAGATGGTAATGGGTGAAACACAATTTCCCCTCAAGGTTCTCTGATGGTTACAGCTGGTCCATGAGCACGTACACAAAACTAAAGGAGTAGATAATGTATAAGATACATGACACTGATCTCATCACTACAACCTGCTTGCTAATCAGAAAAATGACTAGTATCATAGCAGAATAAGCTGATCATACAGGTAAAGATATTGCTGAAGAACATTCCTGTGTACACAAATACAGAATAGGAGAATGCAATATGAAAGGTGTATTGTTTAGTTTACAGTGCTTTATTTTGAGAAAATTCAAGATTATATTATTCTCTTACCAGATGTTTGAGAGATTCATATAATAATTGTCTCCCTGAGGGTTCATCAAAGTCTCCAACAATCCAGAATGTAACTGGACGAATATAGTTGTTATCTATCCAAAAGGAAAAAAAATATCAAACAGTATCCATTTAACTTTTTTAACTTTCAGATTTCTTTTATTTTTAAAGTCTCATTTAAAGAAACGTAATCCCAAGACTAATCCTCCGTTCCCAACAGACATTAATGATGTCCTCTGCATTGACCAGCTGGAGGAGCAATAAAAAAAAATCAATGCAAGACAGAAGTTGATATGGAATAACTGAATGGCACTATAAAAAGGTTTACAGCTGCTGGCTATGGTCAGGTAGAAAAAAATCTGGTCTACTGTATTAGAAAACTACCAGAATCAGTTAACCAGAGACAAAAAAGACTGAATACTGAGACATCGAGTCGTAAAGGTCACTGGTAAATTTTGGTAATGGTTTGTTTAAATGTAAAATATTAGAATTTTTTTAAAAAATCCCAATTATTTCTGGCAGATCAATTAGTGTTAAGTAAATTCAACTGCTGGCACGACACACACTCTCCAGGGACCAAAAACATACTCAATTCAAGTTTCTTTTTGTGAATCAATTGCTAACACAGCTTTGTATTTACAGATTCAAGTCACAGGCAGTAATTCTGACAACTGGACTCCTATAAAGGCTAGAAAGCCACCTCTTTTTTAACTAGTTAAACTGAAAAGAAAAACATTTATCATGTTAAGCCAGGAGTAGATATTTGCCACTGAAGAAAGAATTCCAGCATGGCAAAACAGATGACCAGTTAGCTTTCCAACATGAGAAATATAGCAGTCTGTTTAATACATCTGTAGCAGGGTCTACCAGGTCACTGAGAATGGTGTAAGAGTCAGAGAACACAGGGTTGCAACCATGACTTTCATCTCACACATTCCCATGTTCAGCTGGATACTTGGTAAGGGCATGTCGCTACAGAAAGGATGGAAAACCAGAAAGGAGAGAAAACTAAAAACTAATATTAACATAAGGCTCTCTCTATCACACATTGGTTACTTAGAGGAATGCTTTTTGAGACTTGAATACAGATGACAAACAAAAGATCCATGTTTACGAATGGGGTTTCTCAAGAGGGATTATTTATGCAGTAAAAGTTCCCTGAATGATGTTTCATGAATCTTTCATGATGTTGTTCATCCCAACTTAATTTATCATTACCTGTATTTCTATTCATCATCATCATCCCCATGCATGGGAATTGTAAAATTGCACACATGTGCACTTTACTAAGCTTCTTCTTTGACCCACAGCTTGACACTCGGGACAAAAAAATTATCTTAAATCCAGAACAATCTGATAATATTAAACAAGTCCCTTACAACTTGTTCCATTCAAGACTAGGATAAAATCTCATTCAATCAAAATGATCATTAGCAAGTTTGAACAAATGAAACACACAAAATAAGTGAAGATAGCAACCTCAAACCATCAAGACATGCTGATGAACATAGAGCATCAGAGCATTGGCACATTCTACCAAGCAGAATGCAATTTCGGATTATAGTGTCCCTGGTCTCAGCTATGCTATCCTGCAGAACAAATGGGTGCAAAGACACTTCCTTACAACATGGGAGTAGGTTTGAGAACTCTGAACAAAGATCACTGTAGCCCACCTTCCAGCTTCAAAGTTTCACAGAGAACTGGGAGCAGATCTTCTGTTTTGCTCATCACCAATATAAAAATAATTAGTTTCTTATAAGGAAAGCTTGAACATGCACAGTTGTACTAACATACACCACCAAAGGTCTTCCGTATCTGATTGGTACAATTTTGGCCTGGAATGCAGGACGTACCATAAAAATAACTTGTAAAGTTGTGACATAGTGGTGGAATTGGATACTTTCGAACACAACTGCTAAAATCTTGCACCAGATATTTATCAACTGTATTTTTGAACTTCAAGTCTGTGGTATATGGAGTTTAGAGTAGAATGGCCTTTTCTTCTACCACCAATTGTCATTCCAGCCATATTTCACTCGCTCAGCAATTTCAAATGAAGTGGGTGGGCTTCAACACATTGGGTTAACAGAGACCTGAACAAATATGAAGTTTGATTTTTGTATGGAAATCTAATAAAGCAATTAAGTGGAAATTATGAAAAATATAATCATGCAGACCATTGATGAGATTATTAGGGGAAAGTAAAGAATGCTCACACCAACAAACAAGAGGAGAAAGTTACCATAGATCTCTCTCGAAGACATTCCTGCACAAAAGCATAAAGAATAAAGAATAAAAAACACAGAAAAGCAAAAGGATAGTCAAATTTGGATTATAGAAACAGTGTCAAACTACAGCCATATTTATTTTAGTAATAGATATAGACTGCTTCCTCAGCTGCTAGTGCTTATGGCACCACGGTACCCATTTAATCAAACATTAAATCAGCCAAAGAAGAAAATGTTCCCAATAGAAATTCTAAAACTGCAGGGAAAACACAATATCCAATATTGTTAAAACCATTTTTAGCCACTTCTAAATATTTTGATTTAACAACTTGGAAACTTTAGGCAAGCTTTCAAAGCTCATCTCACTTATAGCTCGAACTCAGACATTTTCTCCAACTATTGAACTTCCTCACAGACATAAACATGCATTTTTTTGTAACTGATCAGATTGCTGACTTGTAAAACACACATTTTAGATTTAATTCCAATTAAAGCAAATATGGTGAGAAATTCCATCTGTGTCTATATTTACTCTATTTATGTTGCATTTTAAAATGTGCAAAACTTGGCAAATTCAAAAATACAGCAATTCAATAAATAATTTTGAAGTTGATTTTGTGTAAGTTACTTTAAGAACAACTAAAAACTGACTGTAAAGTCACCCTAAAAGTATAATATTACACCAAAACGTCACTTTCAGTTACTAAATAACAGTCACTGTATTACAGTCACAGTAAATCCTGTAAAGCTGAGCAAATGAATCGAGTCCTTGAGGCTTTTGCTACCAAAATGATAAGAGACAGATATTCCAATTCAAAGACTCATAGAATAAAAATGCACTTAATGTTTGCAATAACAATATCCTGGTAACACTGTTTGTAATTCTGCAGTATGCAATAAAAATAAATATATTTAAAACCAATTTGCTAGAGCTCATACTCTTGTTATATCTAGAAAAACAAATCTTTGCTTCTAAAGATGCTTAAATGAAAATTGAAGCTGGTCATTAACCTAAGATCCAACCTAAAATGATTTTATTATTATATTCAGGAAGCTAGATGGTACTCAGAAGCTATTTCTCTCCATATTCCAGGGACAACAAAGCTGAATACAATATCCTTGTCTGTGCCAAGATCTGTTAACTAAGCATAGATCGAGAATTAATCCAGTTATTTTCTTTGGCACATGTTGGTTTAAACTGCACAATGGTGCTTCGCTTACTTGCCCATCAGGGGGAATGTGAACCTGTTTGTTTTAACATTGAAAGATGTACATATAATGAAACCAATTCTCTTTTCTCAATCATATCAACATCAATTGCTAAACATAGCAATCGTTCATCATCTTTAATATGAAGGTAGCTACAATTGAGCATACGACAACCACCACAGTTATTCTTTTTACTACCTCCACTCATGAAGGTGCTGACTCTTGCTATGGTACAGATCCACAGGCACCAGCTGTTCTCTGATGCCTCATTCAAGTTAGCAATCTTTATGCATAGGCTTCAACAGTGAGGTCACCTTTTCGACTACTGGAGATAACATTATTAAGTGCACTCTCCAAAACTTTCATAATTGACCAGGGCAAATTATAAACTGTGAATATATAATAAATGTCACTGCATAGGAAAAAAAAGCAGAACAAGCAGAAAATGTAATACTCTTCACACTGTACCTCTTTTTGTCAAGTAAGAGATGCTGTTCGCTACGGCTGCTGCCTTTTCGTCAGATTTCAGAAAAGCAAATTGAGAATAATCATCCACACCATAGACAACTGTAACAAAACACATTAGTTCAAACTTGTAATTCATATTGTAAAGATGCACTGAAATCGCTCTTGCCCTTTATTTTTGCTATAGAATCCAACACACACTGTAAACTGTTGTTTGCTGCCTTTACGAGGATTAAGTAATCAACAGGTAATGGAATGCATTTAGCTCCTTGATATGTGGCGTGTAATTGTCTTTCGGGTTTCAATAACAAACTTCTGATAAACAAAAACATCCAGTGAAACCTAAAGAAAGATAAATCACTAATGATAGGACTATCAATTAATTCTATACAAGTGCTCAATTAATACTCTAGTAAAGACATGCATTACGACTGCAGAAAGTGACTGGGTTGACTGGGTTCTGTAGTTTACTTTAGGCTGAACTCAGTGCAGCAAGTCACCAGCGTTTTTACCTTTGGATGATAAATCCAGGAACTGTCTCTCAGAGTTGAGAATTCTGGAATTGATTCTTGGAACAATTGTTGGCTGACTCATTATAAAATCAATAACGTCTTGGTCATTGTTCAATTCACCCTGTAATGGTAACATATTGTGCAATTACAACTGAAAGCAAAACCTAAATACACTATTACAATTCAGTGACGAGAATGAGCCAATGGAGGGCGAAAAAACAAGAGTGTAGACATATTTTATTCATCTGGAAGCGGAATTCAGCAATTACAAGTAATGTTGGCTGGTTTAACAGAATTTGGAATTCAAGTTCAAAACATTTTCAATTTTTGGTCTAACAATATCAGTTTCAAATTAGTTTCTTGAGGGAAAAAGTCAATAACACCACAGTTGATGTGTGTCTCTCATATGCAACAATGTAAGAAAAAAATAAGCAAAACTAAAATCAGAAAATGCTTCACATTCTGTTCACATTCAAAACATTAACCCGTCGTTCTCTTTTAGATACCAACAAAAGATACTACCTAATTTTCACGTTTGCTATTTTTATTTCACGTTTAACATTTTCCAATTTTCTCTTTTTATAAAGAAAAAGCAAGAAATTACCTAATAAATAATCTTTGCATTTGATAAGAGCAATTGGTTTGTAAGTTGGTGTTACTAAGTCAAAACAGAGGTTTATTGTTGGGCAACTTGAGCCACACTTAGCAGCCCTAGTGGCAATTTGATCAGAATAACTATTGTTTTACTGTGTTCCCTTTTGCAATATATCTCAGCAGACCAATCATCCAGGATTCAATTGCTCTGAACTGTATTCTAGCTAAATCGTGTTGTACATTACTCACCATATAAACAACTTTTTGGAAATAGCCTGTATTGTCCAAAATTTTATGCATTGTTACAGTTTCCAGCTCATCAGGATCCAGCTGTTCCTTTTGGTATGGCATGCCATTATACAATGCCACAGGCAGAGGGCCCAAGCCTGTTTGTTTATAGTAAGCTTTTCCTTCCTACAGAATGATAAATGAAGAATAAATACTCATGGACGCAAAGTTCTCAAGGGAAAATACAGCACAGTGCAGTCCACGGCATGACAAATCACATGGTGAGTTATCAAAACCCTTTTGAGAAGATATTTACTCAGGACTTATTCATTTACATTTTCCGTGCTTTACATTATTATAAATCCCTTATTATTTTTGAATAGACATTGAATTTAATTGATAAACCTGACCACATTTTATAATACAAAAAACAGGACTCAAATCTTTAAAAAAAAGCATACTAATTTGAACAAATTCACTCTAATTTTTTTTTAAAAAACTGAATGGCACCTCAAGAGATTATACAAATTCAAAGATTATAATTAGCTGGTTTTGTTCATAATTTATCTGCAATAATTATTAACAACAGAGGACCTAGAGGTACAATCTTGATCTTAATATTTTTGTTATTGTCATATCAAGAAGAAAAATACAAAACATACGCTTAAAAAAGATCCATTGCAATTTAATTTCATGATTATTTGGTTTGCAAGTGTGATTTTACTGTGTTAAAAACTTGAGAATTGGATCCGTGCAGCAATCAAACCTCAGGAACAACCAATGAACAAAATTCAAACAATGAACCAACTATCCCACCCAGCATGGATCCTTCAAATCAACCCACGGGTGCAGCACAAACTTAAACTGGAAATCCCACTGATGTTGGTTCTCACCTTCCTGTTTGTGTCATACACTGAATCTGCTCCCAGAACACTGGTCACCTCTATATAAGGGTATGCCTTCTCCAAGGTACCAATAACATGCTCAATCTTTAGTCTTTCGCCTTGTTTCACCTTGTTGTATATCTGAAAGAGAAACAATAACATTTTGCACGATAAGAACAATTACAATGGAATTTCCACCAGTTGAATGAATTCAGTAACTCCGTTTTGTGAAAACCAATTGGGAATAAAATAAAGATGGTCATTGACTACCTAATTCATCCTGTTGAAATGGTATTAAATGGTAAAATGCAGGGGGTTAGTTGTTAGTTCAACTACAAATCTCTGGCAAACCCTTGTAACTAAAGGCCCCTTCACTGCTCCATTTGCCATGGAGAAAAGCCCAGATTCTTAACTTTCCCGCAAACTTTATGTTAAACCAGATTCGACTTCTGTGAACCTCACCGAAATGATTGTCTGGAATGCCTTTGTATTGTCCACTTCATCTGAAATGAAGTTAAATGTCCTGAGAAGTGCAACCCCAGCATCTTTTAGACCATTAGCCTCTTCAGAGTCATCAACAACAAAGACCAAGCCAATCCTGCAATGAGAAATAAAGTGCACAAAATCACCGAGGTCTTATCTGGGGATTATCTGATTCGGTCACCTGATACTTCAAAATTGTGGCTTTGTCATCATAAAACTGAATTAAAATGGTTACGGTTTGTTGCCCTTTACAAGGAATAAGTAATGGGGTGCCTTTAGCTCATTAATATGTGCCATGTAATTGTATTTATTTCATCAAATCACAGAATTTCATTGGCTTTTCTAGATCATTATTAATGAAGACATGAACATACACCAGTGACATTAGTCACTTGGATACCCTCCAAACAGGTTCACTTTGCACCATTGATGTGTGAAACTGTTTATCACTTGAAGCATACTTCAATTCTAGTCTGTTTCAGTTAAAACTTATTTGGAATTTTTCGCCTTCAATTAAGCTATCTTCTCTTCTAACAGTATATGCAGAAAATGAATACATAACTAGGGTTAACAGATATGATATACAGTAGGAAGACTTAGTGGTTTGTTGCAGAAAATTGCTGCTCTTTTCAAGTACATTTTTGAAAAAGTACAAAGAATTAATTTTTTTCAAACTTAATTGTACGCAATCTTGAAACCAAATAATGACCTTTTTGTGAAATAGATTTTAAAATATTATACATATATAAAAAAAATCAACATTAGTACCCAAATCTAGATAGCCACTAAACCAAGGTCATTTGGAACATCTATGTACATACCTGAGTGGAATATTGTTAGAATAAAACATTTCAGCTACTTTAAACAGTTCTGGGGTGCTGTCATCAGTTGGGTCAACAATGAGCACCTAAAATTAAACAAAACCAGAACTACTGTGATCATTTGCAGTTTTTCTCAACAACATAGAAGCACATTTCACATCTTAAACTTGTTGAGTAACACCACAAAGGTATAGTAGAGACAATGGTATGTTTCCATCACATTACTCTGAGCAACAAAGAAAGCATGCTGAAAATTAACAAGGAACATTTTTGCTGGTAGGAAAATATTTGAGACATTGCAAATGTTTCCAGTAAAAAGCTCTTTTTTCACACCTCTCTTACTACTGCTATAAATACATTTGATTATTTCTTTGTTTCACAAGTGCTGAAGATCTTCCAATCCCTCACCCAAGTGGCCACCATGAAGCCTTCAGCCTGCATGACAAGTGGAATTAAATCTTTTTCTTATTTTTTTACTTACAAAATTGTGGAAATTCTTCCGAATCTGCCTAATAACTCCAGGAAAGGTGGGTCGCAGAAGTTCTTTTACATTGGACGGCCACGAGTTATATTTACTATCAATCTCCAGATTGTTGATCCACTGTTTTGAGAAATAAAAATATTTTTAAGTATCATTATACAGGGAATCCCATTCACTACGGAAGTGGCTACACTGTGAAAAACATCCACAATACATTTATTTTAATGAAACCTGAATACCACAGAAATTCTACGGCTAACCAAAATGCTGGGATTGGATTGAACTGAGAGCACTGGTACATTTGAGACCAGATTGGGCTGGAAAATTATTATATCTGGGAAAGAGTCAGTCTGGAAATATTAATATTGCTGGAACAGGTCAACCTGGAATGTTATATTTGTTTTATACAAAACTTAGAAGAATGAGCTACTACATTGCACCTTTCAATATCATATTGAGGATATGATGAAATATTAGAAATACATTCCCAAAATTTAAGACAAAAATTTATCTTTGAACATTGAATCTAGCTTTAAATTCAAGACTATAGGCCAGATAGAGCAGGGGGCGATACAGACAGTACTTTCTTTCTAAACAAAATTTTAAATAAAACAATCCTGATAAACTATTACGGAAGCGTGATAAAGAACTTGAAAAAGGAGCTGATGCGGTAACAAACAATGAACAGTCAGGGGCCTAGAGTGCACATACTTACATAAACAGCTGGGTTTCGAATGTCCACACCATAGTCATTGTCTCCTGGGTGTACATTCAATTTCAGCAGCTCATGAAGGTCTTCCCCTTGAATCCCCAAATCGTGTAGCCCTTCCATAATATGGGCCTCATTGCGTAACAGGTCCAGAACACTACATGCACACACAAAATATAGGAATAATTTTGACAAGATTTTTTTTAAATTTAATAATTTGCCAAAGCTATTTATTTTCATGGTGGACTGAAACAGACATATTATCCATACCTAAAGAGATCTTGTACCTCCATATCTATGTTGAGACCATTGATGAAGAGTGCAGAGTCACCTGGGTGGAGTCCGAGAGTTTCTTTGAAATACTGAATGTGAAAGCGAGAAAAAGGGTAGTTTTACAATCAGGAATGTTTCTGTTTCAATCGCAAAACTACTGGTCAATCCATTCATTGTGCCCCAGGATCTTTTACATGCACCTGAACAGGCAGACGGGAAAGAAAGAAAAATGCCGACTTACTCGCTGGTTCTCTTCAACTTCATTTCTCATATCAGAGTTCACAACAGTTCTTGTTATAGATCTTCATATTAAAACAGAAAAAAACACACATAAATATTGAACAAGCAGCAGTTGCAAACTACAGTGTTCAGCCTCTGGATCAAACACAGTATCCCACACTGCAAAGCTTTAGATGCTTTTATATTTGTACCAGGTTTTGTAGGCACCAAGGCTCTTTTCTGTCATTGAAAAATAGGTCATGGATCTTTTTAGCTCATAAACTGCAAACACCTAAGATATTAATGAAACAGTTGCCTGCAAGACTTTTGACCAATATGATATGCAAAATTACGTGTGTGTTATCTGGATTGGTGACCATCCATTGTTTATTAAAGAAAGGAACAAACACTTCAATGTACAAGAATGACCAGTTACTAATGCCTATCTCATGAATTCCAGATTTCACAGTTGACTTTTCTTTTCATCCTACATTGGTTTAAATTAAAAACTACAGAAATTAAACGTTAAGTGTGCTTTTAAAATATCATACAGTTCAGAAAATAACACTATTCAATTTACACGTGGTATTGGGTAGAAGATGACAGCCTGCCTACAAACCATTATGTTACCTGGCTTTGGTGGGAAAGTTCTGGCTCAGGTCACGCATAACCATTAGCGCATCAGCTGAAGGTGCAGCCAAGATTCGAGCAGCAGTTTGGAAGCTTAGGTCTGCCATGAAATTAAATACAAAGTATATGATTTCAACAAATTCACTGAAATGAGCAGAAATAACTCAACACAAAGAATGCAATGCTTTCATCGCATCCTCCAAACCAAAGGGCGTGCGACTCTGAACAAACAGACATATACATAAGCATGATGACTACTTGTTATAAAGCTGCAAATTAGCATTCAATAAACATGCAGTCATTATTTAATAATACATCAAAATTTTCTTCAGTGCACTGTTGTATATTATTTAATATCCTATCTGTAATACGTCTAGTAAATATCTAAAAATAATGAAAGGTCCAAATAGAAACCCATCTAACTGTGATGGCAGAACGTGAGTTTTGCTCGCAGGTATATATGACATTTTTCTATTTGGGGGGTTGTTGAAAGTAGTCAAATGTCAACACTACCAGAAAACGCATGCAGACGTGGAACCTGATATAAGGCAGAGACTAGAGAAACTCAATTATGATCCTGTAGATCAGACAAAGCAAGTCTTGCCTGGGCTACCAAATCCAATGTGAAATTGTGAAACATGGAAATTTCAGAAATAGATTGTTTGAATGGAATGCGCACTCTCTCCCTGAAGGGCCCATCCTGCTTCCTTAATTCCGGAAAGTATTAGAACAGGTTGGCAAGAGCCGAGGCTTGAGGACCTCAGAGTGTGCGTACGATAATGCTGGAATCTAACTGGTTAAAACTGCGTAACTTGCCACTGTTAGCACTGTCTGACAATATATTTTAGTCAAGGTAAACCATACAAAAATTAACAGACAGAAATTAAGCAATCAAATTCTGCCGACCACTGCAATAAAAAAACACAAAAATCCAAAATAGACAGATAAATTGATTTCATTATTGTTTGGAATCTACTACTCCAAAAAACTCACTTTTCTCACACTACCCCAAAGGGGTTTGAACTACAACTTTGTTTCACATGGTGATAAGACCATCCGTTTTATAACAGCATGAAATTGGGTGCCATCTCCTGCAACCTACCTTGCAGCTGCCAAACTTTTAGAGGTGACATCTCATTTGTGCTTTCAATCAGGTGTTTTCTCAGTTCTTTAAGTTCTTCCTGAAGCTTAGGGTAGAGAGTTCTGTCAAAATGGAAAACAAGTCCACAGTTCAGACAAATTTCAGCTAGAAGACAGTATTTTTCACATTTGTCATCCACATGCTACTGAATGAAGCTGCAACTTCAGTATAAAACTGATCAGGTTAAAAACGAACACTGATAATCTACAGTGTTTGCACCAATCTGCCAGAACATTTTAAACTCAGTTTCTCAGTTCATTCTGTTATCACAAGGATATCTGTGTGGAAACTAGATCGCAGTTTACATACGAGCAGTATCACCTCAGAGGGACAGTTATTAATAATCTATTTTGAATGAGTAGGCGCTTACTTCAGTTTCCCAAAGAGGAATCCCTGGACTTCATCAACAGGATCATTTTCATTTATAGCAGTTGCATTCATTTCAGAGCCTGTAAGACAATAGTGAGGAGTTTGACTGGATCACAATTTAGAATTTCAGATTCCTAAACAATTCAGATTGATAAAGTCCCTCCCCTACATTATCAGCAACCCCAAATCCATAAATATATTAAACTTTCAAAGTGCAGAACAAACCTAGGGAGAGACTGGTAGTCTCCACACCTAAAGCTACTTGCAAAGCTACTGTTCAACAAGAATCTATTTGGTCTTATATATGCAACACGTTGGCTGGAAGGTGGGAGAAGAATACTGCTGGGTTGGATACTGTATTGCATATTATTCATATTTGCACACTTCATGTAAAGATCATTGGGTAACAAGAATGTCATCCTGCAAATATTTTACCATCAATGCTTGGAATTGCTGAGAACAATTCTAGCATCCCATTCCATTCCATCCCTCTTTCTCTCCTTCCCCTCTCCCCTACTAACTTAACAAAAACGTCAAATCTAATCTGACCATAATTACACACAAAGGGCTCAGAAATTACACTATGAACAAACAAAAAGTAATTGTGTACATGTTATTATTTTAATAAATTTTGAAAATGTTTAGAATAGGCTAATTTATCACCTGTTACTTGGGTGTCATCCTTGGCCTTGTATTCAGTGCTTTTCATGACAAGCTCCACAGCATAACCGGAAAGGAAGACCCTTTCCTGACTTGGAGTCTGTAACAAACATAAACAAAGTAAAACAGGTTAAATAATCCTTGCATTTGATATATCACTTTTCACGTCTTCTCAACATCTCAAAGCGCTTCACAAGATATACTCTAAAGTGAATTGACTGTACATTTGCGGGCGGCCAATTGCGCACAGCAGTGTCCCACAAACAGTCATGAATTGAGTGACCAAATTATTATTTTATTTCTTATTTTCTTGAGGGATTATTATCAGGCATGTGGAGTAAGTAAACTTGCCCAAGGTTTCGCCCTGCCGGGAATCAAACCCATGTCTTTCGCTTGCGAGGCAAGTGCTCTAACCACTGAGCTACAGGATTCAAAGGAAGGAAACATGTTAGATTCAAGATCCTCATTCTCACCTCGAATTCAAGATCCTCATCCTCACCTCGAATTCAAGATCCTCATCCTCACCTACAAGGCCATTCACGGCCTTGCTCCCTCCTACCTCTCCGACCTACTATCCCCCTACTTACCTGCCCGTACCCTGTTCCTCTGGCTCTGGTCTGCTCTACATCCCCCGCCCCAACCGCCCTACCATCGGTGGCCGGGCCTTCAGCCTCTCAGCCCCTAGGGTCTGGAACTCCATCCCCCAGTGCCTCCGCCGCTTCCTCCCTTTCCTCCTTCAAGGCCGGTCTCAAGACCTTTCTCTTTGACCGTGCCTTCAGCTCCCCTCTCGACTCTCTACCCCCTCCTCGCTCCCTCCACTCACCCTGACCATTTCCACCCCAATACTCAGGTCCTGACCCAACTGTCCAGCGCCTTGGGACGTCCTCCCGACGTGAAAGGCGCTCTATAAATGGAATCTTGTTGCTGTTGTAGATTCCGCTAATGTATCAAACCATTAACAAATCCTTTAAATAGAGGAAGTTAATCGTAAAAAGAACAAAACACCATCTGTTATGGATGGGAAGCACGCCATAAAAGATCAATAAACCTCAAAGAAAAACACAATGAAGGTTTGGAAACAAAGAGATAAATAAGTGCACTCTCCAAAGTTAGATGTAAGTTACTAAAAAAGAGTTGACAAATGAAAATGTTCAAATATGACACAAGAGAACCTTACAACAGTGATTGACTTAACAAGGGATTGATATGGTATATATTGGCAAGAAAGAATCCATATTCAAAGATCAGCAAAGTAGTAACAGACCGCACATTTGACTCTTAATTAATTTTACTTACAGCAACATAATGCCTGAGAACATAGTTGATAGTTCCCATCATTGATTTGGAACGAAGAAGTCCATGGAATTTGGAAAACTCCTTGGTACCAATCTCACCGTACAGAATCACCACAGGAAGTTCAGGTTTTAAGGGGAACTCAATGTGATCCCCTTTAAATATGTACGGCTTGGATCTATCAGCAAAAAATAGAAATCAGAATTATAAACTGCTTTTGAATAATCAAGCCAACCCAAGCTGAATTGGGTCCAATTTTGTTCGGACAGATATTAACACATACTCAATATGGTAATTACTTAAATATTCTACATCCAAACCATAATAATTGTGCACTCGCCTTCCAATGTACATACAAATGTAAGTTCCAATTTACCATAAAATATTTCTCACAATTAAAAATAAATACAAACAGTTGTCAAACATTCAACAACAATTAGGTAATTTTACATTAACAAATATTGGAGACCAATGAATAAATCGTTCAGAGTTTCTACTAAAACTGATAACTCTCTCACTTGTCATCTCATCTCTCACTTGCCGTCTCTTTCACTCAATGATCTTTAATTCACAGGTCTGATATTTCGCAAACCTATTTTGTGTTACCTTTCCAAAGATCCTTTCAGAAGCATCTCCAAATTGTCAGGACTGCAGGTTTTCTCCCCATGCACATTTACGAAAGCGACACAATTCTTTGGAGGAGGTTCTTCTGCTGCAATCTTTTAAGGGTAGAGATTATTAGTAATTCATTATCTACAAAAATAACCAGTTTCCAGCTTCTTTTGAGAAAATACATTAATATGTACTCACCTGCTGAAACATCTGAACAGTGGCAGAATAAGCCCGCAAAGATAAGGCAAACTTCATCAAATTGACTTGAACATGAGATAGAAATGTAGCAGCTTGCCTTTGTATAAATTGGTAGTGCAACAAATCTGTCCCTGTCAAAATAATTTCACAATGTTACAGCAACGTTTAGATTAAACATTTTCAATTCTAATCATTCCAATGGAAAGACTGCTTTATTATTTTCTACTGGAATAGTGAATAATTGAAATCATTGATAACTCAGAATTCCTCTGTAAATTCTACCCCTATGATTCTCAATTCCCCACTATTTGAAGATTAAGATAATGACTACTCCAATGCATGTGCAGATAAAATAAGTGAAGAATGTAGTAAGTAACTAATCTAGTTTCAAAGATATGCTCCATAGTGAAGTCACCTTTACCTGCATGATTCTCCTCATAGAATTCTTGACTGGAATCCACAAATTCCCAGAATTTGGCCTTGCTCTGTTCAGCCAAAAATTCGCTGTTGTAAAATGCACAAACAGTGAGATTGTTTTAAAGATTGTTTTCACTTTGCTAAATTGCTTCAGCTACAATAAAATACAATAATTTTGAACTAATTACTACAACAAAGAAATTATATAGAAGTAACGAAAAATAGCATGTAGTGTTAGGGAAACTTTTATCAGTTATCGTAACTCACATTGAATTGCATAAAGTGAAGCATGTATTCAGTCAGTGGTAGATAAAAATAATAATATTTGTACCTTGCTTCTAATAACAAAGGTGTAGATGGCCATTTGGTGGTAAGTGATGTTGTCACTGCTTTTGAATCTGCAGTTACAGTTGACAAGCATATGCTCCCAAGAGTTACAGCTACAAGAACCCACATTGCGTGATTCTTAACTGTAAGAAAAACATGACATTAAAAAATTACACTACACATATCTGCAAGTTTCTTTTCTCACTCTTCGTAAATAATACTGTAAGGTTTACAGCCTGAATGAAAACAGACCAAGATTTAAGGACACAGAAGTTAGCATGCTCCAACACTGATCCAAGATTATTATATTATTATAAGTACCAATTTGCACTTTTGTTTGCTGCATCTAAGCCACCTTTAAGTGGCACTGCAGTAGATCTTGAAAGGAATGCCAGTCTTGAGGTTTGCAGCGTGCCAGAGCAAGATAACAGTATTCAGCAATAAAAACAGAATTGCTGGAAATCAACAACGCACTTACAACATCAGGACAAGAAACATGTGACCAATTATCAGAACTGAAATGGTGGGCTGGGCTAGTGAACCATGTCATAGGAGAATGGAAAGTCGACAACAAAAAGCTATCAAAGTGATTGATAACATGCTCTTCATTGTTAGTATCAGAAAGTCAGAGGCACACATGTAGGCAATTACACTACATTGATTTCAATTGTGAAATGCCCATGTCTCACAGTATTGATTTAATACAGCAGTTGACAGAAAGGTGTACTTTTTGCACTGTTACTTTGATATGCACTGATTATTCTTGCAACAAACGCAGCAGCTAATTAGCACAGCAAATTCCCATAAACAGCAACATAAGTTGCATGGTAAGTGACTCTATTTCACAGATGTTTATGTATTTCAGTTTTGTGACCATCTATTTAAATTCCAAGACATTTATGTCACCTGTGTTATTGCCCAGATGCTAACTTCACCTGTTAAAACTCCCATGTGTTTGTAACATGTGCAACATCTTACAAACACGTGTATATATGTCATTGTTCCGGAATTAGGTAAGCAGGATGCGTCCCTCCAGGGAGAGAGTACGCATTCCCATGTGTAGGTGGGATGCATGGAAATCTCAGCTTGGTTTGGATACTCTTAAGCATGATGATGGGTTTCCGCACAGGTCAAGACATCCGGCTGGCAGAAAAAAAAAACACCTGTGCACCTGTCACCCGTGCAAACGGCTTGGCGTACATGTCACCTGTGCAAATGGCTTGGCGTACATGTCACCCGTGCAAACGGCTTGGCATACATGTCACCTGTGCAAACGGCTTGGCGTACATGTCACCCGTGCAAACGGCTTGGCGTACATGTCACCTGTGCAAACGGCTTGGCGTACGTCACCCGTGCAAACGGCTTGGCGTACCGTCGCTCTCGCCTCTCTACCCCCTCCTCCCTCCCTCCCCTCCCCTCGCCCTGACCATTTCCCCCACTGCTCGGGTCCTGACCCAACTGTCCAGCGCCTTGGGACATCCTCCCGACGTGAAAGGCGCTCTGTAAATGAAATCTTGTTGTTGTTGTTGTTATTGTCACCCGTGCAAACGGCTCGGGTACGTGTCACAGGTGCCAACGGCTCGGGTACGTGTCACAGGTGCCAACGGCTCGGGTACGTGTCACAGGTGCCAACGGCTCGGGTACGTGTCACAGGTGCCAACGGCTCGGGTACGTGTCACAGGTGCCAACGGCTCGGGTACGTGTCACCTGCGCCACCCAAACCCCGGGGTGCGGGAACTTTCGCTCCTTCCTCCAATCACAGAGCTCAGCGTGTCGCCTCGCCCTCCGCAACCTAACCTGAACCCAGCCTCAGGTCCCGCCCCGCCCCCTCCCCGCTGATTGGAGGAGGCGAACGATTGACAGCGCGGCCGGCGAGTCAGAGAGCCGCGCCCACCCCACCGCCGCCGCCCTCCAGACCCTCATCAAGTTTGGTTGAGTTCCGTTTTAATTTCGGTTTTGAAGCGAAACAAAATCGAAAACTTGAGAGAGAGAGAGAGAGAGAGTTTCTGACAACAGCAGCGGAGCGGGAGGGGGGGAGGGAGGGCCACCCCCGAGCCACCACCACCACCGACACCATCAGCGACACCATCCGAGCCGACTGGGGTGGGATCACGAAGGTGAAGCGAAGTCATTGGGGGGAACCGTTTGAAACGAGAAGCGTTTGAAATAAAAAGTGACTCGAATCCGGGATCCGGAGTTTTCTCATTATTATTATTATTATTAATTATTATTATTATTATTCCTCTCTCTCTCTCTTTCCCTCTCTCTCTCTCTCTCTTTTTCTCTCTCTCCCCCCCCCCCCTCCCTCCTTTTTTTTCCCTCTCTTGCAGCCGCGCGACGGTAAAGTGCGGGCGTTAACGTGTCTATTCACGTCCACGTTTTGAAACGGGGTGGGGGGAGGGGGGGGGACACGGCTCCGAGGAGAGAACCAGAGGCGGCGCCGCCTCCGCCGCCGCGACCACTTACCGGAGCCGGTACCCGCCGAGCAGAGCGCCGCCATCTTGGTCCTGGGGACTTCCACAGCAACCGCCTCAAGACCCCGCCCCCACGCGCGGGCGGGCGGGCGGCGGCCACCTTCGCCCTTTTTTTTATGTATTATATATAAGAAAAAAAACCGGACTCACAGACATCTAAAGCGCTCACATGATTCGATGGCAAAATCGGTTTTCTCTTAGTGTTTCGTTTTTGGGGGGGGGGGGTTTAAAAAAAAATAAAACTTTCAGGAACTCGGGTGGACTCCTGTCGGGGGAGCAGGACCCCAACCGCCGCCGTCAGTGCGGCTCAGGCTTCAGGAGGAGGAGGAGCAGCAGCAGCAGCGCCCTCTGCCGGTCTGTGGTGGCGCTGCACACAGCAGATGGCTCTCCCGATTGAAATGCCGCGCAATGATACCAATCCTTTGCATTTGACGGTGATGGAATATGACAGTAATAACCCGAAAGAAAAAAATTGGGGCACTCGATCCCCTACTCCTTTGCGGGGCGCCGCTGCGCGCCGTTGGCCGCCGGCCGCGGGTTCGCCCGCAAAGTGGGCGCTCCGTCCGGTTCCGTTTGGCGGCGCGTCCCGCGGAGGCGCTCTGAGACGCCCCGAAGAACGTGACGAGGCGCCGCATCGAACGCGAGGATCGCTGGTTATCAACAGGTCCCCGAGAAGCCCCGCGAGGGGTTCGCAGGATTTTTAACTTTCTTTCTCAAGGGCCGTATTTGTGCGGTCGGTTGGGGCGCACCGCAAAGTCCTACAAACAACCGTCAACAACAACAACAACAACAACAAGATTCCATTTACAGAGCGCCTTTCACGTCGGGAGGACGTCCCAAGGCGCTGCACAGTTGGGTCATGACCCGAGCATTGGGGGGGAGATGGTCAGGGGGAGGGGAGGGAAGGGAGGGAGCGAGGAGGGGGTAGAGAGTCGAGAGCGGAGCTGAAGGTACGGTCAAAGAGAAAGGTGTTGAGACCGGCCTTGAAGGAGGAAAGGGAGGAGGCGGCGAAGGCACTGGGGGATGGAGTTCCAGAGCCTCGGGGCTGAGAGGCTGAAGGCCCGACCACCGATGGTAGGGCGGTTGGGGCGGGGGACGTGGAGCTGAAGAACGGGGCTGGGGGGAAAAAATCAGCCGGTTCCCCCTTCCTCCTCACTATCTAACCATCCCAGCTGCGAGAGACGTGTATTAGTACGTCGCCGAGCCGATGTGAAAGTTGACGTGTCCCTGCCGAAACTTTTCAGTCGTCGTCTCCCCGAGCGGGTACCAGTGTCGTCACGCACGAAAACCAACTCGACTTCTGAAGGGTGGCGGTTGGGACGCCTGGCGAGGCACGGTTCTCTGTCGGTGCCGGCCGTCACCCAGTCCCGCTGTGCGTTCGCGACGAACGGCCGCAAATGTGGAGGGGAGAGTTGAGCGTTCAGTCGAAAATTTGACGTGCGGTTGGGATCGCAAAAGTCGGGGTGAATCGCATAGCATCTCCATCAACAACAACAACAACAACAAGATTCCATTTATAAAGCGCCTTTCACGTCAGGAGGACGTCCCAAGGCGCTGCACAGTTGGGTCATGACCCGAGCAGGGGGCAAATGGTCAGAGGGAGGGGAGGGAGCGAGGAGGGGGGAAATGGTGAGGGGAGGGATGGGAGGGAGCGAGAAGGGGGAAGAGAGTCGAGAGGGGAGCTGAAGGCTCGGTCAAAGAGAAAGGTTTTGAGACCGGCCTTGAAGGAGGAGAGGGAGGAAGCGGCGAAGGCACTGGGGGATAGAGTTCCAGAGCCTCGGGGCTGAGAGGCTGAAGGCCCGACCACCAATCATCACCATCACCAAAACCGACCATTCAGCCCACCTCCTGTGTACTCCATGCAAGCCGTCATTCGTCCTAATTCCCCTCGCTGGCCCCTCTACTCCTCTACTCATTTTTATTAGGACGAATGACGGCTCTCGCCCCAGCCCCGTTAAAACATGATTTGAGGTTCCAACTCAGCTCTGTCATAAATTTTCGGGAAATCCCCTCGACAACTCGCAAATCAGGCAAGGTTCCAGATCCTGATTTTACCCAGCGATCCGTTATTTATGGCCATCGGAAGAGCACATCATTCGGTTGGGATGTTCCACCACGATTGAATAATACGCACAATGTCAAGACTCACACACGCAAATACCTGGCAAGGAACTATATTTCAGTAAACGATTTCTGGTGAGGAGGAGGAGGAGGGGAGAAAGTTAGAAGGTGGAAAAATCATAATTCACTAACATTAATTGATTTAATAAGTTGACTTTTTAAAGGTTATGTTATCTGCAGACAGAAGCATTTCATAGTATTTGAGCATTCACAAAAGAGTCAGAAGTATTTAAAGATCTTTTAAGAGAGCTTGGAAGACAAGCCATTTCTGTTTTTACACACACACACACACACATATACAGCCATCCCTGTCGGACCACAAACAAACATACAATAGCTTCACAATCAGAGAACCATGATGTCGGTAGAAAATCATTTTTATTTTTTTCCCCCAAATTTGTCACTGCCGCAAAATGAGTATATGTCTAAACTACTAGCAAATAAATAATTGTAAGAGCAGATTCTAATAGGAAAATATCTAAAATTGTTCAGTGAGATGCTGGGGTGATGTTGAATAATGAAAAAAATATTTTATTGTTTTAGATAAAACATTATTTAACTCATGCAACATTGTATTTATAACTTAAAGCTTACAGATGTCAAACTAATGTCAACATAGTGCACAAAATTAGCTACTAAAATTCCAAATCGGCAAATTCTTTTTAACACATTGTCATTTATGAGCAAACAATTTGTTTTAAGCAGCTAGTGTGTTTTGTTTTTAATATTCTGTGCGGTGACTGCTAAGTAGAATCTCACTCCCTTTAAGAAATCCCTGACTATGAATTACAGTTACAGATTTTATTTAAAAATATTCTCGAAACACAGCATCTTTAGCTTGCCTTTCTGGCATATTTTAAGACAGAAACATTAGAAAGAACCCAGACAGAGTACATTATTATTCACTTCGACTTAGCAAAGTTGCAAATCAAAATGTAAATTTGTTCCTTTATTATTAAACAGTTTTAGAAATAACATAAATGACAATCATTGCTCCCAAGTATATGAATGTGCAATTCTCTGATGAGCTAAGTAATGGATTATAGTACCAACATTATAGTTATGGTGGAACCGTACTGGGCTGGAGAAGCAAGAGTATGAAAAAGATTCTTAAGAGGTTATTTACTCAATATCGCATGCCTGCTTTGCAATAGACATTCATTGTACCAATGGGAACTAAACTCACTATTAATTTTTAATGTTGCTGAGTGTCTGTCCGGGGTGGAAACCAATGCAGTGTGTCAACTTAGTGCCTTACCCTTAACAACCTGCCTGGGGATTGAAGTCCCACAGATTATTTGAAAACGATTTAAAGCATATGCTATGGAAACGGTATCAGCAAAAGGGAAGCTGCTACTTTTGCAGTTGCTCTGATGGCTGAACAGCATACAGTAAGATTCATTCACACTTAACATAAAAACCATTTTGGCTTATTATGCTATAATGAGAAGATTTCTAACAACAACAATTTGCATTTATATAGCGCCCCTCACGCAGAGTTGGGTTTTCAGGCTGCTCACATATAAAACAATGAATTCATCACGAGTAACGGAAGTAAAATCTCACGAGAATTCTCATATAACTCCTTTGAAGGGGGTTGGGGCGTATGTAAGAATAGGAATGGACCTCTGTCTATCCCAGTTGCTTTAATTATTCTTGTTATTTGTTTTGTTATGGCAAATGGATGTACAAGTCATTCACTGCATCTGACATCACGACACTGCACTGCTTGTAACTCGCTGCAGGAGACTACCACAATGCATCTGGTTGGCATTGGCTCCCAATCTAACACCCAGAGCTGACACTAATCCTCAAAATGCTTCGCAATAGCAGGAACCATGGGCGTGGTCAATGTGGGTGCCTGCGTCCATCTGCACATGGGTTGGTGTTCCAACCATGTTAAAAGTGTGAGCTTCCATTGTGCAGTGTAGATCATATTTGTACAAAGTATATATGTGCACCCCAAACACGGTGCTGCTCTGGATTGTTCCCTTTTCAATTGTCTCATTGCATTTCCTGAAGGTGTTGAGTTGTGCCGTGGTACACATTTTCAGTGGTGGTTATTCTTCATAGTGATTACACAGTGAATGAGCCAGTCTATTAAATTATGATTATCAATGCCAAGACCAATCTTGCCCTCCATCACCTGACATACACCCGCATTCACTTTCCTGGAATCCCCAAATAGTGAATCGTTGCAGAAATTCTCCTAACTAAGGGTGATTTTGCTTAATTGTTGAACCCCAACTGCAGCCCCAAGCACAGATCAAGCATGGGACCCTCTGATGTGATCTAAACATGAATGGAAGATGCAGCATCCCAACTGTGTGACCTGTTAAACCTGGTAATTTAGACACTTCAAAGATATTTCCCCTGGGATTAGCAATCAATTATCTATGAAACCCATCCATCAGTGAAACCCAGCTCGTAA
Organism: Callorhinchus milii; assembly: GCF_018977255.1. Taxonomy (NCBI): domain Eukaryota; kingdom Metazoa; phylum Chordata; class Chondrichthyes; order Chimaeriformes; family Callorhinchidae; genus Callorhinchus; species Callorhinchus milii. The sequence continues at coordinate 13,807,845 of NW_024704752.1, read as the reverse complement.
TTCATTGATGATATGACTTTACTACATTGCAAACTGTACTGCAATCCATGAACATGCTTCCAGATCTCTTATGCCTACTTTAGAAAGTACATTGTTGAGCTATGTACCAGGATACTTTAGTCTGTCACTGGGAACTGAAACATTTACTTTTTTTTGATGAAAATACTTATCAATCGTAGATGAGCATATTGAACAAAGCCATCTATTGGGAAGTGTGAAATTCTTTCTAATCTAACAACTTTCAAGAACTAATCATTATTGTAGTATCCCTGCTGGTTCCACTCCAAGGGATACAAAACAGTTTTAAGTTGAAACGTGAATTGGCCTTGGACGCCACGCCAGTGTTGCATTTGGTTAAAGATTTGCCTGCAATGTATACTGGCATGTGATTTAGGAAATGTAATGTGTGTTTAGATAGAAGTAACATGACATTTACACTCATAACTCAAACAATTTTGATGAATTTTGGTTCTAACCCAGACTCTATTTGAAAGATATCCTAACCGTGAGTTAATGGCCGGGAGAGAGTAAAAGAGAGTAAAAGTGAAAGAGACAGAAAAAATGCGAGACACACACACAGAAAGAAAGAAATGCATTCACTCTAAACCCACAGTCTTAATAAAACTTGTTGGGAGTTCAGAAAGCTGTAATAAAGAATCACCAGCTACATTATAGAGCTGGTGTCATCCATTATCATCCATTACCCAACAACAACAAAAACAAGATTACATTTGTATAGCGCCTTTCACGTCGGGAGGACGTCCCAAGGCACTGGACACTTCATCAACCACATGTTCGTCAACTACCTTTAAATGCAATCTTCTCAATAAATAAAAGTGATTCCTTCTCATTGTGATTTCACAGCATCGCTGGGCTCTGTGAAAGGCAGCAGTGTAAACGGTGCCTTTATTAATACTTGACTGAACTCCCTGGCAACATTTCTAACCAAACAAGTAGAGGGATGTGGGGAGAAAGGGAAATATAAAAGAGCAGATATGGCAAAGTTAATAAAGTTCCTATTTCACACTGTGATCTTTATGATATAAATCTTTCACTGCACATTCTCCATGTGGTGGCCACTCATACTCAAGTGTCAAGTTGGGCTGCCTGGATCGGTCCCTCACTGGGTTTACCACATTCGAAAACTCACCATTGCAATACGTCTACAATGCTTAATGTGTAGAATTACCACCAAAATTATCACCCATTTTGTTTCTGTATAATGTGGTGCAGAACAGCAGGATTGAGGTTGTCAGGAAATACAGGCCGAGTATAAGTAACTTTTATATTTTTATAAAACAACTGTTCACACAGGAATTGCCACTTAAGAATCCATGCTGCACAACAAGAAATGCAGAGCAATAAACAGATTATCACTCCAGTGGGTCTCCTCGTCTCCTCAACTTGCTCTCATCTATGAGCGAGACTCCCGGCAGCTCAATCGTGTCTTCAGCATTCATTAATTAGGGGTCATTCATGTCCAATGCACAATGGATCATCATTGGTGCCATATCCTTGATTTCCCCCACCACCCCCCACCCCACAAGGGACCACAAACCCTCTATTTTAAACACGATCCTAGCAGTGCTTTAAACTGAGTAGTTCGCTTCCACCTTTACGACGTGACTTTTTTTTCCATATAAAATCAGTTCTAAAAAATATACCACAACATACGCAGTAAGTTGCGGCGTTTCTTTAACCCTTTCCTGCAGTTTTTTCCCCCAAAACATTTTATTCCCAGCTGCACACGCTCAAAGACAAGGCAGGGTTTTTCACAGGATGAGATCGCAAATCAACAGTTCCAAAACACCTCAATTCGCCCATAAGCAAATTTAAAGGGGCAGTGTCATCATTGCAGGAATGGGAACAAAGCAGGACACATGATCAGTGCAATTGACCAGAGTGGCATAAATGGATAAGACATTTATAAATGTATTTAGTATTTCTTTTAGAGTGACTGAGCTCAAAACTGGTTAAATATTTCGCTGCCCTCCCAATTTCCACTGAATCATTCTGGAGTACGAAGTTCTTGTGCTGATCATCCTGTCATACGTGAACAGAGGCAGACAGAATGTCAGGATGCTATTTAACTGAGGGGTCATCACAGCAAAACTCGAGTTCCCCAAATGTCCTCAAACATACATACACAAACCTGCTTTCCACCAGGCTTCAGCCCATAACATTGGAAAACATGGCTGATTCATTTTTCCATTCCAAGCTCTGAGGCATAGAGGCCAATTGTAGTATCTGCAGCAGAGTTTGAGTGTAAACTACAGGACTACGGGGAAAGGGCAGGTAAATGGGACGGAAAGGATTGCTTTTTAAAAGGGTCAACACGGACACTGGGCTGAAAGGCTGTAAATTCTATGTTTTCTAGGGCCTTTCATGTGACGACAGTAATGGCTTACTTATACAAGAATCATATTTAAAATCAAATTATGGGAGACCCACAAACTTTGTTTTAACCCTTAAAAAAAAGTATTTCTTGGATACACAAGTGCTAACAGCCACGTCTGTCTGTCATAACAGTTCCTGTGATTCTGCTTGAGAATATCTCTCAATGTTGATGCCACTCCTTTAATTATCTACCTTTTTTAAAAAAAAAACTCAAGAGGCATCACTGGGTCCCCAACTCATATAAACTGGAGACACTCTATATATGGCTCTGCAGCTTTTTTTCTCTGTTTTATAAAAAAAATTAAAACATTTTGGCTCCCAAATCGTTACAGCATTTGTTGGGAGTGAGCGCTCCCAGGCAAAATGATTAACTTTGAGGGTTGAATAAACACAATATGTTTGATCTAATGGAATAAATCCTGAGCAGCCCCGAGTACTGTTATAAATTTATGAAAACCTTTCAACGTGAACAACAACAGAACAAAAAAAACTAGTAAATTAAGATTTCAAAAGCAACAGCATTTATATCCAGATGACACCAGATTTCACATGTTTTGCATTCATAATGGATGCCAGTTCAGAAGATAATTCCCTTGGAGACTCACTGAACTGAAATTATGTGAGAGGAGGTTGTCACTTTTTAAAAGTGAGCAGCAACCCAATTAATTACTCGTCTGAATAGAGCAAATGACGTTATCACAAAATGCCGGATATTTTACAATTCCCACATTTGAATATGAAGGGTCCACAAAAATTCAGACACAGAGAGAGAAAACACTTTGCATTGAAATGCTGTCTTATTTACACGTTTCTGTGTTTATACGGTGGTGGAGGGGAGGGTTTGGTGGGGGGATGCAGAGGTGAAGCAGGGAGCTCTGATTCATGGCAAATAAGTTCACTCCCTTCTTTCCAATCTGGTGTCTTTACCAACATTACTGGGAATATTCCATTATGGTTAATGATTAATGTGGAAAATCATTAATTCATGGGGTGGCACTGCGGGGTGGAGAGGCAAGAATATAACATATTCCAATCCTGTACATTGATACAATTAAAAACTGATTTCAGAATTAAAATGGGTTAAGAAAAGATCCTGCCTTACTCCCGCAACCAAAATCATAGTGAAATAAAAAGGGGGAACCTTAATTTTCTGTGACATGTCAGGAATCTCACAATAGATGATTAATGATAATTGCTGATGTGCACAGCCAAGACATTTTGCACTATGAACCGGCAAGCCAGTTTCTGAGAACTCAAGAACGCTGATAGAGCTTTTGAAAGGAGGAAAATTTCATTGTGGATTAGAGAGAATTTACAAGGAATGGGGAAATCTATTGTAGGCTTCGTACTTTCTCCTCAGCCTTCATTCAGATGATCTAAAAGCGGAAATGTTGACGCATAAGAATAATTATAATAATAGACCAGATTTCAAGACAGTCACCACTACAAGATTCATAATTGACCTATTTTTGGTCTATGGATGTGAATAACTTGAATAATTTTACTACTGGGCGACACAGTCTCAGCCAGCTTGGGGCGAAGATTAAAAAAAAAGTGACATTGAGGATGCTGCAAAGTCTATAATTGGCGCTCCTCCCAGTTGATGGAGGTACACAGAATACATTGTAACAGCACAGAAAACATAGGGAGAAGGGATTAGACCGTTTTCTCTTATAGAAAGTTCACTGGTGTCAACGTTAGTCGCAAGGGATGTTCCGATGATGGATAATTAAGGGATAAGCCAACAATCAGCACAGATGAAATGAATGTGCACAGCTACGACTCAACGTTGAAAATCTTGTGGACTGCAGCAACACAACCGGCAAAGATTAGACTGGGCTGGGAAGGCATTTTACTTAGGGCCACTGGCTGTACAAAATTTCAACCCTGAATTTAATCTTTTCAAATCAGAAAAACATCAAGAATCAATACAGTGCAGACTGTGTTGAGATCTAAATAGCATCAGTCACTGAACTGACACAAATGCAACCAGCTTCTTGCTTAAGGAACCTGCACGGGCACTGAATGAGGTTTAAAAGCTTCGCTGTCTATTGCCAATAGCTCCAGACACACTATGTGTACCGTGTCACAATGTAGTGCCTCCTGGTCACACGTTTGACCGGTTTCAGCAACTTGGCTTTGTTTCTGTATGTTCTATTTCTGGATCTTTATATTCAATTGTGCACTCGGGTGGTCTACAGAGAGACCCCTTAACGCTCTGATGCAAACAACTCTGTTTTACAGACTGATTTTAAAATTACAGACATAAAAATTTCCTCTTCACCTCCAAGATCCAGTACAATCTGGAAGACCAAACAGCTCAGTCATCATTGTGTTAAGAATTCGAAATAATCTGTAGTCCCAAGGCTACCATTTCTCAATATGGCTCAAGTAGTCTTCTGTGGGCATTCGGCCCTGCTCTTCGATTTCCTCTTTGGGCATCTCCTCGCTAACCCTTCCCAGCTGTTCCTCCCGATTGCGTATCCGCTGCTCCATCCTTTCCAGCTGCCTCTTGTACTGGAACCGCTGTTGGAAAAGATCCTTTGCATAGTCATAGAGCTGCATGTCCAGATCGTTGAGCTCCTCGATGCGTTCGATCGTCTCGTTGCTGGTCTCCACGCCCGCTGCGCGAGTGCTGTTGAATTGCACAAAGGGCTTAATGAACTGTAGGTGAAAAGTCTGCTCAAACAAGTACTGCGTTTTCCTTTGGAATTCAGTCAAACCAAAAAACGCCATGTCCTTGAGATTCTTCTTGGCGCTTTCTAGGAGGACCTGGGCCCTCTTCTTCTCAGTGATGAAGGACATGTTGTAGCAGCCCACCAAGCTGAGATCTGCAAGCATCCTCACCTGCCGATTGTTGGCCAGATTGTACGGGCAGTCCATAAATTGCTGGAGAGTGCAACCTGACCAGTCAATCCCGTCATAGCAAGTTGGTAGTTCCTCTAGTGTCGGTGTCCTCCCATCGCACATGTGTAGTGAAGTCTTCCACGTGGCTCCTCGTTGGACGTGCCTCCACTCACTGAGATAGCGCGACACAGGATCCCGCAACATTGTGATGTAATAGAACTTCCTACAAAAGAAAAAGTGACAACTTGTTGAGCAAAAGGATAATTTTCAGTTCTATTACTAACACGTCACAAAGATGCAAGCAACAACATTTCTTCTTCATCCAAAAGATGGTCTTTAATGTTCTTTGGAGATTACTATGTTATGGGATCAATTTCAGCACTGGACAAGAATACATCCTTTCTGATGGTATCTTCTATTCAATTTATCTAGCAAAATTTAGCTGACACTGCTAAGCAAATGCAGTGGAACCTCGTTGTAACAAATGGTTCTCTAGCTCTGAACAGAAGCTCGATTCTAGTCTCTTAAGAGCAACTCAAGGTCCAAAAAATGTCCTCAGATTCATGCATTTGTAGTAATTGGATGCACATACTTACTAAGCCATTTACGTTTTAAAGCGGTGATACATAATGCTGTTGTCAAACCACAAATTTGGTGCCAAACATGTTCTGGTACTGGTGTAAATTTAATGTCAAGTAAGCTAAGCCACACATATTATTGGCTACTTTCCTCTAAGATCGCACCTGCACATATGCAGCTCTGAATTTGAAGGAAATTGGATGTGGGAGGCAGTGTTATTTTATATATCCTCACCAGCACCTGGAGGAGTGTGTAGTATATTAGTATAATGGCAACATCAGTCCTGGAGGATACAGTTTACACACAATTACCCCTCTTCTCACTGCCTTCTCTTTCTTGCCATCAGAAAACAGTTTGTCATTTTCTCCTCTCAATATTCTCTTCCAAGCCCTAAAGTCATCGAGCATTATATTACTGTAGTTATATTCCTGTAGTGACAAGAACATTTTTCCAAACAAGATAGATTCCGCGCTGCAATAAATGTGGACAAGCATATATTTATCTGATCCAGCCAGAGAACTCCCCTGACCATTTATTCTCCCTGTCGAAGAGGCCTGTTCCTATAATAATAATTGTTAACAAATGTATTTTGCATTAGCAGGATTCAGTGACCCCCAGGACAGTCTCCCTACAGTCGTTTCCTTACTTCTGAAGTCCACGGCCCATTTTTGGGTACAACAACAAAAACATTGCAATTTACATTTATACAGCAAGTTCCACATTGTGAGGATGCCTCAAACTGCTTCACAAGGCTGACTGGATATCCAAGCTTGGGGGTGGTGGGGGGGTGGGAGGAAGAGTTTTTGATCAAAGCCAATTTTTATTTTACCTATTAACCCATTATCAATGCCATTTTCATATCCATAATGGGAGCAGTTTGTGAGGATAAGGAGTCTCTATTGTACTACTGTAAATTCTGGCTTGGTGATTGGTGTAGGGGATTCTTCACGGTCCTCAGCTACACAAACAACCCATTAATTTAACAAGGAAAATATGACTCCTGTTCCTAAAACGATATCACACACAGGGTGGCAAGCTGAAAGGCTGCAGGCCAGCGTTTGTTTTGAAGGAAAACACAGCTAAAAATTAGGCTGATTGGTGCTTCCCCCAGAATAAATTATAATCAAAGTCTAAGTGATTACATAAATAATTTACGATTCATTATCCATTGAGAGAATTATATGAATCCAGTTTACCTCATTACCACATAATAAAGATCAAGGGCTGCTTTACGGGGCAGATGTAATCTCCCCTTTCGCCCACAAAACATACAGTCAATTCACTTTACAGTATATTCTGTGAAGCGCGTTGAGACATCTCGAAGATGTGATGAGGCGCTATATCGAATGCAAGGATTATTATTATTATTTTCATAGCAAACGAGTCTGAATGTTGTCTTTAAAATGCAATGTTGCTTACAAATTGAAAATTAAACAAATTCAGTACGATGTTGATGTGATGACTTTGTTTACCTGAGACTAACAGCCAGAGGGATAAAGTGTTCTTTTTGTCATTTATGTTTGTTTGTTCTTTAAGCTTCAGCTGTAATACTGAGAAAGAACAGCTTAGCCAGCGACCAACACGCTCTCATTTCACTAAGGGAGCTTCTTTTGAAGGTCACTGGTGATCATGTACTCAGTAAAGCTCACAAAGTGAGTGATCAGGAACCGAAACAATTTGTGGTTTCACTCTCCGTAACTCTGCCACATTGAAGCCAACTGTAGCCTCAGATGAATTCAGTAAACTCAGGAAGGGGACCTTCCGGGAATTTTTATGACTTTTACATAAGGGCACAAAAAAGTGCAGCGATTTTGTCAACAAGAGCCATTGGGGAACTGTAGAAGGGGCAACCCTGCAATGCAGTATTGGGCCTGCCCGCAACAAACTGGATGAGGAGATCCTTCTGTTGGATTCTGCTCATTTCCACTTCACAAAATGTCGTGCAGGGGTCTATCAAATGCCGATTGCTGATACCAGCAATCTTTCCATTACGTGCTTAGAATGGGAAATTATTCACTGCTTTCTGCTCGTTGCACACAAAAGAGTCAGAGCAGATTGCTGCAGTAACAGAAATACTAGATTTGGGCTATTCGATAAAGCTTAACATTTAGATTTGTGCCACTGACTGGCTTCATTACCTGCCGAGTGCACTGCGTGTGCAAGGGAGGAACGATGGTAATTCAGTCAGCAGAAGGACTTTTCGTGCTGAGATTTTCCACTTATATATATCCTGGTGGGAATGCTAAACCATTATGGGTCAAGGCTTTTGGGCGTGTCAGCATTCTAATAATTACCAGAAGGTGCTAATGATTCTGTGACAATGACTGGTGGGGGGTGGGCAGCGACTGTAACCGTGACACTTAGGAGGACAAGACTGGACTATCAATGAACGATCAGGCTGCTATATAGTCTTTCACCATCAGCAGGTTTTCCTGCAGGAGGTTTTCTATTCCTTGGGGAAAGGTGGGTGGAGGTGAAGAGTCAAGCTTTGCATTTTGTTTTGATGGGCTGCAAAGTAACAGTAACTAGAAACTCAACCTAGCAAAAAAAAATCAATAGGACTGGAGGCCAAGGTTAATGAAGTTGATGCCACTGACAATGGTCTGTTGTACCTTCGTGTTGCAAGGGATGTGGAGAGATGGTGTACATTTAGAGCACAGATACAAGGAAATACAGTTCAGCGGTGGGACATTTATAAATATAGTGGCTGATCATTCACCCAGCTGGATTGAAAACTGTTTTGACAATAGAAAGCTGAGAGTGATGATGAATATAAATTGACTGTATGTGGGGGACAGCAACCAGCAATTCCCACAGGATGTGCGTAAGGTTCACTTTTGTTCACGCCAGTCACAAATGATACAGAACAGAACTCTTTCATGCAATATTTACAACATTTGCTGACGACACTAAGAAGTAATGTGGCCAAGCCACAAAGACAGCGAGACTGACAACGTTCAAAGGGATCTGAACCAATGCTGTGTTTATCCAGGAATGGAATTTAATGCTGATGAATGTGTTGTGGTCAAACCAACTGATAGTGGACTGGAAACTCATTGTGACTGGGAGAATCAACAAGCTCCAAGCTTATAAAGAGACCACAAATTCAGAGGAGAGCAAACCTTATCAGATTTTTTTTCAAAACTATTAAAGCTATTCAATATTAAATTGTAGCAGATTAAGGAAATGCCATTGTAAGGAAATATACAGTGTACAGTCAGATGCAGTGGATGTTAAAGATTCTCTGGCACGATTTGAAATGCCAATGGAGTTTTTCCCAGTGTCCTGGCCAACAATCCCGCAAAATAAAATAAGGCATTCATTTCTTGGCTGTTTGTGGGACACTGCTGTGTCCAAATGGGCTGCCATATTTGGTGACAAATACACATTTAGAGTAAATTATATGAAGCAATTGAGACGTCCTTCTAACATGAAAGACGCTATACGAAATGCATGGATTATTTATCATTATTATTATTTTGCCAACTCCCAAGACAGCACTGGCAAAATATTGAAAAGCTGCTTCCAAAATAAAATTTAAAAAAATTAACTGACAAGTGACAACACTAATAATAATAATCCTTGAATTTGATATAGCGCTTTTCACGTCTTCTAGGCGTCTCAAAGCGCTTCACAGAATATACTGTAAAGTGAGTTGACTGTATATTTGTGGGCGAAACGCGGCAGCCAATTGTGCACAGCAGTGTCCCACAAACAGTCGTGGATTGAAGTTACCAAATTATTATTGTTTTTTTTCTTGAGGCATTATTATCAGGTGTGTGGAGTATGGAAACTTGCCCAAGGTTTCGCCCTGCCGGGAATCGAACCCAGGTCTCTTGCTTGTGAGGCGAGTGCTCTAACCACTGAGCTACAGGATACGACTACAACAATTAGCAGGGAGCAACACACTATTCCCAAGTGGGAATTCTCAAACAAAAAACATTCGAGCCAATAGTTGTGAATGGAAATAGAAACGCAGAAACATTTCCTTAATCAACGGCACCTATCAGTTCAAATTTACAAGACTGAAAACTGCGTGTGTATTTAGTGGTTGCAGTTCAATGCCTCCCTGCAGGTTCTCCTCAGGCTCTTCCTCTAACCCAGGCTGCATTCATTATTAAAGGTGGACGATTTGGCAGAGAGTAAACATCTCTTAGCCTTTTCCTCCTCTCTTTCTTTCCTTCAGGCACCAACTTAAGCTAGGATATGGTTACACAGGCACTGGCATCCCTCCAATAGCTAGCCCACGTGATATTCTTCATGCAGGAGCCGAGATGATGACTACAGACAGGGTATTCAATCATGCAGAGCATTACAGCTGAAGCTGAGTCTGACTCAATGTCCAGACGCTGCACTTTGCTGGAGAAGGTCAGTGGATAGCAATCAGGGGCATGGACCTGAGCTAATTCTTCCCTTCTCCAGCCAAGGATTTCAAGGCCAATTTTAGCATCCCCAGCCCTTCACTGGCAAAGATCAGCAGACTTCGGTTTAGGCAAGAAATCAAATCTGCGACCTTGTAAGATATAAGCTACTGTACCTGCGGAGGATAAAGCAAGACAATCCCAACCTCAAATCGTAGTGTGTGCAATGGAAACTTGGAATTAGACTCGAAAAATACTCATCACTTGAAATAATCATTGAATTGAATACTGCAATCTAAATATCAAAGGCATACGACTGGACTAAGAAGGGAATGTTCTTCACCGCTGAGATCAATTGTTACTGATACAATACAGTAAAAATGCTTCAGTTTACAGAACAAAAATAGCTCACCACTACTGTGCATCATCTCAGAGTCCCTTTTCATAGCAAAAGCAATGTTTCTCTTTTGAAAGAGTCTTTTGCCAAGTGACAGATGTCAGTTCATTCACCTGGTTGTGCAATGCAACACTGCTGAAGAGCGGATCAATTCTGTTTAACCCTTTCTTTATTTTTCATCGCTAATCTTTGAAAGAGAGGCCTTGTCAAACCTAACCCATCAACTTACATCCACTGAAAGCAGGATGTTTTAATACGAGGTAGAAGATTTTTCATTCTCGAGACAAGCACTGTGAGATGTTCACAGGATCATGTTCAAAGCACCAAATAATTGAAGTCGTGACATTAGGGATAAGCACCAACTGGTGACTTGTCCAATAAGACACTTGAAATGTTATCTCCAAAGATAGGACGGACCAAAAATTAATGTTAAAATAATTACAATGAAACTTCAAGGTTGATGCTAAACATACCATAAAGGTTATCAGTGAAAGGACTATAATGACACACTCCACATGGTTGCCTTTGTAAGACTTTTGCAAAATATGCAAATGATGTTTGTAAAAAGCAGTGTGTAAGTGTGTGGGTATCTCACTCAGTTTCAAAGAGTTACGAACATTACAAATTGTACGATTGTATGGGATTCTACAGCGACAAAAATGGGGGTTAATGTACTGTCAATGAAACCGTGCTGTAAATATGAACAACTATAGAAAAGGAATGGCTCATTTATGACATTTGTGTGGAAACTGGATTGAGGTGAAAACAAGGTTAGGAAAACAGTGAATGCAGAGATAACCACTAGATGGCGATGCATCCACACCACAGATTACAGTCGAAACTGCAATCATATGCGTTCGTTCAGGTCTGATGAGGAGCCATCGTCTTGCCAGAGAGGACGCACGACAACTCGGAGAATGTCGCAAAGTGTAGCAGAAGCATTCTTCAAACAGCCCGAATGTGGCCAAAACGGTTCGAGCCACCAGCGCTTCAGAAATGGTGCAAAAACCTAAATCGGCACAATCTTCGTGGGCAAGCGTTTGAAAGCAAGAGAGAGATGTTTGGTAATCAAACCGCACATTGACGTAAATCACACCAAGACTACAACAGCGTCACTGCCACACAACATAATCTTGACGCGAATGCCACAGAGGTCTGTTGCTCCTTAATCTAACGTGTTTTTTTTCATGATAGACAAAGGTCTGTAAATTGAATTTTACAGTTATCAAACCATCACAAAACTGAACAATGTGTGTATGTTTTTTTACGGGTGGGGTGTGGAGGGTAAGTATGCAAACATGCAAATCACTCCCGCAGGATTTCTGATTATTGACTGTTTCAGAGATTTATGCAGCGTCACAAGAATAAAAGGTTGGTTTTGAATGGCTTTAAAAACGGGAATGGCTTTAAAAATGTAGCAACGTTTACCACATTTATACCTAGTGGGAGTGAAAGAAATGTGAAAATCAGAAGACTGTTGGAAGTCTTTCCCGAGTCATCTGGAGGCAACATTTGTTGTCAAACGTGGAAATCAGTGCCCGCCCTTCTACTCTGACCTTCCAGTAATTAGGCTCAAGGAAGAAAAGCGCTTCTCCCACTCAGGCTCGTCCGCCTCTGGCTTCCACTCTGAAGCCAGTCATATTCCATTCCCCAGCAATTCCTCACCTTGATGAGTGCAAAACGTTCAACCTTAAAAAGATATTTATGCGGTTCTTGCTCTTCCACAGTAATTATCTCTTGGAAATGAGACAGTAATAACTTCCACTCTTTAACACGCACCTCACCTTTAAGAGCTAGTTCACAGAAGCAGTGGTGATCCTGATTAACCTTCATCGCATAGAAGGCAGAATCATTTATATGACTGCTTGCTGCCCAGGACCTGGAATACATTGAAGGCTCATTGGCTCCGTGCCCTAGTTTGGAGATGGCCGGCCAGGCTGAATTACCTTATATTATCAGTATTGCAATCTTGCTCCTTGGCAACATTGTGGGTTGTAAATAGAGGACTGAGTAATTTATTTATAACTTTGCTAAAGGAATATACTCTGTTGTTTTAATGTTCTAATACATCATCGTGGGTCATGTTCAGCATAAGCTTTCCCTTCAGGCTTCCCACAGTGGCAATCTCCCTCCAGGCAAAATAAATAAAAGAACAAAATCGCAAGGTTCAGCACGACATTTCTTTTCTACACCGTGTTTTCTCTTAGCTATTAAATTCATAGTCCCTTTATTAACATCAAATATTACCCTGATACTGACCAGGAGAATTATTCTGTGAATATCTAAGGCTCACGAACAATTGGGGAAAAACGAAGTAGTTTAAGCCGTAGCCTACAATTACGTAACTCTGCGCAAATTTTTCATTACTTGGAAAAATATTTGTTAGCGTGGAAGGGGAAGGACATGAAGAAGGTTTATATCCTGGTACTTTCTTACATGTCAAATTGCTGCCTGAATGTCTCTAAGGATATGCCATCCCTACTTAACCGATCTTTGAGTGAGCTGTGTTTGTAGGACACGCATGGGTGCTTTTTATCTTGCTAGTTTTCCAGGCGAAGTCCCAATTTTACTGCTTCAGTGGATGAAGGGGGAGGGTAGTGAGGGGAGGCGACACCTGATCATATGCCAAATTTCTTCAATTGCCCAAAATGTGGCTAGCCTACTGAACAATGCTGAATAATGTGTTAATGCAGTGTTATCCCAATATGAATTCCACAATACTCTTTAAATATTGTTATTGTAAGTGGACATTACGACAAGTTATGGTATAACCCAACACAATTGGCTCTGCGTCCCATTTTTAGACGGTGGAAGAGAATATAAGGACGTGCATTTTTTTCCCTAGCTGGGAAGTATAGGATTTTAAGTCTTTTACCTGCCAATCTGTTGTTAGTGCATTTGTCGATGAGTGTGACTCTTGTCCATTAATTGTGGAGGTTTATTTCCTTTCAGAACAAGCTTGCCAAACTGTAGCAATTTTCATCAAAACATTCAACAGAGCAGCGATTCTTTGTTATTCAGAAAAAAAAACATAAAATGTGCAATGCAAACAGTGAAAATAGTATGTGGAGTTTTTGCAGCAGACCAAAAAGAAAACAATTTAAGTCTAAAAATGTGGCCCCTGTCTCCTGCTCTTTCCACAAATCCACAAGAGCCTTGGCTCTTGCCAACCTGCGCCTAATCTGTCTGGAATTAGGTAAGCAGGATGCATCCCTCCAGAGAGAGAGTGTGTATGCCATTCCAATAAATATCTCTGGAAATTCCATGTGTAGGTGGAATGCATGGACCTCTGGCTTGGATACTGTTAAGCGTGATGGTGGGTAATTCGCATGTGTCAGACACCTGACTGAACAGAAAAAAAATCCACAAATTCTTTTCCATCCCCTCCTCTTTCTCAGAATTAATAATAATGAATAGCAGGATGGTCACTTTTTGGACAACAATCACAGAATTCTCCCCTCCCTCATCTTCCCCATTTCATACTCATTTCTTCACTCCAATCGTGAAAGTGGATTGATTTGGAGCCCAGTGTCTGGCATCGGCGTATTTCAGCAGGGGGTGGTGGACAACAGATTATATCCCACTCAATAATGGGTTTTGAAAAAAATGTTCTGTTTTTTTTGCCCTATTTTGCCTCTCTGCAGTTCAAAGGAGCACTAGGGTGTTGGTTTCCACAGAACCGCACCTCGCACGAATTGGAGCCTTCAGGATAGGAAAAAAGAAAATTGGGCAGATAGACTAATGGCAACTTTTAACATAGTCTCGCCAGTCGAATGATGCTTCCAGCCAGCAGCTCAGCTCATAAAAAATTGAAGGTTATAAAATTTGTGTGCAACTTGCCCAGATTTACTAGTTCTTTGACTCATGCAGGCTGCGTGGGTACAAAATAAGTGCATTATTACCAGACTTATTTTTGCCAGTGGCTATATTCAATGGCAAATCCACTGTCACTCAGGAGAAAATCACAAACTTTCCAACACAAATTACTTCCAATGAACTACTGCAGCTTTAAGATAAAATTGGAAGCGACAGGAATATGTTCATGTGAAGCACAAAATATCTCAAAACTATCTCACAGCTTCAGATCACTCTCACGATCATTTTACTCCCTCCCCACTCCCCCAAAGGGTATTTGGTGGTTTACAGAAGAAGGTCTAGATTGAAAAATTCGCCAGGTTGCAGATATGAGTTTTCGTGACAGAGGAATGAATAGCAGGAACTCTCCACACTGTGTGATAGCTGCTGTCAGTCTTATGTTTGAAACATAAAAGAAATGGGCAAGATTCATTCTATGTTGTTAATTGACATCACAAAATCGGTGCTTCCTTGAAAGCTCAATGAGAAAGCGCATTGCCCAGTTTCAAAATTTGCTCTGCACTGACTGTTTCCAGCCAGTCAGAAGCATAACAATTATCCTCAATGTTCCTCGCAGAGTAAGAAATCATCATTTATATATGGTTTTATTCTGTACAGCCTCTGCTGCTTTGTATTATCGAAACATCAGCATCGAGATGAGATATAGCAACAAAAGATTGCAAGGCAACTACTTAAGTTTATCCAGAGCAGATGTAGTCAATTATTAGGGAATAACACAATCGTTAAATGTTATAAGAGAAGAAAATTAAAATCCAGCCCTCATGGACAGAATATAATCTTATTGGCACAGGGGATGGTCAATGTGAGTCTCAAAATTACCTATTTTTTATAGCATCTTATTTTCCTGTTTGGACTCAAGTCAAAGCTGGAATCAAACAGTCGCCACGATATTGTGTTGTGGATAGGAACCTGCCTCCAACAGTCAAAACAACTAAGTTACAGAGGTACCCACAACTTCACGTTCAACTGTGAAGCGGCCACGATTGAAACAGAATGAGCAAACACTGGCAAGGAGCTATACCAGGGACTGATTACACAATTATACTGAGGAGCTATTCCAAGTCTACTAGAGCTGTGGAATACATCCTGGTGTTATATTGGGCACGGATTCCATAGCAGCAAGATCACCTGGTTGATGGGTCAAGACAAGAATGTATTTGAGTGGGAGACTGTCCTGTGTTTTGATTTAAACACAGTACACAGAGAAGAATGAATGTGTAAGATAGTTATATTTAGAACTTAGGAGAAACAGCAAAAGAAAGGACTGAGAAATGATAACAATAGCTGAACCAATGTGAAAACATAACAGGGAAAGACAAGGGAGGTTGGGACAGAAGTGAAGGGTCAGATATAAAATGACAGACATTTTCTTGTACACAGAGTGTGAATGACTAAGACCCTGCGAGATTTGGAAAGCCCATGTCCAACAGAGGTGGGGTGGGGGAGGAACAGACACAGTGGCAATACCTCTAGAGGCAGCCAGCGCTAACATTCTGCGCTCACACAGAAGAACTTGAGATCAATTGTGCCACAAACAATTATAAAGACAAGCGTGAAAGAGGGAGTGCATCCAAAATCTCCTCTAATCTCCTCGACTGCCATTCCCGAAAACCTGCAGCGTTAAAGATTTAAAGAAAAAACATTAAAAAGTCATTTTCCTCTTTTATAATGAAATAAAACAGAGCAGCAGAAAGATTCCATTGTTTAATGGGAGCTGTTGCAGATGAATTATGGTTCCCCTTTTATCCTCATCCTTGAATTAGTTCTCCTTTTCATGTCGGACTCTTTCAGGTAATGAATTTCCTTTGCAACCGGCAGCATATTTCAGAGAATGATGGTCTGTTCCTTTCGGAAGCAACATTTATCCTCAAGGTTTGATGATCACGGGTAGAAACAAATCAAATGATTGACCACTGCTGAGCGCTCTGGAGATGGGGGTCTGACTTGTGAAGTTCAATGACGGCAGAATGATAATTGTGGAACATGAAATAGCAGAAAATGTGTGACTGGGACAAATCCAATTTTTCTGCGCTCACGACTTGAGGATTAAACATTCTTCCTCAGGAAGCTCGTAACGTGATTGATACGGGTGTAATTTGCCGCTCATTCTGGGGTCTCCTGGGGAAGACCAGATGGCAAGGTAGGTTTGGGCATTTGATCAAAACTGGTGTTGCAGCTACATTGACCACAACAAAACCTGTAAGCGTGTTAGCAGATAGAAGTAACCCAGTGGTTCCAAGTGAATATGCCTTTCCCCTCCCCTCTAAGCGAGTTCTCTCTCCACCCTCCCACAAGCACCCCTTCTCTTCTCAGCCAGGTCCAAATTCACGCAGGTGTATAGGTTTGAAGAGCTAGTCCACAGAGTCATTCTTTCTTCATCAGATGCTGATGGCCCTGCCGAGCATTCCTACAATTTTCTGACCCTATTTCCAAGATTCTACATTAATTTTTATTTAATCCCAGTAAAGTCTTCATAAGGTAAAACTCCAAACACATGTAACATCTAATCCAAAGTGGGGAGCTCAAACAAAGCAAAGCACTAACCATCAGCCGCTATTCTTAAAATTAATGCAACTCAGGGAAATGGAGCAGAAATAGAAGTGGTTTGGGACATTCCAGACCACTTCCTTTCACATCAATTACCCCAAATCCAATGGACAGCCACCTCTAGTTTCAATAATTTCACCACCCATTAACTGCTTGAGTTAAAATTGTAGACCAAGCATGTTTATTAAATGTAAATTTTAAGCCAAGCATAGAAGAAACCCAAAACAAAAACAGAGAGCTGGGAAAACTCAGCAGGTCAGGCAGCATCTATGGAGAAAGGAAAGTTTCTCCATAGAAATAGGTCTCCTGACCTGCTGAGTTTTCCCAGCTCTCTCTGTTTTTGTTTCAGATTTCCAGCATCTGCAGTATTTTGTGTTGGATAGAAGAAACCCAAATGGTCTCGTTCTTTATAATCTGTAGAGTAATTATACTCGTCCATTGGCAAAAACTGACTTTCAAACTTTACTAAGTTAGAGGACATGGAATCTGTGTATAAAGTACAAGTTTTGTATTCAATGTGTAGATTGAATTGATGAGCAAATGATTAAATGGATCGTGGTTCAAAGATGTGCAAATTGGTTCCTTCTATATGCACTTTGTACAAATTCAGATCCAATCATAAAGCTTCTGAGCAAAACTAATTCTGCATCCAAATATACCTGTGAAAGCAAAAGGTTTCCAGACACTGGCTCATGCTTTTAGTCTGGTGAGGAGACAGCTTTTTATGCATTCAATGATCTACTGCCTTTGATAAGACTGCATTATATTATACTGGGTAGAACAGATGTCTGGGATGCATTATGACTGTAACACACTGCATGGTTCAAGTTGCATCATGAACTATAAGAGGTTGAAGCATTTAAGAGCCTCGGGCAGACTCAGACCATTTTCTTTATGATGATACTTTTCCAAATATTTGGTTAAAAGACTTTTAAGAATTTCTGAGTGTTATTCCTGTGTTACGTGATAATTGCTATTTCTGCTTTTCTGGCTGCACCGTGTTTAGTTGTGAAAAGGAAACAATCGTTTCCAATGGCACGTGCAACTATCCTTCAGAGTAAGTCAACAGCTACTTTTTCTATCGGGCATCAAGAATTAAGTTGATCTCAGTTAGATCTCAGATATAAGAAGAGGAAACTGCAGCCAGAGTTTCCACTTCAGACTCCTACTATGTGACCCACTGATGGAAGCCACATGTCCATGATCAGTGAGTGAGGAACCTGGGTGAAGGCAGGGATCCAGCTCTGCTGTAACAGCTCCATTGTCAAATACAGTTTGCTAGCTCACATATGGAGAATGGTCACGGGGAAAATGTATCAGGAGATGTCTGTTGCCGGGGTGGGGGCAGGGGGGAGAAGGGGAGGCTGGGGAATGAGAGGATTAGATTGGAAATGGGGGCAATGAGAAGCAGCATTTTAGTGATATTATTAATCCACTCAATTTGACACAGAATGAATGTTTTCCAATCGGTAAAATGGACACGCAAATAATTCCATTTATTGTGTGTTGATGTGGAAAATCAATACAGGTATTAATCTCAAATGCTGTATTATGCTACAGGAACAAACAAACCAATCGCAGTTCCCATTAAGCTAACATTCCAGAGAAAGAAAAAACAATTTTGCGCTAAGTGCCTCACTCACTTAACAGAAGCAGATAGTGTTTGCAATATGAAAAGGAACAAACTGATATTTCCTATTTTTCCCTATGTGAAACATTTCTCTGGAGTAAAATGGTGACTACCATAATCACAAGATAAATAGACTGTTTTTTTTTAAAAAAAGCAATGCTAAACAGCAAGTGAGGCCATTGCATACAAGACTGAGAGAAGATCTCATTTTGTGACAAGGATGTGCAGTAAGCAGTTGGGGGGGGGGGGGGGGGGGTGGGGGGGGGGGGTTGGGGGGGAGGTGGGCAGAGATGCCATTAGTTTACAAGGTTGAGTCCATGCATGACCGAAGTTTGACCCAGGGCCCTTCAAGGAGTCAAATTCACAATCACTATGGTGCAACTCAAATATTTTTCATCCCCCGCCCGACAAAACCACTAAATAATTCAGTTTCATCATTTCAGACAAAATTTACACTCTGAGTGAACTCAAACATTCGCTCTCCACCCCTCCCACCCCCAACCACAGCCTGACAATTACCTTCCTTTAGAGACCAATTATGTTTGGTATGATAAACCCTTCATTTCAGCACTTGGATGTGCCACTGCTTTTGATGCAACATGCATTGTTTAAGGTTCCATGATAAACAAAAAAACAGCACACGAAAGGTTCAACTCTGCAGAACATTGCAGGCATAGGTCTTGTTAATGGTTTTGCCCAAAGGAGGTGGTCTATTGAGACATTGCCACATTTATTATTGATCACTCGAACTCACTTCCCTATTTCAGTGCAGAAAGGCTATATACAACCACAGAGTTCTGGCTCCTTGACAACCTCGTATCATTCAACTTACTGGGGTCAACATCAGGACAAAACACTCAAGTGGTAGTTCAACCGCCGTCTAAACTGCACGGTTAAAAGAAATGCACTCTCTCTCACGTGCTAGTTTATACATCAGATTCTCTCTCCTCAAAGGATTTCCTTTGTTAACGGTTTCGTAGAAACGCAGTTCATTCCTTTCACAGGATTCATTTGTAAATACAAATCCAGACCTCGAACAGTTAACCAGAGTGTACAAAGCAAATCAAACAACTAAACTCATCACAATTGAAATCCAGTTTTGTGCAATAATTTGGCATAAACTGTAACTAGATCTGCCTATGAGAAAAAAAAGCAGAAAAAGAGACCCACACTGCTGGAAAGTGCCTCTGTGTGGTCCTTGGAGTGTTCATGTTGCCCTCACTTGCTGGTGGTACAATTGGCTTCAGTGACACTCAAGTTTAGGTGAAGCTTTGTCAGAAATCAGCCAGTGTTGTTATTATTCAAACTGCCAGCATTTAGCTAGCACCTATTGGACCACACCAAGAATTATTGTCAGAAGAACAGAACAGAAACCTAGGGTGGGAAAAAAACATTCCTCTTGCACCATTATCACACTGAAACTGATAACAGTAATCCTTGCATTTGACAGAGCGCTTTATCACATCAACAAAATGTCTCAAACAATTTACTATAAACTGTAGTGATGGTGTATTTGTAAGTGAGTGTCACAACCAGTTTGTGTACATTAATGTCTTATGAGCAGCCCTAGTGAATCACCATTGTTTTAATATCTTAGCCAGGACACTAGGAGAAAATTCCTTTCTCAGTTCAAATAGCATTATGGCATTTTTTCTTAACATCCACCTGAACAGGCAGACGGGGCCTCAGTTTAATGTCTTATACAAAGGACGGCACCTCAGACAATGCAGCCAGTGCTCCCTCAACACTGCAACAGAGGGAAGCTTAGTCTGTGAGCTTAGAGTCCTTGAAGGTGGTTGCGCTGTTATCAGCTCCAGACACATTGGAGGAGAGTAAACAAACAATTGGGTGAAGCAGGCAATTAGGACAAATACAAGATCAATATGCCAGAGAAGCAGACATGCAGACTCCAGAGTCAATTCCAAGATAACTTTGCAGCTTAAGCGGGCCCAATGGGAAACTGGGTTTGACCTGAAAAGGAATGGTTTAGGTGCTAGTGCCTTGTAAATCAGTGAGCAGTGTAAGCCGGCATCCATTAACAGGTGTTAAGTTCTCAAAGTTGATCCTTGAATGATTCTGACATGGTGAAGCTGTGTGCGGGTCAGTCTACTCCAGCTGCTTTAAAGTGACAAGTACAGCAGTTCTCAATTTCTATCGGTACCTAAGGGAGGAGTTGAAAGGCAGATGCACGGTATGAGTTACCAGATGTAAGATCCACTCGCTGTTCGGTATCTGTCTTCCATTAAATTCGCACATGGTTCTCACCGTAATGCAAGAAATTGTAGCAGGATTGCAGTCATAAATAAAATAATACAGCTTAAATAAAAACTGACACCGTGTAAAGAAAATATCTCAGTTTGCACTCCTTTCAAGCAAAAACTTAAATTGTTTTGTTTTTCCTTTTGATCTTATTCAAGTTGCGGGGGGAGAGGGGGAGAGGAAGAGAAATAGAGAACTCGTTAGATTAACTTTATGATTCTCTTCCCCACCCACAGGGCTGTTGAGTTGAATTATAGAATTCATCTAACCACATGGGACACAAACTAGGAATCAAATATGTGTCTTTCAGTGTGTGTGTGCCAAATTGGTGCACTGGCAGTGGATTTACCAACTGATCCACCTAAGAGTTTGCAAAGTCTTACTTATGTGAGCACAAAAAGAAATATAGTTTTGAAATTGCATTTCTTACCTATTTGATCCAGTCAAGAGTCGGGGATACAGGATAAATGAGCAGGGAGCAAGGCCAGGCATCGCAGGACAAGCAGCGTGGGAAGAAAGAAAAATTTTAATTAGTTGTCGTTCTTCTTGATAAAAATAGAAAAAAAGTGGACAAAAAGCATGATCCGCTCAAGTTATTACTCATGTTCGTCAAGAATAAACTGAATATCGTACCCCCCCCCCCCACACCGCCCCCATTAAAACAGTTTACACTGCAGTAAGCAATTCAATTTCTGCACCAACATTGCTCAGTCAGTAACAGTCGCACATATATAATCACAGTGCGAAATGAGATTCCAACACAAAAGTTTGGACTGTTGGGCTCTATTACCCAAAGATTGCATTGGGAATCGGAGTGAATAAGTCAGTAGAGGAGGGAGGGAGAAAGAAAGAGGGTCACTCGTCAAGTCTGACTCTTGTCAGTGAGTGTCGGCAGGCTATTTGACTTCAGGCTGGGGGGGGGGGGAGGGGGACGCTTGGCACAATCAAGGCTGATCCTGTTAATGTCCACTCAAACGTGTGAGTGCTGAATATTAAATGGCTCATTTTCCCTTTTATTTCAGAGGCACTAAATCCTTGTACCTGATTTGCAATTGCAAAGCACATATTGCTGTCCAATGTCTGATCAAGTAACAACATTCGAACCTGGACTCCAGTATGTAGCTTGATGCAATGCTAGCCAGTGTCTTTGGTCACTAAACCATCAGGGAGCTGTATATATACTTGGCACAGTTCATGTGAATCGCACATTCAATTGCCGATTGAATTGTCCCTCTATCATCAATGATAACCTCAAAGTGGTGCAGATAATGTTATGCTTTTTAATCAAGCTTTCCCCTCATCTGTCACTGCCTAGTTAAATTGTGGGTAAGCATTAAAGAGGATTTTGATTGCAATTTTTGATAAAGATTCCCCAGACAATGAAAGATTCAGAGACTGAATGAAACCAGTCATTATCCAGCATCAGAGCTTCTGCCAACAAGTTTTCCAGATCAAAAGAGGAATTGGAGATAAAAAAATTAACCCACCCCTGATAAACAACAAAAACAAAATTACATTTATAGAGCGCCTTTCACATCAGGAGGACATCCCAAAGTGCTGGACAGTTAGGGGTCAGGAGCCGAGCATGGGGGAGGGGTGAGGGAAAGCAGAGAGGTGGGAGGGCGACTGAAGGCACGATCGAAGAGGAGGGTCTTGAGACCGGCCTTGAAGGAGGCAAGGAAGGAAGTGAGACAAAGCGACCGTGGGATGGAGTTCCAGAGTGTGGGGGCAGAGAGGCTGAAAGCCCGGCCACCGATGGTAGGGCGGGTCAGGCGGGAGACATGGAGCAGGCTGGAGCCCGCTGAACGGAGGGAGAGGGCAGGTTGATAGAGAGTCAGTGGGTCAGAGAGGTAGGAGGGAGAAAGTGAGGACGAGGATCTTGAATTCGATCCTCTGGGGGATGGGGAGCCAGTGGAATTGGGCGAGGGTGGGAGTGATGGGATCACGGAGCCTGGTGCACGAGAGTACACGAGCTGCAGAGTTTTGGATGATCTGCAGCTTGTGAAGGGAAGAGTTGGGAAGGCCGATGATGAGGGAGTTTCTATAATCGAGCCTGGATGTGACGAATGTGTGGGTGAGGGTTTCAGCAGCCTGAGGGGTGAGGCAGTGGCGGAATCTGGCAATGTTGTGGAGGTGGTGGTTGGCAGTGCCAGTCATGGCACGGATGTGGGGGAGAAAGGACAGTTCAGGGTCAAACAAGACACCCAGGTTCCTGACTGGCCATGGAGGCTGATGCTGCCAGCGCCCGAGGTGCGAAGGCGCTAGCGCGAGCCAATCCAGAGGGCCTCGGTCTTGCTGATGTTCAGTTGGAGAAAGTTGTCCCTCGTCCAGGACTTGATATCGGACAGGCAGTCGGTCAGGACACCAGTAGTCCTGGAGTTGAGGGTGGAGGCAGAGAGATAGAGTTGGGTGTGATCCGCATACATGTGGAAATGTACCCCATGTCTGCGGATGATGTCACCAAGGAGGAGCATGTAGAGGGTGAAGAGGAGGGGATCGAGAGCAGAGCCCTGAGGAACACCGCACGAGACAGTGCGGGGGCTGGAGGAGAAGCCGTTTGCAGAAACGAAGTGGATCAAAATGAGGAACAGAATAGCCTGCTGCATCCAACGCAGTCATAAGCAAGGTCACTCCAAAACTTTCTGCAAAAACACTGTGGGGATTGTGACTCTTTAAAGGCATTTTGGTTTAGTAGTAACCTCACAATATAACATTCACTTGGTAAAGCATGTACAGTACAATGAAATGTGTCCCTTTATGTTACTTGGAGATCTGACAAATGATCTCGCTCAAACAATTTCTGTTAAGGTTCCGTTTCATACAGAGATCAGATCATCGTGTTAGCTAGCCACTGTGCAGGTTACAACAAAACAACATTTGTATAGCGCCATTCACATGGGGAGGATGTCCCAAGGCACTGCTAAAACCTAGGGTACAAGCACAATCAATGTATTTGAAGCAAAATGCACTGCCAATCAAGTGGCTACACCTTTTTACTATCCTCGGCTACTTTTATTTAGCTTCAGCTATTTAGCTCCTCTCTAGTCCTTGAAGTCAGGATCACGAGAAGGAGTGACGAGTGATGTCATGGCAAAACATTTGTGCTGTCATCGTTGCTTTCATGATTGCAGCACATGTTACGTGATGATACCCCTCTCGGCTAGCCCCCATAGCTGCCTAACGTGGCTTACGTGCCAGTGACAGCCAGCACTGAATGGAGCTGTAAAGTGACGCAGCGGAAGGTAGGTCCTTTCAATGATTTTCCCCATCTACAGTAATGTACACAAGCAAACCTGACATTACGTGCACAAGCTGAAAGCAAACCAGGCTTCATTCTCATTCTGTTCTGGGGAGTTGTAGCCTGCAAGACTACTCAATAATACAGGGACAATAATTAAGTGAAGGTGAATAGTAAAGCACTTGACAAAATGACAAGGAGGTGCTAATAGCTTTATTACCAATCATCAATCACCTCAGAGCAGAAACTAACTGAAAATGAATGTCAACAGCAATCATTCTGAAAGCAAGTAGCTTCTCAACAACAAGTTGCACTTACATAGTGCCTTTCAAATAGGGAGAACATCTCAATGTGATTCACCAAGACTGAATGGGAGCCTGGACTGAAGGTGCAGGTAAGTCTCCAGACAGGTTTTGAAAGCAGAGAGGGAGGGATGAGGTGGAAAGATTTTGGAAAAGAATTCCAGAGGACTGGTCAAAGTGGCTGAATATTCGTGCGTCAATGATGGGCTGAAGCGGGCCGGGGCTAAAGGACTTATTTATCAGTATAACTTACACACAGGATTTATTGTACCCCCGTCAATTTTCAAAAAAATATATTCATAAATAGTATGCTTAGCTTTCCTAATGCCTCAATGGATAAACGTAGGGCAACCCTGTTATAATACAATTAAACACACCAGGTGGTTTACAGAGTATGATACAATCACCTCAAAGCATTTGTTGCTTGTAGCAAACTCTCAAAGTACTTTTTGCCCAATACCCATTTTTTTTTAAATCAGAAGAAACCTCGTTCTCTGTGTGGTTTCCATTCATGGCAGGCAGCCATAAAACAAGCAGAATTTTATTTTTGGATACCACACTACTGCCACTTTAAAATGTTGGCACCTCACGAACCAAATACCACAGAACGGTGGAATCCCTTCAGCTCATCAATCTAACACCTTAAAACCTCTCAGAAGCCAGCACTCTCTTCTGACAGATGCTTCCTATTTGTGAAGCTGTTTATATTGATTGGCCTGACTTTTTAAAAAACAATTCAAGTCTTTATCGAATTCTAGTAATATCTGCATTTGGTAGATTGCCTTATTGGAAATGTATCAAAACACTGACACTTGACATTGAGAGAAAGAGCAGAAAGAGTGTGCATCCTTATAGCACGTTATATAAAACACTGAAATTTCGCATAATGCTTTCCAGGTAATTACTCTCAAGGTTGGCGAGTGTATTTGTAGGCAAACGCCACCATCATTTATTTGCACCAAAGGGTTCCTCAATGAACCATGCGGTGAATGAGTAATTCATCTGGAGGATTGTAGGTCAGAACACTTTGGAACTTCCTCTTCTTCCAAATAACAATAGGATCTTCAAGGTCTACTTGAACCACTGATAGTCAGCACCAGTAACAATCGAGTAGCAACCCCTCACTAAAGCAGTGTAATACCAGCCTAGATGATCAACTCCAATCGTGGTGTGGGACCCAAACTCACAAACATCTAAGATGAAGTAAAGAGTGCTGCCAATGAAGCAAACTGACTTCCAAATAAATCTGGAACATCTCAGATGGAAAAGGTTATGGATTGCATGAAAGAGGAGACTATAATAAGAGGGAGAATCGAGCCCCTCTCCCTGCTGAAGATTTCTAATCAGAACTCACTGTCCTCATTCCTAGGTCCATTAATTCATTTGTATGTTATGTACCGAGGTGGACTTCTGATAGGCAGCACTTAAAGAGGTATATTATTTCCATGATCCAGTGCATCAGAATAGCACAATTAGATTCTCATTACAAAACCACACATACAACAACAAAATTATGTATAAAAGTGAAGGGGATAGATCAATTTCATGTTACTGTACCAAGTCTGCTCTTTACCTCTAGTGAAACTGTGTTTTCCCCCTTTCAACCATTGCACTTTCATTGACAGTTTTACAGCAAGACAAAGACTGTCATTAGCAGTTCCACCGCACAGCAGTGTAGGGTTGAGTGGCTATCTGGGTCTGAGGCAAACCCAATAAACTTTTCCTCTTACAGAATGTAGTGAGCTTGTTAGTTTCCATTTCATTTCCATTCAGATTGTATATTTCCTCTACAAAATATATAATCAATTCACATGACAATATACTCTGTGAAGCGTTTTGAGACGTCTCAACAGCGTGATAAGGCACTAGATCAAATGCAAGGATTATTATTATTATTCCATTTAAAGTAACCCAATATTTGAATCCTAATAAGAACTGCAACAAATTTACAGTCAAAGCCAGTGACATTTTAACACTGTACAACAGCTTGCACCTCAGAGCCAACAGAAGAATTAATGTGTGTGATTGATAGGTTGCTGGAGGGAGCGTCCACAGGAACAAACAGTTCACGCTCAACACTAACTCTAAAGAAGGGATCAAGTCCTAACACTGTGTGGACTACAGCAGCAGTAAGTAAATGTTTTCCTTCCTTCTGCCTCCCCAAGTAAATCCACAAAGTTAAAATATGACCTGTCAGAGAGCCTTTGCATATTTAGGATTATGCCAATTAGAACTTCTTTAAAAACAAATCCAATCCATTTAATTATTTTTCTGCTATAGATTCTTGTGGAACCATAACGTAGGGGTGGGAAAAGTGAATCAAATGTTTCAGGAGGAGAGAGAAAAAAAATGTGAAAGGGGAGAGATTTTTGCTGTGTAAAGAGCTGCAGAAACTCAAATATCTGTAAAAATAGCACCTAGTGCCTATGAAACTGGGGGATGTGGGATAAAAAAAGCAGTCAATGCCTTCGAGGAAAGGGAAGGAAGAATCCTTCTAAACTGGCAGCACATCAGAAAGATCGAGATAGTTTCAAAGCCTAATTTCATCAGGCAGCATGGGAAAGGTAATGAATGAACTATCTGTTCAAAAGATAGTCTATCCGGTGTGAAATAAAATTGCCTGGAGCTACCTGCCCAGTGCTGGTGAGCTATTCCTTTCATTTTATGGTTTTCGACACAATCATAAGTATGCGTTTCAATGAATGCTGGGAGACTGCATCTTGCTTTATACCATTAACCATTATTTCACAGTAAAGAACATGCAAAGTAATAATTTTCTGGGCAGTAAATTCAGCATCCTATTACATTTCATGGCTTTGCAGCTATTGTACCCAAAGAAATCCAGCTCTTTTCAGCAACTGCCAGAGAAAATCTCTTCTCTGCAGTCTAACTACAGGTGGGAATTAATCTATGTAGGAGCATGAGAGGCCATTCACTGCCTGGGGCTTGGAGAGAACTGCTCCATCTTGTATGGGTACAATGACATTTGCCGTAATTTTCACTGAGGCAAGTCAGAGTTATCAGGAATTCTTCTTATTCACAGTCAACTCTTGTTTTTTTTTCTTTAAATTTTCCCCAAAAAATGATAGGAGGAAGGAGATTCGACACAAACATTAATAAAACAATTTGAATGGTCTCCTAACAAAAAAAATAACAAAAAAGATAATTCACATTGGTTAAAAATGAGCTTTCTGAATTTGTGTCTGTATCTGGTTAACATAATAAAAATCAAGTCATCTCTGCCCGGTTTTAAACCTAGCTTAGTAAGTCTCAGATTGATTCCCAGACAGGATTGCAATAACAAAGCTACATCTGGCCTGAGCAAGAGAAAATATAAAGAACCTGCATTTTTGCCAAAATTTCTCAAAGCATTTCTCAAAATTACTGTCCTTGCCTTGGTTATTCTTGTAGACAAATCCAGCCACCATTTGCATCAGTGAAGTATACGAATACATCTAGGAATTTCTATAAAATCCTACATTGCTATTTGAATCCTTTAATCTGAAGGCTTGAAATAGAGTCATAGATCATTAACATCCATCGGAAAAACAGTTACAATTTTATATAAAAGGCAGCATCTCTGACAATGTAATGCTCCACCAGTACTGAGCTGACATTTTAACATTGGGTTTGAACCTACAAACTTTTAATGTAGTAAAGTATATAAAGAGTCTAAGAGAAGGATCAATGTCCACAGGTCTTTCTGTCCTATAATTAAGATGGATTTTTCGGGACTTTCCAATTCATCAGGGTCATCATCAAGCAAACATCACAGATTGCAGATAAAAATGTCCTGACAAAATCCAGTTTAAGCAACTTTAAGCGTAGCCGAACCAATGCAGTATTAGGCAGGATTCCTCATACTGACTGTTAGCCAGTGACTCATCCTGGAAAGTCAGTGTCTGTGGATGTGATTCAACAAGAACCAAGAAACCGTAACAAAATATTTAAATACCTTTGGATTAAAATAGTAAGGATTCCCTGAAGAGTCATTGTTTGGGCAAAAATAATTTCCACTGTTATCAGCTAAATAACATCAGTGACATGACAAAGATTATCTGTTATCGGTTGACATCGCAGTCACAGTCTTAACACCATCATCCATTGAGCACAAGCCCGTGAAATTACCCTGTTTTCATGTTGCTTTGAATCTTCCTCCGCCTTCCCTTCATCAATAGCCTTCAAGGCATCAGGATGTGTACTATCTGCATTGTTCACAGTCCCCACCCTGTCAGTCCTCCCTATCAACTGCATTAGAAAACAATAAGATCTGCATTTGCTAATGTGCCTCATCACATCAAAATATCTCAAGAGTGTTTCACACCATGAATAACATTTAAGTATTGGCAAATGGTGCACAATGAGAGGAATGACCAAATTCCTTTTTTTTGAAGAGTAAGGGATACAGGTCAATATCAAGTCCCAGGTTTCAGCCCAATTATTTCCTGCAGTTGTAGCTTACAAACTACAGAACAGATCTTCAGTACATAATGAGGTATCATTCGTGGCGTTGACCTTTGCTCTGAACTCCACTTCCCAAAGTCTGGGGTCTATAAATTACTGCTGTGTCCTCGACAGACGTAATCTGTTAAACTTCAAACTTTTATGCATCTTTGTGTGTCCAGGCATTGTATACTTTCAATAAGTTTGCAGCTGACTTTTCAGCTACAGATTTGTGTAAGCGTGGTTTTCTGGGCTGACCTACTTTCACCTTTAACCCTTAAAAGATGCAGCAGTGAAAGCTGAATGAGGTCCTAATAAGATATAATGAGAACTCTGTATCTGCTGGCTCTGCTATCTTTAGTTCTATTTGCCACACAGTGCAATATCATCAAAGAATACAATTTGAAATTCACTCCGAGAACAATAAAGCGAAGGCTGCTTCTGTGTGCTTCCACAGGTCCCTTTAGTACATGTACCAATGAAATGATACTGCAGATTATTTCTGCAGCTGTTCCACAACAGACAAGTGTGTAATTTGAAAGTAGCCAGAGCTAGGTAGCGCTCATTACTCTAATAACTTTCGAGATGCCTTAGTGACAGATATACAACGGCTTAGCTTTTTCGGGTAACTTGAGAGGAAAGCACCAGAAACAACAACATTGCAACATGTTGCCGGAAAATGTCAGGGCTTTTCCCTCTGTTGACCACATTTCAAAAGATAATTTAAAAAAGCGCGAGAATGTGTCTCCGTTCCACAAGATCTGCGCCCACTCACAGCCAGCAATCTTTCTGTTTGCAAAAAGCCACTGTAATCTTAAATGCAGGGCTAGAAAGTCCATTAGTTCTAGACTCAGAGTCTGGGCTGACAGAATGAGACACCGCGACGTGAAATCAATTTCCCGAAGCACTAGTTTGCTGCCACAAGAGTGCTCTGTATTGTTATGCACTTAGGGTGGCAAATATCAGCATGCGGGACAGAGGACATATACCTCACGGTCATAAAACTGACCTGAATGTTGCTGAGAGAGTCACCAGTGTGCTACAACAAGCAAAGCAGCAATTTCCCTTGTCTTACTTCATGCTTGCAATTTCCTGTATTCATTTAACAAATCACTTGATGTGGGGAAGCGAGCTCGACAGGCTAACAGAGTGCAAGTCCAAAACATGGTCCTGTTCATCAGGGCAACAACTAGCTGCCTAGACATGCCTGCTGCCTCCAGAGGCAAGATACCAATGACTCGTGATATACAGTCGTCAGCATCTCTAGAAGCGACTGTACCGTTACATTTTATCCATTCGACATAAAGATCATCAGTTTTGTACACTGAGATGAGGAAATGACTTGCATTGCAAGCCTCCCCCTCAGTTAATGTGTGAAAAAGGAATAATCGCACTGATGCCAGGAAGTGTTGATCTCTTCAAAAGATTTTCAGAATAAATAAATCCATTGGACATATGGAAAAAAAACATGTCCATATGCACAAATGTCAATCTAGTAAAGTGTAATGCGAGTCTAATGTGCATATTGCACTGAAGGAGTTTACGCAAGCCTGCATTCAGCAGCATCGCAAATACTTTGCCCCCATCTCTGGTTTTGACAGTACCAGAGGTAGCCCTAATGCAGGGCTGACAACAACTCCCTTTTCCATAACCAAGGAATCTGGAGGTCAATTACAGCTCCACTTACACTCTGCTCGCTGAAATCAACTAACTCAGTGCAAATTAGGAATTTTACCCTATGGTTCAGCTTCACTCCAGATCATGGCTTTACCAACTGAGCCCTGAAGCGAGCTTGAGTTTTGGTTTGAATATACCAGAGGGAAGATGATGAGGAATCCTCGAGCGGATGAGGAAGTATGAGGGCAAGAACCCAAGTTAAAATGTTCCAGGTTGGTCAGCAGAGGGCTGTGACAGTGGGAACAGCATCCATTTAGGGCAGAATACTTGGGACCTCCACTGTCAGCCAATTCCAGCAACAACAACTTACATTTACATAGTGCCCCTCATGCAGGGTAACATCCTCAGAGCCACTGGAAGAATCTACACCTCGGAGTTGCTCCACTAGCTCTCAAACACAATACTGCAATAAGGGAAACCAACCACATGCAGATAGATTAGTTTCAAGCTAAGCAGAGAGAATACATTAATACCTCCAATTGGGTCACCCTCCTTACTCACTCAACCCAGAGGGGTCGAGAAGGCAAACCTGGTTTGCACACATACATCTTCAGGCTACAAGATGGGCTTAATTAGTGTCTACCTAGATTTCGACCCTCCTCCTAGTTTTAAAATCAAAACTGTTAAAAGAGAGCTACACACTCAGTGGAAACATTGACATCCTGCTGTCTGCACAAAAAAAACCCAGAAGTGTCTCACCTCTTTAAGATGGGCAATGCATTCTGCTTCCCTGCAGATTGGATACAGTGTGAGCGCATTTATTTCCAGTCTCAAGCATTTGCATTGAAGCGGATTTCACAGTGTGGAATTTCATCAGTTCTGACAGTAACACTGAACAAACAGTGCATTGATCTGTGAAAATCTAAGTGAGGCTGTAATCAGGAGGCAATAAGGGCAATTACAATGTGTGCACTCCGAACCAGTTGACTTCCATATTCTGATTTCTCTTCCCCCCTTCCCCCCACTCCTTTAATTCCCTTTGTGAGTTCCTATCAGACAAAAGAAAATACACAATGAACACGTCCTTCTGAGGATTTTCAAAACCATTCCCCAATCACTGCATCATAATCCTCTCTGAAAGGCGTTACTGTGTTATCTTACTTCCGACAGTAACTTATCATTCCCGTCAGCTACATAGAAACCTAATCCATTTTCCCTTTTAGAGGGTTGACTTGGTGCCCTGAGGCTCACTTCATCATTGTTTAATATTCCTTTGTGCTTCCACTCTGGAGTTTCAGAACCCGACCGCTGCTTTATGCACCAACTCACAGATAGCCATCTGACACAGAGCCAACAGCTCTGACGTGGAGGCAACTGATCCTGAATCAGCCTTTTGGAATCGTCCCTGCGGATAACTGAAACACGGTTTGTTCATTAGTTTTACTGCTTATTTTCTATCTCTTTAAACACATCAAATATAGTGACACCAACTTGCTGGTGATGCACCTTTGCTTTTTTAAAATTAATTTTTACTCTCTTTGAGGGTTCAGTGGATAAAGGCACAATGTGGTACGGTAACAACAACAACATATTGCATTTGCAAAGCATCTTTCACATCGGGAGAATGTGGTACAGTACTCAAATAAACGTACCAGGATGATCTCAGCTTCGATCTCCATTGTAAAATATCAAATTATCTCCCATTGGTTTGTACATTTGCACATTGTTACCTCAATCAAAGGTCCGATAACATGGCTAACAGCTCTTGTAACCACTAGTCTAAGCCCTTTCTGTTTTTTGTTGTGTATTTTCTTTTGTCTGATAGGAACTTACAAAGAGAATTGAAAGAGGGAGGGGAAGAGAGAAATCAGAATATGGATGTCCACTGGTTCAAAGTGCACACATTATATTTAACAATAATCCTTACATTTGATATCGCACTTTTCACATTTTCTAGATGTCTCAAAGCACTTCACAGCATATACTGTAAAGTGAATTGACTGTATTATTATAATCCTTGCATTTGACTGTATATTTTGTGGGCGAAACAAGGCAGCCAATTGAAGTGACCAATTTATTATAATTTTTTTTCTTGAGGAATTATTATCAGGTATGTGGAGTAAGGAAACTTGCCCAAGGTTTCACCCTGCTGGGAATCGAACCCAGGTCTCTCGCTTGCCAGGTGAGTGCTCCAGCCACTGAGCTACAGGACTCCTCTATACATCTATTTATCCTTATTGCCTCCAGTTTGCAGCAGTACGGAGATTTTCACAGATCACAGAACTATTGTGTTTAATGTAAACTGCACATCTGCAGACTATAAGGCTACCTTTCTGAGATTATTTTTAACAGAAATGCACTTTACTGACTTCTCACTGACACCTTGACATGATATGTTAAAACTTGTTTTTTGGTGGGGGTGCGGGGGGGCAATTATTCCAACATTCATAACAGGATCATGGTGAGTTTATATCCAAGACATCAAGGTTACTCACTTTCTCAGACCTATTGGGCTGTTCATGCTTACACTAGGTAAATGTCTATCTGTGAGGACTCATTGATGACGATTTAACTAAAGAGACTATAATTCAAACAGTCAGCCTTCAAACTCGTTCAGTCAAACACTTTGATTTAACTGTGAAAAAAGACTTGTTCGATGCATTCAGACGCACACCTCATCAAACAAGGTCTGTGATTCAAGGAGTCAAAGGATTCCTGGTCCAAATACAACACAGAACTACAAAATCTCTACTCAAGCACAATCCTTGGGCGATTATCTGCTTTTTAATGCTCTGCACAAGAACCTGGCTGCCACCCTCTGTTGAGTCTCGCAATAATCTAGAAGCCTAGTAAAATTATCGTCTCGTTCTGTGTTTTTTTTACTACTTACGTAATGAATTTGTTGAGCTTTTCTCTGTTCCCCTCCTAAAGCCACTGACTCAAGTGGTTCTGGGAGTGCTATTCACCCTCTGGTACTTCAACCAAGTGGCTATTCTTCATTTGCAAGTCTAGACAATGAATAGCAACAGGCTGTTCAGTTGTGGGGAGCATTATAGCCGTATCAGGCATCCACATGTGGGCACTTTACAGTGGGAGGGGAGAGGAAGGAGACACGTGTACTGGATAACATACAAGAATAGAATCTCTTTAATGATTCTTCCCTTCCTATGTCAGGGGTATTTGAGACCTTTAGCAGCACTCTAATTGGGTAGATCAGCTAATTCAGCACAGACCGACCGGGATTTGAACCCAAAACCCTTCTCTACTGGTCAGTTTCACTCTCAGTTGCTGCTTTGCTTTCAGAGTTATCATGCAGTGTGTGTGTATGTGTCACTTAAACACTACTGAAAACCACGTTCCCTCAAAACATTCAGATTTGTTAACCAGTAAAGCACTGCCCAATTTAGTCCATTTTAAAGTCGCTGCCATTTCCTTAAACTTGTTTTTACGATGTGCACTGGAACCGATTAAAAGCTTGTTTGATGCTGGCAGTAGCTGTACTGTTAAGTCAGTAAAGGATCATTGGATTGGCTGGGATCTAAAAACCACAGGATTCTGGGCTTCTCTTTCAAGCAGTTCAAAATGCTTTTTTTTAATCAATAATCCAAGCTCACTTAAATATATCATGAACTGCAGTCTGGATGTAAACCTGATCTATCACTATTTAAGCACAATTCAACAGGAATGCAATATGTAAATACACAATTGCATGGACGTATCGATGCAAATACATCTGCTGGCCTTGGGATCCTCAGCCCTCCACCCAATAGAGCTTTGGAAATACTATACAGAAGTTTTCCAGTACATATTGCTTACTCTGAAGATTGTAACGCTTTAATCAGACGATAGGAAATGGGATTGTATCTTCTTTCTACCTCCTGTGGACCGACCACCACTAATGTCTGCAGTCGTACCTTCACCAAGATCAGTCTAAAGTTAATTCCAAATCTGTAGGGTGAAATCAAATGGAGGTCAAAGTCACAGTTAAAAGTGTTATAATCCAACTTTCTTCACAGTGTATATCTATGGCACAATGGTGGGATTCCAATATCACAAACAACTATCCAGTCCATTAAAATGAGAACTTAAGCTGCCTAACAAAATTAATATCACTTGTGAAGCACCTAAATATAGATCATGGATGTTTGTGCCACAATATGCTTGGCATTCCTTAGTTGTCTGGCAGACAGGGCCATGGATCATTACCATATAATGTTGAGATTGTAGATGAGAGATTCTACGTAGAAATAATTGAACTAATGTTACGGGTTTGTTGGAATGAATGGAGAACTTTTTTTCCCTGCAAATGCATCTATTCCTCAAGTCTTTTTAATTCTTCTCCCCCACCCGTTTCTACTGAGGCACAGTTCTACAGATGCTGGTTGCCTTCCAATACCACATCCCAAGTGGCCAATGTTCATAATATTAACAATAATCCTTGCATTTGATATGGAGCCTTATCACTTCTTCAAAACTTCTCAAAGCGCTTCACAGAATACACTGTAAAGGGAATTGACTGTGCGTTTTGTAGGTGAAACTCGTTCATGTGCAGTAATGCCTCTGTCGCTGTCTACACTGGCCAAGAACATGCCCAACACTGAAGCTTGTCCATCCCTGTAGTATTGTAAGGAAGTTCAATTCTCACACCAACCAATATTTGTTGATTCAAACCCAAGTCGCAGAGATGCAAAAAGTCAGTCAGCCTCACAGACGTCAATGTATTCAGAGCAGGACCACGTGTACTGATCCAGCATCACAACTAGTCAGTCCCCAAAGATTTGCACAAAACTCTTCTTTCATTGTTCAAACAAAGAGAAACCTATTTGTTTTCTTCCCCCCATTTTAATTACATTTCAAGTTGTTGAAATTGAATCAGTTTTTAACACTGAGAGATTTGACAAATGGCTGTTTACCAAACTAATTAAACAGCCTCTTAAATCCTGGAACAAACATCCACAAACTCTATTCTGGGACAAAATGAGAATATTTAACAAACTAATAGCAAACTCAACAGTCGGCTTGTTGTTAGGGGCAATTGAAGCAATCTTACACTGCTAGCGACCCGCGATGTGTTTACTTTGCAGTAAAACAGATTTCCTGGTTTACTCCCATTTGTAAACTAGTCATTCGAAAAGATTTGCAGCGTCTGAGAGACAAAAAGATCCAATGTTTTTGAGACAGCTATTTGCCCACAAGCTGTGTGCACACGCACTGTGAATAGTACTGCAATTTCAGACTCTGCAAGTCGGCTTTGTTTTGAAAAGTACACTACCAGCAATCATGACAACGTGCTATTCTAACGCACAATCAAAGCTCATTTGTAACAAACTTCCCTTTTAGCAGGTGGTAAGGTGCTTTCCCATAGATAAGGGATAAGGCCTGCAAGATTCCACATAAAGTGAGCTCTCAATCTAAGCCATCAGGGGCGCAATGATCGAAGGAGAGGGAACGCACAAGGCAGATAAGCACAGACAATTCTCTCAGCTGGTAGGTTGATTTTGCAGGCACAGCGCTAGCTGTTTATGCAGACAAGAGTAATTTGACCAAACCAAATAAAGGTTTACTGCTCCTTTAAGGGCTAGCTTAACTTATTGAAATAAAGAGAAAAAATTGTCACGAGTAAGGATAATTCTTCAATGCTGACCACCATAGAATCAGATAATAGGATGTCAGGAATAAAATATGTTCCAAGGCACTGTTTCAATTCCGACTTGATGGCTTCCAAAGACCGTATAACATAGCTCCTGGTTTTCAGGTCATTAAACTCAATATACTTCAAAATGAGAACTGGACTGCGTAAAAAAAATAGCCTCCAGGCGTACTCCACTGCTCTGCCAGTTCAGCACTTGAAATTGTACCGACAGGCATGGTTCTACTGCAATTGAATGGAGAATGTATTGATGATGCAGCCAGGCTTTCCAATGGGGGGGTTGTCCTACCCAACATCGACACATGCACACTGGTGTATTAGTAGAATTGTCATTGCACGGTGAACAGAGGTAGGAACAAACCTTATTTTAACCCTCCATGACCAGAGACTAATATGGAGGACCTCCAATAAAATTCAACTCAGCACGCCATGAAGGGCTTTGAGACGTCTAGAAGACGTGAAAAGCTCTATATCAAGTGCAAGGATTATTATTATTCAGCAAACATGTACTAATACTGTTCTGCAATACTCATAACTTGTATCTTCAAAATCAGTCCTGTCAATGATACCACCGCACCTTTTATTTCCTTGCACGGGTTGAAATCTACAAGTGAATTGCTGAGTGTTCCTCATAGTTCCAGTGGGCAGAGCATGAAAATTTCACCCACCCATTGTTCCACTTCGCTGAAATCCTATTGACACTGCTGGCTAAGAAAAAAAATCTGGTTCAGTTAAGTGCCTGCAGGAAAGTCTGAAAAAAATTTCCAAAAGTTTTATTTGAATTTTGAATCATTTTAAGATCTGGGCAGATGGCAAACACATTATTCCAACCAGATATAAGATGACAGCATAGGAGATTAAGGGCTTTAAATATCTTGAAAACAAACAAATTTGCAGACTTATAGTATCGAAAAGAATGGATTAAATAAATAATCATGTGAAACCATTTCTTATGTCTGTCGGTCTTTTTCCAAGAATTGAAAACTATAGATTTTTGGAACCCAATCTGTGGTTGCATAAATGTTGAGGTTAAACCTTCATCTTAGCAAGTGTAGACTTGAATTTTCTGAGTAATGGCATTATCTTTCTAACTCAACACACACACACACACACCATCCAGTTACTGGATATATCAAAAGTTAAAGGCTCTATGTTTTTCATTAGGACCGATATGTATGTGATCAACTCAGAATCAAACTCAGCTACTAAAATTCTCATAGTCCGTGAGAGCCAGGCAGAGTTGAAACAGTCAGTGCTGTTGTAAAACACATTGGACAAACATTAGCATTTGAAAATTGTGTATCCTTTAGACTCTAAAACTTTCTTCAACTGAGGGTCAGAACAAAAGAGGGAGGTCATGACTTGAAAGAGTTTTTTTTTGGAAACCGTCATATATCACGTCTTTGTCCAGTTGAAGCTGTGCAGATTTTTCTTCTGATCAAGGACACAGCAGTTGGTTGAAGGGGTGGTGCACAGACTGTTCTATGAATCTTTCCTGTCACTTTGGCTCTGAAGTTCTGCTCATAATTTATTGCTGTGTAAAGTTGACCAATTCACACTGTAAAAGCAGACAAAAATGACTTGGAGGTTATGTCGAATGGGACGATGTAGAGAGAAACTGGGTTGTTTACGATTCTTGGTTAAATGAACTGCCAACACAGCTGGGTAACACTTACCAGAAAAACAGAAATAATTTTATCCTATGCCAGAATGGGAGGTAATCGATCAATTACTTCAACCTCTCATTCCTTATATATTTCGTTTTTTTAAAAAAATTGTACAACTTTCTTCCCCCAGCACAAACTCAGAGGTACAAACTCACGTAGTGTACAAAAGCAAGGCCGCTAGTTACCCTGCAGTGCAGTAACTCACTCATATGACTATTTCCCACGAATGAGACAAGACTTGCAAACTTGATAAAATAGCAATGGGGATGAATACTCAACACTGGAGCAAAAACATCTAAATATGTATATTGTGACTCCAACACGGAATCCTATGACTCTGGGCTGAGGCTTAGTAGCCTGTCACCAGGATGCTACTCTACATGAAGGGCGCTATATAAATCCAAGTTGTTGTTGTTGTTGTTGTCGTCTCGGGTGGAGCAGTGGGGTAATTCCACTGCTGTTTTTCCAAGTTATTTTTCAAACCTAGTGAACGTGTCAGTTTGTGGGGCATGGGAGGGGGGAGGAAGAGGAGGAAGAGGGGAAAAAGTGATGAGACTCGTAGGGAGCCTGTTATGGTCCTCACCTGATGTTTGCAATTCCAGCAGAGATCATTGAATAGAGATTAGGAGGAACCCCAACTTTTAGTTTTAACATCCTGGGATGGGAGAACTCAGTGGAGCAGGGATTTCATTGCATCAAATAAATGGGATTCTCTTAAATGCTGCAGTCAATGCCTTTGTTCTCAGTACTTACATTCAACTGTAATGTTGAACCGATGAACCATGTAGTGTTGTTAATACCACTACTAACTAGAATGACATTTTCACTGCAGCTTCATCCTGGTAGTTGCAGGTCCGTGTGAAACGCTTGAGTGGAGAGCAGATCAAGTAAGCATCGGGAATGTGAGGTCAGAGCTTGGCAATGTGGGAAGGGCACCATTGACCTCCAGGAAGCGGTGCGCATTCCATACTTGTTGGTGGGTCAAGGAGGTAGCATTTTTCCAACTCTTCTGCAATTGTTCAGGTCAAAGTTCAAACTCGGTGGGATGAAAACAAGTGTTCCAAATGGACTTCCTCTTCAGGGGAAATAAAGAAACATGCCTGTTTATGTTCTCTCAAGGCAATGTCATTGTAGCTTGTCAGGCTTGCCTCCTTTGATAACTTGGTGGATAGCAATCAGGAGCAGGATTCCTGGCTGATTTCCTTTACCTCACCCAGAAGAATCAAAGTGAATTTTAGCTCAATCTCCACCCGTGCCTGTCTGAGGTCAGCAAAGATCAGGTCTTTGGTTATATTTCTACATCAGCCGCAGTGCCTTTAATTACATGGCCACAATGGCCTTGAATAATAGCACAATAGCAAGAAATATAATCACAAATAAGTATTTTATAACCTTTTGAAAAAATATTCTTTGTTCTATACAGCACAGAATAAAGGCAATACAAGGAAATGAATACCTATAAAATGCAATGTCACCTTTTTAAGGGCTGAAATTAAGTGATTGTACCGCCCAGATTTCAGATAAATGAATGGGGGTGATTATCCTGTAATTCTACAAGCTAATAGTAAGCTTACAGTAGAACTTGTCCCTTATTGAAGACAAACTGCCTCACACCATTGACTGCAGTGACTTTGACAATGTTCAGTACACTTGGCAGCAGCAATGTAGCTCGCAATGTTTCATTTTACGCAAAAGTTTTGCAGACTCTTTCTACCCTTCAGAACAAAGTAATAGAGACAATAACCCATCAAAGAAGAAACTTGGATTCATACCAAACAGGTTTTCTGCACAAGTTGGCATTTTTGCACACGAAAAAATCCCCAAAAGATAAGTGCATGTGTATTTTGTACATTCAGTAAGATTTAAGAAGTGTTTTTTTTAATGCACCAGGTATCATCACCCACTTGGTTTCCTTATCGGCTCTGGTGTCAGCGCTGTTCATCACAAATCCAGTGAAACATTTGAGTCTGCCTTTGACGTGAACCACTTACCCCAAAGAAACAAGGAGACCAATACAGCGAGGTTATGTCATGACACTCATCACCTTGTACTATGGTTTTATTGGATTTGTAAATTTGCTGCTGCATCTAACCTTTAAAATTACAGTTCATACAGAAACTGTTCTTAAGCAGCCCAAAGCTACAGTTATGTCGGGAATTATTACACTCCCACCTCACCACCCCCCACCTTTACCTTCCAGATAGTGGCAGCGACATGGAAAGCTCTGTGCATGTATTAACTCACGTATAAATGTTAAAGTGTCATGCACGCGCATAGGCTCAAAGTTGCAATTCCAATTTTTCTCTCTCTCTCTCTGCACTTTCTCCAATCTCCAGTGAGGAATAGGCTGACCAGTAATGCCAAAACCACAAGCCTGGCCTGTTTGATCTGGCTTGAAAGCTGATGCTTGCTCACAAATAGTCAGACCTCAGTGCTGCATTGTTTCCATGGTATAAAGAAAAAGAAACTCAGCAAATTTTGTTTTCTTCAATCCACGACTGTTTGTGGGACGCTGCTGTGCGCAATTGACTGCCATGTTTCGCCCACAAAATATACAGTCAATTCCCTTACAGTATATTCTGTGGAGAGCTTTGAGAAGTCTTGAAGACGTGATACGGCGCTATATCAGATGCAAGGATTATTATTATTAACAGCAGACTCACTAAGGCCAGGTCAGTATGAAACATTCCCCCACCCGCCCGCCCATTTAAGGAGGCTTGCCCTTGAGAATTCTTACTTCATTCATTCCTGCACTAATAATTTGACTTGTTAGTGTTTCCGATTTTAAATTGTCAAGAAAACTAACAACAATTTACATTCACTTTGAGTCTTTGATTTTGGGAGAATGTCTCAAAGTGCTTGAGATTGAGCAACGAAAATAAAGCATACTCCACACCGTGTTACATCAGCAAACTAAGGAATCTCTCGCCCTAGATCATGGGGGAGACTTTGCCTCCACACACAAAATGCACATATTCAATAAGCCACAAGCACAATCTTCAGCTTAATATACACTAAGAGCACAAGAGTGAAAGTAAGGTCAGCCAAGCAACTTTCACATTGCCTTGCGAAAGTCGAGCCAAAAAACTGATTGGCTTTGAGTAACAGAAAGGAAATAGCGGGACACCAAATTATCCAAATTGTGCCAGAAAACACAAACG
Source organism: Callorhinchus milii (assembly GCF_018977255.1). Classification (NCBI taxonomy): domain Eukaryota; kingdom Metazoa; phylum Chordata; class Chondrichthyes; order Chimaeriformes; family Callorhinchidae; genus Callorhinchus; species Callorhinchus milii. The sequence goes on along the minus strand of NW_024704752.1, from coordinate 13,766,874 downwards.
ACATATGCGTTATGATTGGGCTGGTTTCATCGTCACAAGTCCATTTTCTGGACTTTTCAGCATTCATTTCACCCATACAGCTTGGGTTATATCTGAACCTGAGCCCTAGGGGTAAAAGGGCAATGTGCTAATTCACTGTTGCGCCCAGTTCCCCATTGAAATGAGAGAATTATCCATTTTCTGAACAGCGGTTCAGGTTGCAAAGAAAACAATTTGTACATTCTGTGGTATAAAATATAGAAAGGAAAATGGAATAACCAGTTTGCTAGCTTTGAATATCACCCAGAATAGAACTGGCACAACTATTCTCAACACTGCTCAACAGAGAGCTGAAGGGTTCTCAGAAATGGTTCACTGGTGCTGCAGATAATGGTTTTGTACTGTCTCAGCTGAACCTCTAATCTCCTACTACATGGCACGCAGCCAACAAGGAGTTTGAGAAGTAAATTGCAGCTCTTGCACCAGAGCTCAAACTGGGATTTCTGTAATCTTTAAGATATCCTTGCAGTATCTCTATACTCTTGAGTGATTTTGTTTGGGATTTGAATCTCTTTCCCATCCCCCTTTCATTTTAACGGTTTCTGCATGGGGATATATAAAAGTAGTTGGATTGCAACGTCCTTGGCTGTTCTTCGATGATTAAGAAGGGATTACTGATCTTATTGGGAAAAGATGATGAAGTGGAGCTGCACTAAGAGCTCTCCAATCCTTCAGTGCCTCTATCAGCTCAGTGTGTCCCTCGGTTACGCTCTGAGTAGTGAGCAGTGAAGCTGGGTTTCAAATCGGCACACTTTACATTGAAAATACTCGGGAGTAGACAGTGGATGTTGCTGGTCGCTGCTGGGATTTGAAGTGCACCTATCTTTCACTTTCAGATGCTGATCACCATGCTGTACCATACATTTCGAGCAAATTCTATCAACGCATTATCATAGGTAGGAAAGTTTTAAAGCGCTAATAGGGTTTCATGCTCATCAGTGCAATGGATTATGTTGCTGCTCGGGTCTGTCCGGGTGGGGACGACCACCACAGGAACCAAACACGAGGCCTGGAGGTACAGTGAGACTTTGCCGACAAAATCCTCGTTTTTCAGCATCAAGCACTTGCGTATCAGGTAGAGCACAAGTTACATGAAAACAATGTTGGGTTCACTCCCAATTGGGTGTGTTTTTGCTCCACTGTGCGTGGAAAAAAAAAACTTTGGGCAATTGCCTAATTATTATCTAAAGCTGCAAACTCTCTCCCACCCTCCCAAAGACCTTTTCTTACAGTTTCAGAAGCACTAACCGAAATTGGCCACTCTGTTACCCATAGAAGGCAACACATAATATTGGGTTACTTTGGGACTAGTATTAGGTTGACTTTGAGCTACAAACTTATTCTAATTTCTGGCAAATCCTAGATGCAGACGTAACCTTCGCTGACCTTAAGGGTAAATCCGATCTCGTGTTGAGAACCAGATGAGACAATTTCCCAATGCAATTCACCACCATGTGACACCATTAGATGCAGCGTACAGCATTAGGTTGTTCTATTCTCGCACTCATACACCGACTTGACACGCATAGTGGCTAAACCAAAAGCCAAATTAGACGAACCTATACCAAATTCACACTGCTACCAGTCCAAAATTCCTATCATAGAAGGGCCTTAACCCCATCTGTACAAGATGGATTAGATTAGATTCAAAATTCTTTTTGCCGCTTTTTTTTCCCTGACTGCAATCTCTCTGTATATCTGTTTTGAGATTTGCATTTCACATTGTTTCCAGCGTGTATTTATATTTCCTGTTCAAATATACAATGCTGTGTCTGTGAAGTGATTAACACAAGGGCGCCACTTGTCTGCTGGTATCCTGCAGGTATTTATTTTGTTATTGAAGAACGACAAAAACATTGCCACCCACTTAATGAAGTATTTCCAACAAGTCCAGAGAGAGAGAGCTGGGGTGTAACCCAATCACACAGGTCAAGAAGCTTGTAGAGACAGATTGAGCTTCGTTCTTCCAGACTGTAAGGGCATCAGAACCTTGCGATTATGTTACAAAAAGAATAGCAGATGGCTGGGAGCAAACTACTTGGCTGGAACACCCTCGGAGGGCTCAAATGAAATCATGAGAGAAAAGCTTTGTCTTTTGTTTTCTCTACAAATATTCTCCCTCCCACCACAGGCGTTGGGACTCCTTTTCCTCACTTTCCAAGTGATAGGGGTTCGTGGAGACTGGGCATCCTCCAAACACTGGGCATCCTTCAGTATCTCCACTAATTAATGTTTGAATGTCAGCATGCTATTTGACCACAGGTCTTAAAATTCCACTTCTAGTTCCAAAGTAAGTCAATATCTCTCAACAATTAAAAAGTCCAGTCAGAAAGGTCATTCTGTGTACCTCACTGCTCAGTATATGGGCCCACTGAACCAAATTTTGACGGGTGTAAAAAAGATTCACAAAAAACAAATCTCTCTCATGGACAGGTCTTTTATGACTATAAAAGAAAGATCGCAACACACGATCTTCTACATAAACTCACAATCAAAACAAAATTGCAATTTCTACAGATTTTTGTGCATCACCTTGTTTTCCTAACCATCCCTTGGTAGTGTTCAGAGGTAACAGCACCTCAGCCTTTTGCGTTCAGAGGTGTGACTGGCCAGAATTGCATTCTATGATGTAAGGAATACACTGAGCCCAGTTAACACCAGGCATGGCACAGTAATGTTTAGATCTTTCGTCCTGAATAAACAGTTGTTGCCCTGACATTCCACGTGAAAACAGATACTGCTGGAAACTTACAGTCGGATTCTGGATTGGGAAGTGAATGGAATCAGAGAACAACACTGTATAATCACTTCAGTTTGAACCGACCACCTACGCGGGCTGAATGTGAATAAGAGAACTTTATCGCCATCCCACAACAACAACGTGCCAGGGTTTGAATGTAAATCGAGACAATATGTTGTTTGCATGACTAAAACCATGTTCAAGATGGCTTTGCAGTTAAATTCTATCAGAAAGAAAAGCTTCCTCTCAGAAGAACATGTTACAAAAAGGAGTGTGTTCCAGTGACAATCCCAGAGCAAACGAGCTTCTGGGATTATCTGTCACAAGTTATTTTAGCAGTAATATTCCTGGATGCTACAGTAGATGAGTGTGTGTGTTTTAGCGGGGGGGGGGGGGGGGGGGGACTTAAAGGGGATGGGTATATTTAGCGAGATTGATAGTAAATCTGCGATGAGAGCTCGTCTGCTGGTTGTGGGAGATAAATAAAACCTGTCAGGGAAGAGTGTAACATTCAATTGTCTGATCAAACCGCGCTCTCTTGCTGGGAGGACACAAAGCCACCACGTACATTTATGGCATAAAAAAGTAAAGAGAATAGTTCCCACATTTTACGTCCAGTAATGAAACATGATTGACACTCATTGCGCATCTTATTCAATTGGAATGTATCGATGGTTTTTAGGCTTGGGACACTGAATCAGAAAGGGAACCGCGGGGCAAGGAATTTTCCTGAAAACTACAATAAAAGCACAGTCTGAGTCGAGCGGCTTTTGTAGGAAGAAGCGTGTCCAGCCATCAATTTAATCGGAGCTCCTCAAACTTTGAAGGGACTTAACTCCAGCGTGAACTTGGCCATTGGTGTTTACAGCTGCTACAATGAGCACAGAAAACCTGAAACGATACTGTTAACATATTCACCACATCTGATTGTAAACCCAAAACGAAACCAGAACATCTCCAACATTACATGAGGGTGCTGTATATTATCAGGTTTATTTCCTGGTTAGATCTTGTGCATAAATATAACTGGTGTATAAGTATGGCATTCACCCACAAACACACAGCAACTCCACTTCACAGTAAATCCTGAGAAGAACTTTGGGACATCCTCCCGACATGGAAGGCGTTATATCAAATGCAAGGATTATTAACTAAGTGTAAAATTGATGCCTTGTCTGATCGGCAGAGTTTCTCTGGTGGAAGTGTCTTTGACGGAGTAAAATTGCTTTCAGCCGTCCCACCGGCAAGTGAGCCAGAGCACTTGTGGCACGATGCCAACTCAATGCTCTTGTGTGGCTGCCTGCTGCTGCAGAGGGAGTGTTTCTATGGGACAAACTCTGAGCTTTGTGCAGACATCCCCATATAAGATTGCAAAGGCAGTCTAATGAAGATTGGAGCCAAACGGCATTTTCACAAACTTCACGGAAAGACTTTTAAAGTTGTCCTGACCATCTCTGTGTCTCTCAAAGTGTCATGCCTCAGAGAATACAGCTACATAATCTTCTTTGGACTTTTTTTTCTTTTGGGATGCAACAGGCTTACTTTACTAGTAGACTGTCCTTTGTGTCTGGGAAGAGAAAGACCCAGTACAAACCTGCCAAACACGATGGGGAGGCAGTGCCTTCATTCTTCAATAAAGAGTAGGATTTAATTTTTTCCCAGGCCAATTATCCTTCAACTTTCTAGGGCCAAGGAGCGATTGTATTTAAAAACTCGGTCAGGGGAGGGCTTTTTTTTAAGAAAAAGGTAATGTCTCAGCTGCCACACCCACCAGATCACTCCCATTGTGTTGGCAGAGATGTCAGAATTCAGCACTCTGGGATGCACAATGCCTGAAGAGTCTTTTCATCTGCCAATGGGTCATACAAAGCTTAATTGACTTGGCTCATTCTTAGTTGGGTTCATCTTTTGTTCACCAAGAGAAAAAGGAACGGGAGAAAATAAAGAGAAACTCCATGGCAATGCCATACAATCCAGTCATGCCCTGAAAGGAGAATTCAATGACATCCTTCCCTACTCGCTCCTTAAACTCTACAGAGTTGTGGGAGAAATATAGCAAAGTCTGTATAATCGTTAAAGGCAACGGTGGATGTAAAAACAGCGTCTTTTTGCTAAACAAGAGACTCTGAGTTTAGCAGCCACTTTAAGTACAGACGAAAACAAACTAATTGAAACTCATTAAATGTGTTAAATAAAGAGGAAATGTTGCCTCAACAGTGGGTAAACACACCACCTAAAAAGGTGGCATTTGTTGAAATCCCTCGAAAATGAGGGGTGTTGTGGGGATCAATCTGGCTTGGATACTCTTAAGCATGGCAACGAGTTTCTGCAAGCATCAGACATCTGACTGCCCAAAGATAACACTGGTACAAATGAATATGAAAACCTTCAGATTAAAATTGCCAACCTGCTATGAAAATATTATCTTTCTTCTTCATCATAACTTGTTCATTCCAGTCATTATTCCTTCTGATTCTCAGCTATTTTCAAGATCAACCCCAGCTCACAACTAAGACGGACTGGAACAAGGAGTTTATCCTCAATTCGACAGTCCACAGCTTCAGGAATTCAGTCTACGAGGACCACCTGCTATTCCCTCTGAATAAAAATGAGCTAGTATTGTGCAGCGCAAATACTGTAGGGAAAAATCCTTCGGAATTCTCCACATTTTTCTGAATTTACTTTGTGATGTTCCACGATTGGGATTTGTTTCTATGGCAAATCGGTTTATCAATTTTAGTGACAAATGTACAACATTCTTGCAGTCAGGTCAATTCTTATTTGAGACTATTCCTGCGGGATTTGATGTGAACAGATCTTCCTTGGTTTACCCAGGATTGAAAAATGAAACTGGTGCAGGACCTATACTCTGCCGTGTGACGCACCCAGTTCACAGAGTGCAGCAGAGCAATTTCAATACGTCCTGCAGGCAATTTGAGACTGTCAATGAGCATCTTATTTTAAATCCGAATTTGAATCTGAATCCGAATTTCCCTTTACGGTCACAAAGCTTAAATTTGCCATAGCAAAGCCAGCCGATGGCAAAGCCCAAACTAATTTTGCTCCGTCAAAGCCATTCCCACCCGAGAAATTCAGATCAGACGAGGCATCAATACCTGTGAGTTTAGAGTTCAGGATCTGAGACAATCCTTTAGTTTCTGCTCCTGCTATGATGCTTTCAGACCCGAATGTGGAAGGAAGCGTATACGAGAGCTAATCTTGTGCAAAAGGAGTGATGGGATGTGCATCAGTCTCACAACAACCTCAGCAGTGACTCTGTACACTGACCGATTTTCTTAATTACATTATTTAAGAAGTATTGATTGCAGGTTAGCTCAAGAAAACACATTGTGGAATTATCATCATGGAACGATTTCCCTGAAGCGTTCCAAGTCATGAAGAATCAGAGTGCTCCACTTTGTAGGATCAGAAAACCCTTCAATGGTTCACAGTCGATGCTGTGAATGGAGCCGTTTCAAGTCGAGTGATTTCCTTCCTTCAATAAACTGGAGCTCACTGCTTTCTGCATCTCATCAAACTGCCAGAGAAGTTCATATCAGTTTGCTCCAATAAAGCGATAGATCTGACACCAAAGAATGCTGTTTCAGAAAACATTCGAATGAAAACATGCGACTCGCTTTAAATTCACACTCAATTATGTTATAGAACTCATTGCACAAATGCATGAATTCTGGTTTCAATAACATAAAATATTCTTAATTCAGCTATTATATCCCACTTCATCTAGTTAGTACAGCCTAAAAATACACAGTCAATTCATTTTACAGTATATACTGTGAAGCGCTTTGAGAGGCTCGAAGACGTGATAAGGTGCTACATCAAATGCATGGATTATTATTATTATTACTACAGGGTATTGAAATCACATTGCCCATCAATAGGACTGGTATCTATCGCTACATCCAAAACTGGATAGGATCAGGAAAGAGGTTATGCATAATAATTAAGCTTGCAGATTTGCTTTCCTCAAGAAATGAATGAATTGGGAAGCTCAATAAACCAGTTTTAGTGCCTCTGGGTCATCAGATACGGAACCAAATGGAAAAATGGATTTTGATTATTGCAAAAAATTTATCATGATAACGGAAAGTTCCACACGGAACATTTCAACAAATCAAACTGTTTGGTCCAAAATCAGATGGCTGGCAATCCTACAATACAATAACGGAATAAGAAGTGAATGGATTACTTTGGCTTCATTCTGCACACAATGGAAAACAGGTTAAGGGATACAGGCATTTGCTTAGCCTTCAATGATCCATTGGGATCTCACAAACCTCCTTTCTCTTTGACCGAGCCTTCAGCTCCCCTCTCGACTCTCTTCCCCCTCCTCGCTCCCTCCCTTCCCTCCCCTCACCCTGACCATTTCCCCCCTCCTTGCTCCCTCCCTTCCCTCCCCTCACCCTGACCATTTCCCCCCTGCTCAGGTCATGACCCAACTGTGCAGCGCCTTGGGACGTCCTCCTGACGTGAAAGGCGCTTTATAAATGGAATCTTGTTGTTGTTGTAGCTTTCCTGTTCATCATTTTCTGCCGCGAAACTCATTAACTCCATAATGAGACATTTGTTGATAAAGAGATCTGGCTAACTCATCAATTGAGAATGATGTGTCAGAGAATTATGTAAATCTTATACTGTATAACTGATTTGAGTCATTTAACATCAACTTCTTTCAGTTGCTATGTGGGGCCTTGTATTGGTGAATGGTTAACAGTAGTCAACGGTCAGTCAGTCTGGAAGGGGTTACAAAGAATTAAAGCTTTTTTTCTGATGGTGATGACTACGGGGAATCAAAGTGATGGGTGAGTTAATGGCAAAATAAAATGCCATTTTATTCAAACATTGCTTCTGCAGTTCCCTATTTTCCAATGTAAAGCTAAACCTAGAAGCTGTAATGCTTCTCCTAGTTTGCAGCCGGGCTTTTAAGAGTGTCTTCTCAAGCCTGGGTAATTCACCCGACAAAGGAAGTGTTTCTCTATAGTGTATTGTGAGGGTCTCTTACAGGTTAGGTAACAAGTGAATGACTTGAAGTTTCATGCAACAATCCACATCGGGTTCTCATGGAATCAAGAGTTTGATGAAACACACAGCACGTTTCTGCCAAACTAAAGTAGCAAAGGTCTCTGATAAAAGCTTGCTAAGTAGCTTTGAAGGTTTCCCATAAACCTGTATGACCCAGTCACAGTTTCAGTGATTGCAATATGAGAGGAACTTTGAAGAGTGTCCTCTCAAAGCATTTCCACAGACTACATCCAGATGATATGGCAACATAATAAAACATGAGACAATGGCATAAACAAGGGCTCCTACTGCTATATAACATTTGCAACATCAAAGTGTATTGAAAAAGAAGCAGTCTTGAGGTTCAAAAGCAGCTCATCACATTTTGAAGGAAGTGACAGTGAGAGACTATGTTACCTGTATTTCACGACCATTTCAGTCCAGCTGCCACCTTTAAAATTAGTCAGAGAAACTCTGTTGGCACAACATAATGGCATATTGAATCATACAGTCACAGGTTCAAATCAACCTTCCTGGTCAGTTGGCTCAGTTAAGACAATTGCCTTCAACAATCCTGGTTTGTGAAGGGAAAATAGAATTCTGTTTGCCTCTTTTATTGTTGTTGCATACTGTTTGGATATGAATGTTGAATCAGCTAACACCCATAAGCAAGGGTCAATTTAGTTTTCACACAAGGCCATATCTTAGACCAGCAAATTCAGCACGAACTGGGATTCGAAAGAGGAATTTGCAGTGCATAAGCTGCAGCTCTATCCACAACACCATCGGGGCTGCTGTTTAATGGTGCTTCATTGTAATTGATCAAAAGACTCTGGGTTCGCAAAATCTCTCGCTGTAAAACTTCCCTTTTAAAAAAGCTTCTTTAAGGTCAAAACATCTCTCAAAAACAAGAGGAGTTTGAAAAAAAAACTGTTTCAGTCACCAAGAGATTATGAGCTCTACATTATTCATGATCCATATCATGTAAGCTGACTTGATATGAACAATATGCTGTTGAAATTTCATACCACTAACACAGCACAATTCAAATCTGGCTGCAAGTCACATTCAACATCAAAGTAGCAACAGCAAAGCACACATAAAATTCTAGCACAAATAGAATCCCAATGGTTGTTTAAATCCAGGAAGTCATCCATATGGTCCTGGACAGGAACACATCCAACCACAATAATAAATTTTCCTCCATGCATTTTTTATGTAAGGTCGTCACTCGGTCTACATTCCCAACAAATCTTGTTTTTCTGTAATTTGTGGCCAGCGTTTTCAAGATCAATCCATGCTAATTGTTTAGAAGAATGTTAACAAAGCAATCTTAAGAAGCACCAAAGGTCAACATATCTGCTTGGAAGCAGCCATCCTTTCCAGTTGTCATATAGTCAATGACCTTAAATTCATTGGCAAGTTTCACCAGCATCCTCTCTACAGTTTAAACCAACAAAGGGCACAGCAGAAAAAAATGCGAAGAGATAGGAAGTGGACGAGTTACAACAGAGCACGAAAATAGGGCATTCGCCTCAATCCGTTTTTATATTCCCCACAGGATCCCACCTCCTATTCCCCTTTTCTTTACCCTTCCATTCACCATGGAGGAAGGAAACGCTGGGGAAAAGATATTTAAGTAAACACTATTTTAAAACTAAAGATGGATCACAGGAAATCTAATTGTTCTAATTGGGTGTGCCTAGGAAGGCAGACTCTGAAAGCCCACTGCACCATGCGTAACACATTAGCTGCAAGACCAACAGTGGTTCCATTCAACTGTGGAGTTAAGAGTTCTGACATCTCTTCCAGTGGGAAGGAAAGACAGAAGATGCCACCACAACATTTTATTTTCATCTTTAACTTAGAGTGAACAGTAGCCAAGAGGAGTGTATGTGAGAGAAGAACAGCAAAAAACGAGGATACAATCCCTTCACATCAGCTGTGATATCAGATTCCCAACATTTCACGAACAAGTAAAGCAGCAGTTCTGATATGGGCTTCTAATACGCCACAATAACTTGCACTAAACTTGGTCCGCAATGTCTTACAGTTGCTTCACAGAAGTAATAATTTGATAATTGCAAGTAATTACATTGGGGGCAATTCAATATGTTGCTAGATTTTGAGATGGAATCATTCATTTTGGCAATTTAGCCTCAGTCTGTCAAGTGGTCCCCTCAGCCATGAGTGTTAATTGATGTTCATAAGTGTGGGCAATGGCTCTTGAGCACCTGTTCCAACATCCAGATTCTGTCAACACCCAGGTACGATGAAAGTGGATGTGGTACAGATGCCTAGAATCGTGAGCGTTGGGGATTTGCTAAAAATGTTACAGTATGTACTCACGTTTTGCTTTGCTCCCTACATTTTTCCTAAACCTCCACCCACCCCCTCCCCACCCCTTTACCTTTTCCCAAAAAGGACAACACAGAAAGGGGATGCTGGTTTACAAATGAGAGCTGGAATATTTTTCCCTCTTAACCCAGATTTGCTGAGGTTAGCTGTCATGTTCCCCACCATCGCTCTTGGCTGATATCGGCGAACTCAGCAGAAGTCAGAATTATAGTTGGCGCCTGTTAAACTGCACTGTGGAATGAGTCAGTGTCTTTAGGGACAAAAGAGAAAAAACATTGGAGAAAAAGGAAAATACAACACTGAAAGCCAATGGGAGACATTTGCTTTTCCTCCTCCACAATTGTTTAAACAAAACCGTTCGAACAAAAAGTTCAGATTTCCCAGCAGGTGCATTAAAAGGCCCCAGGACTGGTTGTAACACACCAGATACTCAAAAAACTGAAGAAAATAATAATAATAATAATAATCCTTGCATTTGATATAGCACTTTTCACATCGGGAGGACGTCCAAAGCGCTTCACAAAACACACTGTAAAGTGAATTGACTGTATATATTTGTGGGCGAACGTGGCAGCCAATTGCGCACAGCAATGTCCCACAAACAGTCGTAGATTGAAAATCACCAATTTATTATTGTTTTTTGTTTTGGAGGGATTTTTATTAGGCTCTGTGTGGAGTAAGGAAACTTGCCCAAGGTTTCGCCTTCTGCCTGGAATTGAACTCAGGTCTCTCATTTGCAAAGCGAATGCTCTAACCACTGAGCTACAGGACTCCAGATAAGAAAAGGCCCATAATTGTTCTGGGGGTAGATTGTGAAGCACACCAATTGCAACACCAACAATAAAGCAGATATATTGTATGTAATCATGATTACTGAAGGATCTTGGAGAGGAAAAAAAACACAACAAAGACTTTTGAAAGGTTAAGAGATTTATGCAAGGTTAAGTACACACTCCTCCCTGAACTCAACCCAACACCAAAGTTTTTTCTTAATTGAAAGACTTACAAAAGAGTTGAGTTTTTTGCAATGGAACAAATCATACAGACTCCCTAAAAGAAGCATACCTTACAAACTGTTTTACGTGAATTAATATTCACGTCAATTAATAATTGTAGATTGTCATGGTATTAGCCATGATGGTTATATAAACCTCAACGCAGTGCAGTTTCACTCAATCATTCACAGTAGTGCCTGAGAGCCCTGCCCACAGAGAAAGCCCAGAATGTTAAAAGTCTGACCTGTATTTAGAAAGACAATTTTAAATACTGACATATTCAGCTTATTGGTACCCAGATATTACAGCAAACACACAATTGAGAATTTTCTGTTGCGCAATATGTTTCTAGTGTCAAACTCTTAATTTATTAATAATCATAATCCCTACATTTGTTATAGCATCTTCCATGTTGGGAGGACATCTCAGAGGATATACTGTAAAGAGTAATAACTGTGCTTTGTGGGCGATAAAATTGTAGAGCACGGAAAGCCAAAATGAACGACTTCCAGATCATCAGGTCTCTGCCTATATAATGATAATTATTATTATTATTATTCCTGTGTGCTGTGTATTCATAGTGCCCAGGAAATGGTATCAGCAATGATCAAACAACCTAGAGGTCGTTAATTTGTATTGCAGGAGCCAGCGAGTGCATGAGAAGCAAATGGTTCTGCACCCCATTTCACGTTATAAATACACAGTGCAATACAAAGTGCATTATAACAGCACTACACTCTATTACTGGATGCTCTTGCCGCTGACTACTTTTTTTTAATTACACACACACACACACACACGCTGAGATGTTTGCCTTCCTGCAATGGAAAGCTCCCTGAATAGATGACATGATGGCACAATAGTGAATGTCGTGCAACAGGCTGTCCTAGCAGCGATACGGGTTCATCCCTAACAGATAAGAAGAGGTGATACTGTGAAAATCAATTAAGTGTTCCCAAACACAGGAAAAAATATTTCAAACATTTCATCACTATTTCAATCAAAACAAAATTTAATCCAAAGGCACGGTCCAGTAGCTTTCATAAAGGTAAGCTGGTTTCAGGCAAGATAGTATCTGAATGACTTGGAACAAATATTGTATTGTGGGTCACTCACTTCAATTTTTGCAGCATATTTCCATTAATTTGAACGATGTTTGTTTAAAAACAGTTGCTAAGTGGTGAATCTGTAACCAAATCATGTGGTTTAACATTGAGCTGGCCAGCAAAGTACTTGGTTTGGTACTGAATTAGCCATCTCGACCAGGGTAAAGGTGCTATGGAAAGGCTCGGTGTGTAGGAACAGAGAGGGGAATTAGAAAATTTTCCAAGGTTCTCTATCCTTACCCTTGATCAGTTTTGTCATGACTCTTACAGGTCGATCAAACAGCTGTTAGCAAATCTCTTGCCTCCCCTCAATCTCTTTAATCTTATCCATTTGCAGTTGTACCACATATTTCGGGTCAATTACAACAGATGCAGACAATCAGCCATTGCCCTGACTACTGTATATAAAATAAAAGGAATACAAAATAATGGCAACATTTAATATAGTAAACAGAACACATTCATAAATCTCTCATTACTGCAAAGCGCAGGGAGTTTCAGCTACATTATTCCCCCTGCTACAGAAAATCTGGAGCAACTCCAAGTCCACCACCACAGCGATGGCATTTGTGGAGAAATGTACAGGGTGACCAAAAAGTGTTATTTTTCAGGTACCCTATTATCCAAAAAAAATCATAATTTCTTTAAGACTTATTGTAATGGTATCACGACTTTTTGATCACCCTGTATATTATGATCTCTATAAATTCACACAATGCAATTTTGAGGACAGAGCTATTGGGTGAGCATTGCTTTATTAATTCTAAATGCACCATTAGTTTTATTATTCATTGAACAATAAACGTGTCCTTGCCTCAGTTTTTTCGGGCTTTTATTTTCTTTTGCAGAACTCAATGGTCTCTACAAGCAGCACAAATCGAAAACTATGCTAATCATATCTGGCTGTTTGCAGGAAGGAAAGGGTCTGCTGTCTCTAGACATGACAGGCTCAGAAAGCCCTTGAGATACACTGAAGTCTTTAACATCAGCAAATTTACTCGTAACATTTGAACTGTTTTTTTCTGCGGTGAATAATAATACCTTCATGGCTATCATTCTAAATCTGAAGCTCCAGCATTCTGAATCCAAGTGCCACGTTTTCCCTTGTAGTTCAAGTTAAGTTTAAGACTTTGATCTGTACAATACAGCACAGGGCCATAAACACTAGGAAGGTCTCAGACTAGTCTGTAATGAGTTACCACAACTCACCAGACAAGATATACAGTCAATTCATTTTACAGTATATTCTGTGAAGCGCTTTGAGACGTCTAGAAGACGTGAAAAGTGCTATATCAAATGCAAGGATTATTATTATAAAATGAGACGGGTAGGCTGGGGCAAGACCTTGACAAAATTTGAAGACCAGGGCAACAACTGCCTTTGAGCTATAATAATAATAATCCTTGCATTTGATATAGCGCTTTTCACGTCGGGAGGACGTCCCAAAGCGCTTCACAGAACACACTGTAACGTGAATTGACTGTATTTTTGTTGAAGCATGGCGAGGATGGAGTTCATGAGAGAGAACTCAGACAACTCACTGGTATGTTTTGAAGTATAGTACTTGTCCAGCTGGAGACCAGACTAATCCCATTGTTAATCATTAATAATATCTTGCATGAGTAGGGACTTGCCAGACTTCACCAGCAGTTTCAATCTATTTTTATTTGAACCAGATCTGAAGTAGCCAGAGATATCACAGGGCAACAGATTTGTCTATTAATTGCAGAGGCCATCAGAGAATCTATGACTATCAATGAAATTAACACCAGGTGGCATATGTGTGTGTGTATGTGGGGTGGTGTTAGGAAGAGATTGATACTCAATGCGAGCAAAGCCAGCTTAGTGAGCAATAATATTCCCACAACAAGGGCCTTTTTTTCAAAAAAAAAGAAAAAGCAACCAACAGGAACTAAAATGCCATTCTCAAGTGTAGCTTGAAAGCTGACTTTGCCGACAATGAGCATTACTGAGATCAGCTGCATTCCTCAAAGTGAGAGGCTCCTGTAAAAAGGCAATCGGAGGGCACTTAGCTGAAGGGACTAAGCAGAAAATTGGCTGCATTAAAATCCAAGGCAATCACATTTTCATTCCATTGGTGTGCACAGTGGATCCTAATAGGTTGTCTTTGCACTGCAAGTCAGTGATTCAAGGTTACATGAATTACTGCAAATGAAACACAGACAATGATGGTTCCTCTGGGTAGTACATTTCCAGTGCTTCCACCAAACTGAATTCTGCTAAAGTGTCGCACCCTGCAAGTTAAACTAACTTTCTCTTTCAGATACTCTATGACTTGATGTGTACCTCCAGGGTTTTCTAGGTTTTTTTAAAAAAAACTTCAGATTCCCAACATCTGCGTTTTATCTCTTTTAAAAAAACTTTCCCAGCTATTTCAGTGAACGATCAAGTGTCACTTGCTGACACAAATTCACCAAGTACTTATTAATGATTTCAGTTCCCTGCCATTATCATGATTTCTGCTCTCCTTTCTGAATGGGTTTAACAGTGATGACTTCCCACCTCCCACCTACCCCCCACCCCCAGTCACCTGTGTGAAGTGCTTTGAGATGTCCTCCTGATTTGAAAGACGCTATATGAATGTAAACTGTGGTTATTTGCCAAGTTATTCTCCCCCCCAGTTGAGGCGAGTAAAAGTGCATTCAATTTGCCATCTGTAGCATCATGAAGTCATGTGAATTGATCCCAATGATGTCTTCAGAGGATAATTGTGCTTTGGAAATTTATGTACAATTAAAAAAAATAAGCCTAACAAATGCGTTTTCATGAAGACAATTCCCCTTTTAATACAGCTCTCACGCGACTGGACTCATTAACTCCTCAAAGCCAGTTCCCCGATGAGATCACCAGCAATTAGTGATTAAGTGAAATAAAAGCATTGCAAAACGCAGGCTCTGGCTGGTAAACAAAAAGCACCTCAAAGGGGAACTGTCTGCGCTACAAACATTTTGACGAACTCACCAGATGACTCATTGGTAAAGACACTGACTGATTTTCCCTTTCTGAGATGAAAGGTCCTGAGGCCAACTGTAACACTCCCTGCTGTCCTGGTGAGATAGGCTCACTCGCATAGCCTAATGATCGAAGCTGGTAACTTCACCATTGGTGACACTGAGAGAGCATCTTTCTTTAATATGAGTTTGACTTTTTTTGTCAACAGTTTTGCTGATGCCAAGACACCTTTTCTCTCCCTCCGGGAAGATAAAGTGACTTTTTATTTTAGGGTTGGTTAAATTCAATCCTTTCTGTCAGGTTCGGTGGCCCAGAGACCGAGGTGCAAGCACTTGCTGGGAAAAAAAACAACTCAACGAAGATGAAAAGCAGCTGCGTTTTCCTTCATACGGTAACAAACAATGAAAGAGTGAAACATCTGTGAACAGCTGCATTCCTGAGGTAATGGTTACAGGTTTACTTGGATGAACACACAGCAATGATTCCGCTCTGAAATGAATTTTCATGTACCCATCTTGTCCAGGCTAGTTTCTACCACAAATATCCTTTCCGACAAGTATTTTGAAGGCCGGGTCAGGAACAAGTTGTTTCCACTTCCCCAAACTCCCTTCGTTTCACTTCCTTTCCTGAAGATATTGGACTCCCTTTCTCATTCTACTGGAGTAAGATTAGAGAAGTGAAAGCTGCCAAGCAACTTGTTTCAAAGGGCCAATGTTTTGAAAAATAAACAAGCAAAGACTTTAACTATATGGTTCCCCACCACACGTAGAAAGTGTCTATCATACAGCGCACATACAGAAGAGCTTTAGGTGTTGCCGCAGTCCTGCCAGTCTTGTCAGACACAATCCAGAAGTGGCCCTGCAGATAAGGAGGATTAATACTGTATATTCTTCAATAGAGGTTAAAACCTTAAGCTGCACCACCTGCCTCTTTATTATCTGCATTAACTCGTTGTTAATTAAAACACATTTCTCTGATAATTCCGCTACAAGATATTTTAATACTCAGTGGGATTGTTGTTTCATTTCCTGTAGCGCTGCACGGACCCAGGTATCAGTCAGCCAACTCGATTTGCGCTGTCTGTCAGATTTGTTTGATGAAACCTTGTGGGTGGTTCACTCCCCGGTGAGGTGGGTTATGACAAGAAGGTACATGCCTGAATTTTAAATTAGTGCATTGCGCTCTGCAGGTTCCCCAGAGCAAAGGATGATATTTGTGGGTTACACCTCATCTTGACTGAAACTCAAACAACCCATCAAAATCGATCCTTCAAAATATTATTTTCTTCATTTAATTAGAAACTTTGGGGAGAAAAAAAATGCTTCGTAGAAGATTGCACTGTACAAAAACTTTAACCGTAGGGATCATAGCTCATATCTTTCCCAATGCACTTGGGGTCTAATGTACAACACACTTTTTTTGAGATCCGGAAAAGACATGACTTGATTTTTCCATGGGTTTAAACAATGTGCACATAATGAGCTTTGTTGACTGAGCTGAGAAGCCTGTCCATCCTCAGCTTGAAGACCTTTACTTTTACTCTTCTTTTGAAGGTAATGCTGGTTTACAGTTCCACGTGCATAAACCCAAATACTCATTCTTCAAGCGCACATTTCAACAATGAATGCCGTCAGAATCCTAAAACCTCTGGTCCCATCGTAGACACACATTCGAACAAGTCCTACAGATTCACTGGAATAGCAATGGAGGAGGAGCACTGTCAAGAGACAGGAACCTGAAAACAAAATTACCCATCAATCAAAACACACGTCTACTCTGCCTCCCCCTGAAACCAACATACATCACAAGATCACGTGAGAGGTTTGGGTGAAGAACCTTTGATTCATTTGATCACACCTTCCAGAATAGCAAACGTTTCTGTTTTCTCATTAAAGCTACTGGTTGACTGTCATCAACTTTCTTAACCAATTCCAGACATTGACTGAGCTCTATATAAAGGAATATTCCCTCAATATTTGAGCTAAACTTGTCCTTCACGGCTCTAAACCTGCCTCCCCTTGTCCTGCCACCTTGATGTAGGTTAAAGCCACATCCACTACCTTCACAACTGCATCACAGCAGTGCTCACTGAAGCAGCTCTAGATAAATGGCCATATCATTGGTGCAGTCACTCACTGTCTCGCATGGTTGACTTCAATAACTCCTTAAAGCAAGAAAAAATTCAAGCATCGATTCCTGCTCTCGACTGCTATCCAGCGACAACTGTTGGAATATTCACAGACAGCCAAAACTGGGTTCTGCTGAGATGGCTCCCATGGAGAAATAGCCTTCTAACACTCACTGTCTAGTACCATGCATAAAGAATAATGACTTGGGTTAAGAACCAGAGGGAGGCTCGTATCAGAGTTTAGGTAGCTTAGCAAAGAGTTGATACCTTGAGGAGAGGACGGTAAGGAAGAAATGTCAACAACAATTTGCACTTATATAGTACCTTACATTTAGGATAATGTTTCAAAGTGCTTTACAGAGGTGGAATAGATACCCGAGAAGTATAAGTGTATAAGGAGTTGACCAAAGAAGTTGACCAAAATTCTGTTATCTGGAGTGATTTCACTTTAATCTTAAATGGAAGATACCAACTCCTTTCCCCTAAACAAGAATAAAATGCCACCTCTCCAAAAAAATTCAGTCACAATTCTGAAAACTTTTCGCTTGAACCCTGAAGGATTTCAGTCTCATTTCCAAAACAAATCACAAGGATCATGACATTCACATTTCTTCAGGTTTGTTCACAGACCCCCTTCATTTACAGAATAATCTGCAGTGGACCACTGCTACCAATAAACATTCAACATTTCAAAAGTAACAAGAAGCATTAAAGGTGAAGTACAAGAGTCTAGAGATTTCAAGCCAGTTTCAACATGGCAAGATCCCACACACCTTCTGTTCTGCACCGATTACAGAAATCAGATACAATCCACGGTCCAAACTTGGCATGCGTTACTCCACCACTGCCTACAGCGGAACACAATTACACTCTATCTAACCTTCACTTCTTTGAAAAAAAGCATTCTGCAAGTTGCAACGAGTTGTGTACTATGTATATTGTATATCCCCCAAAGGTAGCATGAAAGTGGAACATAGGAAAGCAATGAGTCAATTTTGACAGTCTTAGTTTTTAATGAAGAAATACAAGACCACACTCATACTGAATACTGTAGGAGGTCAAACTCACATGTCAGAACTTTGAACTCAGAAGACTAGGCTGACATACTGTGCTGTATTGTTCGAGGTGCTCCCCTTCAGATGAGACTTTAAACCAAGGTGCACAAATTGGTTGCCATGTTCACCTATAAATGCATAGTAACTACACCTTACAGTATTGTAAAGTGCTTTGAGACGTCATGACAACATAAAGAATACTATATCAAATGCAAATGCTATGATTAATGCATGCTGTGCGTGCACAAGTGTGTGGACACATAACCAAACGAAAATACTCAACACAAGTGCATTGTTAACTCCATCCTGTTTTCAGAACCTGTGCAATGGAAAGTGAATGACCCACACAATCATTTGTCACTCAATAATTGGAAATATTGTTATTCCAAAATTAAAGTAGCTTTCTCAAAGTGAAAAGCCAATACTTTTGTGCTTCCTCGAGGTTCCATGTAGTTCAGGCATTCCTCTGTGCACAATGTGAGTATGGAATTTAGATGTGCTTGGACACGCAATGCTTTCCACTGCTGCCTGCCAAGAATCAGCGAGTTTGAGCAGAACTTGGGATTTACTCAAAATAACGGAAAGGAAATTTTGCAAAGCAACTTATAACAAAACTGCAACAGGGTTGCAAAAACACCACCTGGCTGAGCACAAAGCCATATCATGCATCATAATCAAAGACTTTTGACAATCCACTCACTCCCAGTTTCATCTCCAACTTCATTTACCTCCCCTTCTAAGATCCTACTCCTACACACCTCCATATTATAAGTTTACCCAGCTTGACTTTCCACCCCAACACAACCTCTAATAGTGCAACGCTTCACCAGCGCTGCACTGGAGTGGAAGCCTAAACTACGAGCTCAAAGTTCTAGCATGGGGCTCAAACCCACAACCTTTAGTGTCAGAGGCAAGAGTGCTACCAACTGAGCCAGGACCACTGAACAGAAGGTAACAGGACATGTTATGCTTTGCAGCTCCTTTACACACAATCATGTACTTAAGAAGATATATTAACATAAAAGGCTTGAAAGCCTGCTTACAATAGATTTTTGCCAAAGGGTGCTGAGAAAACTTCATAAGGTAACTGCACAATGGCAGAACAATGCACACAATCACCTCAATCACTATGATTAATGTGGAATGCTGGATTTCAGTTTAGTTTTCCATGTCTTAAGTTTCAAAAGGTAATTCTCCACTCCTCCTATGAAGACTCTTAGGAAAGTGCATCACACCGTATAATCTGAGCAAAGCCAATATAGTGTCATCAGTGTGTGTCATCTGCTGCTATATTTATATGACAGATTATGTTAAAATAGAAGCTGGTCCGTATTACCTGGAGCTTCCAATGCTACGGAAGACATACCATTCACACCACAAGGCCACAAAAACGGTATTTTTATATAGTTATGTTCAAGATTTTATTATCTTGGCGTCTAGGCTTCCTTTGACAACTGGGGAATGAATGTCTATTCAGGTCGACTGTTGGAAATCCCTTACTGTTGGCCAATTGGGTACCAAATAAATCAACCTCCAACACTTTACAGTGTCAGTGTTTATACTGCTGGCACTGGTTCTCCTTCCTTTGAAACTGCCAAGAATGAATCTCTTTAGGCTTGTCTCAATGTCTCCAGAGACAGCAATACGACCCCATCTCCCTTACAGCACAGTGACAATGAATAAGATCCACCATGAACAGCAGCACTAATCCCCACATGACAACAAGAATTCAATTAACACAGGGCCCTTTGTACTTGGGTCCTTCTGTTGACTGGTGGGCTCAGACTTGGCTAGGATCGGAAAGGACTCAATTTGAAAACTCAACATCATTGCTAAAGGCAAAATAAAAACAGGTGCTGTGCAACAATGGGACTAGTACGTACAATAGCAGCTAGGTAAGAATAACAAGACTTTCACATCCACGTAGTGCGGGAAACCCTGTGTTCCACAAATTTGATTATACAGCATAAAATGGTGCATATGAAATCAATGACCAATGCCACTCATCTTCAAGCTTAAAGGCCACCAACACAATGTACATCCCAGCGACCATGGATTTTAAGATTAGTCGCAATATTTCAACCAGAGGAGGGGCAGTACCCTGGAGATTCTAGATCAGAATCCTTCGATCCACCAATCAACAGAAAGACTTAAAAGTATTCGTCAACTTTTCGTTCTAAATGTGGACTCTCACGACCTTGGGTGGTACGTTTTCAGAAGCCGTATTGCAGGCAAAGACAAGAGGAGCATTCCATCAGACAGGCTTAAGATGAACCTTTGGTCCAAGAGGTGAAAAGAGTCAGTCCTCTCTTAACCCCTGAACCAGGCCTTCACAGAATGTTAATCTTATATGGAATGCGGTACAATATACATCACCCAGCTTGTTGTTTAACCACAGGGATAAAGTCAGAAAGGAATTTTCAAAGACGTTGCAGATCTGGTGCATTCCAATGTCAGGATCAACGTTCTTAATGTACTTAAAGCTGAGAGACTGAGGTCACCTGTACGTCATAAACTGGAAAAGCCGGGGGTCTCCAAGATCCACTAAAGTGGTTCATAAAGATCCTGGAAATCGTGTACGAAAAAGTAACATCCCACACACCAACACTCTCAATCATCTAATGTGACAATGGTATACAGAGGAGCAGTATTTTGATGCCGTGCCAATGAGAAGTAGGAGGCAGATTCCTTATGTGATTCTGCACAATTTCCTTTCGGACAGGTGGAATGGTGGCGAGGGAGAGAGAGAGAGAGAGAGAGAGAGAGAGGAATGGAAGACATAAAAAGAAGGCCACAGAGGGAGAAGAAAAATATTTTAAAAATTAATAAAATCACAGTATAAAAGGTGAAGGAGTTTCTGGAGGATAATCTGCCAAGACTTGGTTTTGACCGAGTTCCAAAATAAAACACACAAAATACTTTGTGCCTTTCCACAGTTTAAATCTGAGAGACAAAGGAAAAGCTGGAGGGTTGAAGTTGGCTGATGCTTCATGTTCCTGCAGTCTAGGCCTCCTTTCTCCAACTCACCCATGCAGATACAAACATCCTGGTTCAATAGATTCATTTGATTTTTTTCCCCAAACAACAATCTCGCACACATTAAAAACTATCAAATTACCTCTTATTTTACCGACCGGCCAAAGGAAAGGTTGCTTTGTGTGCCTGGCTGTAATTGCTTCAGCAGTGGGTTTAAAGAGGAGTGAGTCAAAGCTCAGAGGTGCGTGTGACATTCATGTTACACCCTCAGAATATGTTTCTTAAAAAAAATGAGCATCTCCCCTTCCTATAAGCAGACATCTTCATTTAGTCTCCATTTAACTGCCCTAAGCTTGCGTGATCCCAAACTCCACCACTCAATTTCCCACTCGTGCTCTCTGTTACCTCTATTCCCTCATCCTGCCCAACCCATCCCTTTGGCTCCATTCCCCCTTAGTCCCACCTTGGCACAGGCGCAGACCAACATTTCATCAAGGGCTGCTGGATAGCTATCAAGAACAATGACCTTGAAGTAAGGCTGTGGGTTAAACTGTAGTCAAAACACTGAGCTAACCTTGTTTACAAGTCATTGTTTAAAACTACCGAGTAACAGCTTGTTGTATGATAGATGATTCACGCTGGGTCCTTAGTTTTGAGTCAGAGTTTGGCTTAAAATGAATAAACATGCTCTGGGTTTGCTCAGGGTGCTCAGAATGCTCAGTGAATTTATTCAGTGACTGATAGTAGTAAGAGGGCATCAACTCCCCGTTCTGCCACTCATGCCATCTGCTAGATTGTCTGGGGAAGGGAAGTGGGTAGTCGAGGGGTGTAGCAGATATAACAGTAGGTTTTGTACCTTGATCAATCTACTGACTGAGAAATAGGTCTCACCAACGATTTGAGCAAGAGCCCAAAATAGTCTATCCGAAGGCCATCCGAGCAGTGACCTGATAGGATGGAAATGAGACCTCCATCTTTCTAGGAGCCCAATTAAATGGGGAGCAGAGCAAAAGCTGTATGTAAAACCTAATAAGCATTGCTTATTGGTAGATGATTCCTGAAAAGAGAACAAAAAAAAGTTTCATCCTTTAAGTAGAAAGTCAGAGAAATGCTTTCTTTTGCAAGGAGGACAATTTGTGTTGAAAGGTTAAAAGACACAGGCAGGATATGGTGAGTGTAAGCAAGGCTTCTCCAAGAGTCCCTGGCTCCCAGCCCTACTGAATAGTCATCTCATCACAGACCCCTCGACTGATCAGACTCCAGTGACACAGGTAGAACATTCATTAAAGCTTCAGAAATCTATTTCATCTCGGGTACAAGGAGAAGATCAGTCATTTTATAGCCTGAAGCAACAGATTTTGCTCTGGAGAAAACTAATGAAATTGGTTAGTTAATTATATACTTTGAAGGCTTTCTCTTGTGGCCTACCACATTTTCTTTTTGTTGTTGGGCTCAATTCCTCTGGGAGCTCACATCGCAGCTTTATTTGACATCCTCTGCCACCCGATTTTAAACATTATTGAAAATCCCATTGAAATGGGCTCAGCGTGCGCACAACAAGCTCGGTGCAAATGCCACACCACGCAGTAACATTTGTAATTAAAGGGCCATCACCAGCTCTCTTGATAGTCTGCAGAGAATAGCATCATCTGGACTTCTGCTCCAATTTTCTGATGAATAAGCTGATGTCTGATAAGCAGCAATAAAGAGGCCACAATTGGCCTCGATGACCCTGGGCTAGGGAGGGAGGGGGAAATAAAAGATCCAGGTGAGTCCTATTCTCCCCCTGCTTAATCATTGATTTTTTGCTGGAAAATGCCTACAGACAAGAATAGGATCAAGCTTGCCTATGACGTTAACTTTCATGTCCTAAGTGTTTAGGCCATAGTAGATCGACTTGATCAAGATATCAGAGGGCAGCTATTGCACACAGAACCAGTATGGGTTATTGCTCTCAGGTGAGGAGAGAAAGGGGGAAAATTGGGAGAATAAGTCACAGATAATCTTCCTTAAGAAGCAATTCCCAACGAACGCTTTTCCTTTTTCCCCATACCAAGAGAAAAAAAATGACATCTAACAAGGAACACTTCCAATCCACCACCACTTTTTTTTACATTTTTGCACAATATATAATAAATATACAGTAGGTTCACTTTGCACCATGAACTTATGAAATCAACATGCTGGCATCCAATTATTGAATATAACTTTAAAAGGAGCAAGGAGACAATTCCACATTGCAAGTTTAAAATGATATTTTGAAAATACTAACAATTTTAATCTTACAACAAAAACATTGCTGCCCTTACCAAGGATTACACATTGTCTCTAAAAGTTCAACAATTCAGATAGTCTGACAGCAGCAATTTTTGCCACAACCTTCACACATTACAACCCATTGGATTTTTATGATGAGCAAAAAGCACTCACATGTCGCCCCGTGGATTCAAAGGGCTTTTGTTCAGACCTGCAGTCACCCTGGAAGCCCATCAGAGGGAATTTCAGCTCCCCAATACAGCTGTCAGAATCACTCAAGTTTCGACAGTACACTATTCAGATGAAAAATAAATTTTTGGCTGATCCTGAATTTAACTGATCGAGCCATCAATGCCAGCTTCACAGCATGGGTCTGGGCCAGATAGGACTCCTGCTGACTGAGAAAAAGACCAAGGGCTTAAAACTGTGCTCATAGCACATTAACACCCTACACAGAGCGTTCGAGGGGAATAATGAACTACTGATGGACCCCGATAGATACCCGGTTCTGAAGAGCACAGAACAATAACAATTTCAATTAAAATGTGAGGAGCGGTGGGGGGGCGGGGAAGAGAAATGAAAGTAACCTAACTGTGACTATGCTCACAACATGCTCGTCATAGCATAATACAAGGCCATCTATCGCTTTCAGGCATTTCAGTACTGCAAGAATCATCTGAATCTCCCTTTCGCCTCTTCTACGACTACAAATTCAATAACATTTGCCAAAAAAAACACTTTAAATAGCTTATTGTCTGCCAAAAACCACGTGTTCAAAAATATGTTTCACCCTGGGCAAATAAATGACTGCCTTCTTTTCTGAATCTCTTCAACAGCTGGCCTTAGGCCCTCCATTCCGAATGAAGCGCTGCTTTGATATTGTAATTCTCTCTAAAATATTTTTGGCTTAGACTTGAATCAAAATACACATAAATAACATATTTTTAAAAATATATATGTATATCTATTGATGTTTCACCCTGAAATTTGAAAGGACTTAGAAGATCAAGAAAAGTGCGTGACTTGTAATGTGATAATGGGACTCCATTAGAATAGAGTTATTCATACTGACCACCAACAAGACAAGTAGGGCGTGATGCACTTTGGTTTGAAAAGTAACTTTCTCTCCATATCACGGCCACTAATCTGATCTTTCTAGCTTGCCAATGTCACTACATTGGTTCAGCGAGTGCTCATCTTTTACACTAGAATACATCAGAACATACAGCACAGAAACAGGCCATTTGGCCCAACTGGTCTACGCCGGTGTTTATGCTCCACATGAGCTTCCTCCTGCCCTTCCTCAACTAAGCCTTCAAGCATAACCGTCTATTCCTTTCTCCCTCATGTACCTATCTAGCTTTCCCTTAAATACATCTATTCTATTTGCCGCAACAACTCCTTGTGGTAGCGTGTTCCACATTCCCACCGCTCTCTGTGTGAAGAAATTTCTTCTAACTTTCCTATTTGATCTATTTGTGACTATTTTACATTGATGGCCCCTGGTTTTGGTCTCCCCCACAAGAGGAAACATCTTCCCTATGTCTACCCTATCAAAATCTTTCATCATTTTAAAGACCTCTATCAGGTCACCTCTTACCCTCTTCTTTTCAAGAGAAAAGAGTCCAAGCATGTTCAGCCTTTCCTGATAAGTATAACTTCTCAGTTCTGGGATCATCCTCGTGAATCTCCTTTGCACCCTCCCAGTGCCTCTACATCCCTTCTACATTGTGGAGACCAGAACTGCACACAGTCTAACCAAGGTTCTATAGAAGTTTACCATAACTTCCCTGCTTTTCATTTCTATCCCTCTAGAAATGAACCCTAATGCCTGGTTTGCTTTCTTTATGGCCTTATTAACCTGCATTGCTACTTTTAGCGAATTGTGAATGTATTGTGTAGGTCCCTTTGCTCCTCTACCCCATTTAGGCTTTTATTTTTCAGGATGTATGTGTCTTCCTTACTCCTTCTACCAAAACGAACTACTTCACATTTTTCTACATTGAAATGCATTTGCCATTTAAATGCCCACTCAGCAAGGTTATTAATGTCTTTGTTGCAGTCCTCCTCTGTATTATCTACTCCCCCCAATTTGGTGTCATCCGCAAATTTTGAAATTGTACTGCTGATTCCCGAATCCAAATCATTTTTACAAAGATAAATTAATCCAAGAGAGCTTCAAAGTGTGCTTCACACCTACAATACCACATTACATTTCATTAGCGCCTTTCACGTCGGGAAAAAAGACATGACACAAATTGGACATCTCTTCACATCGTAGACACTGCTGGGGGAAGAACATGTGGCCAGAGATAATGTGCCATTAATGTGCTGGACATTAGTCCAATCAAGTATATTTTGAATGACATTTCGATGCCCGCAGGTAACAGATGCCACACATTGAGCTTTACTGTTGTCACTCACCGCTGCCAATTTACACAGCTAAAGACCGCAAATGGAACTGTGACTTGTTTTTGCCTTTAGCGTTGAAGATCTGTTTAACACTGACACCAAGGTTTTTCCAGTCTATGGCAGACTTTTCTTTAGTTAGCAATAATGAACCATTTCTCCTTTTTCAAATGTATAAGAATTTATGAGGCTATTTCCTTGCAGCACCGACGTGGCCCATTTTTGGAATCTTAAAGTCAATGCGTTGGCATCCCCACATTGTTGAGAAAGCTGCTCACATCTATTCAACAAGTAAAAGGCATCGAGGTGCATTATGAAAGCTGTGTGAACAATTAATTTGCTTCATTGCATAATGAAGAGCACTGTGATTCACTCTGCTATATTTACCCAATTCACATAGAATCAAAGAATGTTTCAACATTAAAGGGAGACTGTTCGGCCCGTATTGCCTGGTGCGGGAGAAAACGTGGGCTGCAGAGTTCTAGACGATCTGGCGCTTGTGGGGGGGTACAGCTGATGAAGCCTAACTGAAAGAAAATTTTTGAAAGCAATGGACAATGCTTGGTGCTGTATTCTGAGTTGGGGGGTGGGGGGGTGTGGTGGTAACACTTGAAATATGAAAATCGATGGCAAAAAGCAAGGGAAGGATAGAGGTCATGAGGAGATTTGGGATATTCTGGTGGATGCTCTTAATATGGACACAAGATATTTTCAGATGCACAGACTGAATTTTAACTTCCACTTCTGTGGCTACATCAGTAACACATGAATTCAAGATTACTTTAAAACAGAAACTTGCACAAGGAGAGTTTCATAATAAAATACCTAAAGGATCAATATAGATTCAATCTCTCTTCACCCTTTACCAATAACAAGCTTCAGCTCCAGCTAAATTAGTTACGCTCGCATACCCAGACAGGCACGCACACGCACAGACACACACAGAGATACAGACAGACACGCACAGACAGACACACACACACACACACACACGTCAGACAGAGACAAACAACTCCATAATCAGCAGTGCTTCTTCCTCTCATCTTTTCCTTGAGTCACTTATTGACCCAGGCAAAAACTGACAGAAGTCACTGTGAAGCCTGGCTGATAGAATGGGGTTTCAGACTGGCCTGGAACTCAGCTCGCGACACATCAACAAAGTTAATCCACTGGTAAACAGGAACATATTCTTCCAAAAAAAATTGAAGTTCAGCAAGTTCTCTGAGCAATGAATGAAATTCTGTATTTCGAACAAGAGTGCGATGCCAGAACTTTAGAGTAAAATATACATCTCACTCTCTCACATTGGTGTCACCAAGTGACTGGAACATTGACAAACTGTTTGCTCAGGTTAACCAGCCGATAGCCCTCCCCCACCCATGAAATAATCAATTCACAAGTTACCCTCCCCAAGGGTGGAAATACAAAATACACAAAACAAGGTTTGCATTCAGGGCACAGCCGAAAGCAACTGAGTAAAGCTTTCATCAGGGTGGTTTCTAAAAGAATCAGTGATGTTAAAAAGAAGCACTTTAACTGATCTTGGGAGGAGAGATAGTGGAAGAGGGAGGGAAAGATTTCAGTAAATAACATTTGGGGAGATTATACTTAGCCACTAACTTGCACTTAAATAGCACCTTTCACGAAGAATAATATCTGGACTGCAGAAATCACAGACTTCTGTAGCATTTGAGAACAAGAATGTTGAAGTAGCAGGCTACGTTTTACGGACAGTGCTTTCCTCGGCACCTCCTTCTGGGTCTAAAGCGTAATGTGGAAAAGCCAGATGGAGCTGAAGTAAAGCTTACCTGTATCCAAATGGTGACAAGCCAAGCAATGTTCAGGAAGAGCAGAAGACCGCCAAAGGGATCGAGAAGAGAAAAGAGAAAAAGAAAACATGTCAGAATATATATATACAGACAGTCCTCACTACAATAACTCCTAATATACAACAAGCTGTTTAAAGGAATGGTTCTACATCGGAGAGTACATTTAGCTGCTCCAGATGTCATATTTCAACCCCATCTCACAGAGCTGTGGTCACACCGCAGCAACTTCTACAGTGAAGATTTTTCACACGTTTCGGTTTCACTAGAAAAATCATCCCAATAATCATCCTTCCCATTGCTGAGGTTGTTTCGCTTACACAAGCTCCCCCCGCCCCCTCTGCTAGCCCACACAAGTGGCCACACTTCACGTGGGAGTCACCAGACGGGGTCATTGGATTGTTACAAGAGTGGAAACTCCCTGCCTGAATTCCCCAATCTTGGCCCAGTGGCATTGAGCCTAGAAGGAGCCCTCTACGTCTGACTCGGTTGACCATTTTTAACAATAATAATCCAATCACAATTAGCAACAGCCTCGTGACAATGTGTACATTCGAATGACATGTAGTGTCATTTAACAATCTCATCCTAGTTTTTCCAGACTCATCTTGTGAATTATGAAAGTGCTGGCGGAGCAGAATTAAACAAAATTGATTTTTTTTCTAATAAAAAAAGGACAATTTTAGACACAAGGACTTCACCAAACAATTTCAATCATCAGCACAAAATAACGAGGAATTCTGCTTTCGGAGCAGACTTTACTGATGGTCACAACAACTGTTCAATCAGACTAAACACCTAATAGAAAGTAAAAGGTTTTAAAACTCCCCATATGGAAGGCCATTTTAATCATCTCATCGGCTTTATGGAAATCCTCAGACCCGGTGTGGATGACATGGTGACATGGATGGGTTTGGAAATGTCACTCTCCGTGCCTCATTAAGGTACTTCAGCAAGGTGGTATTAAGCAGCTTTAATAGATTCAAATTCTTAACATTGGTCGCCCATTATCTTCCCATTCCTGTTAGTGCCTCAGGCGAGCTGACTCGAGGTGAATCTGAATGTCTCCTGCGCTCGCTCACTCTGAAGGCCACTGGCAGCATTCGAGCTTGTTACTTAAATCACAGCTAATTGAATTAGATCCCACCACTCTGATTGTTGCAATTAATTTGTATTCCATGAACACACTCCCAAAAGAGAAGGTTTCAAAACAGCTCCAAACACACACACATACAAAATCACACACTGGATACGTTCTACATCCTTCAATATTCAATTATATTTTTAATTTTCTCCTTTTTCCCTCTCACTTTGGTTATGAAATTAGCAAAACGCAGCGACCAGAGGTGTAACTGACAACGGGACGGGCTGAAAGAACAAAACTGAAGAGAATTTTCAGTCCTTCATCAGTATTTGATGACCTATTCATTCTGTGTTTCAACACAGAATATATAAGCGGACGGAGTTTCAACTATTGTAACACTATACCCTTATGACATACTCCAAAGCAATTAATGATTTCCCCTGGAAAATAGCCGCTGAAAGACATTGTAATCTCACTACAAACATTGTTAACAAAAATTCCAGGCTTATAATCAGACCATGGGGTTACAATATTAAAAGGAATCCGAAAAAGGATTACAAAAATTGTACCAAATCAATTACAACAGGGTTAATCAGGTATATTAATGGACAGCAACAGTTAGTATTAACCGTGTTATTTAATGTCCTATTTGCAGGTCACGTTACATTAAACGGAAAAACAAAATCATCACCTATTAGACAGGGCATTGCAGATTAGGACCTGTTAGAAGTTGTACAGTATGTTAAATCACATCAAAGCTCATTCCTAATGCAGTGTACATTTAAAAGCCAGTGTAGGATTTCACATCAGAGAAAATATCAGCATCTACGACATAACCATAAAACAAAATTCATTCATACAGCAGTAATAGGATATTACTCAGTGTCCATTACTGTATGGGGGGGAAATCTGAGCCATAGATCTCAGTGAAAAAAGTAAAATAATGCAAAACCCAGTTTAAATGAAAAATCCTTTGATCCACATTATCTGGATCTGTGTGATCAATCCACCACACATATAGTGGATTTAGACACGACTTATCTGCACCATTTGATCTCATTGAAACCCACCTCCTTTATATAGCTGTCAAGCAATCCCGTAAAGAGCTTTTGTCCATACCTACATTAAAACCTGCAGTCCATTTCGAACAGAGACACTGTGTTAAAAGGGCAGTAAAAAAACAGCTTGCACAGAACTGTACACTGCGGAGGAAATTAAGTCACAATTTGTTCAGCTTATAAAGGCAACCACGCTTGGCTTGCATGGAATGTCTAAACTTATTCGATAAGCTTTGATCTCCAAAAAATGTTTTAAGGAGAAAATATGATCTGAAAGGACAACGTTTTTATCCACAGTGTGTGGCAGGCTTTCATCCACTGGCAGGAAGCACAGATGTGATTGTGAAGCTTGCATCAATGCATTTCAAAATCATTGCAGTGTCTCTCATGCCTGAAATCAACGAGAGAAAAATGACATGATCGTTCTCTCCAACAAAGATTTTAAAAAATGCCACATTATTCATCTGTACACCTGTGGCCTGCAAGCCACTCAACAACACAGCTTAAAGAGGGACCCACATCATCAGAACACATCTTTATTTTCAAATAAAACCCAAAATAGTCAGATGAACCCAATTTATCTATGGTATGTTACCCCACCCCACCCCTTTCCACTTCAGCTGTGTTTTGTGAATATTTTCTGTTCAGGCAAGGACTGCAAATGACATCACTGGGTGAACAGGGAGTTAATAGAGTTACTGAGCCAGACAATGCTTGCTCATTGATGGTGCAGCTCTCTCCACCATTGACCCAGATTGATGCGATGCAGCCCCTTCTACTGTATCAGTTTAGCTCGACTTGAAGCCAGACTCGGCGCTCACCCTCGGCACCCAGTTGTTGAAGGCAAGCCGACAAGAAGAGAGAGGGGAAACTAATATAAATCAGTATTCTTTTTAATAATTTATTTTTAAAGATTTGCATTTGACATAGCGCCTTATCACGTCTTCGAGACGTCTCAAAGGGACCCATTAACTTAATTCTGTTAGAAAGGTGCAAAGATTGATTGGCACAAATTAATGCAAGCGCTCCAAGACACTACCCCGCATGAAGGGCACTATATAAATGCAAATTGTCGTCGGTTGTTGTTGATGAAGCTCGTCGAGGCATATTACTGATTCCTCTGCAACACAGAGCTCTCCTCTCTGAAGATAAAAAGGTTTTCATGAAGAGAAGAGAAAATAACTGTGAGAGAGTTGGGCAGGGGGGGCAAGGGGATTGAAAATTAAGGAAGAAAAGAAACTGGAAGAAACCAATTCGAAGCAGATTGAAAGATGTTCTCTTGGACAACACACAACTGTTATGTGGAGAACTGAAATCTGCACAATAGAGAGCTTTTCACTCATCGCCCCATCGCAAGATCTAATAGTTTATGGGTCATTCCTCCTAACTGAAGAAAACAAGGTGGCATAGAACAAACTGTGGTGGTGGGGGGGAAATGGAGAAGCAATCGGCAAATAAAAGTTACTGCAGCATAGTATTCAGAGAGAGGAGAGTGTTTCAGTATTATTATGTCTGCGGGTAGATAGTTACCCACAAGCATCCTCTAAGACTGCACAACAATAGAAACTCTGGAAACCATTGTTCAGTCATCAAATAGAATGGCAATTTGTGTATTTGCTTCAGAAGGAAGAAAGGTGACAGGCGGATGCTGTCTCCGATAATGTATGTGCATATTCTGGGAATGTAGCACGCAGCTCAACCAGAAAAGAAAATAATTTCATTTTACAGGTTTACTTCTGGCTCAAATTCTTGCTCGACATGAGCAGAGAAGATGTGGAAAAGAAAAAAATCTACGTTGATCGCCTGAGGGTGTGGGACCTTTCTCCCATTCGTTCCATCTGTGTCAGTCACCTGCAATCTAAAGGCAACAGAGCACTAAAGAGAGCCCCTGAAGCTTGGTGCAGAGTCCTGCTGCCATTGCCAGCCGCCAACACAATTTGACACACTTCAAACCAACATGGCCTATTTTGCATGATGTAGAATGATGTCATTGCAACAAACCTGGGATGTTGAGAATCGCCAAGTCTGGCTCGCTGACAATACATTAATGTCATCGTAGAATCTTACAGCACAGAAGGAGGCCATTCTTCCCATCGTGCCTGTGCCAGTTCTTTGAAAGACTTACCGACTAGTCCCACTCCCCCACTCTTACCCATTGGCCCTGCAAATGTTTCCTTTTTATGTACCCATCCAATTCGCTTTTGAAAGCTCTCTATCGGATCTGCTTCCACTACTCTTTCAGGCAGTACATTCCAGACAGTAAACACTCGCTGAGTAAAACATTTTTTAAAAATAAATCACTGGCAAAATTTCTTTGCCGGCTTATTGGAAATCACCTTCAACTCCTCAGGCTCCTGATTGTAATGTACACACACATGGCTTCCCTTTGCCAGATACGCAGTGTACAGCAATTCATATCCAGATTGCCGCCCTCACGAGAGATGCCATCAGTGTCAAACCAAATGTGAATATTGTTCAAGGGATTTCACAGGTTTCTAGTTGCAAAGTTGGGCTTTAGTCGTTGACAAATATATATCACAGCCACAAGGCACCACCACAGAACAGCACACTAGGAAAACCGACAGACGGTCTTGTCTCATTTGCTCTTTTGTTTGAGCAAATTATACAGGGATTACAGTGTCTATCAGCAGTACATGCATCTTAGCATCTAATTGTGTTGTCAAGCAGTTTCCTCTGCACCAAGTGCTTCATTACCAAACTCATAAAAAGCTCCTATTGTTTCTTTAGGATCCAGACCAAGAGAGCACAGACTTTTAAATAGGTTTTAGTCTTACTTGGTTGTTATTTAAAAAGAACTAAAACATCTTTTCAAATGCATAGCAGGCAATGAAGGTCAGGCTGTGATTACAAAGCAGTAATTTAGCAGGAGACCCTTCGGTGTGATGACGTGGACAATGAAAGGGCTCCTCAATGGCTCACTTAGTAAAAGCACAGCACTGAGTGGTTGTGAAGATCTGGGCTGAGTTAACGGAAAAGAAGCACCTATGTTCCAATTTCAATCCAGTGATTTTCAGTTGGAAAATATTTGTGTCTAAAATACTGTTGGGATTGAAGACATCATCCAACAAGGTTATGCTGCCGGATGTGATCAACAAGTTTGCTGACACTTAATGTCTAAGTTCATCCAAGAAGAACAGTCACTTGGGCAAATCCTGCGAAGCAATTCGAGACGTCCTCCCAATGTGAAAGTTGCTTATATCAAATGGAAGGATTACAATTAGATTTCAGATTGCTGTTTTTAAATATTGTTTTTAGTTGTAATCATATATTTGGGGGGGTGGGGAGAACCAAAAATGTAATTCGTGAGAAAATGGGTCTCGCCAATACAGGGTGCGAGAGATAGCACAATTCACATCCTTCGTGCTCCAGATAATGTACAATGTGTGGAACAATGATCCTGCCAGTGTATCAGGAAGGAACATACTGCAGTTTGTTAGAAAACATCAGTTCTCAGCCAGATTCCATGCCTTTCACGCATGTGGGAATGTTGTGTGGGTGTCAAGATTATCAGTAGCCACACACACATACAGCGAAAGATCTGAGTGGGTACCAGCAGGAGAATATTCGTGGAAACTTAAAGTTTCATAATCTAAACAGGCTTTGGCTGATAAACAGAACTTGCCCACACAACTGAAAGCAGCAAAAGGAATTTTATCCAGACTGAATCAACCAGTCAGAGAGAAGCCCAGTGACAAATGTGTAAAGACTGCACAGCTGTATTCCAGAGAAAGCCAGCTCTGACTCACTGCCTTATTCCCATTTAAACTGGGAAACAAACCAGTGATCGAGATCTCCGTGTCAAGCACACAGCTCAGAAACTCTCCAGATTTGTGGCTGATCTCACAGACATACTGAAATGTGGGGCCGCCCAGCTCCAGGAAATTTATTCTCAACAATTCTGCCCCCTGCTTCCCAGCTATAGGTGTTTGCCTGCTTTATCCTCTGCAGCTCAAGTTTCAGGTATTAGCCCAAATGGCCATTACTCACCCACGAGTCTTGACAACATGTGTCAACAGGCTATTGAAGTGTGAAAGGCAATGCAGGCACATTCTATTGATGCCAGAATATTGCACTTGTACAAACAGTGATGAGTGAGATATTTGTTGGGTGATAAATAAGTTCTGAGCAAGTTTCAATTTAATATCAGTTTTCCTTTTTTTCTCTCCCATCTCTCTTCTCCTTGAGCTTCTTTCCTTCCACTGCATTGTATGTGTTCCAGTCGACCTATAATACCTCTCGGAAATGCCTGGCTCACTTGGGAAGATTCTCGCCTCTGAGGCAGAAGGTTTTGGATTCAAGATCCTATGGCACTATTTGAAAAGAGAAGCAAGATTTTTTCCTGGTGTCTGACCAACAATCCGCCTGATAAAAACTGGTGACTGCACTTTGCAGTAAATCCTGTGAGGCACTTCTGAGAACACATTGACCATGTGATAAGGCGCTCTAAACAAGGTATGGGCTATTTTTGTTAAATGGCTCTATCCATGCACAAGTTCCATCTGTGAGTGTCGATATCTACTCAATATCTATTTAATCGTAAGTGAAGAACATCCACACAGTCAACTCCAAGAAAGACGATGGATAATGCTTGCAATGGAAGCCATGGCTGATTTTTCTCTCCCTAACCAATGGTCATCACAGACCAGGCAGGATTGAACCTTGGACCTACGCACTCCAGAATTCCACTGAGCTACTGGGGAATCTCCAGGCTAGGTTTTAAACAGGGTTATGCCTTACTGAAAGTGTTTCTCAAAGGACAGAGAACAGAGTATGTAATCTTTGCATTACTGAATCATATCCTAGTATCTGAGCACTGTCCATTTTCCGTCCAATCGTCTCTGTTCAAGGCTCTGGGCCACAGAGCTTCTCATTACACTTTATTTTAAAAATCAGTAATGCATATCTGTGTCTGGCAAAGCTCAGTCTGAACCTCCTGCCTGGAGGCATGTGGTCACAGGTTTAGTGTTAAACGGAATTGACCAAAGTTGTCAATATTAAGTCTGCTGAGATCAATAATGTTCTAAGTGATCATTTCCTGATAAACTGATAGAACAGACGTATGTCATCCTCTTTTACTGATCGTCACTGCTCCGTGTGCTTCCTAGCAGCGGCACATCTCAGATTACAGATGACAGATGGTGTCTCAATTTTCAGAAGGCCAAGGTTGCTGGGTCTGACATCACATAAACCTTCAAACCCAAATCAACCAATATGTGTGCTGGCTGGCTGGATTCTAAGTCAAACCAACTTAAAGCCACACTGGGGTTGAGTGGGTCTGTGGCAGAATGACATAGCCTTGCAGGCCTGACAGAATATTTACTAGTAAATTAATTCCGGATAAAATATAACTTGACATGGAAAAATCATCTGGACAGTCGAGAGTTATTTGAGGGGGGCAGTCGAGAGTTATTGGGGGAGGGCGGGCAGGAATAGAAAGTGTGAATTGATCCCTCCTCTTAAATTCCTTTCGGTCTTGTATCTTCCCAGCTCTTTTCTCTCACTTATGCCAAAAACAAACAGTGTTCTCATCTGACAAGGGCAGACTTCAGACCCTCCCAAAACACACATTTGCTGTGTTGTATAGGGCTTGAGCAAACACAGATTACACAGTCAACCTACTTACTGCTTGCCCAGGCTAATTACAGTACAAACTCCACAAACAACAGTCTTACCCATGCCATTGGAGCTGGAAACTGCCCTGTCAAGTACACCGAGCTTTGCTTCTGCCAGGAAATTGGTGTCAAAATATACTTCATTCCCTCAGTACACTGATTTTTTTTTGATCAAGTTGATTGCGTCCATTTGATGGTTTGGATATTGTCGAAGGCAGACTTCAGAGGGGAAACTGTGGCTCATTTGTAGAGTGTTTCATTAATTTTCACCCTCCCCACCCTCCAATCATCTATCCAATGCCATCAAATGCAGTAGCAGATCATTGTGCTTTCAGTTCAGAACATTAAAGCTGGTTGTATTCTGCTGTGCAGATAATCCTAAAATAACAACATTTCTTGCATTTGATGCATTTCACGGCGGGAAGTTCAGAGGATATACTGTAAAGTGCAGTGACTGTGTACATAACAATAATAATAATCCTTGCATTTCATATAGCGCCCTATCACATCAGTGAGAAGTCCAAAGAGCTTCACAAAAGTGAATTGACTGTATATCTTTTGTGGGCAAAACAGGGCTACGGATAAATGTAAAAATAAATTCCATATTGAAATTGCAGCAAAATTAACGTATTTATAAGAAAATGACAAATCCCTAAATGTAGTCAACAGAGACGAATAGTAATTGGACGACAACCTCATTTTGCTACAATGAGCAGAATAATTTGTCATTTTAGGTGAAGATAAATCACTTTAAATTCCCAAAAATCTGCCATTAGAGATAAACAGATTGGCATCTGCCAACACCACAGAGATAGCCGTATCCTCACTTGTTCCATCGTGCATCATAATTTTTCCCCAACAGGAGGCCTAACTCATTGATATGAACTTCAACATTGCTCAAGACAATCAAAGGTCTCACACACATATCAGATTTCATCAGTTCATGTTAGCAACACTGTAACATACAGTAAACAGATTATTTCACATTAGTTCAATAAAAGGTGGTGATCCGTTTCGCGTACCTCTATTATAAATGTTCCCAACTCATCGAGCATTCTTTAGTACACTCAAACCCAACTTTGGGAGTTAAGTCACTGAAGGTACACAGAATTTCCGTTCCAAACTCACCACTGACAGTTAAGCACATTCAGTTGTTTTCTTGATCAGACACACACTATCGTCCTCCGAAGTAAAGAAGGGTCATTTTAACAAGAAACAATAGCCCTTTACCAGCAAAGGTGAATTGAGAATTCATATTGAAGAAGGGATAAGAGAGAGGTAAGTCAACACATAGGGATTGTTTTATATATTGCCGCTGCTATGTCTGGAACAGTAGTAAGTCTGTGTACATGACTGACTTCCAGACTCACTAAACTTGGCACAAGATTACCTGAATGGAGCACAATCTGCATTCCACATACTCCCGAAGTTATGACCTCAAGTGGAAGTCTGTGTGGTCACGGACACCAAGCTATAACTTATAGTATAAACGTGCAGCACACTCATATGGCTGTTCGTATTAGGTCTGAGGTCTTTTAACTCCCCAGACTGAGACTAAACCAGAAGTGTAACTTCTGTTTTCTTAAAATAAATACTGAAATCCCACTCGGAGTCAATAATGCCACAAATTTATACTCAGCCGGCTTCAGCAATAGAGGCAAATCTGAAGTATAGACAAGTCATTCAGCCTCAGCTTTGTGAGACATCGAACATTAATCGTGAAACAAAGCATGTACTGACATATTACATGGATTGACAGTAAAAACACATAAATATTGTCTCAGGAAGCTGATCATCTGGTAAGTCAGAAAAAACTTAAAATATATATTTGTGCAGGAAGTGGTCCCATTGGAATGATTTGGATTGTTTAATCAAGCTCAATATTCCATTAATCATGGATTTATTTTCTTGTCTTGCCAACTTTTTCGTCTCCAGTCCTGAAGATGGCGATTCCTTTTCCCTCCCACTGTGATTCAGTTCCACAGGAACCATCGCACACCTCGCTCAAGCGACCACTATTCATGTTTGAACTCGCCCCCTGACAGTGTGTCTACTGGCTCTTCGCCGATGGGGGGAGGGAGAGAGAAAGAATCACAGGCAAGTCCAATCCTGGTCTTCCTCAATGTCTACATATCCACAGCATCAGTGACTGGATAGTAAGCTCAAATCCTCGCCCAATTTTGGACCCCTGTCTAACTGAGATCTGTTAACTCTCCACACACAGGGGAAATCAAAAACATGCAACCTTCTTGGTCTATGGATCTTTGCTACCCACTGAACATTCACTAAGCCACTAGAGGATGGTGGTTGTGTGGGGGTAGGGGTGGGGGGTAGCTTATTAAATTGGATTTCAGTGCATCTTACACTCGAGTGATATCAGCAGACCCTGTCTTACCTTTGGTGACATGTTACACAATGGCCCAAGGCCAGGGTTACGGCATTTTAAAATCGAGATATTTTGCATGATTTGATTGTAAGAACTGTGGAAGAACTGCTGGTGTGCAACAAATTGCTGTTAATCACATTACAGCTGATCCCCTGGTCGTCCGAACTCAACTCTCTCGGAGCCGCTGTCTATCTCTGCTGGCTGAGCTCACGGTGGGGGAGTGTGGCAGGCAGATGTGACAACACGACAGAAGAGCAATTTTCTGTGGTGGGGGTGGGGGGTGGGGTTAGAGGGGGTGAAAAAAGATTGAAAGGAGAAGAACAGAACAAGTTGCATCAATGGAAAGGAATCTTGGCACAGTAAGCCCAGCACTGAGGGTGTGGTGCTCACAAATCCATTGGAGCCCACTCATGTCGAGTAAACATTTTCCTTAACAGCTTTTCTGACACAGAGATTAAAATGAGGTACGTGATGCCACGTTTTTCCAAAGTAATCAGATTTAATGGCAGAATCCGCCACCTCCCAGCGCGGGTGAAATGGCAGAAGAAAGGGAAGATTACCGGACGATGGGGTAAACAAGACAGGTTTAACACATGTGCAGTGGTCCTTTTATATCAAACTGTAAAGCTCTTCCTACAGCTGGGGTGAGGGCAACAGCAACTTGCACTTACAATTGAGCCCTCCACACAGGGTAGCGTCTTACAGCGCTTAAAATATCATCACGATAGTGCTATAAAGCATTGTAACGAGGGTAAAGGCAGAGAAGTGAGCTACAGCATTCTGCCACACTTCTGTACGCCAGTCAGCTGTCACTCGCAGGGCAGGCCTTACACTTTCCAATGTGTCAATATATTGAACGAGTTATCCTCTGTGACCTGCTGTTTAACCAGAGGAGATAAACAAATCCTAGAAATTAAAAATAAATCCACCTCCAATCTACCGGCAACCAGGTTATCAGCGAGGGGAAACGAGGGAAGACTAAACAGGATTCATAGGATTACGTCTGAAAGAAGAAACAGGATTGAGAGTAGGAGAGGTAACCCTGCACGCAACATGCCAGCTGGTCAGACCATTCATTTTGATGCCTGATAAAAGGCAGTAAGTAAATTGGTGACTTGACTTAAATTGATTCACACAGGGAGAAGAACCAGAGGAGCATTGGATCTTACCAAATAAATGGTGTGTCACTAAAAATATCAGACAAACTCCCTCTAATACAATCGGCTGAGTTAAAGTAATGAAAAATCAGAAGCTTCTTACACTTAAACCAAGCCTATTTCGTGTAGCAAGGCCCGTACAATGATCCTGACTCGACAGATCGTGAAATAAAAGGGCTTGGTGAAGACTGATAACACCTGTCACAAATGCTTTCCTGCAGAATGATGAAGATTTCCCCCCTGTCCTTGCTCACCTGCCACTAGAAGAGACAGCAATGTGATCAGGAATAGTCTTAACTGTTTCAACCAAAATAAAATCAATTGGCATTGACAAGAGCTCTGCGGATAGCTCTGACAGAGGGCCAGATGCTGGACACCTGCCAAACCAACACTGCATTTTGTAAATACAGTACATAGCAACAGTCAACAAGGGATACGATGGGATTACACCCAAAATCTAACAAGCTTGAAAGGAGTAAGTGAAGTCTACAAAATCTCTGGCTGTGTTAACCTTTCTCAGTGCAGGAAAGAAAGCATAACTTGGGACACAGAAACGTGGCAGGAATGCAGAGAAAGGTTATAGGCATTCTGCCAAACTGACCACCAAAACAGACAATGCTAGGACTAGGCTGTTGTTGACGATGTGATAAGGCGCTATATCAAATGCAACAATTATTGTTGTCAATTAACTGTGCCTCGCACTGCATGTGGCACAACACAGAATATTAGGATATAGATCTGTGCCCACAGATTCCTTTAACATCGGGACCCAAGCCATGCCACTGATGCACTTTAAAGTCCATTTAAAGAGGACAATGCTCAGCTTTCCTCCAATCGCTCCTGTACCAGCTGAGCTGTAAAGTCTTGGAAGATGCCAGGTTTAATCCACGGACTGTGTTAAATTAGCTGATCTCAGCCGGAATGGCAATAGCAATGCTACAAATGACTTCAGTGTCCCTGGGCT
Source organism: Callorhinchus milii (assembly GCF_018977255.1). NCBI lineage: Eukaryota > Metazoa > Chordata > Chondrichthyes > Chimaeriformes > Callorhinchidae > Callorhinchus > Callorhinchus milii. The sequence continues at coordinate 13,726,709 of NW_024704752.1, read as the reverse complement.
GTAGAGGAAAAAATCAGATGGTTCCCAATCATAACTAGCCACACCCAGACCCCCAGGACAGTGGGTGAATATCGGGTTCGGATATGAGGTTCTCCCATGGGAGGGGTTTAAGAAAGATTCTTACTTCAGAGCATTTTATAAAAACACGTACAATGCGGGGGGTGGGGGGGCTGGAACACTAATTATAATAATCCTTGCAAATGAATGTATAAAAGGCAAAATAAACACAATTCTTTAAGAGAAAGATTGATCACGGCTCTATACTAGACGGTAGCTTCAGTGGCTCACTGATTTTGGCTTCTCAAGCCTAGTTTCCTACCAATCATAAAAAGTCAGAGTCAAAGGGCGCACAGCGGGATTGTTAACTTAGGGAGGATGGGGATTGATCATGGGAGGGAGGGAGTGCGTCCACCTGCCCTAAATTCCTTAAACTGACCTCTGCTCTGAAAACAAATGACTTCCTCACCCGGAGCCCTAGCTAAATGTAAAAGAATGTCCAACTGCTCATCATCTCAGGTTCACCTGAAAGTCAGAAATAACATTTGCAACATCTCTACCCAGCCACTTTAAGCTTTTCCATAATTACAGCAAAAAGGAATAGCAATCTGTCTTCTCTGTCTTCCACCATTAATTTAAATGTGCTGCTAACTTCTTTCACTGTAGTGTTCCCACTAATGGTGGCGACACGTTGAGTCACGCAACAGGGAATTTCACTGGACATTTTTGATCGATGTGCTAAACATGCAAATGATGGCGGTTTGAATCATTCAGAAGTTTTAAAGATGTCCTTTTTTTAAAAAAATATCTAAATTTTAAATTCGGCAGAATTTGTGCTACTTCTTAAAAAGGATTCCTTAATAATAAATCCTGTTAGAATTCCCAATGACATACGGGAATTCTGCTCTGGACATAGATAATGTGGAGAGTAGTCCCTGCCTATTAGAACAACATAATTGCAGTTAATGAAAGAAATCCCCATTTGCTCAATTCAAAATTGTTATTAAAGAATCCAGTTAAGAAATGCCACTTAGGAAATGTTGCATGTTGGAGTCCAGTGTTTCTCTTGAATAATATATCTAAGATATATTCATAACTTAATTATACGCATTATATACAGTTAATGATAAATGAATATAAATATATTAATAAAGTGGGGTAACACATAATGCCTTGGTTGAAGGCATCATGCTTTTCCTCGCTAATGTTACAGAAATACATCAAACACATACATGTACAACACAGATCGAGTGTTAAAGGCTGCACTTTGAATGAAAGGATCAGAAGGCATCAAACCAAAATAAGTCTCTTCTCAACCCTCAGGCTGTCTTATTACAGCATTTGACTCTGTGCCATGAGTCTATTTCTTTTATATGTATTAAATCTGAGCTGCTTGTTCAGAGCTTATCAACAGTGGAAATGGTGCAGTTCTGGATGGGGTTATAGATTCCTGCTACATTTTGATGCAATGTTAATTGGGAAAAGTTTCAAAATAAAAAATGTCCTGGCACCCAAAAAAAGCAAGGAGGAACAGTCCGATGCACAACATAAATGTTTACAGGCTCTATCATCCTCAATGCCTAATCTTGTTTTGCAGCATTCTCCCGGGAGGTTATAAGGATAGAGAACTATAAATGCTCAATTTGTACTGCCAGAAGCGAATTCAAAACTATCAGGAGTGGGAAGCGACATTTGCTGGAGGTGCTGGTGAATTCCATGCAAAAGAGTTGATATGCACGAGTGCTACAAAGGTGTTGTTAATTTCTCTCTTGGTTTTCCACTAATGGTGACGATGTGTCGAGTTACATCACGGTGAATTTCACTGGATATTCTTGATTAATATGCGTTAAACAAGTAAAGCATGGCGATTTGAATTAAAAGGTTCCTGATCTTTTATTTTAAAATAAAGTATAAATATTAAATCAACAGAATTTGTGCTCCTTCTTAAAATGCTTAAAATAAATTGAGATAGAATTCCTGACGACACATGGGAATTGTGCTCTGGATGTACTTAAAGGTGTATGTGGTTCCTGCCTGTTCCAGTAACACAATTCCAGTTAGCTCACCTCAGTGCCAAATCAAGTCAGGTTGGGGCTCTTTATAACACTGACAGGCTAAAGATAGTCCAATAAATCACCAGAGAATGTCTAAAGGCCTTTCCGTCAGAGGTGACCAAATTCATTAACTCCATCTATACTTTTATTGCAATGGTGCTGATGATGGCTCAATTAATCCCAAATTCAATTACCAATCGGTGTGGAGTTTGCTGATTTTAGCTGGGGAAGAGCACTACAATTTACATCAGTAGTCCTTGATGAGGGAGCGTGCGTGTGTGTGTGAGTGAGTGAGTGGAGGGGGGAAGAAAGTAGAAAGAAAATTAGTGATGGGTCCTGTTTCTGGTCACTATCAGATGACAATACAATTTACACATATGTAGTGCCTTTACATCGGGAGGATGTCTCAAAGCATTTCAATGATAGATTGGAACCAGTACACCCGTAGTTCAGTTCTGAACGTTTACTTTTTATTCTTGCACAGAAAAAAACACTCAGCCCTGATTGAAACCTGTGCAATGGCCATCTGACTTAAAAATATAAAACATTCAAATTAGAGAAAGAAGCCAGTGCACATAGGATGTGTAATAGGAGACTCTTGTAGTACAAGTGCTCCCTGATTTAGCTAGAAGTGGCAATTTGTTAGCATGTGAAGAGGCCTATTTCCAGCAGGCACTTTGCATCTCTAACCGCAGCTTGGAAAAGGCTGGATCAGATGGGGGAGGGAGGTAAAAACAAGTCGGCCTGGACTGGGATTTGTCCCATCATCTGAGCTGAAATATATTGTGTGAGTGAGTCGGTAGATCATAATGAAAGAGAGAGACAAGAGGAAGAAGGTTGAAAGATGCCAGAGGAGATAGATACAGAAAAGAGTAAAAGAGAGAGATAGATCACAAGCAGATCTGAGCCCCTTTCAGATATATTTACCCACATAGTCCTCTATTCATGGATAGGCTTCTACCCACGAACTCCCACCTCCCGTCTTCACATATCCAAATACTGATTATCACCAGTCAAAATATATATGATCCTCTGCACTATATATATCAGTAAGTACCATGTAATCTATAACCAAGGAAAGCCAAAGAATGTCCTAATGTTATATTATTAGAAATATTATTACTCAATTTGTAGAGATTTAGTTATATAAACGCAAGATTAGACAGTACTGCAAAACATGGATCATTAAATGCAGAGCAGTTTTAAAATGAAATTTAATTTTATAAAGCAGTCGGGAAATGAGCCACAGGTTCTATCACTGGTCTGGTTGATTTAGCCGATCAAACAACAGACGGCTCGACAGCAGATTAAGAAAATCCAATAGCCATGGTCACGTCTGTGTTAACATAAAATAGTCTCGTAGCTCTCCCTCTTCACCGTCTAAAAAGAGGCTATTGATACATTATTGGCATCTTATAATGGACAGTAAACTCTGACCCATTCAGCTGTAAAATAGGAACCAATCTCCACCCCCCCGCCCCCGACACAACTCTCAGGATTTCATATGCAATATAATCCAGGTACATAATCCCTCAAATAGCTGAACTAACACTTCTGGGAATGTATTTCATTAGGATCAGCAGTTATGCAAAGAACTCCCCAATTACCTCATATCAAAATGTGGGTTGGGTCACTGAAATGCCATCCAAAGCACTTTCTGTAGGTAAACAACTCTTAATTCCAACCACTCCATTTTATCCTACTTTTGTCTACGACTACACAGTCACTGCTTTTGAGGTTAAAAAAACGGAGAAACACGAAAATATTATTGATATGATAAAATGCAATATTAAATTGGATTATTAATTATTACTATCAACTGCATTGAGGAGTGTTTTCTGAGATGGCATTTCGGCCTTTCCAAGCAGCAAAGGTAGTGTCATTGAATGCAGAGATCAGCTACTGTACAGTACATTCAAGTTAATTGAAATTTCCATGTTTTTTGAAAATGGACAGTCAGCAAAAAAAATTAATCTGTGGGACAATAGCGGAAAGCACATTTATGATGGGTGGAGAATTTTACTTGTAGAGATTTGTATGGATTTCACAAAAATGAGGGGATATTAATAATCCATTCTCAAACTTATTTAAGACTGTCAATGGAGAATGTTAAATGGAATCTGAGACCCAGCCATAAATTACTTTCCTCCCTCCCCACACAGATTTCCTGTAATAATCCTGATTATCAACCCCCACTAAATAGCTGGGAATAGTTTATATGGAGAACAATCAGAGACGATTTTCCAGTCTCATCTCCCTGAGTATTTTCTTAAGAGATTTGTCAATCCTCCCACCTTCAAACAAGACCAAACCAAAGTTACAGGGAAAGAGAAACATATCCCTCCCCACTCACATCACCACCAGGTTGTCAACGGAACATACGTAAACACCAGACTACCCAAAGAAAACCCGTAACCATGATTAAAAAAAAAACGAATTATTTGGGAAAGAAGGTAAAAGAAGAAAAGCTAACCCGATGGCACCTAACCTTCAATAAGTGCTCTGCCACTGAGATGGGAGTCTTGCTTGAATGGCTTATGATGCAGATTTGTCACGAAAACGTGAAGGAATGTGGAATTGTCATCCATGGAAATCTCAAGAGGGTTCACAGCAGATTAGGAAGCAAGTGCAAATTCTGAATTTGTGAATGAAAAAGATTTCTGACGCTGTTTTCACTTTACAGGCTACTTGAGAACTCATTCAAAAAGAATCGATTCCCAAGCAGCCTGAGGGAGCTGGTGCTTAAAACCAAAATCTGTACTACCTTGTAGGATGGGATTTGCGGCAGTGGCATCAATGATGAGTCTAATTTGTGGGATTTCTAAACTGAATTCCTTAATGAAAAAATCCCAGTGCAAATGGCGACATCCCACCAACCGAGTGGACAGGAACTCCACTCCAACTTGATATACTTTCAAAGCGGAGATCCCGTTAGCTGGCAGGAATTCCACCAGGAATCCCAATTCAAAACGGCTCAATTTAGACCATGAGCTTGATACAGGAACATTCTGGTGGAGGGTATCTTGAATTGAGTAGAATTCCTAATGTGCTTCCTTCTCATACAGGCTACTCCACAGCAGGAATCCTGCTTTCCATTTAAAAAAAGAGGAAAAAGTAGACGCAAAGCCCTCACAGGGATGTGGTGTGGAATTTACCAGGTTTCACAAATGTCTAAATCAGCACTCAGTTTACAACAGCCCTAAGATGCATCTCCAAATCAGCACAGACACCGAAATACACCGGCCAGTTTCTGTCACATTTGAGGGTCTGATCCAACTTCCAACATGTAGTACAATCAGGGAAATCAACTCAACTTGAGCACCACCAATGTCATATCATTCAAGCTTTTGACCCTTGTGCAGGCTGATTTCAACCAGGCCAAGATAGGCACATTGCAAATGGGATCAGCTCTTCAGAGATAAGGAGGGGAAAACACATTATGCCTGTTCCCAATTGCTATCCATTTATTGTTGCTGGAAAGTACATGTGCGTCATCGTGAAGTCATGACCAAGTTGGGTTTTTACCATGGTCAAACAACCTGCCAGCAGTAAGTTTATATTCACACACTCGGGCAAAGTATTTGAAGGCAGCCAGAAAATGTAGAGAGGTAAACAGGCGAGTCCTTTCAGAAGAGGAGAGAAAATTGGAAGTTATTTTACACTTCCTTGACTTCCTTTCTTAGAGTTCCCACAATCCCATACGCAAGTGGGAAACCAGACATCTATTATGAGACCAGCCACCAGGTGGATCTCACCTTTGTACTCTATCTCCTTCACTGTGAGGTGGAAGGTATACAATACCATTCTGAACGCAGCACCATTGATATGCCAACACGTTGCACCACCTAAAAACCCACCTTCACATCCCTCTTTAGGTTAATCATCAACAAACGGATTACCATCAGCACAGACCATGGTCAACAATTCCAGTAAAGAGCACATTTACTTGGACACAGGATGAATCCATTCGGATTTTTTTCAATAAAATAAACTGAAATCCCACTATTCAAACAGTCCTGTCCGAGTAGATATGTACATTTGCGGTTGAGAACAGAAGCAATAAACATTGAATCGCTCAGGACAGGAAGTATGTATAGTATAGTGTTAGTGCAATACCAGCGGGGAGAGAGACACATTCAACCGAAGACAGGTCAAATGGTTTTGTGCAAGGATGATATTTGATGAAAGAGAGATCATTTTAGTCTCCTTTGACTCCCGCAGCAAATGCTTTTACGCATTTCTCCAGTGCAACAGAGGAATCTCAACAGAGACATGACTATCATACCTCGCAAGGACACACAAGGTCATAAAACCAGCAGGGAATCCTGAAATTCTACATCAGGTTATCAAACCATCTGCTCATCAGCCTTTGCAGGAATGATAGAAAGTTTCTGTTGACATACAACCAAGAGGTAGTTTGAACCACAACTGGGTCATCAATGTATTTAACTTGTGGGTCACCTTTGAAGTTTGAACTTGACTCTTTTTATTTGGCAGACATCTGGTACAATGGATCTGTTTGCCTTGGAGCATTGTTGCAGAACAACACACTGATAAACCTTTGCCCTCCAACCATCCCCGTCTGGAGCGAAAGGGACTTCCTTTTGAATCAGTATTCATCTTAGGAAACTGAGAGGATGTGAGTGTTTCCTCCCAGAGAAATCAGTCTTGACCCTGACCCCCACCCCAGAGTTTACGAGAAAAACAGCTGTTAATGGACTGTTTGGATAAAGTACTCCATTATTCTCAGTCTATTCCTGCTCAACTCAGAAAACAGCTGGTTAAAGGTTTTTCCCATCTTCCTTCATCTCTACCATCCACATTCATACATACTCAAGAGACATCCCACCAAATGCTGATTTTTTTGTATTGAGAATGTATTCTGATTATTTGATTTCTCTCTCTCTCCCCAATATCGGGTTATTTTCCCTCCATCCTAAGGGAGAATGTATTTGGTCAGTCAACTTGCAGAAATTTCAATCCCTGACCCACCACTCTGGAGATTTCTTTAAACTCTGCAGGAAACGTGTCCCATTCCTTCTGTTCTTCTTGATAACTCATTCAACATACCCACAAGGAGAAGCTAGGAAGTATACTTCATCCATCACTGAGCTCAGAGTCCAACAGTTACTGTCAAACTATCTGGTCAGATTAGCTTTAGATCTGTAAAATGAAATGATTTTTCATTCTGCTATCTGTTGCAATATACCGGCACCCACATGTGATCCTCACCCCACAGACCTGGAAGGAACAAGTGGGTACATAACTCTCACAGCTCCAGAGGTAAAGGGTGAGGCAATGATATATCATGCAAATAATGAATTGTTTTCGAGCAATTATTTCTTCATTAATTGAAATTAAAGGTTTAGCAGTAGTGAAGTCTTTACAAATCAATCCGATAAGAAGCTACTTTTTAATCATCTTCTTCCACATCTATAACGCACGGTTATACCTCAACCACCCCTTTAAAATCTGTGCACTGAAACGTGTCTTTCATTGATCAGCATCCAGGTCTCAAGTGGAATTTCCCCGTTTCCAGGCTCGGTGAGGAAAAGGGGTTACTGTGTGTAGTGACTTTCCTAAATATTAAGTGCAACTTGTGTTGTCGCTCTCTCTCTCTTGTCTTTTAACAGTTATTTAACAGCTTGTCATAACAGGTAGTCCAGTGGATCCCAGAACATTGTCCTTTCTCACCGGTTAGAAATAGTGCACATCCGAAAGAACCTCCACGGAATTCCGCATCCTGGTATAGCCGCTGGAAATGATCCATTTGTGTTTGATCCAAACAACTGGAGCCGCCTTAAACACCAGCGTCATTGTAATTACGTACACACATCACAGCTGGAAACGGATTTCAAACAGGATGCAGCTTATTTTTCCGATGCCTGGGATGTATTTCTCACAGTACGTTCAACAGTTTGGATTCCAAATGCACTATTAAGGTCATTTCACATAGTACTTCCCAAACTGCAGGTTCCCAGATCTCTGCCCCATATTTCCTGTTCCTGACTGAGCTGAACATTTATAAACAGCTGAAAATGTCTCATATTTGAAAAACGCATGTAAAATAATTATGTTGGGAAGGAGGCAAAGGAGAAGAAACTGTAGTTGGAAAAAAGAAAAACTGAACAAAAAGTTTCAAAGATCAGTTGTGATCTGCAATATATGTATATCATGCAACACTCATACAAGGAAAAGATAACAATTTTGTATTGAGTAATAGTAATGCAATAATACATTTGATATAGGACCTTGCACATCAGAACGATGTCTCAAAGTGCTTCATAGGATACACTACTAACTGTATCACATCTGCATAAAGGATGCACTACTATTTTCCTAGGGTCATGGTGATCTGTTCTTAAAATTACCACTGATTTAAATGGTAGGCAGCTTCAGAGATGGAGCCTCATTCAGCATTCAAGCTTAAAATGTGTTTTCTCAGCATCAGTTTGTCTGCATGGCCCTTGCAGTTTCCAAATAGTGATCACATTGGATATTGAGGTAGAATCCAGACAGAAAGGGACTTTGGCGCTAAATATGATAGTTGACAGGTGTGAAGCTATTCAAGCCCATAGGCAGGACACAAACAAGCCAACCAGTTTTCCTTGATCTCCTCAATCAGTTCCCTCAGCCTGAACCCGATGTGTGTTTTTTTTTAAAAAATGGACAAAACAGTCTACTTTTGAGAAAGGGGGTAAAGTATCTTCAATATAATTGTTTGTGTATGTACAGAATACACATCTGACATCCAATATTAAAGTCATTTGCCACATTATTTCTAAAACTGCAGGATCAAAGCTCTGCTCAGACTTGCTATTCCTAACTGAGCTAAATAGATTTTAATCATTTAGAATCTCTTTATGTTTATATAAACAAAATCACAGAACTACAACTACTGTGTTTACAGCACATTGCTCACTGGATGCTAGATTGATTGAGTTAATGTTCCACACCTTCAGCCAAAACAAATGGACAGGATGTGCATATAGTGGTGATAAACAAAATACTTGCTCCAGAATTCAAATGTTGCTTATAACTTGTTTTCATAGGTTACAGGTCTATATTTAGTGCCTTTTTAGGTCGTCAGCTTTTTTGGGGGGGGACTGTCAGCTCTTGCTGCATTTCTAAAGTTGGTGTGTAAGCATTTTGTTTCATTGCTTAAAAAGGGTACATCGGATCTCCTGAAACTGTTCTGAGTTGTTTTTCGGGAGCTCATTTACTCAATGAACATGCCCGAAAGAATTATTGGAGAATAGCTGCCGAACACAGAGTTCTGAGCCAGAAAATCAATCAAGCAGTTCTAATAATGTCAAACCACAAGTGTGAAAGCACGAGTAGTTTATTAACATGAGTGGAACCCCACAGACTGATTCGCTGTCAGTAAATGTATTACCAGCGATTTATTATTATACATAAGCAATTTAATTTTCAGATTTGCTATTAAGAAAAACTATATTTTTCAATATTACCTCCAATTTTGAAAATCGTTTCTTACGCATTTCATCACCAAACCTATCAAACCGCCTGGTTGACTGAAAACCCATCTTTTGTTTGAGCCTCTGGAGATATTTTAAGAACAGGCCCTGAAATTGCCGCAAGGACAATTGCTAGTAGTTTCTTGGCTGCGTGTTCTTTTGCCTTCACTCAAGGAAACCAGCAAAACAAAAGGAAAACAAATTATTGATGTAACCCAAATAAAATCAACATGATTTTCTCCCTGGGTCACATATGAGCCAGCAGCTAAGAGACCGCAGTTGGGTTTCCCATTCTTCAGGCCTTTGCCAATGGCAAGATCTGACCATGGAGAAGAATCTGAGAGTGATCCAGGTCTTTCCATTTCTCTTCTGCAAGGGAGCGGCTGGAGATCTAGAACTCATCAGAATCTGTATTCTACCAAACCCCTGCAGTCGCATGTATATTTTGCAAGCTCAGCAGATTACCAGAAATATACCAATTGTATATTGGTATATTTAAAAAACTGCCGCCATCACAAAGCTTTAATCCAAGTGTTGGACCCGTTCATTATTCAGCGTAACAATATAAAAAGGAAGCATTTCCACAACTATTTGAGCCATTTAATTATGCTACAAATTGGATTCGGTAATCAAATGATTCAAGGCTGGTAGACCACAGTTATGGTGACTCGGAATCTGTTAATAATTCCACAGGCAGTGGTAAGAGTATAGAATTTATTGCACAAGATGAAACATAAGGTTTAACAGTCCGCAATCAAATTAGACCACATATAACACAATAACAGTACAACACTATAATAATAATCCTTGCATTTGATATAGCGCTTTTCACGTCGGGAGGACGTCCCAAAGCGCTTCACAGAACACACTGTAAAGTGAATTGACTGTATATTTGTGGGCGAACGCAGCAGCCAATTGCGCACAGCAATGTCCCACAAACAGTCGTAGATTGAAAATGACCAATTTATTATTGTTTTGGAGGGATTATTATTAGACGTGTGGAGTAAGGAAACTTGCCTAAGGTTTCGCTCTGCCTGGAATTGAACTCAGGTCTCTCGCTTGCAAAGCGAGTGCTCTAACCACTGAGCTACAGGACTCCACAACACTGAGGAGTTCAGCCTCTGGAATCGCCCCTCAGATAGAGCTGGTCTTCACAGTACCATGCAGCACTTAGTACTGACGATACAGGAATGATAACACATATCCAGGCACTGTTTCGTGCTCCACACTAAACAGTAGACTAGGATCACACCTTGACATACACTGGAGGGATCACAGAACTATCACAGAGAATGGCTGCTGGAAACCCGACAGAAACAATCAGCTCTTAACCCAGCACCTAACTCGTACTGTCTCACCTGACTTCTGTGTTTCAAACGGACCAACGACATGTTACCCACTACTCCTCCTCTTTCACTTGAATGGTCACTTCCTTATTGGAGCTAAATTCCCTCATCCCTGTACATACACATAGATACAGTAAATCAATATCGATTCCACTGGGAAGTGTGATGACCCTCTACACAACTCCAACTATTTCATAGTTACATCTTTCTTTTATGTGTTTCTAACTCCAACTTCCCTGGTCACAGAGATAGCCCTCACCCTTCGCAGGCTGCTTTGCACAGAGAGAGATAAGGACAATTTCTGGGTAGCCTTCCACAGCCTGCTGGTTTCTCAGCCTTGAGATAGGCAGGTGTCTGAGGCTGTCGCCTTTTCTTTCTGTGGTCCATTGTTCTTACATCAATGCTCAAGGACCCGACTGCTCATTATCTCAGAGGAGTGAACATCTTCCCAGGAAAATATGAAATGTAATCAGGAGCTGACCTCAACCCATCCAGCAAAGCTACTTTTAACCATTTAAATATTAAACCTTCTGGAACATTCGGTGGCTGTTTGAAATACGCCAATGTATCCCGAGGTGACAGTCAACATATTTCAACAAATCACTCTCGCTCAGAGAAGTTCTTACCCTGCATCAGATGGCAGTTCATTCGTAAAGCTATTCGATAACTCAGGGCTGCAGCCAGCTTGCTCTTTGTATAACTGCAGCTGTAAGTGCCCAAAATCCTACCTTTTCAAACACGACAATTATAAAATCGATAAGTGCTTACAGATATTTGAATTGGCAATCATTTACATTTACAAATAAGGTTAATTCTGCTTTTACTCCAAAAAGCCTTGTGTTGCGTAAATTTGATGCAGAATCATTAAGCTAATTTAAGCATTATACTGCATATGTCAATTACAGGTAGGCGCAGTTCACAAATTAGGTTAATTAGAAAATATTGTAGTTCTTTTAGCTGAGGGGAAACTTAAGTCTTCATGAAAGTTACAGAGAATACTACTTTGTCCCCAGTGGAAGAACTATTAATAAATTAGAAAAATGTGGCCTAATTTACATAGGTAAACTATACTAATTAGCACATAGCAATGAGGGGCACCAAAATTATTTATGGGATTTACCACTTCTGTCCCCACAATGTCAGATTTTCAGCTCAACAGAATCTGAATAAGGAAATCAGAATCACACAATAATTTATTCTCCTGACCAAGGTCATTCCGATAACATATTGGCTGTACAGCACTTTAAAACTCAACAATTTGAAAAATCCATTATGTAAGTGGTTTAATTGACTCAGATCTGAACACCGAGAAAAATGACAAGGATTTGTAACAGTTACACGGCTTTATATACAGTGAGACATTCCCACCATATTTAACTCTTTATAACTTTGAAATTTGACCGCTATGGAACTGTTTGGTCAGCCAGGTATCTGACACGTGCAGACGGGTTTCCGCATGTGTTAGACACCCGGCTGACCTGTAAATGTTATACAGTTTTCAAATGTCCAAGGTTATTACGAGTTAAGTAGGCTGCAAATTTGACCTGACCAAAGACTTTCCAGAGGAGCTAGATGTCTGGAATAGGCAGAAGGGGCATCATAATTGAGTCAGATCCTGTCTTCACTCAATGTCTCCACACTTTTTCAGCAATGGTTACTGGAAAGGAATTTCAATTGCAATCTTTGCAGAGGCAATTTATTTTGGTACAGGTTGTTGATTTGAATCACACAAGGTAGGATAGGGTGAGCAGCAATTAGGGACACAAAGTCACTCAATCACTATAGCTGCTGACAATTCAGAAAAAGCCAATCCCTGTGGCTGGAGTAGACTCTCTCAAAGCTTCATGCCTCATTACGGTGAGACTGACGGACACTGGTGGCATTTGCATCAGGAGTGAGTAAAGCCATTGACACTTTTATGTGATGGAACAGAAGAGAGTGTGAGGCACCTTAGAAAGCAGATAATTAATTGTAACTGATGAACGAGTGCTCCTCTTTTCAATAAATTGATCAAAAGGGAGATTGATCATTTGAGATATACTGATGGCTGGTCCTAGGGGACTCATGGACACTATTTTTGTACAAAAATAGCCCCCATCAAAAACATGGCTCACTACACAGCCCAGGGTCAGTGAGATGTGCAGGCGTATCAGCAACTCCTAGGGGAGGGATAATCTTATCATTTCCAACAATGATCTTGAGCTTCTCTGCACACAGATTACGTTTCTTAAATTCATCCCAGCATTTGGGTGGCTCAGACCTAAACCAGCGTGCTAACCTTCAACACGACTCCAGCATCAATGGCTCCACAAGAACAGCAAACAGGACATAGTACAAATGTGCGACCTTCAAATTATTAGCCACCGGCCATAAAGTTTTTTTTTAAAAAATTCCACCCTGTTGTTTTTTTCACACTGAAATCAATGGCAATTACTGGGGAAATGTCAGCAAGACCTGCAATGGCCTTGCGCGAAACTGGGCTCCGATTATCAGCATTCCCTGGGTGGCTGAAATATTTTTGTTTACAGTGATACAGCCACAGTGTCAGAACCAAAATCAACATGACCCAATTACTCTGAAAGTTTAAAAAAATCTATTTTTAAAATAACCCTCAATATTTGACAAACCAACAGCTGGAGCCGCTGAGCTGAGGCACGGAGACAGGGAGAGGCAGCAAGACTTCCTGTAGAGTTGACATAAACACAACCAACATTATTGCTGCTGGGTCAACTCCTTTTCTTTAAATTGAGTAAAAACAGTGCAGCCCTAGCTCCCGGGTCCTGGCACAGTGCCCAGCTGCACTAAGGCAATTTTTTTTGCAACACAATTTTATCCTCTTAAAAAGTGGAGTGACTTCAGGCCATTGCTACTTAATAAACACACAGACTCGTTACACATTGAGAATCTATTCCCAGACCATAAAATTTGTTTGCATTGGATTATAGCTTTTAGGTCGAATACAATAAACCAAGCATAACAGCCACGTCTAGAATAATAATCTTTGCATTTGAGATATGTTGTCGCGACGTCTCAAAGCACTTCACAAGAAGAGCTGTAAAGTGATGCAGTAGCACTGAAGCAACTTTCAAGGAAGATGGCTCAGTATTCTAAGCCGGTACACGTGTAGTGTTTCTTATCCTGATCAATACAAACCCCAGGCTCCGCTTAACTAGGAAAACGAAAAGCTGCCCAACCATTATAACCTGAACATTGAAAAGACTTGTCCTGTGTGAGTTGGAAAGAGCTCAAAGCGTATCTAAAGGGTTTGAAATCTGCCAACTTTTTTTATATATAGTTACAATAATTGCATAGCTCGTTAATTTAGTTCTCCAACAATTCAAGCTCTCAGGGATTTCCTATGCAATATTGTTCATTTCATTTGACTAAGCATTCGGCACTAATTTCACAGCAATGGAATGAATCTTGCACAAGCCAGTTTATCCCCTCTGGTATTCAGTGCAATCAATACAATCGGCCACAAGATACTTCAAGGTCTGCAGTCGAGGGCCTGAACTCGAGGCATCTGATTTCCCAGGGCATGCTCTTCAAGTCTTGTGTCAATACCATCTTTGCTAAAGGGCCATTGGATCACTCGGAGGCTATCGATCTCTTTGCAATCTTCAATTAGTTAGCGTCCCTTCCAGTCAAGGCAGACTCCATCAAAAGAAATTTACAGCTCAGAATCCTTTAAGCTCTAAACATGACAAAACACACACATACAACAAAATTAAATGTACAATAGGAAAAGCGAAGGATTGATCCGAGCCAAGGTTATATTTGCGGAAGTCTTATTCCATCGCTAGGTTGCACTCGAAATAATGGCAGTTTCACAAGACAAGACAGTGGATCTTCACAAAGACTACGGTGCTAAATTCTATTTCTAAAACTAATTACAGTATCTATTCTTTTTGATTGTGCAACTTTTTTTGCGTTTTGCCCACAAATATACAGTCAATTCACTTTACAGTATATTCTGTGATGCGCTTTGAGACGTCTAGAAGACATGAAAAGTGCTATATCAAATGCATATTATTATTATTTCAGACCACACACGACTGTAGCTTGGTTATTGAACAATGCTGCAGAAAAAAACAGCAAGTGCACAAAGTGCTCCTCCAACTCAAACAACCTTTACTTTATAGATAGATAAGTAATATAATGATAATCTTTACATTTGAAATAGCGCCTAACGCGTTGAAACAAATCAATATGCTTCACAGGTAAGTGTTGTCAAGTCAAAGCAACTGGATTTGCGCAACCTGCTGTGCACAAATTGGCTGCGGTTTACAGCAGGGCAATAAATGACCAATTTATTCAGAGTATTTCTGTTGGCCAGAGCACAGAGAGAAACTCCTATTGTTTTGGAATAGTACCATGGGATCAATTCCCCTATGTGTTGCCAAAAAGAAAATTGTCAGATCTTCCAGAATATCACACAGACTCACTGCCACACACACACACACACACACCACCAGCACTGGCCACCTGAATTCTAATCCTTTGAAAGCTACAATTGTAAATTTTGCATAAAAAGCGCAATAAAACTTAAATATTTTGCAAATTGCCCCAACTCAGCTGAATGGAGTTGCTTCAGTAGAGCGTAATAGAACAGCAGACATTAAAATATGCAACACTTCAATAATTGGTGGATGGCTCTTGGTGTCAGCTCTGAGTTCAATGGAGATTAGCGAGTGTATCAGGGGGAGTCACGGGAAGAAGTATGAAGGAATGGACGAAAAACTTTAAGCAATTGATCAATGGAGAAAGAGTTAGAGAGCATGGGTGGGGGCAGAGGAAGAAAGAGGAGTAAGGACAAGGGTAACTTGTTCCAATAATAGGAAACGGAGTTGTGGAAAAGGACATCTCAATTCAAGAAATGATAAAGCAAGGTTGAAGGCACACAACAAAAAGAATGAACAAGGCAGTTGGAGTCAGCACGGCCTTAGACATGACTGGAATTGCAAGCTACTGCTGAGAAGTCCATCCAGCAAGACGTGAAATTAAAAGGGATGAAATTGCCCTTAAATTGAACACTAACGTTGTACAACGGTTGAAAGATTTTTATTTAAAAAAATGCATTGAATGCGTTTAAGATAATAGCGTCCTAGCAGGGAACAAAGGGAGAAGGCTTGAATTGAATCATTTGGGTGGGATCATCAACCAGGACGACCACCCACCAGCCTTGAACCAAAGCCCTTGATCAAGTTACAGCCTTACAATCACAAACTGTTCCTCCAATATAGAAACCAGATAAACATGTTTTGCCTCATGGCCACGGTGTAGAAGTTCATCATCTGAAGCAGGAACTGGCTTCCAATTATTGGAGAATAAATTACCTCGTGTAAGACACAGGATTGTGACGATCACTTGAGTAAGTCCAGGAATGTGACACAGAAGTGAAGCGGACGGTCCTCGACACTTCAAGCACAGCACAGGTACACATGCGTGATGAGCCAGCAATGCTCCAATGCCATCACAAAAGAAGAATGGTTCACCAATATGTTCTGAAGCCTGAGGTGACTTACATCCTTAAAACTCATCCCTGATAGCTTTACTCTATGCAGTTGCAGGTTTGGGGCTAGTTCATTTCTCATCACTATTTCTTTTAAAAAATCTTTGGCAACAAGCATTGCAACTGGACTGCAAGATCCCAACTCGATCATTAATCGAAGAATGCGACTTGACTGACGTGATATTGAGTTTCCATTCATTGGGTGTACAGTGCCCTCTTTTACAGTAGATGTCCGGGAGTAAATAATAATAATCCTTGCATTTGATATCGCGCTGTTCACGTCTTCTAGACGTCTCAAAGCTCTTCACAGAATATAGTGTAAAGTGAATTGACTGTATATTTGTGGGCGAAATGCAGCAGCCAATTGCGCACAGCAGTGTCCCACAAACAGTCATGGATTGAAGTGACCAATTATGGGCAATAAGATCAAGTTCAGGCCCATTGTAGGTCAGGAAACCAAAACTCTCGTTGTTGATAACCATAAGCTGCCTCTTGAGTTTCAATTGCAGATTTAAAATTGCAATCGATGCTGCTTAGTTTACAGTTTCAAATATCTCTAGCTTTGATGTCGGCTCATTTCAGAGGTGTAAAATATGAACAAAAGGATTAGTGAAATGCTTAAGAGCTCAGTGATACAGCCAGAATCAAGAATTTAAGCAGAAACGATAGATATTATATTGCGAGGACTTAAAAAAAAACTATTTTTTCATTAAATTGCAGTGAATAAATGCAGAACTCAGTGCGAACTCAAACCACACAAAGTGTAAAGGTCCCGGGCGTATCCTTAATTTTTGATGGGTTAGCTAATCTCAGTTGGGGTGATAATAAAGACAATATGATCGACTTTAATATCCCTAGGTTAGCAAAGAGAAAACCCAGTCACCTTGTGCGCCTTCTCATCATCACTTTCTAGTGAACTCTAGTGCACATCTGTAGACATTGGGTGAGGACAGCATGGTCAAAGAAGTCGTCCTGGGTGAAAATGTGGAGGTGAGAACAAAAGGCTTTTTTAAAAAAAGACAATTTTCACGAACATGCTTTGGAGAAGGCTCCTGTGCCGTGTGACTAGGTCATCGCTTTCACAATCAAGAACATTTACACCAGATCAGACGCAGCAACCCAAAAAATGTCACCCCCAGTTCTCCCAGGCAAGGAGTTTAGATTAAATTTTGCCTGCGTGCTAACAGGATCTCTGAAGTTCCTCCTTTCCTTGTAGGCCTTACAAAAATTAGTGCAGCAAAGGGAATAGAGAGACATCCCAGAGCATTAGCCCTGGGGATTATTACAAACCTTTGATGATAACATTTGAACTCCTCTCAATAACTTAAGACTATTGCAGGGAATCGTGTAAAAATGAGACAGTGAATTGACGTGCTGTTTCATTCTCATATGACCAATTCAAGTCAAACATCCTTGATGTTCCCAATATGTTCAGACTTAATAGCAATTGAAATATATTTTTGAAAATCTGATCTGTATATTCCTCCCCACATGCCAGGAATCGACAGTTACCAAAGCTGCCAGTATATCACAAGGCTACTGCACACTGCAAAGAAATTCATCACTAAAGACAGGCTTGCATTAACCAGCACAGGCACATCATATCACACTGCAGAGCTTTGAATGCAGCTTAAATTGAATTCAAGCAGACAAAATTGCTCAAACCGCTGTAATTAAAACTCTAGAAAGTTTTATTGAAGCTGAAAAATGTTCCAGGTCTGTAAAACCACAAGTTGTTCCAAATCTCATGAAAGCATCTTTTCAAAAAAAGCAAGTTAGCCAAGATGATATCCTGACATGACATGGACTACTGCCTTTTTTTTAAAAGAGCTATGTATTTTCTATCCATGTATTTTAGCTAGTTTTCTATTCCACTCTCCTGAGGTGGGAACTTTTCCTCGGGTCCTGTAGTTTGGTACCGTCAACCTCCAGTACCTCGCTTAAGCGGCCATTATTTGCACATGTCAGTTTATACAGAGAGTCCAAGATTCCTTCCCAGTCCGTGCCAAATGAGCTGATTTCAGTGGAAACTGCAAATTCCTCACTTCAATCCATCAAAATGATTTGGATTCTTAACATGCTGCCTAGATTTCAGTCCAAACCCAGTGGAATCCATTCCATTCCCATCCTTTAGTCAGACAGCTGAACTTACTCTTCCCAAATCAGCTGAACCCAGCTCTATCCACTGTTAGTCCAAGTCTAGTAACTGGCCATAATATCAAGGGAGAGAGAGCAGAAGGGTGTGTCATGCTGTGTAAAGAGGGGAAAGAAAAGGAGATACATAGGGGAGATTTAGAGAATTGATTATAATTGTTGACAATGTCTCCAGTCTTATATCATACACAGCTGTATTCTTATTCTCCAACTACAGTACTATGTATCTATGTGTGTGCATATATATATATATTTATTGTGGAGTCCTGTAACTCAGTGGTTAGAGCACTCGGCTTGCAAGCAAGACACCTGGTTCAATTCCAGGCAGGGTGAAACCTTGGGCAAGTTTCCTTACTCCACACGCCTCATAATAATCCCTCCAAAAAACAAAACAATAATTAATTGGTCATTTTTAATCCACGACTGTCTGTGGGACACTGCTGTGCGCAATCGGCTGCCGCGTATTCTGTGAAGCGCTTTGAGATGTTGAGAAGATGTGAAAAGCGTTATATCAAATGCAAGGATTAATATACATATTAATATACATACACACACACTTTTATACATACTCCTTGTACTATCTGCTAATGAACTCTGGTGACAAACAGTTGTTAGCACTCTTTGAGGATGGTGAATCATGAACTCCTAGTCCAGCCCCACACAGCAGAGTGTTATACTGTCAAAGATCCTTTGGATCAGATGTTAAAGTGGGGTCCTGCCTAACTGCCCTCATGTAAATGTTAACGATCCCACAACACCACAGGCCCAAGAAAAGAGAAGGGAGTTTGTCTTGGCTAACAATCCTCCAGATTAATTGGCCATTTATCTAATGCAGTTTGTGGGAATTGCTTTGCACAAAATGGTTGCTTCATTTGCTTACCACACAAATAGTCACTGCATTATGATGATTAACGCTAAAGTGTTTTGACAGGTTTATAAGAGTGCCTATAAAATGCAGGTTCTTTCATTAGGATTCAGGAACAGAGATAAAACTTGTACCATTTGGAAGGAGAAGAACAACACTTCTAGGGAGCTTCGCAAATTAATCTTGAAACTCATACAGAACCGGAGCCAGGGAATAATTTCAAGTGCTGAGTGTTTTTATTAGTCACAGGGAACAGATTTTACTTGTTTTGCCAACATAATTAACTCCAGTACTTTTTTTTACACACACACCACATAATGAAAAATGTATCTTGGGAACCATTTCCCCATTCTGGCTTTTGTTAACTGGAAACTGCCACCAGGCCACACCCACACCCACCTCCACCCTCACATACCACAACTCCAAAAAATTCACATTACTGCTCCCAAGTCTACAAAGTAAAACTTAAAATCTTCGATTGTGTTTCCATCTCTCTGGACAAGTGCTACAACATTCACCCCCAATGATAGATCCTAGTTACACCAACTGTTCACACCCACTTGATTTACATTAGAAGATTCCCGTCCATGCCAAACTCAGACTGACATTCTGAAGGAACTACATTTTCCCCAATTATCTCCCTGCTCTGCTGAAGATGGTCCTATCTCCCAGTCACTGGGGGGGAGGGAGGGGGGGGACACCATCTGGTGCCTTGTGGATATTGGATAGTGATGAGACAGGAATAATGAAAAAAATCCTTCCATAACCCATGGTAATGAGGCCAACTGTACTGCTCCTAATGCAGCCTTGGCTGAGATCAGCTAACTTAACACAGACTGGAGCAAATCAAGCATGGAGTCTTCCCAGTCTCTTTAACACAACTACTAATTGAATACAATCACAAGCCATATTATTCGTTGAAAAAGTATAGGGTTTTATAGATTTCTTGGCTTGTCTCACTGTATATGTTGAAACCCAGCTCTTGCAATGAAGCATGGTTAAGAAGACCATCAATAAGAAACACATGGAACAGCAGGTCTATGAATCACCACAGTGTGAATGGGAAGTGACCAGAAATGTCCCAGAGACGTTGCTTTTGTGGGTAACACTAATTCTACACCTTCACAATAGCAAAACATTCCACAACGCAAGTGGTAAAACTTACAGTATTCTCCTGATAATAGATATTAAAAAAAGTATTACACGCTAGAAGTTCTCCTTGAAAAAAACGTGGTACAGCATTAAACTAATCCAAATCATGATGTTTCATTTGTGCAGATCCATCTCTTAAGAATATTGAACAAGATATGTAATTAAAGCTTGTTTCCACCCCCCCAGCATTAGTTGTGAGAGTGAGCTGGATTACACTGCCACTGCTCAAAAGACCCACAAAGGACTTCTTGCAATTATTCTGTACTTTTATTATGGTTTAACTTGTTCATATGGATGCAATTCACTTCGACTTAGGGCAAATCGAAAGCTAATAAAAGTTTGGAAATGCTGCTGCTGGGTTTCCTGTTGGCCCCAGTGTGCAAAGGCACTGCCCCAGTGCAGCAGTGGATCAAACAGACCAGAAGGTTGCAGGTTTGTCACTCGGAACAGTCATTGAGGCACTACAATTTCCCCCTAAGCAAGAGGAATATCAGTCAGGCCTCCAATCCTCAGAGCAAGGCTCTTGTGGGGTATAAACTAGCATGGGCTAGTTGACTGAATGGCCTGTTTCCATTCTGCAACACTCTAGGAAATTCTATCTAGAGCTGGTAAGTGAATACAGCATCAGTGGTTAATGCTGCACATGCAGTACACACTGGCAGGTATCATACAAGGTTAAGAGAAGTTGGCCAGTGTATTAGAGGGCATCTGTGGAACCATATTCCAGTAAAAAGGAGTCAATAGACTTCAGAGGAGAGAGAAATAAAGTAGAAACATTTCTGCTACCCAAATTATCCTAACTATTTTTTATTTGAAACATCAGTGGTGTCACAGTGGATGAGATGGGTAACATTCAGTTAAATGCCTCTCAATCAACCACAGTCAGTTCTCAATTTCAGTCACGAAAGAGGGAATAGCATAACTGGAGCAACCATTTAGATACAGTTTTGACAGACGTGTGGGAGGTTGTACACCCCCAAACCCATGAAGAAGCACAAATAGTGATATGAGCAAGTGGCAGTAAGATTTAAGGTCACATCTCTGACTATGGTTGACGTGAATTTGTTTTGATGGCAGCCCCAAGTCAGAGTGAACTAAATTCCATTTCTCTACCACAAAGCATCCTCATCAAGTATGCCACAGAATGTTGAGCTACTATAAAGGCAAGGACCAGTTAAGTAAAGTATATTGCAGTTGCTTTTTTTCCCAATTTGAACATTTGTCTGCGGAGTCATTTGAAGATGCATTGCAAACCTTGTAAACTTGATGAGGGTATCACATGACCCAGACATCATTCTCATCTGTAAATGCACCACAGTTTTATGGGCTATTAACCACAATCATTAAGTAAAGACGTTTCTAAAACTCTCAAGTGCTTTGACAAAATTCCTTACACGAGTTATAACCATGGCTTGGCATGAAGACCACTTCTTAAAGGAACTTTGTGATGGAGGTTGCCCATGAAGGTTATCTCAAAATAAAAACCGTGCTACAAGTCAACAGTTGGTCACCAAGTATATTAATTCAGCCATTAGGATCAGTATCAACAAATGGAAAGTAGCTAAATAAATGAAATTGTAATAATACAAAAACTGGACACGGTGAAATGGAGGTGTTTGACCAAAGACAAATCAGTCCTAACATTTGGTGACGCATTTGTCTACAGAGCCTAGGAGATACACTAACAAAATAATTCAAAGACAGCCTATTTTGTCTTAGTGGCTTTCATTTAACCTTGAGTGGCTTTAATTTGGGGAAAATATGCAGATAGTGGCTCACGTGATCTCGTTGTATCAAACGTCCATGACAGTAAGACTGCAGCAGTCGCACTGCAACAAAGTGCAATGATTCCTTGCAAATCACAGCAGAACAGAGCTTAGAACAACTAGCAGGCAGTATGTGGCATGTCTGACGATGATGGAGCATGGTGACACAAAGAGTCAGAGCCGAGACTAAAGTCTGCATGGGAGGAGAACCCTGGCAGAATCTATTCAAGGAAGCAATTCTGTTGTCAGATAACCTGATAATGACAATGCAGCATTATTGAGATATCAGGATTGATTTAGCAAACGTTGATGATGAATAGCAAGTAAAATTCTGGATAGCATCTATATTTCCTGCAATAGAATACAATACAAATTGACATTTATATAGCACCTTTCATAACAGGAAAGCTTCCCATGGCACTGGATGGTCTAAAGGTTTGCACCCGAGCTGGGAGCCGAGGGAGAAGAAGGCCACAAGTGTGGTTAAAGAGGAAGGTCTTGAGGCAAACCCTCAAGGAGCCAAGGGAACACAAGGGAGTAATTAGTCATATAGTGCATTTATGAGTGTTTAAAGGGGACATTTATATATAAAAATAAATACTTTGGATATAAGGAAGGTGTTCTCTCTCAGGGGGTTTATTATTTTTTCTAAATTATTCAGAATTTCAATGGTGCACACAAGACTTCCATGTCTTCTTTTCAAGTAAATAAGCAAATCGAGATGACCTTAGAAGTTTTGAACCTATCTGACTACATCAAAACATTTTCAGATCAGAGGCCAAGTATTTATTAAATCATATCAATATTATTTCTAAGCATTGGAAGTGTAAGAGACTGACATTGACTGGTACACAATCCATAACCCTGAAATGTGAATGTTTTATCCTTGATCCTCAAGGATTAAACTGTAACATATTATTTACTCTTGTAACCATAGGTACAACAAAAGTTGTAAAAGTAGCAAACGGATTTGAAATAAAAATCTAAGTATTTAAGGAACAAAGGAAAAGTAGCAAGGATGCACTGTATATACAGCGTACAATATTGTCAGCTAAACAATTCGATCACGGTTGTGTGGTACACAGGCACAAATACTTTACTACGTGACCTTTATGGATGTTCTATTCCGTTAAGTATTGTAAACTAACTACAGCTATTTGTAGCTGCAGAACACACTAAAAACTCCAGGAGATTATAAGTTCATCTGCACAAATGGCCTGTATCTAACATTTCAAGAGATTTGCTTCAAAGTGAATTTGATCTTTGAAAGGCCACGGGGTGAGCCGGCAGTGGAATGCATTGCGTGGCCTGCTTCATTCCGTCACAACATTTTCTAAAAGGCCCTAAATGCAAGTTCTGACCTCAGGGGGATTTCAAAACCAGCATCGACATAGAAATATAAAAATGTTAACAGTTGAATTTCAAATGGAAGCCCTCAAGTAACCACTGTAACAGCAGCGACATTGCAAATTACAGCTCATGTCTACAGGGTCCCGACATGTCCAGTGAGAATCTTTAACAGGTCAATTAACTGTAACGTTTCGCTTCAATTTGCATTATTTCACATTTACGGGCTGGCAGAATTTGCCTCGGGAGGGAAAATTATGACAAAGCAGCGAGGAACAGTTTAAAATCTGATTGGGACTGTTTAAATTTGTTCAGAAGTACTGTATCCCAGGCGCTCCGGGACACTACCCAACATGAAGGGCGCTATATAAATCCAACTTGTTGTATCCCAATTTTTACTCAACATGGCCGATTTTCCTGTGAAAGATGCTAGGAAAGAACCAAAAGGAGACAATCTTCTTTCCTCTTTCGCTGCCCGTTTAACTCCCCAGAGACGATTAGAAAGTTATCTGTGAGCTTGTTCTTCTATAGTGCGCGATTTAACATCTCATCCTAAAAACAGCACCTTTGACAATGCAATGTACCTCCCAACACTTTGTTGGAGACTACAGGAGCTCAATGTGCTGATGTGGGGTCTGAATCCAAAGTGAGAATACTAACCACTGAGCCAGTGTGACACAATCAGTCAGCAGCTTCAAGGAAGAACATTGGGACGGGAAAGAAGTAGGACAAAGGAAACCTTGAAAATAACAGTGAGCATAAATGGAATACATGACAGTATTGTGAAAACTAACCTGTGCACAGTCAACATAACTCACTCACTGTCTGATGGCATTCAGTGATTTTCTGGCAGTCTGCCACTCTCCATTGTACATCTTTTTACAACCACTTTCTTTTGACATAAATCACCAACAGCACAAGAGATGCAAAAATCTTTGAGGAGAGGGATAGGACAAATCTGAAAAGCTCCAATATGAACGGACATGAAAAATGTCTGGGAAAAATAAGGTGAATCGGGTGGTGAGGGGGTGGCAGAAACCTCACCCAATACAGAAAGCACCAATCACATTAACACAAGAACCTAAACTTTAACCATTAAAGTCCCAAAAACGAAACCATTATTCCAAATTAAAAGATTGGCGATAATTAAATCAACATTGTACTCCCCAGCCTGTAGTCAAACAAGAGCAAGTGGGGCGGGCCTATTTGTGTTCTGTTTTTCAAACCTCTAATGGTGACATTATGTAAAATGGCTTTTAATGGGTTTGAAGTGTTAAGGGGTGTAAACTGGAACCAGCAGGTTATCTGTATCACACAGTCAGCAAGGCAACGGGCCTTGCAAAAACTGCAACACAGCCTGATCTTGAATATGTGACAGGAAGTGGGTTTCAGTTGAAATGTACCCCACATATTGTACAACTCACTGTTGCTTCAATGATAAAGTCCACTCGAACCACATAACTGTGAAGAGTTGGAATTACCCCAGAATGTTAAGAACCAACAGTAAATCCAGTTTTCATCTGGAAATACTGGCAGGTTTCCCAGGTCCTTTATAGCCAGAAAAATTACAAATCTGGAGCAGGGAAGGGAAAGATAAATGCCTCTAGATCAAGGTTAAACACGTAAGTAGTAAAGATTGTTAAATCAGGAAGATCTGCACAGTAGGGGAAAGGAGTTCTGACAGAGTTATTGGCAAATAGAACACTTCTTAAACTACACGATACGCAGGTACAAGTTCATCCAGAATGCTTTCCGGAAAACAGATTGATGGGTTCATGTGACAAATATATTTGAAATTTTAAAAAAAAGCGAGTTTAATTCAGAGTTCAGAGAACAAAACTATTCTGCTTGAGTCAGAACATTCACCAACGTGCCGATGTGAATTACAAACCTCACCTAAATAAATGATTCAGGAAGCGCCCTACTTCTTATCTGGATAACTCTTTAAATCATCCAACAGAAAAGATCAGAACCAGCTGTGAGCAAGAGCTTGTTTTATAGAAGAGTGGATTTTTTGACATGAAGCAGAATAGTTCAAATGCTGCTTAAGTTAATAGTTTCTTCCCTCTTAGTAGCCACCTTTGCTTGTGCCTCTTCCAGGTGAGGGAGAGAGAAAAAAAATTAATCGCAGACCTTACCCCGTGTAGCTCTTGAACTGGCCACCAGAAGGTGCATAGAACACAGCTCAGAGAGTGTACTGTTCTGCCTTCTGACGAGTATCAAACCTCCCACTGATGTTTTCCAGTGGATTGACTATTGGACGAGTCCAGTAGATTTGAATGGGAAAAGCCATCATTTAATTGGTCAGGTTTACCACAACTGATCATTAGGGCAGGGAATATCTGGGAATAGATAAGCGTTTAAGTGAAATATCAGTGGAGAAAGACACAGGAATACCAACATATCACAACAGGGACACAAAAGGCTGATGTTTAACAAAAAAAGCCCAGATCGGGGGCATTTTACTTTTTCCATGTAGTCACCTTTCTCCTCTTTTAAATGTCTGAGCCAGTCCAAACGTTATCCCATGTGAAGACTGCTATAAAAATGCACATTATTGTTGTTTTCTCTTCCATTGCAACCGAGAGCTGAGTCCAATCTTATCCTTACCCCATGTCAGAGTCCTGTAGCTCAGTGGTTAGAGCACTCGGCTTGCAAGCGAGACACCTGGGTTCAACTCCAGGCAGGGTGAAACCTTGGGCAAGTTTCCTTACTCCACACAGAGCCTAATAATAATCCCTCCAAAACAAAACAATAATAAATTGGTCATTTTCAATCCACGACTGTTTGTGGGACACTGCTGTGCGCAATTGGCTGCCTCATTTCGCCCACAAATATACAGTCAATTCACATTACAGTCTATTCTGTGAAGCGCTTTGAGATATTGAGAAGACGTGAAAAGCGCTATATCAAATGCAAGAATTATTATTATAATTACTATGTCAATGGACCAGCAAAAGCAAGGAGGGGAAATGACTGAACAACCGATAACAATCAGGACGATTAACTGATGTTTCCATCCGAATATTTCCTGGAACGAAATTCATATCACTGGCAGTACAATGGAAACAAGTGCTTGCGTACAAAAAACAGTGGCATCCATTTCATACATATATTGGTGGCTGGTGCCCCCAGGGCTAACGAGAGGCATCAAGTCCCTGCTCCAAATAAGACCCGTAAATAATTAAAACACAATCAAGACTGTGTCAACAACGGATCACTTTTTAACAAGTGCTTATTAATTGGATGTCTTATCAATCCATTGATCATCCTTTGCTCCAGTATCTGAAGCCTGACTGGTGTTGCTTCATTGTTAAAGCTCAGCAATTCGAGTCACCAGATCAACAACAAACAACAATTAATTTCAGCTCGTCCTCATCAACCTATTGTGCATCCTACATTAATGGTGCTCAGGAAAGCAAATGATCTGCTTGCCTTGCAATTATGCCATTACCTATAAATCTGTCAGAGAGAGAGCGTACAGTGCACACTGCTGTTACATCAAGGCAAAGCTGGGGAAAGTTGAGAGTGGGACTTGATTTAGGTTTACCCACATTAACTTTCATGGGGTGAAAATCTCACTTAAGCTTTGAATGTGTGAAAGAAATCCAGGTCATGAGCAACATACTCCTTCAGTAAAGAAATGGAATGAGTCAGAATAGTTGGCAAGAGTTGTAAATCCTCAGCAGAGAATCTCATAAACGAGACGTAGACGGAAGAAGAGTATAGAAAGATGGACAGATTCTACGACTGACAAGGTGATTCAATCTTCAAATCACTAAAGCCAGCTCTCCCTATAAGATAGTTTGGTAAAAATAACACTCACTGGTGTAAGTAGCCACACGGACCAGTGTTGAACACTTGTGTTCAAATCCCTTCACTCTCTGACACATTCCTACCTCTCCGACCTCCTCACTTCCCAATCCACCACCCGGCACCTCCACTCGACATGCACCAGCGTCCTGCTCGTCCCTCACAGCCTTCATCCCACCATTGGAGGTTGCGCTTTCAGCCATTACCCTCGAAATTCTGGAACACTCTCGCTCAATCTCTCCGCCTTGCCCCTCTCTCCCCTTTTTCAAGCCCCCGCCTGAAAAACCTCTTCTAACGTGCTTACAGCCACCTCCCCACTCCACCCCACCCGGAGTCAGGCTCTGCCACTGTTAAGCGCTTTGAGATGCTACCCTGCTTGGAGGGTAATATATATGTGCAAGTTGTTGTTGTTGCTTGATCTGGTCTGTGCTAAGTTGGCTGATCTTCCCTTACGAATTTCATACTGTGATCTTATATCATGAACTTGATGATAATGTCAAACATACCTGTATGTTTGGAATCCAGCTCACCTGTATCTTTTAGGACAATCGTACTTTACTTTTTCACCTGTGTAAACATTCCCAGACTCCGCAGTCTCTCCTCAAAGCTTAGACAATGATATATAACAATGAGGTCACCAATCCCCAAACCTACTCCATTGCCAGCATTTTACCTCAGTAGTATGCACAATAAAACTGTACCCAATACTGCCGGTTCTTTCATATAAACCCATAATTACTACCAGTGATACTCTGACTGAATGATAACCGCAAATAGATAGGCTTATAAAGTTGCATGAGGCATTATAGACGTTGACAGCCAGTCAAGGTATATATATATATATAAAAAAATGCCAGTAGGAAAATTGGTTTGAACACATTTTCCGTCTCAATAAAATCTAATAAAACAGCAAACTTGGAAGCCTATTCAGATTTCTAAAACACGTTCAGATTTTTAAAGTACACTTGGCTTCTTGTTAAACCAAAACAACTGATGTGGTAAACCTGCCAATAAAACACAGACCTATGAGTTCACTGTTGGCTCATCAGATTGTATCCCCAATTTACTGGTTCGTGATATTCAGCCCAATAGTCGCACAGGACAAAGATTAGCTTGCACAACTCAAATAAGTTAATGACTTACTCCACTAATGTCAATTCAGAGCCCTTGCACTATGGAATACAAGATAAAGAAACATATACTGTAGACTCTGCCAAAAGGAGGTTGTTTCTCAAACCAGAGGAAAGCCCATCAAAATTTATCTAAGGTTATTGCTCAAGGATAGGAGGCAGATAAGATTAAAAAACTGTCACCACATTTCCCCCTTCCATAAAAACAGAAAATAAAACTGATTAGGGCCATAAAGAAAAATAAACCATATTACATTACTTGACTGCACAGTTTTGTATTATTGGAATTTTCCATTCAAAATTGGGCAAATATCCTATGAAAATACATTTCTTGCAATGACAGTCAGAATTCAGAATGCGCCTCAGTGTATTTCACATACGACAGTGGAAAATTGCCTGTTCTTGTGAATGTGACTGAAAGGCGGAAACATTCAGAGAAGCTGAGAATTTAAATTAACCCCCGAGTTAAACAGAGGCGTGTGCGGAGTAAGTAAACTAACCCAACGTTTCGTCCTGCCCGGGAATCGAACCCAGGGCCTCTCGCTTGCGAGGCGAGTGCTCTAACCACTATGCTACAGGACTCCACGGTGTATTCATGGGTATAACACAGATCAGAGGCCTGCAAATATGGGAATTCCATTCCCCCATCGAGCCACTTCTGTGGTCTAAACAGGCAGTCATTTTGGTGAGAATTAGTAGTTTTGTGTTGTGGGCTGGGGACTACAGGCACTGGACTGAGACCAGACTTACGCACAGTTAAAGACATACGTAAAACCAATCCGCAGAGGGGACTAGTATCAATTCCAATTAGTTTACCACCCATTTTTTCTTTCTTTCCCAGAGGTTTTTAAACTTGAAACAGTGTATTCAAGGTTAATATTCCTGAAAATGTAAAAACTATTTAAAAAGAAACACAGACAAGACTTGATTAAAAACGTTAGTTGCCAAGAAATTTCAAACTCCCATCATGAGTTCTATTTTCTGCAGATAAAAATAGCCAATTGACGTACCTTGATGTCACAGCCTATTCAAAAGCACCTATTCAGCAAAATAGCAAAAAATAAAAGGGAACCAATTACTGTAAAAAGAAAAGCATATTTTACACTCAAGAGATTGGACTGCAAAAATGCGTCGCTATTTCGATGAGAACACTGACAGCGGAAAGACAGCATGGAGCATTTACAAAGCAAGTGGTAGCGTTCCACACATGCCATGGGA
This sequence comes from Callorhinchus milii, assembly GCF_018977255.1. Classification (NCBI taxonomy): domain Eukaryota; kingdom Metazoa; phylum Chordata; class Chondrichthyes; order Chimaeriformes; family Callorhinchidae; genus Callorhinchus; species Callorhinchus milii. The sequence goes on along the minus strand of NW_024704752.1, from coordinate 13,696,877 downwards.
ATCCTGTATTAAATGAATTTGCCTGAGTGAGTAACTTTCAATTTGGGATATTAGAATCACATGCCACATATATAATTGGGAAAATCTTGCTGCATCCTGAGATGTTCTTGCTCCCCGATGAACTCCATTTCTTCCTCTCCTCTGCACACCCTGCTCTGTGTTCCGAGACAAAGAGGACATCAGCCCGGCTTCCTACCCAGCAACCTCCCACTCAAACATGAGCAATGAGGAATGGCAGGTAAGCACAGGACCCCTTCCACCACACAGTCCTTGTTTGCTGAATCAGACAAATACCGGGGAAGCAATATCAAAGGGTGTAGGAAAGAGCAGGGGAATGGAATTAGAGCATGTTGGATCAATGGGGGAACGGCAGGATAACACAATGGATGAAAGGTCTCCTCTGTGCAGTGCAGCTTCTGCGATTCTACTACAGGAATCACTGTTTATCGAACATGGATCAGGAAAGAAAATCAGAGAAAATGAGGTTGGGGGAAATAAGTCTAAGCTGAATGAGAACAGAAACAACAGCAAGTACCCTAATACCATGAATTTGTGGTACATAATCAGAAAATGACTCCATCCTCTTAAGTCCTACAAAAAAATAGAACACGCAAATGAGATAATATTGATCCCTACAACTAATCTCCCTGCAAACTGACCGTAAGCACATTTGGATAATACAATGCAATAAGAACCTGGTAATATTCCCTCATTCCTAAAAATACAGAATCTTTACAAAGAATTCAACCAGAATCAATACTCGTTCTCACTCATCCACATCAATGTCACATTCTTTTTTCGCACAACAAACAGAAATAAAAAGACATTTCCTTTCCCCGAAGTGTAATTGTGCATTCTGCCGGTAGGATAGACACGGGCTGCTGTATGTGAGAAAATTACACTGTTCCATGAAGCGGCAGACAAGGGAATGCACCAGCAAGAGAATCAAACAGAGCACCATCTGAGCTATCTGGCTGCTGCAGATGATGTTCTTCCCACAAAACTGTGGGTGGGTTGGAGGTAAGCGATAATGGGAGATCTGGGCACACCTTCTGCGTCAGCAGGAGAGACTGCCCACCAGTTAGGTCTCCTGCTTGCACACTTAGTCTACGAGGGCAACAGTGCATGGCGGTCAGAAAAAGAAGAAGGTAATGATGCACAATAAAAGATCAAGAAAAATATCCTGTCAGTCCCTCACAGTAAACTGGGCTTAGACAAAACACGTCGATCAGAATGCAACCCAATCCATCTGTCAACCTGAGGCAGGGAACCGCTTCCCTTTGCATAACCACTAAGCTTTTTCACCTGTGTGGAAATGCTTATCTGTGCAGCCAGGCTAATTTTGTTGGTTCTTTAGCAATTAGATAAGTGTGACAGACATCTGTGATTGAATCATCTGCTCAGTTGCAGTCTGTAAAAGGCAATCACATCAAAGAAAGTCTGCATAAGAACAGGCACATTTTTAAAAAAAATAAAGGCATCAACGCTCCATATTCAGATAACATTATGCATACAATTTTACTTCTCATACACAGTATGTGGAAATAAGACTACCCAGTGAAGCAAGGTGTGTTTGCAAATTCAAGGAGAAAATTACAGTAGAATTTAGTGGAGAAATCAATTGAATTATAGGAGAGACAGACTAGGTCTAAGATTATTTCATTTACCTTTGAGATCAACCAAACGGTCTTTTCCACTCCTGTATAATCCTGTGCTCTTACATACCAAGAGAGTGAGAAATATTTTTATGAAAGCTTTAGTTTGGGGGTGAGGGGGGTAAGAGCTGGTATCCCAGTGAGTCCATTCACCTCTGGAAGTTTAAATTCAGTCTAAGCTAGCAGGGAAAAAAGGTTTCTTCTGCAAAAGAAGTTTCAAGCAGTGTCAAATAATTGTTTTGTAGTCTTAGGTCCACATTATAAGTCTGCCCATAACTCAGCAGCAATCCACATTGGCGGTCAAGCACATATGGATTCCTTGTGTGGGAACTGGAAAAGGCACGCTATTGCGATAGTAAATGTTCATCCGGGATTGAACTAAGTCACGTAAAATAGTTTGTGTACAGTAGTTGTGGTTTTTATCCTGCGTTCGGTCCATATCAGCCCTGATACTGGGATTTTCAAAAGTAGCTGTACTGAGTTTTCCACCTCAATGAGCACTAAATTCACCCCAACCCAGTAAATATATCAGTGAATGTGCCTAAAACATTAATTTATCAATAATCGACAATGTCATGTTTTGAGATCTGTGTCCTTGCACCTTTACTGACATAACACCTCACAGTCATAACCCGAGACCAAATTGTCCAGTGTGTTGCCGTGGTCTTCCAGTTGCTTCACATTAAATTATTAGTATGCATTTCTGCTCTCCAGTCCTTCCATTAAATTGGCCACATGGAAAACATTTAAAAACTTTTACCCTGAGCTGAGAGATTTCCGATAAACTCGCTTTGTGTGGAGAACCAAGCACTTGATTTACTGCAGCTGAATCGCTGCATTTTGATTTTCATTACGATCTGTCTGCACAATCATATCACCATCTTCACGACGTATACATTTATTTTAGCCGCGTTGCCAGGCAACAGGGGCAGCAGCAGGAGGCAGCGGGTAAATCATTTCGTAAGGTCAGATGGAGACGAATTATGGGGAGCATGTCAAGTTTGCGTCAGTTTTTGGAAGGACAGTCCCCGTACCTACGCTTGTCACGTTCAGTGTGAACAGAATGCCGCACTCTTGAATGCCGATTCTTACACTTCACGATTTTCTTTCCTGAAGCCCCTGAACACAGGAGCCGAGCGTAATGGGGTCTCCGCTGGGCCACTTGCTATTAAGTAACTCAACACTTACCAGGGACTGAGCCTGGTTCACTATCACTACAGGTGGTGCGCTTACTCACTGCATCCAGCCAATACGGAGCCCGAATCTCAAGCCTTTCGCTAGAGATTCCCTCTCAGCAATTGCGGAAATGATAAACCAAATGTATTTCCGCTCTTACACTGAATTGTTGCTTCTTGTAAAAGGACCGGTAACGCATGGTCAAACACTTGTTTTTAAAGGAATGCCTTCCACTTTAATTCTGATCGGCAATCATAATATGAAAGAATTACGTATAAAACCGCACTCAAGTACACTGATTGTCAAAGGCCAGGATTGCACTCACTTCAGAGTGGTGTTTATTTGCTAAGTTTTGAGTAAGACATTTTGAAGTGTGTAAATTTTCCAGTCTTTCCACTGCAAATCCTGAGCTGCTAATGGTTCCATGGCACTTCAGCCAGAGTAAACAGCCCCCTCGAAGCTTCTCAGATGCCTCCTCATGGGTCCCATTTGGACACGCAGCAACTCTACTGAAAGCATAGGATGGTCAAACTCATTTCAGGGCTCTGTCTATACCACTCTGAATTAGACAATATGGAAGACAGAATTCAGCAAAGCGCAATGATGGGACATGAGACACCTTCACACAACGTCCAGCTGAACTGCTGAATTACCCAACCAAACAATGGATTTTGTTCCTCAAAGCATCAATCCACAGAGACCAATTTCAGCTCTGTAAGACTGGGGTGAAGAATTGTTAGTTATAGGTTTGGCGATGATAGTGGGAACAATCTGCAGTAACTGGTCACCTCCGAGAGGGTTATGCCTTACTTGGACGGAGACCACAGCATGGGGATAAGTGAGAGACCCTCAAGGTAAAGGTCTTGGGGTAACAAACTTTCAAATAAAGTTACAAAAAGAAAAAAAAAAACAAATTGCTTTTTCTCGTCCTTCAAGGATTTCTGCAAGTGAATTTTAAGAGGCAAATTCAGGGCTACAAATATTGGTACAAAAGATGAAGTACAGATATTGTTATTTATTAGACCCAGTATTTGGTTTACATGGTCTATTAGATTTGCCTTCGTAGAATGCATTGGATTAATCACACACCTAAAAGAACTTTAGCAATTTAGCAAATTCCCAAAGGGTAGCGTAGGCAAATGTTTATTACACCTTGCTTACCAAAGGCAAGATATAAACGCAATGAAAAAGGTGCAGGTTTGACTCACAAAGACTTTACCAGGTATGAAGATAAACTTGAGATTAACTGGTCATTCACATTGAAACACTTTGAAATTATAAGGAGCGAGAAACCAGCCCTTGTTTTTGGTTCTATGTCAGATGAACCTTGAGCTTGAACTCTCGCTTTATATAATATGTAAAGAATTTACATTAATCGGTAGAAATGGCAAGAATCACTGATTTTCACTGACTCCGAGGAGCTGTGAAGCCAGGCAGGTAATGGTGTGGTCAGTTGAGTCATGAAAAAAATAAACCTCAGTTTAGCCATTGAGAATTATCATCACATGACTGGAAAACTGGCATAATGAAGTCATTATTCCCAGATGAACAGAAATTACAATATAAATAAATGATTATCTTGGGATTGAAGAGAATATTTATAAATCAAAACATTATTTCTGGTTTATGAGGGCATCGCAAACACAGATGATCTCTTTAGTAGGTGCTCAGCTGAAAGAAACTCATTAAGCGCAATATTTTTCACAGCACATACAAGTAGCTGCTTATTCACACCCAATTATTACTGTATGCAAAATATAGAGAATGGTAAATAACCCACTGGGTTACGCTAAAATTTGGATTAACATCACATGACTGGCTACTGAGCTGTTCCTGGTTCACTCATTGAGATGGTTTAATTTTCTTCTCCACACTCTCACTGTAAACATTCCACCATGCGACGATGCAAATAATTGTCTTGCAAATTTAAGTCTATTTACAGATCTGATAACATTCAAATAAATGTTTAAAATCCTAGGCAAGAGTTAAGGTTGATGCTTGAATGCATGTGCGCATATGGGTTTTCAACTATGCTGTGGATCATTCTGACACAATGTGAAGCCATGTGCCGTGAGCATCACCACCAATGCAGCTAAACCCCAATGCCTCAATGCATTATTGGTCACATTGGTCAAAAGAGCATTCTAACACCTGAGCCATCACCTTATGCATGATTTATGAGCCAGCATCTTGCTATTAGGTAGTTTCGTCACTCATTTGCAATCCCACTAACCACGATTGAGGCTACCTCACAGAAACACAAAGAGAGATCTCTATGAAAATTTACCACAAGGAAGGAAAATGTTGTATATCCCTGAGGCTTGGACACTTCTGCTTTAGGCAGTTAGAAAAATTAGATCACTATTTTGCAATACAGCTCTACTGTATTGACCAGTTGCTGATATACTGGTTGCGTTTCCATTTTTTTTTTCTTCTCACCATCTTTCCCTATCATCTCCTGAAATGTAGACTCTTTCTTGAGGTATGGTTTCAGCAAGTCAGCTCTTTATTTCTAATAATCTTATATTACCAGCCTCAACAATAATAGCTTTGTCCATGTCTATATTCAGGTTAAATTAATTTCTCCAATCATTACTGACTGACCTACTGCCCATTCCTTTTCTCCTTCTCAGAAATCGATCCCGATTGGTATTACAACTTAATTTATGTTTCTGGAGAAGGGAGAGAATAAGTGGCTGCATTATTTAGTTAAAAATAAATCTGCTGCCAATTCCAGATGGATTTTTTTGGAGAAAACAAGCCAATAACTCAATCATGCTCAGGTTGATTTCAAGGCAGGCCCATTTGTAAGCTGATTATTGTACTTCACTTAAATGCTGTCATCATAAATTTACAGAGCTTGGTTTCCTCTTTTGCATTAAACATCCATTTTCCTCTCAATAACTCTTTGAAATCCAGACTTGCCCAGGACTTGTGTGCTGGTTCGATATCTGGAGAGCTTCTTTTGACTACTGGACAGGATAAAAGAAAATGTTTGTCATATGATACTTCCCTTACTTCTGGCTTTCAACCTCTCACTTCCATCACAATCCTTTCTATCGCTCTCCGCTTTAAATACAGCACCACTGTAATCACTGCTCCTCCAACTGTTCCTCTCAAGCTTCAAGCATGTTCACCCACACAATCTTCCTCACCCCTTTGTTGCAATCCAAACTAATCAATCTCCTGTACATCATACTGTAAATCATTCTTTTCAGAGATGTTTTTTTGAGACCTCCGAACCATCTCAGTCTTTCCTCAATCATATAAATCTACAGGTATTTAAAAGCTCAGGCCTGAAGTCTCTTCTTGACTTTTAATTTCTCTAATTTCCATACTGATCTGTTGTCTTTCAGTTAGATTTGAAACTTGTAATTACTGCAGTGCAAACTGTACACATATACCTAGGCTTTCTTTGGGATCTAAAATATATTTTTACAAACAAACTCTAAAACTAATCGTTGAAACTTTCCAAGCCTTTATTTAACTGCCTTGCACTGTCGAGGTTTGGTGTAAGCCTGTGTTTGTTATACTTACTTACTGACTGTGCTTCTTTCCCCAGTAAATAGCCACAATTTAAAACTGCTCCAAATCAGTCTCCTCTGGATTTAGACATTTGGTTGGTTCAATTCTGGCTCAGTACATTATAGTTTAAAGTCCAACATTTAGACTCTAAGCCCACAATTAAGATTGTCTGAGGGTGACAGCCTTCAGATGATCTGTTAAAATAAAGTGTCTGTCTGCCTGATCAGGTGGATTTTAAAGATGATACTTTTCAGAAGAGAAGGGAGTCTCTGTAAAGTGTACTGAACGTGTACTAGTTGCAGTAAACCATGTGTATTTGCAGATGAATTTTCAACTGAAGGTTAAAAGCAATTCCGAAGAATTTTAAAACACCCCCAAATGAAAAACAAATAAGCCGCGTGATAGCACAGTTTCTAGGCCTTAACATTTGCCTAGAATGGACGTGACAGCCAGTTAATAGCATGGTTTTGAGGTTTACATCCTGTAGATGATGGGAGTGACGCTGGAGACGAGAGTCAGCTTTCTTGTGTCTCAGATAAAGCTTCTGTACTGTAGAAAGATTCAACACATTCACGACAAAAGGTACTGAACGGTCAAAACAAACTGCGGTTAAATGTACATAACATCAAAAAAAACTCAAGAAGAAGCACCATGCACCCATTGATAGATTTGATGATCGGGGGAAGATCCAGCTACACACAGGGTTACCAAACATTCGGAGCGAAGCTCTCAAACCCATTGAGTGTACACTACTGAAATGCAGCAACAAGCCGAGCCCATTGTAATGATACCAATATGTCAAACAAACAATGAGCACCGTGGAATAGCTGTCCTCCTCTGTGAACATCTTAAAGCAAAGCAAGGGAGGATGCGTGACAGAAGATTGTGAATTATTAGCAATGAGGGAAGAATAAATAAAAGTTATTTAATTTTCCAGACATGCAAATCTCCAAAGGGGTATCAATGTCTGGATGGTTCACTTGTCTTTAGGCAAGAGCAATTCTTGGCAATCTACTACTGACATGTACCAGATGAGGGGGGGGGGGGGAGGGAAGGCACTGACATAGTAATAATTGTAATAGGCGCTTCACATTGTTGACTTAAATGTTCCAATTTGCACAACTGTTTTTTTTAATCTGATCGATGCAACTGTTGATGCACTGTGATTGCACCATCACTGCACCCTCCTGAGTTAAGTCAGTAAACTGTCTCACAAACACAAAGCAGATCTGGTGTCAAGGCCCCAGTCAACAACAACAACAAGCATTTTCCTTTAAAAACAGGTGTGCTCTTCAATCCCATTGTGAGAGCCTGAATTGTACGAACAGAGTCCACGGAAGTTCATAAACATACATAGAGATCATACATACAAACCCACACTCAGCAAGTTGGATAATCTCATCTCCCAAGTTCAGCTGCACTGAGCTGGTAACCAGCAAAACAGGACCTTCAAATCGTTGCCTTTTGGGGAGAATGTGAGGATTCTGAAACACTTTAGGGCAATTTGCACACAAAATATAGACTCGAGCACATGGATTAGGGTTGAATTCGGTGCATTCATTTGTCACAGCAGTAAAGTGTACACCCTCCATTTTAATGAACAATTTGCCCAACCTGCCTCTTAAGTGATAACGAGCTGCTTTAATGGGATGTTACCTCTCTCTCTCTCTCTCTCTCTCTGTGTGTGTTCTTCTTCATTGACTCAAAACCAGAGCTGCTTCCTTAACCCGACCAGAAAGGTCTCCCTAATAAGGTTGCATTAAATCCCAGGGGGGGGGAAGTAACATCAGAAGAAAAGTGCTTCTCTATATTCCAGTGTGTGTAACACAGTGTGCAGTGCAATTATGTCTTTCAACACAAAATAGAGCAGAGAGAGATAGTGAGTGAGATATATACGCACACACCCATACACACACACACACACATATATATATATATATGGTTAAGGGTTAAAGGCAATGCATGGGTTTTAAAAACGTGTGTGTCATTTGGAGTCAGGGTGTGTGTGTGTGTGTGATGGGGTGCTGTGTGTGTGTGTGTGATGGGGTGCTGTGTGTGTGTGTGTGATGGGGTGCTGTGTGTGTGTGTGTGTGATGGGGTGCTGTGTGTGTGTGTGTGTGATGGGGTCTGTGTGTGTGTGTGTGATGGGGTGCTGTGTGTGTGTGTGTGATGGGGTGCTGTGTGTGTGTGTGTGATGGGGTGCTGTGTGTGTGTGTGTGATGGGGTGCTGTGTGTGTGTGTGTGATGGGGTGCTGTGTGTGTGTGTGTGGGGGTGTGTGTGTGTGTGTGTGTGATGGGGTCTGTGTGTGTGTGTGTGATGGGGTCTGTGTGTGTGTGTGTGTGTGATGGGGTCTGTGTGTGTGTGTGATGGGGTCTGTGTGTGTGTGTGTGATGGGGTCTGTGTGTGTGTGTGTGTGTGATGGGGTGCTGTGTGTGTGTATGATGGGGTGCTGTGTGTGTGTGTGTGTGTGTGATGGGGTGCTGTGTGTGTGTGTGTGTGTGACGGTGTGTGTGTGTGTGTGACGGTGTGTGTGTGTGTGTGTGTGTTAAGATGTGTGTGTGTGATGGGGTGTCGGTTTGGGAGTAGTGGTGAGTGGTGAGTGAGTGAGCGAGTGAGTGAGTGAGGTGGCATTGCAACGACAACAACAACAACAACAACAACGACGACCACCACCACCACCACCACCAACAACAACAACAAGAACCCGAGTCCGAGTCAGTCAGAGTCCGAGTCAGTGTGAGTCAGTGTGTGTCAGTGGGCAGCAGCAGGTCCTGACCTGAGAGTCCTGCTGCGGGTCTCCCTCCTGTTGAGGACCCCGGGCACGCAGTTGGTCAGCTCGGTCCAGTCGGCGTGTAAGCCGCAGCTCCAGCCGGTGGAGAACCGGGAGAAGAGCCAAGTCTCCCGGCGGTTGGGTCGGTAGCAGGTACACTTCTTCTGCCCGGCCCGGCACTCGCACGGCACCTCCAGCTTGACGTTCTGGACCAGGTGCCGCCCGAAGGTGGTGCCGCCGGTCTTCTGGATGTGCAGGAAGACGATCACGTCGTCGCCTTTGATGTCGAAAGCCACCGTCCGCTCCAGGTCGGCGGCCGAGAAGTAGTACTTCTTCACGTAGTGCGGGTCGGCGGTCGGGAAGATGTCCTCCGCCGCCTCGGGCTGGAGGGAAGCCCTGGGTCCCGAGGTCCTGCAGTTGGTGCCCGGGCACACGTACTGGAACACGATGATCATGAAGACCGCGGAGCCGGCGATCACCAGAATGAATTTGTTGGTCCTCTCAACCATGTTCCTTACGGCGAGCTTCATGCGTTACCATCTCACTCCGAGGGGGGTGGTGGGGGGTGGGGGTGGGGGGGCAGTGGGGCTATGGGGAGGGGGTTAGGGGGGGGAGGGGGGTGGGGGTTAGGGGGAGGGGGTTGTTGGGGGTTTTTTTTCCCCCCCAAGTCGCTGCTGATCAGTCCCCCGTAGTGTTGTCGGTGCAGTGAGTGGAGAGAGTTGGCTGTAGTGTTGCTCTCTCTTTCTGTCCCCCTCTTCCTTCCTTCCTTCCTTCCTTTCTTTCTTTCGTTCTCTCTCTCTCACTCTCTCACTCACTCTCTCCCTCCTCTCTCTCCCTCTCACTCACTCACTCACTCACTCCCTCTCACTCACTCTCTCTCTCTCTCCTCTCCCTCTCACTCACTCACTCACTCACTCCCTCCTCCCCCCCCCCCACCCTTTAACACCCCCTTTTCCTTTCCTTTCTCTCTTTCGTTTTCCCCTCTTCCTCTTTAGGCGAAGGGGAATGTAGTGTGAAGACAGTCAGTCAGTCAGTCAGCCCCCCCCCCCCCCTCTCCCTCTCCCTCTCTCCCTCCTCCCGGTGTGACCGGGGCTGTGATGTGCGGCTCACACCGACTGTGGTTGGGAGTGAAACTGTCCAACACCAACACCAGACTGTTGCTGCTGCTGCTGTTGTTGTTGTTGTTGTTGTGTGGACTCAGTGCTGGTTGTCCTCTCCCACTGTGGCCACACAGCCTCATGAGCTCTCCTTGTGTGTGTCTCTGAGTCCTCCTCCTCCTGCACAAGCCCCGACCATCACCAGCACCACCACCATCCTCCTCCTCTCCCTCCCTCTCTCTTTCTTTCTTTCTTTCTCTCCTTCCTTCTCTCTCTCTCTGCAATCTGAGCCCAGCATGCACAGCGACTACACAACATATATCTCTCTCTCTCTCTCTCTCTCCCCTCTCTCTCACACACACACACACACAGCTCCAACCTGATAGGGAAAGAGAGAGATTATATTATATTTTTTTTAAAAAAAGGGGGGAGGTGGGAGGGCTGGAAAGTACGATCAGTTGGGTTGCAGGACACGCCCGCATCAGGGGTTTGCTGGAACTGCACTCAGATCCAATTGCTTTGGGGGGTGGGTGATGGGGGGGGGGAGGGGGTCTATTCTCTACCCTCCCTGGCAATGCTATACTTTTTTTTGGGGGTGCTGGAAGGTGGGGGGGGGGTTTAAGTTTGGCCGTTTTGCCGGACGTTGCTGCGTGCGAATGGGCCGCTGCCTCCGCCCGCAAGACAGCAGAGCCCGCTCGGCGCTTTCTTTTTTTTTCCCGCGCCCACGGATGTGTGCGGTCGATTCGCTTTGACGGGATGTTCTGCGAAGCGCTTGTGAGACGTCCGGAAGACACGTGAAAAGCGCGCTATCAAATGCGAGGATTATTATTGTTGTTGTTGTTGTTGTTGTTTGTCCCAACGCCCCCCTCGCGCAGGTTAGGGTCCCAGAGCGTTCCCGTAAAATTCAGTCGCTACACCAGGCAGCGCAGCAAAATCCTGTGAAGTACTTTGAGATGTCCTCCCGACATGGAAAAACACTATGTCGAATAAGGATTTGATGAAGGGTTATTTATTATTTGAATTGTTGCCAGTTCTGGAGTCTCAATCAAATATATCTCAAAGGCTTTGAAGCAGTTAGATTGTGTCCAAGTTGTGCTTTTTATTTGTAAACTTGGGTGGTAAGTTTGTATGTGTCTATTTTTTTTATGTTCAAAAAAGCAAGCAAAATCCAATGAAACCATTTCATTGCAGAAAACACTCAATAGAAGAGTAATTGGAGGAGAGTGAGAAAGAGGGCGTTGGGTAGGCATTTAACAATAATTTGATTTCATGAACTCATGATTTTATGGAACATCAGAGCATCAACCGTGGCCGGAGACCCTTTTAAAAAATAATAATTCTCCTCTCGGTTTCTCCCCCACTTCTGAGCAGGGAAAACATTCATTGTTTCACAAGCACAAGTCAGTGGACAGTATATCATCTGATTGGTTGTTCCGCCTGAGAAAACCTAGACAGTAAGCATAGAGGGATGCAGTAAACATTATAGCCAAGTTTTTACTCTGTGTCCATACGTTTCCCCTTTCCTGTTTGACATTGGATAGTGATTAGTTGCAAAAGCCCTGATTGATGCTCAACCTCCCGAACTTTGGGGCTTTCAGGTCAAATGTGTTCAAATGCTGCTCTGGTGAAGACCAAACACAGCCTGGGAATCAGACTTGGAACCATTCCTTTCCATACAGCTATCAACATGAGAGTCTGAATTCATCTTTTTATTCACATTAGCATATCAGCTTTGCTTTTTTTAATGTCTCCTCAAACAGTCAATGGGAGACCAGTAACATGTATGGATTTATATGAGCCATTTTCACTTATGATTTGAGTTTAATTAAAACATCAATCCTGAATAAAGTGTTTTTTAAGCTTGATTTTGACTTTTTGTTGAAAAACATTAAAATATTGAAAGGCAATATGCACGATGTGTTTTAGTGCTCATCGACTGCACTGCAAATGTAATTGTGAATGTTTTCGAACAAAAAAAACCTGGTAGCTTGAATGTTCTGACAATGTCAGTGGTACTACATCACTGCTTTTCTTTCATTCATGGGAATGACCTCCATAAATCAGACACACAAGGTGTCAGACAGAGTCAGTGCTGAAATATCCTGCGTACATGTAGAATGTACATCAGTGATACCGAGAATACATATCAAAGGCCACTGGGTCCACTCCGTATGTGTGTGTGTGTGTGATGTCATAAAACTCCTCAGCTGAATTACTGCGTTGTAACTCACTGCTTGTCATGCTTTCATTTTTAAAATGGTTTTTCCTTCTACCTTCTGAGGCTATGCTTGTCTCGCAAACCATTTATAGCTGAGAGATTACGCAGGTAATTTTCTCTCTGAGTTTGAAATGAACCAACCCACAAGGATGTGCACGGAAACCTCCTGGGTTGACTGGATGTCTGATGTTTCCAAGCTCTCTCAACGGCAGCGCTCAATTGCTGCTCTGCTCCTCAGTGCACAGCCTGTGTGAGACTGAGAACAAAGAATACAAGGAATCACTCAGAGGAGTAGAAACTGGTACACCATTTATCCAGGAATTGGAGAAATACTTCTATTTGGATACCTGATTGCGTAAGTTGTATTGCATTATTTCCACACCAAAACTATACACAGCATTTATTAAACTGTATGAAAAGAAATGCAATGTCAGACTGCAATAAAACCTACTTGAGGGAGAAAGAAATGGAGGGGTTGGGAAGGGGATAAGGAGTAGGGAATAGGACCGGTGGAGGCTCAAGAGGAGTATAAACATCCCATGGACTCGATAGGCCAAACAGCCCGCTTCTGTGCTGCAGATTGTATGTAATCTTTTATAAAAGCATTTACACTTTTGTGAAAGAACTTGGCTCCTCATTCTACTTTCAGGTAAGAATACACACAAAGCATACTGAGATGTCCAGGCTTTTCAGATATTCTGACCTATTCGGTCAGTTCAGATGCATTGAATTTCCCAGTGTGCCCAGGGAATGTGCCATTGACTCAACTCATGTACTTTGTTTTAAGGAGAACGGGAGCTCACTTAGAAAACTGTTCATTCTTACGCAGAGAACAACCACCAGTGCAGTAATATCACATACAACAGAATACGTACTGAGGTTGCCGTGTTTTTGATTATATTCATCACCGTTTTGACCTTTTGAAAAGTCACGTCCCAACATCATGTTCAGAAATACTTCAGCTTTAATGTATGAACCATTATTTTAATATCAAGTACGCAAAAGGATGATCGGTTTGGCTGTGTTTGGAGTTATATACCTTTCATTGCTTTATTACCAAATTGTTGCAACTTTTGCTAATATGTAGCTAGCTTTTTTTAAAAAAAATAAACAAACAGTGGCTTGTGTGAAGTCACTGCAACTGGTCCCAGTGTTCGCAGAAGCTGAATGTTGACCAGTGTTGCCAGGTCTTGACTGGAATCTAGTTATCCCTGCTGTAAGTGCAAATAGGTGATTGTCGGGAGACTTCAGGATCAGGCTTTGCTTTGATGCTCTCCATAGTTCCACACCTCACTAGCACTCACTTTCCAGGCTCACAAATCAGGATAATCACGAGGTTACAATGGAATTGTACCCCAATGTGATTGACCAGGAGAGAGTAGACAAGTAAGAAGAGAAGATCAGTGGTAAAACTGCAGGAGGAGAAAAAGAAACACAATATGAAGTTAAAAGGCCATTTTTGCCTGTAAAAAATAGCTTACTGAATAGTTAATTGGGTGTGTAAACGGAAGAGTGTAAGTCACAACTCCAAGATAAGAATGATCAAGAAAGAAAATGCATCGCAAAGATACCCACTGGAGTAGTTCCAGCCTTTGCACATCTATTTCTGACAGCCATTTCTTAGGATTTCCCACCGCAGGCAGCAATGACCTGTCCAAGGAACTCAGGCTCCAGGGAAGTTCCACAATACGGTGGCAACACCCCTTAAGATGGTAACACTCATTAAAATGCATTGTTAATTATTACCCAGTTGCTGTTTGTTATACTAATTTAAGCGCACAATTAAAATGCCAATCTGTAAGGGCTTTGCTTGAACAAAGCAGTGCTGATCTCTAAGCTGAGCACCAGCACAGCCCGCAAACATCCAGTGAGATAGTCCTTCAATCTTATTGTGTGATTTATTTAGGAATATGTTTATCTTCTGATGAAATTGACACATGTTTGACAGGAAGTAACTCTTTTGTGACACCAAATGATAAAGGTTTCTCATACTGTTTACTTTGTATCACTCATAGCCCACTAATGCCTGCTGATTTCATGGTGACTTAAACAAAGATCTCTTTAATTGGTTCTTATTCAAAACTAAGTGTGCAGTAATGTTAAACTTGGCTGAAATAGCATCTTCATGGTACGGTGTGATTTTATACCAATGCACTGATATGGGAAAATGTGTCTTCCAGATTGCCATTTCTCAACCCAAGAGTTCCAGAGCTCAGTAATGCAGAGAGAAACATTTTTGGTTATTATTTTTCCCCTTCCAGTCTTCCTTCTTCTCCTGAAGGCAAAGACTTATTCAAGCATACAGTTTCTCAGGCATCAGAAACTCTGGTAACCCTCATCATAATAACCAGACTTGCACTTGATACAGCATCTGGTCGTGTCATCAAAGTGTCTCAAAGCGTTTCACGTGATTTACTGTTGAGACAGATGCAATTTAAGGTCTCACTTGAAAGATGGCACTTCCAACAATGCAGCACTCCCCCAACAATGCATTGGTGTGTCAGCCAAGTCTATAAAAAACAAAATCTAATGTAGAGTTTGATGCCACAGCCTTCTGACTCTGAGGCGATAATGCTATCAACTGAGCTAGTTTGAAACCGTCTGTGAACCAGGGTATTCAAACAATGTGCGCCAAAAACCTAACTACATTTTAAATGCACACTTTCCAGCAGAAATCAATGGATAAAAGCGGGAACCCTAACTAAATTTTTCCAGAGAGTAAAAAACAGAAAGCAGGACTGCTTAGATTTGTGCTGGGCAGGCCACCTCTTCATGTCTGGATCAACATGGCATTAATAGAAACCTGGGAGCTGGTAGCTTTTTGCATAAACCAGAAAGACATTTTTTGTGTCCGTTGTTAAGTATTGAGCATGAAGACAACATATCACTTTCACAGGATTAGTGCAAGTAAATGTAATCCTTTGAGGAGTGTAGCAGTGCAACACAGTGATAATATGTAACAAGGTTAATATGTTTGCAGTTCACTGAAAGAATACTGTGAATTAAGAGACCACATTTCTGTTCATTGCTGGTATTCTGCTTACAATTCTGTAATGCAGATTGCGGGAAGTCAACCAACAGATCTGATAGGATGGACAAAATGTATCCAGCAAAGTGAAAAAAAACATTGCTCAACTATCAACATAGCTTTTGCGTTCACTAATCAAAATACACAAGTATCAAAATGTTTTAAGGATTTACACAAATATTATTCAATTAATGTTTCAAATTGACTTCCCTTACAAGGTATAGGTATTTCATTGACCCGCACAGACCGAGAAATCTGTGCTGGATTAATTGATTTCAGACAGGTTGACAGTTTGGGCACCACTGTTGGCCTCAGTAATCCTGCCTCAGTGAAGGTAGAAAATCACCCAAGATTCCTGATTTTGATCAATATCCTGTATCAAGTTACACACAAAAAGTGCATGTCTTGTGGATGTAGGGTAAGAACAGGATTAGACTTGGCTGTGATGTTATCAACAGTGGTAAAGCTTGTCATCACTCTCTGGTGGGCTAATATGTGAAGAATGAAACCCTTGGGTGAGGTAGCTCACGTGAAAGCAACCCAGCACGAGTTAGTGCCTTTATGGACGGAGGAGTAAAAAACTCAAGGTCGGGACGGCGGGGGGAAGGGGAAGAATATTCCAAAAGAAAAAATATGTGGTGCTATCCAATGTATATTCTTATTCTACAGAGTTCCAAGAGTAAAAAAAACACTCCAAGGCTGGGAGCATTAATAATCATCAGGGCATTACAGTTCACTTGTGGTAATCCACAGGGTGCATTGGTTGGCAATGCGTTGACAGAGTCATTATACAGGTGTCTCTTGTGAAGTAGCTCAGATCAAAAGCAGATGCTGGCAACAATCGAGGTTCACATCTGTATAACAAACATGTCTGGAGGACAGCAAACCTAAAGCTGTGTGCATTGGTTGCATTTAGTTTGATTGACACAGTGTCAATCAGAACCAATTTAGTGCACACTTCATGTCTCATTGAGCTGAACGGGGATCACTGTAGTGGTTGCTTACTTATTTCCGCCCCTGAATGTGGTGACTCAGACTGGGGTACGGTTGGATGGACAAAATAAACCTCCAGTGCCTTGCCAAGCGTTAAATGTCAGCAAGCCATTCGACTGTGATGGTGGTTGCATTTGTATCCGGACCTGTCCTTATTCACAGACACACACGTACTTTACCACAGGGGCCAGTGTGTACGATTGATAGTCCAAACCTTTGCTGATATGAGACTTGGGGCACTGAGACCAATTGTCGTAATCCTGCTACAATCTAACCAAGATCAGACCTGAATTAAATCTGGGAGCTTTTTGTTCTGCGTGGCTCATTCATACTGCACAATGCATTTAACTACTGAGCAAAAAGCATTAGTTTCTTCTTTACATTCTCACAATAGAAAAGTGTTTTACAAAGTATTGCAAATGTCGAGGCACTGACTGCAGATGTTGGGACAATGACTCCGCACAGGCAGAGACAGACAGCTTGGTTTATTCTGGAAGATAACACATAGAACAATCAGGGCTGTGGAATTCATGTCAGGAAATCAGTTGATAGATTGTGCATTTTATACATTCCAACTGACTGGCTTCATTCCTGGCAGGATTCCTCTCTCCAGTAAATAGGAATATAGATGATCACTGAAGGTGTTCCACATGGGTAATAGATTTTCATACGTGTGTGAGTATGTGGCAAAGGGATCACCTCTCTCTCTTTGGTGCAACGTTTCTCAGAAAAGAGCTCAGTGAATGTCCCTTTGGGTTAAACGCCAGCAAACTGCAACACAAAGTGATAAGATGAACACACTCGAGTACAGTGAATTTCAAATCTGAGCCTGATTCCTTAAAGGTCAATGTGGCAAACAGCACTGAATCTCTTCTCACACCCTATACGCAAACTGTGTGCACTCTCCAGTGGGATTTTTAGATTAAAACCTCACAACTCCATGTTCAATAACTTCCCAGGCAGTGGAGAATCAAACCTGCTCACCCAAGAGCTCAGGCATTTAATTTCCCACCTGGGAGTGAAGAAGAGAAATTGGGAGGAATTAAATGAAAACAAAATTGGGCCCTCTACTGGTTGGTTAAATCACTGTACAACTGAGCCAAATCAGGAAGATCCAAGGTTGGATTGCTCCAATGTGTGCTGAGCTAGCTTGTATCAGCCAGGACATTACAATTGGCATCAACTCCCCTTGGCGAGGAAAGAGGAGAGAAAAAACCTGCCAGGGTGCTCAATCTTAATCGATGTCCACTGACCTCTGCTGGAAAGTAACCATGCAAGCATATTGGCTGAAGATTGTATTGGATGTTCTCCCAAGGTTGTAAAGCTTGCCAACCGACATTATGAAGGTCAGAGGAGCATTCAAGTAGAGACACCAAACTAAGCATTAGAAGCATTCAGAGACGAGGGGAGACAACTAAATACAGAGACCTAGGCTTTGATAGATGTACGTAAGAGTTTCAGCTGCATGAAAAAAATGAAACTTGTATTTTTCTGGCATGTCTGGTATCAAAACACCTCAAAGTCCAGGCCATTGAGGTGAATAATTTAGAAACCTAACACAATACTTAAGTATGCTTTTCACATTCCAGCAACATGTAATTCCTGTAGCTGATGAGGAGTGCACTAACAAACATGTTGTACCCTTCAAAACCAATGCATTTAGCAACCAAAAAAGTACAGACACACAAACAGACAGAACTACAAATATACTCCAGAGAAAACAAACCGCTCTATTGTTTAATATTAATTTCAATCTGTTCCAAATATTAAATCAAAACAAATAAATTGCAGTTGACATTCCACCAGGAACCTAAGCAATCTAAGCAATTCAATTTTTTTGTTTTGTTTTATATAGGACACCCACTTACAGCGTTTTGAGCCAATAACTGTCAGTGACACAAATTATTTATGTTGAGGACTGGAGAAAGCTGATTGGATATCCTTATAAAAGGATTGCAGTACCAAATAGACCTGTTGAGGGCAGCACTGGTTCTGTTATAAATTCAGCCTCTGTGAGAATGAGGAAGAAAATTACTGACAGTAATTGTCAAATTTGATGGAGATTATTTTAAACAATGGTTTAAACCATTGACAAGCAACAATTTCTCTCTTTAATCAGTCCATTTCCAGTTGTTTAGATGGCATTAAAACACAGAAGCACCTTTGTGCGAACCTCTGCATCTCTAAGCAAGAACTACAGAGGGGAATGTTCGGAATAATTTACCAATCTTTGTAGGCAGGTGCATCGGATACCCCATTGCTTGCAAAATTACTGAGCTTGAAGCTTCGAGTTTATACGGGGTGGTGGGGGGGGGGGTTAAACTTGTGAGAAATGTGACCAGTCGCGACAAGGCTGCTCTGGAATCTTTTTTTATTTCGGAACAGAGTTCCCATGGAGGCAGCACCATCTTTCTCGTGACTGGATGGAGTTGTTACACATGACTCTTGCTCATGAATTGCCAATATCGCATTTTTTTACTTGATTGTGAAAGTCCCACTGGAAAGTGTGTGTTTGTGCATGAGGTAACGAGAGGAGCATTTTGTGAAATGAGCAGAATCTGAAGGGGAAACGGGTGGGAAGAGATGGCTGGACACAGATGTTTAGGTTTTCTTTTTTATGATTCGTTATTTCACCATAAACTTCTGGGTGTGCTTAAATCTCATTATTTCCAAATTGACAGGCTGATTTCGTAATGAGTTTATGCCTGTGGCCCACTTGCCTGTGTAAAGTTGAACAACTTCACATTATTCCTGTTGATTGGCTTGTTTCAGAGCCAACATGGGAACATAGGCGCATGCAGGGAAAACATATTTTCTCGTTTACTCATTTCCAAAATCTCTTGAAGCAAAAAAACATTGTGAACTGTGGTGCACAGCATCCATTAACCTACACTTCAGATTCTGTGACAGCAGGACTGCTAAACAAGTGATATGAACAAGGCCAATTAGAACAGGAAGAAATCAAGGACAGACAGACCTTTGGAATCAGGAGACTTCCTCTCAACTTCCTGCAGTTAGAAATTATTCACGTCTGCAAACAACTGCTTATGCTGTTAGATTATCAAGAAGGTTTTTGAAGACTTTGAGCACATAGTCAAGGCTGATACTCCACTAGTGAAAGAGTACTGCATTGTTGGAGATGTCGCCTTTCGGAGGCGATGTTAAGTTGAGATGGACTCTAGAAATCCCACAGCATTATTTGAAAAAAATGGGAGCTTCTTCTTGCGTCCAGTGTCAATAATACTCCAGAACAAAGTAGTCATTCATTTCATGGCTTTTTGTAGGACATTGCTACGCACCAATTGGCTGTCATGTTTGCCTAAAAATACACAGTCACTGCACTTCACATTAAAAATCCTAAGAAGTGCTTTGAGACATGGACAACACGATAAGGTGCTTTCTCAAATACAAATATGTTATTAAAGCTGAAAAAACCTTTTATGCTGCCTTTAACTGTATTGTCGAGCCACTCTCAAACTGTCCTTCACTATTGTTCCGGGATTGGGGTGTTAGATCCGTTTCATGCATTGATTTGTCAAGTTTTTCAACTATCCTCTCCTCTTTTGAAACTTTAGAAGACGAGGGGTAGTTGACAAGGGTGGAGGCGGGAAGAAAAGAGCAACAGAACAAAGGAAGGGAAACTGAGAGAAATTGTCTCATTCATGTTTGCATGAAATGGTTCTTTTCGCCGGTGACAGGCATTGAGAGCCAGTAAAGACACTCAACAGTGTGAGACCGAGCCATGCAGTCAGCACTGATTTTAAAAGTTGACATTTGTATAAATCAACACTAGCAGACCATTTCTTCCCATTTTCAGTCACGATGTAACACAGATACCCCATTATCAATGCAATTTGTTCTCCTTGAAGAAAGAAGAGAAGCTCGACAGATGTTTACCTACCAGCGTGATATTTCCTATCAATGCAAACAGAGCCCAAGTGCTTGTTACTCGTATATTTGGGATCTGGAAAATCTCCAAATCAACTCCTGGTTTGCGCTGTGGGAGTTGATTGAAGTCAAGGCAATATTGGACTACAAATGTCTCTGGATTAGGAGCAGTGTAGCACTGGGGAGTGAGTGGCAAAACACAGCTTGGGTACATATTCTTGGTTACTATACAATGATCTCTGCTATGAAGCATGTTTGTGTATGTGTGCGTGTGTGTGTGTACGTGTGTGCGTGTGAGTATTGAGAAAGAAGAGGATCAAGTTTGGCTTCAGTATCGCCTGTGGTTACATGGCCTGTCAACACATGAAGAAAGGGTACTAGTACAACTATAGCCTAAGGGGTTGAAAATTGCAGGAGGAGGAAAAAAAAAATCACAAATTGACATTTCAGCTAATTCTTTTCATCCCTTTTTACGTAACTTAGTTTCAACATCTTTCAGGTACAGACATGAAGTTGATCAAAAACAACTTTAATTCCATCGCAAAACTTAACAGATTGTGAAACAGTTCTTATTGAGCAAAGCCCTGTTTACCTGCAATACACGAGGGGAGAAACTTAGAGGGTGATTTCTTTTTATTACATTTTTGCAGGTGTAAAATAAGAGCATTTTCAACGGCAAAAGTGTCAACTGCTCAAGACAAAACATAAGAGCAACAGGAAGGCAACGACGTGTCAATCTTTTCTTTCTTCAAGAAAAACAAATTGAATTGACAATGGAATGTCTGTGTTATGTTGTGCATGAATATGAGAAGAAATATTAGTATTGATTTTTTGTTTAAAACGTCAGATGTTCAAAATAAGCTGCAAACTCACACACTTGGGAACAGTTTGACAACTGACTTTCGCATGCAGAGCTTGACGCCCTGCAGCCAAAATTAATATGCATAACATATATCTATATACAAATAATATATGCGCACACACACTCATTTTTACAATGCACTGGGCTAAAATCAGTGCTAATCTGCCCCAGAATATTTTGGATATTGTGGCACAGTTTGACGCATTTATATTGTGAATCATCAGAAACGTTATATTGAATCATTAGATAATGTGCAAACAAATCTCATCACTAAGTAAATGAGTCATTTCAGCACAGACAGTGATTCTATTCTCAAAAAACATGGGTTTGAACGCCTCAATTTACACACTTCTTTTCATTACCCTCTATGGGCGAGGAAAGAATGATGTTCAGGTTCAGGTGGGTGCCAGAGTCAATTTAGCTGACTGCTGAGGTTGGAACAGTATTTAGACATTTGGACCTTATTTCACTACTGAGCCTGAACGCTCTTGTTTCGGATATTTAAGTTCAATAAGTAATAATATTGGCCAAGTTTCATACGCTTAAAATAAGGAAAAGGATTTGGAATGCAAGAGTCAGTGGTCATCTTCAGTACTTGCAGCATCTTTAACACTACATTTATCTTAGAGTTTTGGTGCGTGCATTCCGATGACTGAAGACACTGGGTACCCCTTAAAAAGGCATCTTTCTCCACAGGCAGCGCTAGATGCAGCAATCCAAACATGATCTCCTGCAATACAAGCCAACCTACATTTCAGACTTGCTGATGTGGATTTTGCATCATTGTCCAAAGTTCGCAAGCCACTACAGCTTTGCATAACAGGACCCACTTGCTACATTGGCTTTTTAGCATCTTCATGGGACCAACAGAGAGTCAAATAAGTGTGGTAGCTTGGTTTCCATCAGCTGTGTCAGCACGTTCATCCATGCAGCTGCCAAGAACACATATATTTATTGCCACCAGAATGCCTTTCATTCTACGATATTTATGTGCAGGTGGTGTACTCCGTTAATAACACTAAGAGGATCTCAATGCCAATTATCCTGGCAATACCCATGGTTCCTTTTGCTGCCAAGCCTGGACTGGCCTGAGACTTCAGAGGAGGAGAACAGACTGGTGGATGAACGCCAGGTAAAACATGCATCCACAGATTTGAGTGCTTATGTTCATTCTAATTAAACCAGATATCATTGTGCCAGGTCAGGTCACAGAGGCTTTTAAGAAGTGGATCGTAGCTCAAAATCTCCAAATTCAAGGGCAAAAGAGGTACATTGATAATTACATTGTCACAAAGATAAATCAGAGCATAGACTTAACGTTGAAAATATTCGAAACAAGAGGATTTCACTGGTCTGCACTAAATTGCTCGATGTCTGTGTGGTATGGGCGCCCCAGTCACTGGGGTAAGGTGTCTCCGAGTGTAGAATTTCAGAGCACCAAGTAATATACAGAACCACTTCTTCAAGCGATTCAATTGATATAAACACAGCATCAGTGGCAGTACATTTTCAACCTTTCTGCTTGACAGGCGGTTAAACAGATCAGCAACAGACAGAAGTAAGATAAATGATGTCAGAGTATAAAATGTGTAAATGGAAAATGTTTAAATGGATATGTGTATCATGGGTATCTTCAGTAAATCGTACCGTTTTCATTAACAATTTAATGGAAGGGGAGAGAAACATCATATGTTAATGGAGAGCAATTAGTTTGGAAATCCTTGCTCCTTTGCTGGCAATGTTCATTATCATACACGTACAACAGCAGTTCTGTGCAAATCAGTCGCAGACCTTCACTGTCAATGAAGTTGCTTCTGCAGTCTAAAGATAATCAAACCAATAATCAGCTGCTAGCTAAAGAATAGTAGTGACACATGAATATGAGGTTATTTTACCAATTCATTGCCAACTTGCACCAAACCTTGGCCAATTGTATGCATGCAGTATATCGGCCACTGTGATTCTTCCCATGTTCACCCAGTGCTGACACTCACTGTGGTTCAAAATTTAGTATTCACAAGGAAGTGGAAAATATTGACTACAGCAGTAAACCAGGTCTGGCCAACCCATGGGAACTTTACTTCTGCACGATCTCCAATTTAAGGAGAAAAGCAGAAATAGTAAAAACAAATTTGCTAACGAAGGCATCAGATACTGCCATGCTTTCACATCATTTATGAGTTCACGTTGCCTGTACTGTACTTAATTGCCATCCAGTACACATAACTGGCTACTTAGCTGGTAATTATTATGGGATTCAAAAGTTTTCTATGCTTCAAGTAAAATGTAGTTGAAACCATACTTCAACTCTAGTGTCACATTATTTCTTTCTGAGTCAAGTTTATTACATTGGATAATTTGCCTGTTTTACCCCAGATTGATTCATAATTGGCCAGAAAACTATCAAAAATCAGCTTTACTGTACTGAACTTTAGTTTGAGGCCAATTAGTGTCTTCATAGAAATTGCATTGCTTCCAATAAGGTCTGAGTGACAGCCTCAATGATTACAATCCCCAGAAAGAGATGGGTGACAGGCCTGTTAAACTTTCTTTCTGTTGTTTCCAAGATGTACATACCAGAGGAAGCAGATGGAAGTTATATCACCACCTCTGTCCTTTATACAATAACTATCATTACCTCCTCTTTTCTCTTTTATTTCAGTCCAACTTTACTTTGTCAGGATTACCCAGTGAACAATATAAATAACTAATTTCCTGCCTCCTCGGTTCCTTTGTACTTCGGTTTATATCTAACTGACAACTACCTGATGGTCTTAATGTGGACGGAATAGGGAATTCAAATGGGCTGAAGTACTTTTTTCACCCAAACCTCTCTCGCGAGATAATACAGATGTTTGCTGATAACATTGAGCCATACAAATCAGGGAAATAAGCCTCAAATTCGCAATCCCTGAAGTAGGTTTTGGAAGCTTCTTTGGCTCTGACTGTAACAAGCACAGGATCTGTAAAGCAAGTAACTGTGAATGTAGAGTTGGCAACCATTATACAATGGCTTGAAGTAACCCAAGTCAGGTGTTTGCCCAGCTAAATAATCTGCAGTCAGCATCAGCTCACAATTGGAATACATCTATTTTGAGTACCGTGCACCACATCTGAGAAATCAGCACATCTGAGCACAAAACCAATGCTCAGTGATGAGCAGTTTCTCTGTATATGTGGGAAAATAGGATGAATTTACCAATCTTCTGTACATCAGTCACTTCAGATTTGTGGGTGGACAGTTGTGTGATGCAACAATAATGACTGTAAGGTGCCTGGAAATGGATTACAGCCATCACTTTTAGAGCTACAGACTTTAAATCTGTTGGTCTGCTGACAGCAAACCATTCGACCATGGGGGAAATCCCAGGCAAGCCCCATTGCAGGTTCAACCGACATTTAACACCTGTGCATTTTCCACCAGAGATCACTGAACAATTACTCATTTTGGAAGCACTGGTTGATCTTTCTTCTCATTAGTTAAATAGATTAAATTGAAAAACTACAATTCATTCAGTCACCCTCCTACCTGTACCCTCCTGTGCTCCATCCCTCCTGATCCCAACCCCCAGCTCGGGTCCAAATCCCTGACTGTCCAATGCCTTGGGACTTCCTCCCAGAGTGAAAGGCGCTGTACAAATTAATTTGTTAATTAATGCCAGTTACTGTAATTTGTTATTATTATTACACAAATTGTGTTTCAGGTTATAAAACCAAACATTATGGAAAAGCAAACATTAATATTGGAATGCTTTTTACAAATCACTTTCCAAGAAACTGTTAAACAGATATCTTGGGTGAAGGCACCGGTTATGGCACAATGTGGATTTTTAAGGCAATCAACCACCTACAGCTGTGCAAACTCACCCTTTCAGCATCAATATTCACAGATATTCACATTGTGGTTAAATTAGAAGTAACAAGCAATGCTCCTATCCAGGTACAATGTTAGTGTCAAGCTTCGTATTGGATGCAAAGGCTTTCTTGGTCCTGATATAGTATGAAGCGTATGTTGCAGAAGATCAAAACTGATCAAAACTGTACCCAGAGATCAATTGCACACAGTAGTCAGGCAACTGAAGAGCCAGGAAAGCTCTGCATAGTACAGTTCAATTTCCTTGAAGGGAAGAAACGGTTTTGCCGGGAATCGTACAACCATAAATTAGACATCAATAACAAGCTACCAAGCACACTGGATCATCTACAAAATACCTTGTAGGGAACCAGACCTCACGAAGGATAAGGTTATAGTGGTCAAAGACCGGCTGTTTTGGAAACAGAAAAGCCTGTCAGCTTTGGATGCACATTTATTGAGTTTGAAAAATATCAAGCAAAGGAAACCACAGATGTTATGTGTGTGGATTTCCATTAATCTGGAAGGAACAGGATGAAAGCAGGCATCATCACGTTATCTAAACAGGGCAATTGCAGTCATTGTGTTATTAGTTTAATGGTGAAAAAAAGTTATTTACTTCACTGCTGTCTGGAGTCCTGCAGTGTATTGGTTAGAGCAGTTGCCTCGCAAGCGAGGAACCTGGGTTAGATTCCCGGGCCGCGAGAAACATTAGTCAAGTTTCGTTACTCCACACACCTCTACTTACCTAGCAGTTGTTAGTTGATTGGCAGATCGCTTTTCTGGGGGTAATAATCCCTTCAAAAAAAAATTGTTTATTCAATCCACGATTGTTTGTGGGTCACTGCTGTGCGCAATTGGCATATCGTCCACAAAATATACAGTCTTTTCAAAGACGTGATAAGGCGTTATATCAGATGCAAGGATTATTATTATTGCTGTGTGTAAATTGGTTGCCATGTTCACCTATAAATACACAATAACTACAGTTCACAGAAAACCTGGGGTTGCCCTGTAATTTATGCGAAAATACGTAACTGGCGATCATGTAGCTTTTGAGATTATTTGGGGGTCATTTAAAGGTTTTGTAGAAACCTCCTGGTGGGAACATGTGTTCATGACCGTATCTCATTGTGTTCTTGATTGATCTGTTCATCCAATGTCCTGGTCCTTTTCTATCATCTGGCTCATCAACGTGAAGTAAAAGTATCCAATCATTCTTATTCAGTGAGCTCATGCTACTCCAGATTATTGCCCAAACCAAATGATACAGACAAGCTTTGTGGAAATGAATCAGCATGTGGACGTCTTCATTATTCACATGGGGACAATCAGGTGGACACCGCAAGCATTTCTTAATCTGATTCAGTGGTTGGCTGCTTATCAGAGAGCCATTGGGGGTTACCTTGCCTTTTGATCCTCTGACTAACAATGAAAGAATTTCTAGGGCACTGCAGTGTGGACCAAAAAACACAATTTGTGGCTGTGGTGAGGGTGGCGTGAAGAGAAGGGAAAACAAAACCTGTTGAGGTTGAGGATACTTATAGGCCGACCCTTTTATGACATGATTCAGTAGAGAGTGGATCCATTCCTAGCATGGTCCCACTCTACGGTGCACTTGCAGCGCTGATCGGCTTTGCTTATTTCAAATGCATGCTATGTGCAGGAAGTGTTGCTGACATCACATTGCACGGGTGCTTCCTGGGCTTATTGCGCAGGAAGTGATGTTGGCACGCACCTGGTGCTTTGGAAGTGCTGAGTGGCAGTCATTTTTTTCCACGTTCCCCCTTACAACATCGGGGTTTAAGGAGCAAACCATCCCATTTTATGGGATATTTTTTGTTGCGCAGTTCAGCATTTGTTCCTGCCCATTCACCAATGAAACAATATGCAGAACTGTGCTGGTCTGCAAATACTAAACTGATTTGCAATATTTCATAATGGGATTCCTTAATAAGGAATAAAAGTCATGTAAATGAGCACTCATTAGAGTAACTGGAAGCACGTCACGTAACAAGAATCCCCTAGGACTCTGTCTCCTGTGATGTGATGCATATCCAGAATGAAGTTCCCACAGGTCAATGGGAATTCTCACGAGATTCCTTATTAAGAAATCCTCTTAAGAAATATTGCAAATTAAACCCACGAGATTAGAAATATTTGCCACAATAACACTATTTTTGTGTTGAACACTTGTTTTCGTGTCTTTTCCATTGAGAGCTTGTGTGGAAAAGACCCTTATAAAGGAGGACAATCGCCATGCTTTGTTTGTATGCTTGCACGAGCTGCAGTGAAAGAAATTGTGTTGCGTACATCTGCATGTGACATTGCAGTCACTTTTGGCTGAGGTTTTGGGAGTTGCTCTTGAAGTCTAGAATTTATTAGGTTCATTGCATTGTATGTGTGTGTGTGTATGTGTGTTTGAAAAAGCAATAAGGCATAGTTTAATGTAAGACTCCAATAAAGCTTACAGTAGCTGTAGTCTTTCTAACCCTAACTCACTCAACTCTTTTTGAGACTTATTTCAGTTGCTTGCAGTAAACCAGCAGCTGTATGCATTCATCATAAGAATGCCATTGAAAGTCTCACTTTCATTGGGTTCCTTTGGCTCCACTTGATAATCCAATGATTGACAGCACGAGATTACATAACCTCCTCACAGAGATGTTTACGATGTTTGAGGAATGTTGCCTGCTCAAGATGTCTTTTGCCAGTTGCTGTATCTTGCTGTGCCATGGTGAGTTCTTTGGGAAACATTCGCAAATTGGCGATAATCTTAGCCCGAATTGACTATGTCCGAAATCTACCAGAAAGCAAAAAAATGTTTCCCCCGAACAGTCACTTTACTCGGAAGAAAAATAACGTTTGTCTAACATCTAGTGTACAACGAACAACAAAAAAACACAAACAAGAAATACTTTCAGTGCAATAGCATCCTCAATTTTCCCAGTAAAAGACTACTTTTTTTAAAAAAAAGGAAATTTCACTCATGTGAGACATGAGAGTGTTTTTCAGTCTGTTACTCACACAATGATATATTGACAGCCAGACAGGAATATGTTAATAAAGTGCCCTGATTGGCCTTGTGGTGATGTTAAACTTTCACGCTCAGCCGGAAGCTCAGTGTCCATGCAGAAACAATGCCTCTTTCTGCATTTGTCTGATGTTTGAGATATTCTGTCTCCAACTAGGATGTCTCGCTTTGAAATCTGCTGTTTATTTCTGCTTGTTCAGCAATTGCTATTTCCACTCAGAAGAATCAATAATAGAAACTATTTCTACGCAGAAGAATGTGGTTGAACGTTTTCTGATAGGAGCAACCATGAACCATGTTCTCATTGATATAGTTGTAGCTTTGATAACTGGAAAATAATAATCATAATAATCCTTATATTTGGTATTGTGTCCTTCACATTAGGAGGCTGTCCCAAATGCTTCCCAGAATGTTCTGTAAAGTGCAGTGGTTGTATGTTTTATGGGTGTATGTGGCAGCTAATTTGTGCCGCACAGCAATGTCCCACAAATAGCTGGTCACAGCCTTGAAGAGAATGACCAATTTCAATTGGCAGATCCTTGACCAGGATTCCAGGAGAAAGAAACTCCCTCCTCTTTTCAAATAGTGCCAAGTGATTTTCAACATCCATCTCAATAGGCACTCGAATGCATTGTCGGAGGTGTCATCCTGTCTGCCTGTTCAAGTGTTCGTTAAAGATCCCATGGCATTATTTGACAAGAGAAGTCTTGGCCAACAATCCTTCAAATAATATTGGTCATTCATTTCATTTTGTGGGACATTGCAGAGTGCAAATGGGCTTCCGCATACACCGCCAAATACAGTCACTCCACTTCACAATAAATCCTGTGAATCACTTTGGGACGTCCTGATGATATGAAAGACGCTATAGGGAGTGGACGCATTACTATTATTTATAAATATGCAGGATTATACATTAAGAATGGTTACTTGGACGAGTTATTGGAGGGTAACTACAATGTTGCCCTGGTGATATGATAAATTTCTCCCTTCAGGCACTGTACCACAGTACAGTGATATCTGATTATCCTACTATCCACAATGACAACCTTTGGTCTCCAATCATGTTGGTAGATTTATCATTATTTCAAGATTAATCAGTGTTAATGACAGGAACAGGTGATCAGAGGTCATTTCCTTTTGCAGATATTCCATGTTCATGTGAAATTTTTACAAGGAATATTCTGTGGAAAACACTTTCGCTTCACGCTGGATAGGAAATTGAATTGGAAGCTGATGAACTGTGCATAGGGGCTGAGTGCACACCATGGTTCATTTACAAAGAAAATGGGACGATTTCCTGTGATTGCTAACTTGTGGAAGACCGTATCACACCACCAGTGCAGAGTTCCTGGGTACAGTCTGCCGGATGCTTCATTTATTACAAAAGCTGCTCCGGAGAAAGAATTCCTGAGGTTTTCACATTTCTCTCCTCCAGCCGTTACCACGGTTATTTATTCTGCTGGATCTTTGCACGACATGTTTTGTCACTTCAAAGAATATGCAACCCTTTCACTTGCTGGTTAGGCAGATGCTCTCAGTGTGACACCGAGACAGTTTAGATTTACAGTGCTGCACTTGTAGAAAATCACAAACAGCAGCACAGTCACGTCAACTTTGAAGTGTAAGCCCATTAAACATCAGTGCTGCTTACAATGCAGAAAGCAACACCAAGTTCTTTCGACTTAACTGCACAATAGTCTTAAGCTGCTCAACTTTTACCATCCCTGAC
The DNA here is from genome assembly GCF_018977255.1 of Callorhinchus milii. Classification (NCBI taxonomy): domain Eukaryota; kingdom Metazoa; phylum Chordata; class Chondrichthyes; order Chimaeriformes; family Callorhinchidae; genus Callorhinchus; species Callorhinchus milii. Next base: position 13,667,045 of record NW_024704752.1, on the reverse strand, counting down.
AGCCAACGACAAACCAAGGTACTGCAAAAGCACGAATGCAGAGTACCGTCTGATCCAAATACCAATGAGATGCACATGTGTGGATGGTAAATTGTGTGCTTATAGCTAGTAAGGGCCACACTGTGAAATGTAAGTGCAAACTGTGGCAAGACAAAAGGAATCCTGATTGAAGCAGGTGTCCATCGAGAGGAGCCTGGAATGTAAATAAAGTAGTGGGACTGGGATACCTTATTCAGGGGGTATGGGTTCTTTCTACCTCTGAAGTCAGCACTCAGGAGGCAGCAAGCGTAGGTTAGATCTGTTGCTTGCTCCAGTATTATCTGGCTGGGGAACAGGGCTTGGTGCTGAGAGTTCAAGCCAACGGTCAGGTTTCTGCACGACAGGCAGATCTGTTCATATCTTTCCCACACAGCAGGAAATTGTGGCCAAAAAGTGAAAGTGGAGTGGGAAACCGGCCACAGACAAGTTCACAAATGTGGATCCTCTGTTGCCGTCATTGGTGGTGAATCACCACAACATAAATAGTTCTGTTTCCACAGCACGATAACCTCAGTGTCCTGCTTCTACAGAAAACAGAATGCCATACCCAGTAATAATCATAGGAGATTACAAATAGGTGTATGGAATGCAGAGAGCACGAGGAGTTTGGAAACAGAGCCAAGGAGCGCTTCTGCAGTGAATTGCATCTACAATAAATTCAATCTATTTCCAAAATACTGTATCACACAATTGTGAAAACTAAGCAGAAATTCAGATTAAAGCTGTCTGGGTGCATTTTGTTGAGACTCAAATCTAGGACTGTGACAGTGAACAAATTCAAATCTTTACCCAGAAACTTTGTTACGTCCTCGTAAAGCGTCTCCAGAACGTATTAATTACCAATCCCAGATCTGTCCCACATTCCGTATGAACTGTGACCCTCAACACAGAAAATGAGCTATTTAATGAGAGATTGTTTCTAAAGTAAAGCCTGTGCCACTTACTGCAGTGCTAAAGACCAATACACAAAAAAGGGGGAAATGTCTTGCTACTTGCCTACAAATACAGTTACTTCACTGCAAAATCTTGCGAAGCGATTCGAAACATCTCGATGTCATGATAAGCCGCTATATCAAATGTAAGGTATATAATATTATTTTTATTATATTACTGTTTTGTGTAGTTCTATGGTACCAAGATGGGTGCGTGATTAAATCAAACTTGGCCTTCCTCCACTCTGATTAGAAGAAAACAGAACACGGAAATCAAGTTGAGGAAATGTTTCCTAATATCATCCTTCACAATCTGATACATTGTACGATGAATAAACCTGAAAAGGGTAATTGTAATTACTTTCACATAAGCAGATACCCAGGAGCAATTTAAAGACTGTAACTTAATGCCAGGGTTTAGATCACATTCACAAACTATTGAAGCTTTGCTTTAGGTTCAGGAAGTAGTCTGAACCCCTCAATTGGATTAGAGCTTTTTAAACTCACTCTATTATTCTCCATGAATGCACTCTGCCAAATAACAAGGCCCCTACAGTTACTGTGCCGTGATCCAGCCAATAATTCTACAATCTGCAACCTCATTGTCTGCTTTTCCAGAGAATGTATTCTACACTTGACTGCAGACAGCTGTCTGGACAACCAATGTGTCTCCTGTGAGGCAGAATGGCACTGATGATGGTGATTAGGGAAAAATCCATGGTATTCTTCCAGTTGAAGTTAATAACATGGGAAGCAGGAAGAGAAAAATGTACCTAATTAAAGGAAAATACACAAAGGGGAAGCAAGAAGTGTGCATAGAAGATACAGAAGTGTGACTGATGTGTACACAGCAGATAAATGACAAGAGAGATACGGTTCAGCAAAGCATAAATCACTGACTGACTGCAGGGAATCTGTAAGGCAGATACACAAAAACTGGTGTTTTATTTACTTCAGTGACATGCCTGTTCATTTTACATGCAACACAAATTGTGCACAGTTTATGGGAAAATCAGCATTGAAATGAGCAGGGAAAGTCAAGAAAAGAGGATTTTATATTTATCAGCTGCCCCGACAAGCTGGTGAAGCCATGGCCCCATGTGAAATGAAGCTTTGCAGATCAGGGAGACCTGAGGTTTGATCACCAGTCTGTACTCAGTTAGCGGACAATTCCGAGCAACAACAACAACAACAACATGGACTTACATATCGCCCTCTACGCAGGGTAGAGTCTCAGAGAACTCAGAGCACAACGTTCCTGGTTAGGGATGGGGAAAAAAAAATATCAGGCAAGAAAGGTTTCCCTTTCCGATCACAATCCAATGTACTCTAGGTGCGGCCTGACCAGATATGTGGACGTGAGGACAGGATTGAGTTGAGCTGTGACACACGTGGGAGCGAGAAAGCTTAGCGACGCTCATTGCCCCAGCACAGAGCTGGTTATAGTTGTCATTTGGACATTTGTTGACTGTGGGCAAGAGGTTGACTGTGGAAGTGTGATCCGCAGCAGAAGTCAGCGATTTGAAGAGAGAAGAGGAGTAAAAGAGCCTTCAGTGGATATTGGAGTACGTAATGGGGTGGCAAATACCCTGGTAATTCACTGCAAGTACATTGTTGTAGTGATGTCTGTTTAGATCTCATGCTTGTGTTTCACTGCAAGTATTTTCTTGGCATTGGTAGTACCTTGTAATTAGCTTCACTTGACAGCAAGAGGACTCCTGCATTCCTACCATTTAATTTGATCCCGGGCTATTTCTGTTGCAGCTATCTGATTGATTAGTTTCTTTCAGAATTTCCCATCAGGCAAATTTTGTGAGTTATGCATTCAAATCAGAATTCAAAAAAGCTTCCACCATCCACTAGACTCAGATCCAGCAAGACACCCTGATCCTGACCATTTCCCCCCTGCTCGGGTCCTGACCCAACTGTCCAGCGCCTTGGGACGTCCTCCCGACGTGAAAGGTGCTCTATAAATGGAGTCTTGTTGTTGTTGTTGTTGTTGACACTTTATGAGGTATTAATCTGCTATGAGTAGGCAAGGGAAGTAAGTCTATACAATCTCCTCAATCTCCCAAATAAAACTTTTTCATCAAATGTGGCTGAATTTGAGTTCTTGCATACGCTTCACATGTTCACAACTTGTGAATATTATTTTGAAAATTAAAAAGACTGTTGAATGATTAATTGAATTAAAATAATCTGGTGGAAAATAGGCAATTAATTATATTCCTGCTGAAGACATATTTCAATTGAAAATGCAAAAGACAGAGTTTTACTACGATCCCAGAAGAGCTTGGGCAGCTTGCAGCTGAAATCCAGGTGTAAAACACTTACCAAGCATTTTACTTAACGATTCGATCAAATGGCTCAAAAAAAGAAAATCCTTCCCCGCCTCCTCCCATCTCTCTTTCACTTCCACCCCCACCCCCCTTCCCTCCCACAGAACTTGGGATGTAGATTGTTACACTGCTGTAACATTGATCCATTAATTCCTCAGCAATTCCTAATTTATATGCTAATTTGTCCCAGATGTAATAATTACAGGGTTAATTGAACATTCTGTGACAGCATTCCTGCAGTGGATTGTATTCTACAGGCCTTCTTGGAATCCAGTAGGTTTATATAGTACAGATTTTCTTCTAATAAAGGCATATGACTGAAGCGAGGTGAGGAGCCTAAAAGTATATTTATCGCAAAGATTTTCCCCTTTTCCTCCCTCACAAGCTTTTTTAAGATGAGAGACCTGGGCTTGTGTTGGGTGCCATCTACTTCTAGTAGCTGGATTATTGGATGCTGAAAGGGTTCCTGTGCCATTTGCTGTAAGTAAGGGTCTTTGTCAATGTGGTTTGAACAGTCTTAACCCAGTGTTGTTGAGCATGGACTCACGTACAGTAACAAACTGTCAATTGTGATGTAGTGAGTTATATATTGGCTGGTGTAGAAAATTAAAGCGTATACAAAACAAAATAGATACTGTCAATGTTTAAGCCTGATGCTATCATTGGTTCAATGGGACCTGTACAGGCAAACAGAGCTTGGTTGAACTTCTCATCCAAAGAACGATCACCCCAGCAATGCGTTGGAGTGCCAGACTGGGAGCTCAAAGTTCTGATGAAGAGCTTGAACTCACAAAAAACAATGTTCTTGGAAGATTTATTTTTATAGGAAAACCGTATGTGACACACACAGAGTAGGAAAGTCAGCAGTCATTAAACACATTCCTACATGAGATGCTGAATTACCAGCTGGTTATTAATTCTCTTCAGACTTTATCCAATGGAGATTCTATATAAAATTTCCTCAGTACAATTCCCTTAGGAATCAGTCCATGTCGTTTATAACATAAATATATTTAAGCTACAATGAGTAACACTATGAAAGAATGCAGATGTTTTGTGAAGGGAGAGTTTTGCTGATCAATCTGCACTTATACCAGGAACAATCATTCCCTACGTGATTCAATATCTTCTAGCTAGGTAAATAATTCTAAGAACTGTGGGCCAATATACTAAACAGTTGGTACCAGGTACTAGTCTTCATAATTTTTGGTCTATGGCTTATGATATATGCAAGTTGATTATTAAAGAGAATTCTGTATTGCAACTAATTCAATCCACCATTGGCATCAATTATAGGCATGTTAATGAATTCTATCTTCTTTGTGAACCTATCTATTGGCACGGCTGTTGCTTTCCTCCAAGGCGTGTTACTCAAGGCTGCTTTATCTTTGCTGTAATGAAATAATAATCTGTGCTTTCATTATCACTTTCCTGTAAACTGAACTCTGTGGGAAAAATAATACTATGCTAGAAGTACATTCTGTGACTCGTTTCTGATAATTACATGAAAATATTTGGAAGGGAGATTTGGAATGGAACATACATAATAGGTAATTGTGGAAGTGCCCAAATAACCATTTTATATTGGTCTTCTTTCCCCTTACTCCAAAAGTCAACTGGGATACCCTGTATCTGTCTATTTATCACACCTACTGCTTACAAATTAGGGCGCAGATATTTTTATTGCAAACACAGTATAGTCACCTCGGTTACCAAATCCAGTCACAAATGTTATTCCTGTTGTATGCTGTTACAGTCATTGTTGGCAGTTCTGAAGCCACTTATAATACAGGTTGTGTTGCTTGCTGACAGATTCTGTCTGTAGTTTTTGTAAAAACAAGTGAAAATATGGTATGTGATGGAATATTAATGTGCAGACACAGAAGCAACAATTAACCAAGATTTAACAGGGTATAATGAAATAAAGGTGAAATTAAAGGAAAATTAAATGATAAAATGACAGGGAAGACTGAAGAGGCACATACTCATAATTGTAAAGAGCCAGGACATAAGCCGCCATAAACAAAATAGATCTACTTCAGTGAGAATTGATTGCAAATGAAAACAAAGCACATTCATCAGGTCAACCTCGAGTACTTAGCAAAAACTTTTAAACTTTTAATAGTCAAGATTTCACAAGAAACACATCATCCAAAATTGACATGATTTCCTGAAGAGTTGGTCATTTGATGTGATAAGGCACTATATCAAATGTAAGGGTTAATTAATTAATGGCTGTTTGAAGGACATTGCTGTGTGCGATTGTGCCACCTCGTTGGCCTACAAATATTCAGTCATTCCATTCCATAGTAAATTCTCTGAAGCGCATTGCGACCGCCTTCCGATGTGATAAGGCACTCTTCCAGATACGAGGATTATTATGATTATAAGACATCAAGTCCTTGATATCTTACAATCAGATTACTCAGTGGTCAGAAGCCATTCTGAGCTAGTTCCTGATCTGAAAAATGTGATACGACTGTGAACTGTGACTGGTTTCAGAATTCATATCAAATGCAAAATTACTATCATATCAGGCTGCTGAAAGTGGCTGCCAATATCATATATATTAGATAATTAGCAGCTCAGAAAGAGCAATGAAAAAACAATTCAGAGCTAACACAGGCTGTTCGATTTTGAACTTGGCACTTCAACATCTTAGATCCAGCTTCACTTCCAGTGATCAGGGAGGAGGTCAACTCAATAAAACTCAACACTGAGCCAACGATTTAAAGTGAGCTGGTTCACTCAGATCACTCGTCATCAACCGTTGTTCTCATGCCATCATTTATCTGCTGCAGCACCTTAATGGTGCCATACCGTAAATACTGATTGCATCCTGTTGTCTCTGTTAATACTCCTCAAGGGAATACAAATCCATTTGATAATATCACATGTAGCATGTAGGTCCCTCCAACTAGTACGGATTATGGTGAACTGGGGGTATTCATCTGGCCGTGCCAGATGGATAGAGGGAATGAGTAACTGACCTGCATCCACTGGATTCAAATATAAGAAACATGGTGCATTTGGGTGTAATCTTCATGACTTTTCTGATAGAATTGTTCGGCAGCCTGAAGCAAAATTCCAAAGTGAAGGTCGTCTTAAAAAAGTGCATGTTTTGGTAAATGTAAATGTAAAAGTAAATGTTAATAAAATTAACATTTCATCAAAGCTAGCAATTTCTACATTAAGCTAATGAACTTTCAGATGGGAGCACTTATTTTCTTTTTGCTTGTATCGTCACTGATTGCTGTAGGCTGCAATGTGTATCAAGAATCTCATTCACACTTGAAATCTTTTATGCTTTAATGGTTCTTTAATTTCCATTTGGAAATTGTCATATAGGGTTGAAAGTTCCTTACAAGTTATAGTGATTCCAGTCAAATCTACTCACACAAACGCCATCCAGAACAGGTGAATCACTCACTAAATAGAGTACTGAGTACATTCCCATTTCCTATTATTTTGTATGCTTCTGCTGGTGCCACTGTGAGTGATGTTAGGGATTATTACCTGAGTACACTTACTGCAAGATATCTTTCCAGGCAATCGGCAGTTAAAACATTTCCACCTTGCCTCAATACATGCACACTTTCTACTAAGACAATTTACATGAAATCGCTAGACGTCACTGCACTTGTCAATTTGATATTTCAGGATGATCCATCTCCTTCCCCAGTTAAAAATCTTTAGTATAAAAAATCAACAGACATCTTTTTCTCCGATGTCTGAGACAGGAAAATAAGTAAATTTTCCAAATGTTACAATGCTAATGACAAAGTATGCGTAATAATTCCATCAATGAAACAGAATCAACAGGGTCCTTTCACTCTACAGTACTTTCACTTGTTCACACGTTAAACTGTCCAACATGTTGTTTTCTGGTCAGTGTATTAACAAATGATCCACTCCCTAGCTGCTTAATTATTTACGTCATCTCTTAAGTCATCTCTTATCAATAGTTGTGATGAATATGTTACTAGTCTACCAAGAAAAATCTTTTTGTGGGTCAGCATTTCTGAAAAAAAATGGCCAACCTGCAAGTCTCTTAACACTATTCATTTCATCAATTGTTTCAACAATTCTGCATAACAGAATGGAAAAAATAATGATGGCTTTCGTAATATGCTGGTAGAACCATAGCATTTACAGAACAGACAACAGGTATTCAACCCAAGAGCAATTCATTCAGTCTCATTTTCTTGCAGTTTCCTCATATCGTTGCTTAGATATTTATTGAGTTCCTTTTGAAACCAAGTATAGATGCTGTCTCGATCACTAACCAAATAACTCTGAGTCAAAAAAACACACTCTAAAATGCCTCCTAAATCCCATAAATTCTGATGTCTCAGGGGTCTGGTCATGCAGTACTGTATTTAATGTGTGGAGTACATGTTCAAAGCACATTTTCTCCAGTCTGTGAACATGGTTATTACTAGGATTTAAAGATTATTTTCTTGAGGCCTCAATAGAACAAGGTTCTCTTAGTGCAAGCTCTCCTGTCATGGGATAATCTGAGTTCTGTCCCCACTCAACTCCTCGTGTCGTTCCATCAATTTTGATTCTCTCAATACTGCTGCTCAGTTCCTTTAACCAGAATTACAGGAATGCCAAAGACAAGATTACTTATTGACTGCTGTCACTTGTACTTCAAGGCCAGCTTTGTCTATCATCTGATATTGTGTCATTCTCACCTACGTTACAGTCCAATCAAGGTAAACATAGAGCTGATCACATCCTATTTCAAAGCTTGTACTTTCCATGGTTTTGAATTTCAGCCATGTTCAAACTAAATAAACACACCAGAGGTAAAGTATGTAAAACATAGAGGTATACCCCAAGAAATAAACAGAGGCATGTTTACACTCCACTGCAGAAATGTACACAGGTACATACATATACCCTGACTAAACAGAATATTATATATTCAGTGATACGATTTCACCTTCTCGTTGCTCAAGTTCAACTTTGTATCTCTGAGAATTGGCCATGTGATCTGAAGGAAATCATTATGTAGGAAACGTAAGAAAAATAGAAAAACAGAAACAGCTGTTTAGCCCATCAAGCCTCTTGCACCAGATTTGGATCTTGGTGTATCTTTTAATCTTAATGCCTCAATCTTTCACCATAACCCTTAATATCTCTGCTAGCAAAGCATCTATATGGAGGAAGGGCAAAGCATATCTGATATAGTAAAACTATAAAACCAGGCAAATGGCAAGGTTCTTGAGATAATGCATACATAATAAGCAAATTTGATAAAAAGTCACTCTGACATGAAAAGTATTGGTTTGCTTGAGCAGTTTTCTAATGTTTGAAAGCATTGCTTTTCATAAAATATATCTCAACTATCATGACGAGCTTAAACGACTCCTGTTCACAGGAATGAGGACTCCGTGCAAGGTGACGTGTTATTGAGTAAGCTGAAAGAGATAGTAAAATGGGATGACAGTATTTTGAGGGGGTTTGAATTACACCCTTAGATAAATTGACAAGCTATCGCCTTCATCACTCAATGTGGACTTTTTAACATTATATAATCCATCCTTTTCCAGTAAACGTGGTAGATATTTCAGAACGAGCAGGTTGATTTCGAGAATCATTGCTTCGATAATCAAGATGAATAGCTAACATGTAAATTGAATTATGAGGTCTTTCTCAAGAGTGAAATAACTGCAGCTCACCTCCATGCAACCACTGCCAGGTCTTAATCTGACCACTATTATGCCCACTGATGCATGTAACATTGGCCTCTGAAATTCACATCTTTTTGCCAATGGCTCGTTGACTCTCATTAAAGTGGAGGAGTCGTAATAGCCTGGCTGCTAAACGTTTTGCCAAACTCCCAGGTGAACTGCATACAGAAAAAAGAAATCTATTATAAAGGGCATGACTGTCATTTCTCCTGCGCAAAGGATCAATAGCTTGCACACATACCGATCAGAAGGATGATTTTCATGAGTCGCATTACACTTAAACAGTGACTGAGCTCTGTATTGCAGAAATCATTTCTGTGTGCAGTTAAAGCACTTTTGGGATGATCATGCTAATTCTATAAGCAGAACATATTTTTCAGTGCTCTTTCATTGTGTGGATAAACTTGTAGCAGCTTGCTAACATTTATTCCCCTCCTGTATAATTGGCCTTTTCCCTTCTCCTCCATTTCCTTCTGGCTCTTTTAAAAACTGGCAATTCATGTTGGGGTATGATTCCACAGGCACTCATCACCCAAAGGCACTCCACCCACTTGTGGCTGTACAAAAGCATTTGCAAGCTTAGATATTGAGAGTTGGAAGCTTAATCAAGCAGGGCAGCATGCATTCCAAAACGGCCTACATTGCTCTCAGTCAAGAAAAATTCTTGGCAGAGGCAGAAGTTATTTTCCAGCAAAGTTGGGCAAGTATGGGAGGCATTACTGGATAAGCACTTTGAGACATCCTCCTGACGTCGGTGATGTTGGAACCTTGGCTATCTTTTCCCTGCTCTAGACTAGGCTATAGAAGCCAGATTTAGTCTATTGTTTTTTGGATTGATCTCAACAAGCTCAACAAATTCTAAGGATAGAACCTGGGACCCTTTGTGTTTGTATGACTCAGTTTCGCACTGTACAGTTGCTTTATTACTTATTGCAGTTGTAGCAGTCTTCTACATTTTGAAATAAACTATTGCAACTCATCACCATTCTGCTCTGCCCTCTTTGATGTATACTTGGCAGACTGAGCTTATCCCTGTGAATTGCAGTAAACACTAGAAACAGTTGCCTGCATCAATTAGATTGACTGTCCTAGTTCATCTTCATGACCTCTTTGTAAAATGTGAATAATTTATTAAACATTTCACAAATATTAAACATCCGGTGGAAAAACAATTTATAAACTTTGGAAGGATAAACATTGACAGCCATGACTGCATCACACCAGTCTATTAACGTTAACCTCATAAGGTCTGCTACCAGTAAAATAATAATAATCCTTGCATTTGACATTGCGCCTTATCACATCTTCTAGATGTCTCAAAGTATTTCACAGAATATACTGTTAAGTGAATTGGCGGTATATTTGTGGCTGCACATAACAGAACATAACATAGATTTGAAAAATTGTGACCTGATTAAATAACTTGATCTATCCATTCAAGAACAAGTTTCAGAATATGTAAAGGTTCACTAAAAATATGCTCGTAGTCTAATAGGAACTGTGAAGACATGCATGTTGCTGGCCTTTCCTGGAAAAATCTATTGCATTGAATATTACAGAATCCCTCTCTCCTTGCCAGTACTTTGAGTCTGAAAGTTTTAGTAAAGGCAGATAACTGGGGTAAGAGTAGTTGAGGAACACAATATAAGTACAATGCAATATCAATGTATCGTGTGTCAGCCTGGCAGGACTCTTGCCTGAATCAAAATGTTGTAGGTTCGAACCCTACACCCTGTCTATACTGACATTCCATTGCAATGCTGGGGTGACTGTATTAGCAGAAGTGCAGTCTTTACATGAGCCATTAAATTGAGATCCTATCTGCCTGTCCAAGTGGACGTTGAAGATCCCATAGCACTATTTAAAAAAAGAAAGGAGTTTCCTCCAATGTTCAGGCCAACGATTCCCCCAAATAAAATTAGTTATTTGACAGCAATGTTAAGGTGTTGTATCAAACGCAAGGTTTGTTATTAATTGTTATTATTATATATGTCAAGTATCAACACTTAATGTAACTTTGAAACAATGAACATGAACTCAAAACATATTCTTCCACCCCCACCCAGCCTTAATCATTCACCCTTTTCCCATTGGAAATAGGGGCCTTACAATTGCCCATGGTTAGAGAGGTGAAAAACAAAGAGATCAACTGAAGACAGGATTAGGATTTGGTTGTGGTGTCCTACACCCTCCCCACTCTGAATATATGTCTTACACTCCACCTAGGCTCACATATCAAGGTTCAGCACAAGTCAGGGCTTCAGGAGTCCCAAAAACAGGCATGCCAATATCAATGAACATACTGTAATGGGAATTGAAGTGTTGCTGCTGACAGTTCATAAAGAAAAGCGCTATATCAAATGCAAGGATTATTATTATTATTATTATTAAACAAAAGTGAATTTAAATTGAGGTGCAGCTAGATTACTTGAGGTTCATACACTCCTCAACCGCTCTGATTTCACACACGGGGAATAGAATTGTTAGTTTCACTGTGATAAAAATAACGGTGCACTGTGGATTTCAAATTAGTTGACAGACACAAAACAAAAATAAAATAATCACTTCAGGGAAATCTTCAATGTTCCATTCAAGACCAAATCCCTCATGCAACTCTGACATTTCATTCTGATCTTTTAATCACACCATGGGAGTCAGCAGAAAATGGCAATGACTTCATGTGGAAAATGAAGCCTGCTGTTCAGGGGCCACAAGCAAACACAAACAAGAGGCGAGACTCTCATGGAAAGACGCCATGAGATTTTGACCAGAGTCAGGAATTTCTGACACAGAATCTAGCTCTCGCAGCCCAGACATAGGTTCAATGCACTCAGAGGTATGTCAGCTATGAGAACAAGAAAACTGGGCCACAAAATGGTTGTCATGACAATGAATGTTAATGACAGATTTCGACTTAATTCACTCCGTAGGGACTTCAGGTTCTTCCTTTGTTACATTTTTTGGCGTGACCTTGATCGGTCTGACCATTAGGTAGGGCAGTGTTTGACCCTCAATGTCTTTTGATGTTAAGAGGCCAACAGCAGGGTTCTGGGTTGTGAAGTGCTTTTACTACTTTTCAGTGGGAGAAAGGATAATACTGTATAAGGAGAAATGAGGGAGGGGGAGGGAAGTGGGGGGGAGGGGGGAGTCAGAAAAGGAATGCATACTTTCTTTTGTATTATAGCTCCATCATTTGATGCCTCATCAAATGTTGATACTTGATATATTAACATTCTTTTCATTATTCCCCCACCCCCACACACACTTTACTGCTTGCCCAGTCATTTACCTTTATGAATTTTCAGTAAGGACTGGCGATTAGACAAGAATTCTGCACAATTTCCCGTGTACCGATCTCTGTGTGGATAGCTCAACAATACACAAAGCAATATACAAAAAAGCTTCACAAAGCAAGTTGGATTAAAGAATGCATTTTAATGATAATCTAACTTTGAAATGAAATAACTTAAATACTGCTGAATTCTGATTAAAGAATCTACCACTACACTACTATTTAGTGGGCTACATTCATAAAGATACATTATAATGAGTTTCCCAGCATGGAAAAAAATGAAATGAGTCCAATTTCAATGCCTATTATGAAAAATTGTAGAAGGACTATTCATATTGTACAATATCATTGTGCGTGTAGTCTGCTGGCATGCACTCATGCGCAGAGTCAACTTTTTGATTCAAAAGCGTCTCAAGAGTTGCCAAGTCTCAGTTATTGAAGGTGCAAAGAAAATTAAGGCAGGATTCCTGCTCCATATAATTATTCAATGTCCCCCATTGAAACACATATATGTGAGGATTGAGCAATGACAGGATCAGGTTAGATTATAATCATAATAATAATCCTTGCCTTTGATATGGCGCCTTATCATGTCTTAGAGACGTCTCAAAGTGTTTCACAGAATATACTGAAAGTGGAATCACTGTCTATTTTGTTTATTTTGTGGGCGAAACGCAACAGCCAATTGTGCATAGCAGTTACCTAGAAACCTATAAGATTCCTAAGGGTCTTGACGGAGTAGATGCCGTGAGACTGTTTCCCTGGTTGGAGAATCTAAAACTAGTCTCAAGATTAAGAGTCAGCCTTTTCGAACTGAGTTGAGGAAACATTTCTTCACTCAGAGGGCAGTGAATTTGTGGAATTCTCTACCCCAGAAGCCTGTGGATGCTCAGTCCTTAAACATATTCAGGACTGAGGTTGATAGATTTCTAAAGGATAGAGGGATTAAGGGATATGGGGATAGGGCGGGTAGATGGAATTAGGTTGGAATTAGGTTAGAAGATCAGCCATGATCTTATTAAATGGCAGGGTAGGCTCGAGGGACCGAACGCCTACTCCTGCTCCTATGTCTTATGCTCTTAGAGTTACAATTCCTACAGGCCCCTTCCTGGGCTGACTCATGAAGAAGAGGTACTGGAGGATAAACTAGTGGAATGAAGAATTGCAGTAAATTGTTTTTGTTGTTTGACCTTGGAATTGTGAGTGATTATCTATCTATACTGGGGGCTTTAGTTCTAATGGACTGACTTGGTGGGATGAGGACCATAATTGAGTAAGCTTTAGATGGTATTTTGAAAGAGCAGACTTCATGGGCCAAGTGGCTTTTCTTGTTTATTTTATCCTTGTACCAAGGTATTTTTACTCAATTTATCCATGTACATGTGTTAGAGGGAGGGTAGGCGAGGGGAAGGAAGGTAACTGCAGAAGCCTTTGCTCGGGGTATATTCAATGTAAAGTCCATAACCGAGGAACAGATTTCATTATTTGGATGACCATTTCTCATTCCACAACACTCTTAGTGTATTATCGCTAGACATGCCTTGGTTTTCCTCTTTTTGGGGAGATGGAAAAATGAGAAGAAATTTAGATGTGGTAATAACGTTCTTTATTTCAACACCGTCCTTGACATTCCTCCTGATTTTCTACTTTCTCAGCATTTTCACAGAGAATCTATCTGCCAACTCTGAAGCCACTGTCAAACACTACCACATGAATAATGAGTAATCAGGTAAGGTACTGAAGGGTGTCTATCAGGCGTAAAACTATCTCCAGCAGAAGTTCAAAGAAGCAGTCAAATATCTTTGGGAAGGGGAGAAAAACAGATGAGGAAATTAACGTACAACTTTTTTTTAAAATAGAAAATGCAGCCATCCAGCTATTCAAACACTCTGTCATTTGTCATCAGGAGGCTGGATCCAGGCATTGTAAGCAGAGTCTGGCAGCAAGACACACAATAGCAAATTGTAACACAAAATACTTCACCAGCAAAATTAAATATTCTGTGAAACGTCACTTAGACAACATGCAAGTTCAGCATATGTTTTCAAATGGCTCGTTACTTCCTCATTTCCTATCCTGCTGTGAGTAGCTGTTTTGGTTTCAATTAACCCTTTGCATCTATAGCTAAACAAGGAGGATGGGAGGTGGAGGTGAATTTTCAGGATGGATATGAGTGTTAGGAAATTGAACTCTTGCCCAATTCAGGTTCCAAGTTTCACTGTGTATTAGATCCAAGAAAGGTGTACCACCACAATTCATACACCAAGCACAATCAAATCCTCCTAACATCCAATTGCAAAAGAAATATATAAGTGCCCTAATTGTAGTTCAGGGCTAGGGATAAACATAATAATTATCTGAGACTTGGATTCTACCATCCTTTCTGCTCTTGAATCCTCGTAAAATGTAAAGATAGGTTAGCGCAAGATTGCATCCTGAACTGGTGGTGAAACAGCTCCTTACGTTAACTATTCGTAAATTAGCAGTGTTCTTGTGCTGAGCTGCAATTTTCCCTGTTGATTTTGCTGATAATACCAACAATTAAAATTGTCGTGCCCTGATCAAGTGCTGAGCTGTAAAATAAGAATTTAATTACGTTAACAACACTCTAATGAAGAAAATGACCCTGATGGAATAATCAGAGAAACAGTAGCATAGAAAAAAAGTCAAAGACAGAAAGGCTAAATAGCATTGTGAAGTAGCACATCAACTTGGTGAAGAAGCCACACATATTTCACACTTACACTTGGACACTTATGAAAGCAACTTGAACAGAGTCAGCATATCCACATCTTACTGAATGGCTCCTGAAAAACATCTACCCACTGCAAAACATAAACCTTGATCCCAACACCTCTTAGTTTGGTGTCTTTATATATATTTTATAGAGGAGGAATATAACAGAGATCTAACAAAACTTAGGGCAGAAATTGAACATCATTTCAATGACACTTTTGACACAAATCCAAATTCCACCAAAATTGTATTTGTGTCAAAAGTGGCTTTGAAATGTTTTTGAATGCAGCTGGATGGCTGCATTTGCTTTTGTTTAAAAAAAAGGATTCTTATTATGATCATGTAACTGAAGTTCAACACAGGGTTATACAGCAAAAGAGCGGTGCTCGAAACGGCAGGCTGTACTATTGATGGAACAATTGGATAATATATGTCTGCAATCTCCATACAATTTTTGAAGGATGGAGACAACTTCATGTTGGTTCACTGCAACTGGAGATACTTTTTCTCTCTCCAGACAAATAATTACAGCATCATCTTTCCATTCATTAAGACTGAAAAGGAACTCCTCCCCTTCACACATTCATTTTTGTTGGCTCTCGATACAAGCATAGAAATTGTTTCTTTTTATCATTTCCCACTCACACGTCATTTTGTTTGGTAAATTATAGGCTATGACACAAAAATTAATTATAAATGATGGGGCTTGGACACGGAAAGTCACAGCTGAGGCATTGGCTTATTACCAACCTACCTGCAATTATATAAAAAGGTGGGTTTTACTGAAGTATAAATATCCTTGCTTTTCTCTGCAGTGACACATCCTCCCAGCTAAAATATTGATGTTTTCATCCTGGCAGACCAATTCTGAGGAATGCCATCTTTTGAATGCAATTTTAACCTCAAGTCCTGAACAAACATACTCGTGGTTCGAACACATGTTAAAGATGCTTTATCACTATTTTAAATAAGAGTGTAGCATTGTCCAGGTGTTCGGGAAACAGACTTTGCCAACTTGGGGTTCACAATTGGCCAGCTGAAGGTTTGTTTAAAAAAATGTCAGAATTAACACAGCAAATCTGATTTGTGAACAATTGCACTTTAAAGCCATCCCCATTGTCAACTTTCTGTGCAGCGCAGACTTGGAACAGAAGCCAGACTCTTAGGGAAGGAAAGAAAACATCAAAGAGCCAGTCATCCAGTGTCATTTCAATTCTGCTTAACAGAACCTCAGGAAGGACTGGACAAGTTTAGGAGTAAATCACTGCTCGTGCTTTCAACTGAGAAATAACACATATAGTGAAATGGGATAATTCTCCTTGCATTTGATATAGCGTCTTATAATGTTGCCAAGACATCTCAAAGTTCTTCACAGGATATACTCTAAGGTATGTGTGTTTTGTGGGCTGATGCTGCAGCCAATTTGCACACTGCAATGTCCCAAAAATCAATGGAATGAGCGACCGAGTTTATTCAGGGATTGTTATCCAGGACACTGGAAGAGAGAAACTCCCTTCTTTTTTCGAATAGTGGCATGGATCTTTAACAGCCACCTGGACAGGCAGATGGGACCTTAATTAAACAACGATTCCAAAGGACAGCATCTCCAATAATGCAGCACATCCACATTGGAATGCAATGGCATGTGACGTAGACCATATGAGTTCCAAGTCCCCAAAACAGAGCTTAAACCCACAAACTTCTGACTCAGAAATGAGTGCTACCAACTGAGCCAGGCTGATGCACTGCTTTATTAAAACAGCAGAAGCCTAAATTGAGTCAAAGCTAAAGTCTACTGACTTACGCTGACATATTTTTATTGAAGCTGGAATGACAATTTGTTGATGTACTTCAAAGTGATTGAGTACCCATTATACAAAACAGCTCATGTCTGAGAGTGAAGGAAAGATCGAAAACTTCAGGGTTTGGACGATTGTCAAGATTTTGGCTTATTATGAACTCAGATTGTTTGACTGCTACAATTTACACACATAATGTAATGTTTTAATTGGATAATTAATAGATGAGAAGGAATTCATGGCAGGAACACAAATTTGGGCTCAGATGAGTTCTTTGAAATATCTCTTGCTTTATTGTTATGGTTTGCCAGATCGTCTGAACTCATTTGATATTGCTGTTGCCATTGTAACACTCCCCACTTATACATCCTCACACATTGTTTTTGATAGACACAGCCTGAATAATGTTCAGTGTAATACAATCACTTTTTAAAAAACTATATTTTCTGTTCCATTTACCATCATTACACCTGAGATTACACCTCAACGCACATGCCACCAAACTCTGATAGATATCTAAAGGTTTTTACAAGTATCCTTAAACAGTCAATATTTTTCCTCCAAAAAACTAATGCATTATTGAGTGTAATCCTAATTATACAAACAGCTCCCATGAATTGCAACTAAGAAAATACAGTAGTAAAAGATCAGCCTAATATCCCGCTTTTGCTATGTTCATACATCAGATCATTTTTGTATCAGGCTGGTTGTTAGATAAAAAATATTCATTAGTTTTTAATTTCCTGCACCAAAAGGGCCATTAAAATGATTTACTCTTGCTTACCATTTGTCAATACTCTTGATTACCTAACATTACAAAGCTTCAAAAATACTAAATAAAACCACAAAAAATTATTTGCAATGTAATCATTTTTATCCATAAAACGCATTACAGCCTTTTCCATTTCAGTTTTAATCCCATGCCTATTAACTCTGGGTATTGAATTTTCTTTGTGAGATGTATATAGAGCAGATAGTTTGCCTTGTGACATTGTGAAAAGTTAAAGTACAAAATTATTTGAAGAAATAAATAAGGTCTTTAAGCCGGATTTGAAAGTGGGGAGGGAGGGGGCAAGGTGGAAGGATGGAGGGAGAGAGTTCTAGAGTTTCGGGGCATAGTGGCTGAAGGTATGGCCACTGATGGTGGAGCGGAGGGGACGAGGAAAAATAAACAGGAGGTTGGAGCCAGCCGAGCAGAGACAGTGGATGGTGGAGTGGGGGGTAAGCAAATCGGGTAGGTTGGGAGGTTAGAGGGCATGAAGTTATTTGAAAACGAGTGAGAGGATCTTGAAATTGATCCGTTCGGGAGCCAGTGGAGTCTGGTAAGGATTGGAGTTAACTCAATGAGTGTCATTAGACATCAACCATCACAGTCAAGATGTCTAGGTTTACTGCTGGCTAGTTTCTCCGAAAGCCACATCTGTGCAGCCCTTAGGGTATTTGAAAAGCAGGTCATTTGGTTAAATGTTGTCCCATTTGCTCTGCTGTTTCTGCTCGACTTTGTACATAATGTCAGAAGGATATGGCCACCCAAGACAAGCAGCCCAAAGTTGGGTTGTGACATTCCTTTGAGATGCTTGTGTCCAACACCTCCCACCTTAGAATCAGCTCCAGAACAAGTTTAAAATGTGCCACTCTGTAAGAATGGACATCAATGGCAATGAGGTAATATTTAGACAAATCAGGCATTCGGCATCAATTGGAATTGCCTGTACCATTTTGTAGGATGAAGGAAAAATACACAATGGGCAGAAAACCCACATTTTCTGTACGTTCACAGCTGGGTGCCAGACAAAACCAGCATCATTTGCTATTTCCTTTTATATGCCAATCTGGCATTAAGCATTATTTTGTCCATTTCACTTGCAACACCATTTCACAGCATCTGCTGTAATAGAGACTAATTGCAGTGCTTGGCTGAGGTTTAAGGTTAGATTTATTCATTAATTGTGATTGAAAGCTGAAAAGACTAAGTGACTTGAACAGGTTTAAAGGGAATATGGATGGGGGAAGGGGAAGAGAGAGTGCAGGCTGAGGGAACAGACTGATTTTCTTAAAAGCGCTGTGGGGAAACAAAAAGGTAAACAAATACATTCTGGTAAAAGTACAATTTCCTGGATAAATTAAAGAGGAAGCTAAGAAGCTGGACATAGAATCAAAAATGTAGGAAAAAGCTCTGCTGTTAATAGCCTTGAGCAGTTCAAGTGAGCTCATTACTTATTAATAGATATTTGCACAGGATATTCCAGTTAAGCTTCAAAGCTTAATTAAATGGGTTTCTGCCCAAGGGTGTCTAACAGACAACACAACAAGAGACAAAGTAGACACAAGACAGATCACCACGGGGCAATCTTTAATATTTGAAATTCCTCAGTTCAATGCTGCTGTCAATTCATGGCTGCTACCTAATCTTTTGTCTAACATTTGTTTAAACTGACCATCGATTTGGCAGAGACTGTATGTATAATGTTGTCCTTTTGTGAGCAAACAAAGCTTCGCCACCGTTTGTTTTCATTTTTCAGTAAAGTACACATTACCAATCCTCCTAATTCATGAGCTGTGCTCGCAAAGTAATTTCAAGCAGCGAAATGATTCTTATTTGCTAAGTAACGAGCCAAATTCATGGAACAGATTTGTAAATTCTGTCAGATAGAAACAGCCTTGAATTTGTTTCCATTTACTTCCTT
This sequence comes from Callorhinchus milii, assembly GCF_018977255.1. Classification (NCBI taxonomy): domain Eukaryota; kingdom Metazoa; phylum Chordata; class Chondrichthyes; order Chimaeriformes; family Callorhinchidae; genus Callorhinchus; species Callorhinchus milii. The sequence goes on along the minus strand of NW_024704752.1, from coordinate 13,647,522 downwards.
TCAGGCTCTGCAATAATTTCTTCCACTCCTCCATTGTCAGACCTCTCGCTGTTTGCCCTAAACTGAGTATGTGGGCTGTGGATTTGCTCCAAGAGCTATTCAGCACCACTGCCCATGTCTGTGTAGGGCGGTACCTTAATTGGCTGCTATAGAGAACTCACTATGTAGGGTAGTACCAATGTGCCATCTATGTTAAATCTCGTTTGGTAGTGCTTGATCCTGATATTGAGTTCCAATGATAAGAAAAAGTTAAATTTTCTGGACAAAAAAAAATCATTTGGTTGGGTATATCATTCACCTCAAATGTCTTTTTAAAAAAGATAAGCATTCTTCTTGAAAAATCACAGAAAATAAATCTGTGTCTGAGATACTGAACCTTTTGAATTATGAGTTTAGAATAATAAAACTTCAGGCATCTGACATGATACTCCTTCCAGCTGTGAGGCCAGTTACAGTGTGAACCATCCGTTATGCTTGATTAACTAATGTCCTAATGACAAGCCTTCTGTCTCTGCTGACACACTGCAATGTCTCTGCACACAAGGCATCATCTGTGAAGTTCAATATACTATATGGCTTATCCTGAAAAAATCGCACTACGTAAAAAAAGGGCTTTAAAATAGCACATTATAAAATAATAACTTAACAGAACTTCAGATTGGCAATTAAGCGTTCCTGAATTTGCGTGATATTTTTGAAATTTCAGATCTGAACCCTTCAGACGTTTAGTTGAAGCGATCTTTGGGAATGTCCACCTGAAAAGGAGCATTAAACTGAGGCACTGGAGTATTCTAAGAGCACCTCAAAATACTGTCTGTTACATGTGGACTTGAATTTAATTTGAAACTCAGTTTGTTATGATATCCAAACTGATCATTATTGATGCTCAACTCATATATTGTACTTTGCAATTTTATAAAAACTTTCAAGGGATTATATGAGAAAAGGTTAGCAGGTAACATAAAAGGGAACCCTAAGGTATTTTATAAGCATATAAAGAATAAAAGGTTAGTCAAAGGTAGGGTGAGTCCAATTAGGGACCAAAGAGGAAATCTTCCTATGGAGGCAGAGGGCATGGCTGATGTAGTGAATAAGTACTTTGCATCTGTCTTCACAAAAGAAGAGGATGCAGCCAATGCCACAGTTTCGAAGGAGAGGGTAGAGAAATTCGATAAGATAAGAATAAACCGAGAGGAGGTATTACAAGATTGTCGCTGCTCAAGGTAGGTAAGTCACCCGGTCCAGACGGGATGGATCCTAGGTTACTGAGGGAAGTAAGGGTTGAAATAAATGAGACTCTGGCCATAATCTTTCAATCCTCCTTGGACACTAGGGTGGTACCAGAGGACTGGAGTGTTGTAAATGTTACTCCCCTGTACAAAAAAGGGCAGAAAGATAAACCCCAGAACTACTGGTGGGGAAAATTAGAGAATATAATCCGGGACAAAATAAATTTTCACTTAGAATAACATGGGTTAATAAAGGACAGCCAACACAGATTTGTTAAAGGCAAGCTATTTTCAAAGAGCTGGCACAGACACAATGGGCTGAATGGCCCCCTTCTGTGCTGTATAATTCTATAATTCTATGATTCCATGAAGAATACATTTCTCGACTCTATGTCTCCCGTTATCCAATAACTCATATATCTCAATCGCATATTACTGGATTATTGCAGTTATTCAGAATCAAAGCCCAAGGAATCACTTTTTCGGGTTTCATTTGCAACTGTGGTGTTCCTGAAAGAGGGAGTTTATTTGGGATTGAATATGACATATTTTAGAACTCAGCAGTTGCACCGGAACCAACAGTGATTTAGGAATCACTTAAACCAACCTCCATATGCTATCAACCGGCTTCTGTGCAATCTTGACAAGCAGACTTTCAAAAGACATAATCTGAAGCAAATCAGTCTAAATGACTCCAGTATCAGCAGAGAAGTGAGATCTAAGAATAGAAGATCTGCAAGCAATCCAAACTCATCATTATAATGCTACTGTCCAAAAAGAAGTCCTACAGTCACAAATTGTTCTGCACAAATATAAAACATATGTCTGGAAAGCTCCCTACAATACTGCCTCTGTTCTTTCTGAAGCTTGGTATTCAGGAATGACCTTTGCATCGTGCACATTTGCTTTTCATGAATTACACAAACAGTATCATGTTGGGAGTGACATAGCAGGTCAGAATCTGCAAGGTGAATATGATTTGTTATTCATTACTAAGGACACTATTACTCTGACTGCAGTTTCTCCCAGTTACCGTCAGCACATTATATGGAGAAAGCAACATTGAATGGCAATTGTACTTTAATCAATCAACATTATAAATTTTGAAACAATCTATTATTTCAAATAATGATGAATAACAAGAAATTAATAGCTTACATTTATGTAACACCTTTCAAACATATAAATATCTTGGAAAGCTTTTGAGTAATCACTTATAATTATCTTGCTGTTAAATTAACGAATTCTGCTCAGCTTGTTGTTCCTTGTTCTGTAATTACTCTATATGTTGTATATGTTGTTGTATATGACCTATTTTATCCAAATTAAATACATTCCCATCTTTATTAACTTTAAAAATTAAGCTAATTTATCTTTCATTTTAGAAATGGAACACATTTGGCAAAAGTACTCTTTTCAGTGGCTGAAACCCATTTTGAAAGCTTGTTTGGCAGCCAATTAGAAACCTAGTTTGGAAGCTTGACCTGCTTGGATCAGATCTTGGTCCTAGTTTTACAAATCAACAACAACATGTATTTATGTATAGCAACAACAACAAAATTCCATTTGTACAGCGCCTGTTATGTTGGGAGGACGTCCCAAAGCGCTGGACAATCAGTGTTTCGGACCCGAGCTGGGGATTGGGATCGGGGAGGATGGAAGTCGGAGGGGGGGAACGAGGATGATCAAAGGCACAGTTGAAGAGGAGGGTCTTGAGGTGGATCTTGAAGGTGGCGAGGGAGGGGACGAGACATAGGGACTGCGGGATGGAGTTCCAGAGGATGGGTGCAGAGTGGCGGAAGGCCCGCCGGCCGATAGTGGGGCGAGCAAGGCGGGGACATGAAACAGGCCGGAGCCCGCTAAGTGGAGGGAGCGAACAGGGTGGCAGGGGGTTAGGAGGTCGGAGAGGTAGGGGGGAGCAAGACTATGGAGGGCTTTGAAGGTGAGGACCAGGATTTGAACTGTATCTCTAAAGAAATCAAGTCACCAATACAAGAGTTAAAAAGCATCAACTATTTGAAAAAAAAGATTTTTTGAATATCACTAATCATGTGTGACAATATTAGATCGTTTATTCACAAACTAACTTATTTGGCAGGATTGATGATGTGCATTATGGTTTGAGAAACATATGACTTGCTCGTTGGGATGCCTAGAAACATACTGCATGTATCATCAGTTCATACTACACTGGGCTCTGGCTGTTTGTTGTTGTTGTTGTTGACGCCCACAAATATACAGTCAATTCACTTTACAGCGTGTTCTGTGAAGCGCTTTGGGACGTCCTCCCGACGTGAAAAGCGCTATATCAAATGCAAGGATTATTATTATTATTTATCTAGCCTCAGCAAATGCCAAGATTCCAGGGATGTAAACCATAGTGATGTTCTAATTCCATTTAAAACGTTGAGAAATCACTTGTCAAACGAATTGGACATTTTAATTAAAGCAAAATCTAATAACCATTTCATAGAATTTTCATCAGGATCACAAACGTGTAGCAACTGTTAATATGTGTAAAATACAACTCCACTTCTTACATTTTCTTATTTTATTGAGATAATTGGAAAATAATCTCATCTGCTCCCCCAAATTTAACAATTGTTTGTTTTCTCACCAGGGGTTATTTCATTGAGAAGATTCCAATCTGCTTAGTCTATTTGTGTGGCAACAAAACAATCGCAGGTGGGAGGTGCTAACCATTTTACCTTATTATTAGCACGAACATGTTCCATTATATTTTAAAAATATTTACTAAATACTTTGGAACATTTACAATGGCTTGTTTTTGACATGGCTTCTTTCAAGTTGAAAGGACGTCTCAAAGCACTTCACAGAATTTACTGTAAAATGTAAGGACTGTGTAGTTTGTAGACAAATGGGGCAGCTAATTTATGCATAGTAATTATTAATGTCCTCGAAACAACAAAAAGAGAATAATCAATTTTATCCAGGGGATTGTTGGCCAGGCCACTGGTAGAAGTTTTTTTTCTTTTCGAACAGTGTCATGGAACCTTTAAAGTCTATCTGAACAGGAAAACAGTCCTTACACTTCACCTCACATCAATTAGGCATCTTTTGTTTAACGTCTCATCCAAAGAACGGCACCTCTGACAATATAGTGGCCCTCCAACACTGCTTTGGAGTGTTCAAAGCTGAGTTCAAAGCTCTGACCTGAACCTACAACCTTTGACTCAGAGGCGAGAGTGCCACAACTTTTCTGGAGTAAACTAAGAAATCAACATTGATTTATTTGCAGTAAAAAGATAAGTGTTGCGAGATAAAGAGCTGCCTGACCTCAAGTCAGATAGATGGGGAGTCCAAAAAACTTGTACGACAGTTGATGGGTTCAAAGGAGAGAAATTTAGATATTTGTCAAATATCATTCATAATGCAGTAAACATTGACTCATTCAAATGCATGATTTGGTTACTTTGAAAGGATCAATTCCTCAGCTGCTGATATGCCCTTTTCAGTGAATTTGCATTTGTAATGTTTTTAATATGTTTTCTGAAACTCATGGGCGCACTGCAAATCAAGAGAAAGTAAAAAAAACAATTGGAAGCAATGGGGGAAAAATATTGCTACCACAATACTCAATGGAGAATAATAAATAATGAGGATTGATTGCAAGGCAACAATTGCAAGGAGGGATTCAGATGATATTATAAACCACGAGAGCAAAGATCAGGCACTTGACAACTTTCATCTGAACTCGGATGAAACAATTACCCTGAGATTACTCCCTAACATTCATCATTCCTTTGTGACATACACTGTAACTTTTATGGAGTGATGTTTAGTTCCATTTTTTCTTTTCCAACTCTTCATGTTTGTGCGCGTGTGTGTGAATGGGGGGATGCGGGGAGTTAATTCATTGGGAGATATATATTAAATGGGGTATGAATGGTAAATCAGCCTCGGGAAAAGGAATATAAATAAGTCCCTCTTAAAATAGGAAATAGGAATAAAATTCCTTAGGCTCCTCCTTTAACTCATCATACCAAAATTGACCTTTAAATCAAGTTAACATACAAGGCATAACCAGTTTGTGAGCAGCATCACCATGGAATTTTTTTGCTTTTTACTTGCACAACAGATGTTGCTGTAAATATTTTGCCCCACATCAATTAGACATAGCAAACTCTTGTCAGCAACGTGTAATGTATAGGGAGGGGTAGCGAATGATAAAGTGCAAGTCCTGATTTATATAATATGATTGAGTATGTTAGGTATAATGTAGTTTGTAGCAAGCAGTTCATTATTCAGTAGTCTGCATGTATAGTCAACACGACAAGTGTTACTGATGACCTAGAATAATGTAATGTCACTTTGTATTGCAATGAAATGTTATCCTTATTTAATGATTTACAACCATGTGTTTCGGTTTGCTGAGATAAAGGGATGTTTTAAGTATGTTTCCGGGAAGCAAATATTAAAAGGGACTATTTAAAGATAAAATTCCCCTCCCCTCCCTCCCCCAAATCTGACATCGGACATTTGTGTTCCATGGTGTGGCAGTGAACCATGCAAACCATGAAGATGTAAGGTTCACTCCCAAGTTTGAGCTGAATTTGTTGCTCTCCTGAAGGGTGAGGTGTGACAAATGGCTTCAATATACTGGGCTGAGGAGAGTAAATTCAGCCAGGGTTTCTATTCCTGTGCATAGACATCAAGAGAAGGTACAGTTAGAACATAAGAAATGCTTGACGAAAAAATATCAAGGTCTGTCTAGTTCGCCTTCCACCTTCCTGGTGATTGCCTGCGCATACGTCCCAAACTACTTATGTACTACTTCCCATAATGTTATTTTCTAAAAGAAAAATCAGTTTTCAGCTCAGCTCAACTGCAATAGCTTCCACAGACAACACTTATTTTTCAGATTCACACTTGAGGAATGGTCACTTGGACAATGTGCTGGAGGCCCACGTTTATACTGGAGTCCCACGTTCAGGAGAGAAGGGGTAAAGGGCAAAATTCGATGTGTGTAAAAAAAAGGGTGAGGAGGTAAGTGAGCTTTGTGGTTCATCTATAAAATGCAGTCACTGTACTTTACTATATATCCTGCGAGGTGTTTTGAGTCTTCCTCCTAACGTGAAAGGTGCTACATCAAATGTAATGATCATTATTGAGTGAGAGAGTGCAAAGAAAAACAAAGAGCAGAAAAAGTCAAATGTTGTTTTCACGACAAAGAGTGGGGTAAGCGATGGATCAGAATTCATAGAGGATGTTAGAGATTTGTAACATAATAATGATTGAATGGCAGGAGGACGGACATGGAAGATTACTAGGCAAGAGGACCCGATGGAACACACCCTGGAATAAGAAAGGAAATGATGAGAGAAGTGGGAGCTGTGGCTGAATTTTTTTTACAACTCATTAGTCATGGAGTTAATCCCAAATAATTGAAAAAATGTCAATGTGGTTCCAATTTTTTTTTAAAAAGGGTCAGAAATGTGATCCTAGGAACCATAAGCCTGTTAGCTTAATATCGATTGCATCAACAAATAAAATTGGAGTGTATTATAATGGAAGTAATTCAAGGGCATTGAACAAGAATCAAGGCAATAATTTTAAGTCAATGTGGATTTACGAAATGCTTTGCAAATGTATTGGAATTCTTTAAGAATGTAAGAGAATTTGTGGATCAAAGCGACACAGTGGCTATTATCTTAACTTTCAGAAGATATTTTAAAAAATGTCTCACAAGAGAATTGCAGCTAAGTGGAAGTTCTTTGGATGAAGGGGGCCGGTTTGAAATGGATAATAAAATGGCAAAATAACAGCAGTGACTGATGATGGTTAGTCTAAGCTATTCCCTTGCAGGGAGTACCTTAAGACCTTGGTTCATGGTATTTACAGTCTGATTGAAGCTATTGAAAGTAGAATATCTGTGCTTCCAGGTGACATTGCATTGTGTCAGAAGGCAAGATGTTTTTAGCAAAGGGAACAAGTTCAAAGCTATCTGACGTTATAGCAATGGAAGATATTTCATATTGCACTTAATATTGAGTTGAAAGGTGATATTTAAAAAAATAATTAGGAAATGAAGGATATCCCATTAAAAGGATAAGTCAAGGACCAGATATAGGGTTAATAACATTATCTCAGTGTAACACAGATGATTCAAGGTTTTAGATTATTGAGCAATTAAGTAAGATTAAGGAAACTACCTATCTCATTGGATTTAGAAAGCAAGAGGAACTGATTTTAGCTTTTAAAATAATCAAAGGAATCAATAACAGAGAACGGGATTGTGCAAAATAAGAACAGGAGCACCAGGTGACTATATGATAAGAAGTCAGGAATTCACCTCAATTTAGTATGACTCCAAAATAAGGTGTTAGGTTTTTTAATGTTGTTATTTATTGTTATTGTGCAGCTTATTTTTTAAACTATTAAAACTGATTACTTGAAAGTTCTTGGGCTGTTTAGAATCTTTTCAGGTATTTGAAGGGACCATTGCGGAGCAAAGGCTGTATTGATTTGTATTGTTGATTTTATACTGCAGCAATGCAATTTGAACTGTATCCCTCAAGGCCATCCAAGTGGGACTCAATCCCAATTTGCACTGTATGATTCGTGGTGAAAATTGCTGCTGAAACAGCTTCGATTTGCTGTGAAATGTGCAGTACAGGAACCACATAATTTAGGCTTTCTGCTTCACATTGCTCGGCTGGAAGTAATATAGCTTTGCTTCCAGCAGTACAAATTAGGAATTAGATCTAATGGCGATGAATGAGAACTGAGGTCACTTTGCTTTGTAGCAAACAATCAGTAGTTTGGTTAACGATCTGCTATTTGCAGGTCATCTCATTCATTATTTTAATTATAATAGCATACCGCACAGAACAATAGGGATCCTTCCAATTGTTCTTAGAACATTGAAAAATGCCTTTTACAGAGGTTATGGGCTGCATTTTAAATGATCGCGAGTGCATGCTTCATTATTGTGAAACAATGGGGGCATTTTATGGCATTACAACAATATTTCTAAAATATGGTGTGTGTATTGGCCAGTTCCAGCTAACTGGGCAATCAAATGAATTCTGCATTGCACGCAGTTTGTTCTTGCCTATCAGTTCCAAGTGAGATGCTTGTTGAAAAACCTAGTTTGCATTAACAAACCAGACTACTTTGTGGCAGGTATCATTTGTACTTTTCCTCATCTGTTAAGAAAATGACCATCTACAATCACAAGCAACCTGGAAGCAATGCTTGCCTAATATAAAATAACTCATGCAGTAACCTGGGAGCTATTGATTTTTCCCTATTGATTGATGCTACCACATTAAATTTTACGCTTTAATCAATGCAAACTGACACTTCAAATTATTACATGGAATGCGAGATGCTGAGCTAATTGGATGGCATCTAACTTTCTGTAATGCTGCATTCATGCCATCTGCACAGATCCAATCTGAGTTAAGATCAGATTTAAATGTGCTTCTTTGGAAATGAGAGACTTCATTCAGCCGAGAGCATGCTGAGAAGCCACAGAGGTTCAAGCATATTAAAATGAATAATGGCTGCCATTGTGGATATCGCGGAGATTTGCAGACCAGGGCTGATGTGCCAAAATATGACGTGCGAACTTTGAGAAACTTAGGATTTCTCCAACTTTCACATTCACCAGGCACTGCCATGAGCTTCCTGGACAACAATAGCTCTCATCATGATTCTTCCTCTCATGGGTATTTTGCTCTTATGGTCGGAATGTTGCAAAAGTAAGTCTCACACCACAACTGGTCCACTTGTGAAGAAGTCTGTGAATGAACGGATACTTTTCAGTAACAAGAGTGGAAATCAAGAGTGGAATTTCTAGTCATTTGTTTCCTCCAATTTACCAGGGGACTTCAATTGAGTTCAGTTCGAGAGTATGAAATGCCAGCTTGGCTGAAATCAGTTATTTCAGTTCAGTCCAGATATTCAGGAACTTCCAAACCAAAATTTGGAAGCTTTCCAGTCAGGGTGATCGCCCACAAAACGTACAGTCAATTCACTTTACAGTATATTCTGTGAAGCGCTTTGAGACGTCTCGAAGATGTGACAAGGCACTGTATCAAATGCAAGGATTACTATAATAATTATTACTACTATTTCTACAATTTATTTTTGCACAACTTGGCAGAGAATTATGCTTCTTCTGCTTTTCCCACTAACCATGTAACTGGAGTCCTGTAGCTCAGTGGTTAGAGCACTCGCTTTGCAAGTGAGAGACCTGAGTTCAGTTCCAGGCAGAGGGCGAAACCTTGGGCAAGTTTCCTTACTCCACACAGAGCCTAATAATAATCCCTCCAAAACCAAAAACAATAATAAATTGGTCATTTTCAATCCATATGACTGTTTGTGGGACATTGCTGTGCGCAATTGGCTGCCGCGTTCGCCCACAAATATACAGTCAATTCACTTTACAGTGTGTTCTGTGAAGCGCTTTGGGACGTCCTCCCGACGTAAAAAGCGCTATATCAAATGCAAGGATTATTATTATTATTATTATTAACTGAAGAGTTAAATACTTTTGCGCAGCAGAAATAGGAGATTCATATCACACCAGCTGCTTGGCAACCTCCTGCTCGGGCCAGAAACATTACATGCTTATGAATTCATCAGATTTAATAAATATAGCTGATTTGTGAGTTAACTAATGAAATAGTTCAAACTCCCTATTCCCGTCCACCCTTATTGTGTCTGAACCCAGGCATGGGTAATAACTAATGATCCCCAAAAGCCCTGCAGTCATTTGTTACATTGTGGATCTGTTCCTTCCTAACAGTTTACCGGAATTCTCTGAGCAACAAAGTGAGTCTCTGTTACTTTTCTCCTGTGCCTGTTTCTGGCAAAACTATTGTCCTGTCATCTTCAGAACCATGGACACTATTGTTTAAAATCACCTCCCATCTCCTTAACATTACTTGCCTCACTTTCCCCTGGAGTCTGCTGGGGCCCTCAAGGCCTCAAACACTTAGCCCTACAATCACGTCTATCATTGCTGGCACTTGAGTTGAATTAGCTGGGGAGACGTGCAAATGTTGTGACATTCTGTGCACAAGAGATCTTCAGGACAGAAACCGGAATGCGTGAAGAATTTTTACCAGCCACTGGGTTCTGTAGGAGCAATGCCAGGAAATGGTGAGGGTTTGAACTAAAAAGTGGCTGAAAATTCTTGTACTGCTTGTTATTCTACAACATTGGCAGGATGTTAAACATTTTGACTTTGGGAATACTTTGTAGGCTGTATAAGAAATTACAACCATAATTATGTGTACGGCTAGGATTTTTAAATTATGTATTGTGCCTGGCTTGCGTCTCTTTGTTGATGTAACCTGCTTGCCTCTGTACAAAGAGGGAATATACTGTTCAAGCAAAAGAGTACAGCAAGATTTCAGCTGACACTTTTTTGATGCTACATCTGCGATTTCACAAACAGCTTAAGGCATAGTAACCTATTAAGTTGAATGAGTAGCAGCCGCTTTTATATAAGCCAAATGTAGGTCTTAGCATGCTTGTGGTTGTCAGGCCTGCCAGCCAGATTCGGAGTGTAAGTTAAGTAACTTCATCTTTTTTCTGGTATCAGATAATATTTTTTCTGTCCATCTCACGTGGGCCATCTAGTGGCAAGGGTAGGAGAACATGGTTTTGAAAATGTGGGTGTTGATGTGCGTACTTTGAAAGTACATAAACATACAGTACGTTCTTGTGAGTTGTCAATGAATTTGGACCAAGAAAAGCAAGCTCACAGAGACTTTTGCGCGAGTTGCCAAAGCTTTATGGCGGTACTAATTTTAAAGGAAGGCATACAAATTTCCATAAATTCCGATTTAATCAATAGTCTGCACTGTGCATGTGTAATTCAATGCAGACGCTAACTATGCATGCAATGCTTCATCACTGCTGCTGGAAAATGCACGTACGATGATGGGTCAAGACTATGTTTCCCGCGATTCAACCTGTTGCCGCATGTGCACTTACGGGCAAGCATTGGAATCGCATTGAATCACAGATCCTGAAGTTCAAGACTGTTTCCTGCCATTCAATGCAGCCAGTTGGTAAGTGTGTGTGCAGCAATGGGTCAGGATGCCATTTTCGTGATTCAGCGGTAAGCGCAGGAGTAATGGAGGATAGGGGAGTGACATTGCGAGTTAGGAGACGATTTTCCTGATAAAATATAACTAGTGCAAAGATACCTAAGTGGTTTTGATAGAAAACTGAATTGCTTGGGTGCATGTATAATTTAGGTGATTATACCATTTATAAAGATAAGATTTACAAGAGTTTTATTGTGCAAGGCCTTTAGATAATCCCAAACAGACACTACTCTTTTGAAGAAATGCTGGAGCTCACATTTCACAGAAGTAACAGTTACAGAGGCACAAATGTTTTCCATTGTACTGTTTAGCAGAAGTACATTCCCACAATACATCATTTTTATGTCAAGAACAATTCGCTCAGAATGTTTCAAGCATTCAATGTATTCAATATATATTGACATATAGATATATATATATAGATGTACCTCTCCTCCACAGTTACAAAAAGCCAATCCTATCATATACTTCACCACAACCACTTTGCCTCCTGTAGAAGCTGGACCCAGAGGCTTACTGACACTACTGTTAATAAAACAAACAGAAGTCTTCCATCCACTCTTTTCCACTATTCAAACTTGCTCCCCTCTTCAGATAGAATTCAATTGCTTCCCCCTGTTCAGAAAGAATTTCATTGTATGTTGTGGAGTTTTGTTAAATGCAGTTTGCTCCTATCCCTTTATTATTAAATGCTGTTCCAAAATAGGTAATGTTCCACTTCATCAGTGCTTTTATTGGAAGTCTATTCCATATATCCACTATCCTGTGGGGGGAACAAAAATCTAATATCCAGTGCCCCTTGAGACCATAAAGTGAATGATTAATTTATCCAGATGATAGCCAGGATACCTGGCAACAAACTTCCCTTTTTGAATAGTGTCACAATAGCTTTACTAGCAGAGTTGGGTTTAACATTTGATCTGAACCTTCAACAATGCTGAGCTCTTTTTGTATTGCACTGGATAGGTAAGTCTTAGATTGAGAACTCAAAGTCCCAATCCAGAACCTTTTGATCCAGAGACAAGAGCGCTATCCACTCACCAAAAATGGCATATTTTAATGGAACAATTACCTTAGAAGATGGAAGGAAAGGAAGCAAGTAATAAACTGCAATCGCTTAAATTCTTTTCTGTGTTCAGAGTTTTTGAAGAGTTAAATAATATAGCCCTTAATAATTTGAAAATGAGTTTTGCATATCCGATTTTCTCTCTTAAAGTTATCCCTGATATCGGGTACCATTCCATAGACATTGGTCGGCCTCTTGTTCAATACCTGTGTATCCTGTGAGTCTGATTTTTGGTCAGCTGGAGACATGTGGAAACCCATCACAATGCTGAAGAGTATCTAACCAAACCGAGAATTTTATGCATCCCACCTACACAAGGAAATAAACTTTTGGAATGGAATGTGCAGCCTCTCCCTGGAGAGACACATCCTGCTTACCTAATTTGGGAAAATATTGTGGCCCAAGGTTTGGGAATCCCAGAATAAGTGTTGGGGTATTGCTGGATTCTAACCAACTAAGACTGCATAGTTTGCCATTGATAGCACTGTCTGTCAAGCTTTCCCGCTGCTTGGACATCTAGGACCACATTACCCATTAACACTTTGGCTTGTAGGGTTAATAGGAGTCTAAACAGTGAATGACTGTAAAATACTGGCCAGTGGACTAACTAGTTGTGCTATTGATTGGGGAATTTAAATTAAAATCTCAGTGAAGTAAATGATTGCATAATACACTTTGAAATTGCAACCACAGGCCACCACAAAATAAGAATGCCATTTTATTTCAAATGACTAAAAGCTAGAAGGCTGGGGTATGAATAGAGGAATGTTTCACGAGTTATTTTCGCACAAAAGAACAGTGTCAGTTTAAAATAATATTAATATTCATAGAACTTTCATGCAAGTAGATATAAGACCTCCTATTGAAAACAAATCACAAGGACTTCCATTTCAGTGGAAAGCAAGACTGGGATTACATGCATAAAATCTTGGAAACTCATCAAAATTATTCATAAAAGATTTATAAGCAATTACATGCTAAATGAAGAATTTGTCAATTATGTTTTGTATTTCCTTTCAATTCACTTCACACTGTATTTTAATTAACTTGTTGGATGTATTATGTATCAGTTTCTTTATACGGAAATTAAGATTAAAGAGCCATATTAAGAGAGAAAAAGGTCAGAGAGTAAAATGACTGAGGAAAAGCAAAGGGAAGTATTTTGTGTTATTCTTTTGAAATGTAGTTTTTTGCTACCAGTATCTAACATTCGCAGCATTTATGGAGAAAGGAAAGTGAATAAACATTTCAGGTCCATGACCTTTCCTTAGAACTGAATGCTAGGGATGAGACCTACCTAACTCTAAGCAACCAAATCTCCATCAAACCAGCAAGTGTTCAAAATACTTCCAAAAAACCAACTTTGTCTGTGACTTGATTACCATCAGCAAGGATGGGTTACTCTCTTCCCTTCTTCCCTGTCTCTCTAGAAGGGTGTGTGATTTCCTCTGTCACTACTTTGTTGCCGAATACCATGCATTGGGTACAGTTACTACTTCGTATTTTGGCGTTTTTTTACCTCATATTTGGGATTTTTTTAAATATAGATCATCAACAATAGTATGCCCATGGCACACCCCCTTGCAAGACCTTCCTGATGAGATATACATTATGTCTCTACGTTAATCGATTATTGAGTTCTTGGTGGACACACAGACACACATTTTTGTTTTTTTAGTATAGATTACACTCCACCCCCCAAAAAAACGTTGAAAGCAATTTCACAGCAGATGTAACAATTTGCTGGAGTGTGCACTTGTCAATGTCTCACATGGTACCAGTTTTCAGATTAGGCTCTTCCAGGAACTGAACCAGCTTGAAAATTCCCCACTGAGGTAACAAAGCTCCCTTAACAAACACTCTTACATCTGCTAGCCTGAGATCTCTGATAAGGCAATGTATAATCACCTATTCACACATACGCAGAATCAACCTTCCCAGCTGTTCTCATGAGGACCTGACTACAAAATGCATCAGCAATTGACATTTGTTCCACAAAACACAATACATGTAACCCTCATTTTGTTTGGAGCATTCCTTGTGGTCACAGTGTATGTGTTTCAAAAGGGTATCACTAGCATCTCTCCAACTTATGTTTGTATCTCGAACTGAGACTTGCTGGGCAAGAAATATTTTTCAAACAATGTGTGTAATGTTACAGATGAAATAGGAATTCAACCTGTCTGGTGAAATTGTTAATTTCATTTCTTTACTTAGAGCACTTGCCTTTGTATCTGTTTATGTGCACCGTTTCTCAACTATTCATTAGAGAACTGAACATAGCTTCTGGAGCTGGCTACCATTACATCTTTTCTTAACCTAAGTATTGTGAATAAATTCCTTCCTTCTTTCCCAAGGATTGGTTTTAAACAGAGGAACCCCTCTGTACCTGACAGTGCTGAAATTAGATAACAGGTGCAGAGATGAAAAAGGGACCTAATTGTCTGAAGTCTACTGCAGAGGCGATGATAAATCACGGTTTAATTGAACATACTTCATTATTCCACCTGAAAGCAGCTTCTAAAAATTTACAGATAAGAATAAAACATCCCTTTTAAAAAACATTATGACCCAATGACAATAATAAACTTAAATGGTAAAGCTTTAATCAAACTGAGGGTTGTTTTTGCATTCAGTATCACCAATGGCAAAATGTCCTTGCCTATTCAAAAGCCGTCTGTTACTTCTCTAGGGAATTGTGTGATGGCTGCTTTTATCAGCTCAGAACGGAAGACTGTTAATAAAAGGTCAACTCCCCTGTCGCTAATTTGTAAACTATTTTATAAATTCAGGATTTCCATAGCACATTAGCTCATTTCAGTTGTGCTGAGATGCCAATCATCTCCTTAGACTTGATTCACTCTAATATTCACTCAAACATTTTGATGATCTTCTGGAGGAAATAGGTGAGACTCCGGTTGATATTTTTTGGTATACTTTAACTGTACTTGAGCACTGAGGTAATCCTGATGTTCCAAACAAAGGAATGAGACAATAAGGTTGGACGTTATAGACCAGTTACTGCAACATCTATGCTGAAATTTCCTTTTGAGAATGCTTTTGAACTCAATTGCACTGCAGGCATCAGTTGAATCTAATGCCTATAATAGACCAAAGCAATTTACTGTGTTAAATAATTATTATTAATATTATTTCACAGCAGGGAGATGTCTCAAAGTGCTTTACAGAAAGCATGTGAATATAAATAAGAAGTTGTGATTTACATTCTAACCCCACTTAGTGCAGGTAAAACCATTCCGTAAGGCCTTTCGGCATGTTACTGAACAGGTTATTAGGTATAAGGTTTGCAAACAGCTTGATTTGCTCCTCGCAATATTTGGCAATATTCCTACTGTTTGCAGAAATGTTGTGATAAATATTTCAACGTGACTGAATAGAGATCTAACCCAGCTGTTATTACAGGAGCAGTTCAACAAGAGAGAGAGAAAGATGAGTGCTACTGCACTGCACACCACAGAGTCTATCCTCACAGCACAGAAGCCCTTCTCTCTGGAGGTCGACATCATGCCGGTACATCTCCAGTGCAGATGTGCAAATGGTTTGCCAGCCTCAATTTCTTTCCCTGGATCTAATTAAACTGCATGGCAACATAGGTGCCAGAGAGCTGTTAATAACCATCCCTTAGAGCAAGGATTCTATCCGTTTGTCAATGCCACTGACAAATAATTGACCGAAGAACAAAAGTGGTTGTGTAAAAATGGGACGCCTCCAGGTTATTTATCTCGGTATCCAATTTGGACTGCATCCAGCAGCAAACATAAATGGTGATCAGTTGGTTTGACATGAAGCAAAACTCAAAGTGACTCAAACCTTAGATGGTTTCAGTCATGGAGAAGTTGCCACAAATTCAGATTACTTGGCTTGCCGTTAGGTTACCCTAGATAGACCAATGATCTGCTCCTGCCTTCAACTGTTATGTTTATCAATGGCATTTCCACTGTATTATTGTCACACCAAAAAGTTGTTTGAATGTATTTTATTAAATCTGTTTTATGATTTGAAAATTTGTGCGACATTGCCCATGGTAATCCAGACTAATGATGAGGAATTTTGTACCCAGTTTGGGGCTCTTTCTTTCTTTCTCAAAGATGATTCAGTCCATCAATTTGCTCTGATCCCTTGGCTTGGTCTATCATGGCGGTTACATCATTATTAAAGAATTCTCAAGCAATATTATATAATTTATTACCAGAAAAATGTCAGGTTCAGTCCCTGATGTGTTTTGAGACATCTGATCTCATTTCACACTCAATTGATTTAGTTTTAAATTATAATTTGCACAACACACAAAACTGCACATGTATTTAATTTATTCCTGGGAATCAAAGGTATAATTCCATTACTCTGTTCTCCCAGGTTTCTGCAATTTCCCATTGATATCACAATAATCAAGAACCCTTTATAGTGGCTTCATAGACTGGAGTTAGACCTTGTGATCTACGCTTCTCAAAGCACCAGAGATCCTACCCTATGTGATGGGCACTATATAAATGAAGTTATTTTTGTTATTGTTGTTGTCCAGCAATGGAAAATGAGCCCTTTATGCCTCTGAGCTAGGGAGTGGGTGGGGGGAATCCGGTTGTGTGATACACAAGGAGTTATTGTCTTTAGAAGAGGACAGGAAAAAATTAGCACATAGGGTGGAGGGGGAAAGAAAAAACATGAAACGACTTTATCAATGGTTGAAAGGTATGTTGGCAAATCAAGAAGGACTCTTCTTCCACTTGACATGAATGGAAAATAGACTCTGTTAACTGAAAATTCCAATGTAGAGTGGAAACAGCAATACACAGATGAGTGTTTTTATTAGCAGGAAAGGTCACCTTTAACAAAGGCTTTCTCAACATATAAGGAACAGGTAACGAAAACTTCAAGATGCTTGAGTGTTTGTTTCAAATAATGCTTATATATTTTACTGGTTATATAATGAAGCAATAGGAGACATGTAAATATATTGTCCCGCTGAAGGACAAGGTCTAATTAGATAGTCTCACCCTGCATTTAGTTCGGAGATGACTCAAGAACAGGTTCAAGACCAGTTCTGAAAAAACGTGAAGCAGCTTGGCACCAATTACTTTGTAGGGATGGTATCCAAGATATCAGGAGTATTGGACTACTTCCTTCAATATTGTGAAGACAACCATTAATCGTGTGTTAAAAATACATTTTAAAGTCTGCATCTCTTTGCGTTATTTTATGCTAAGTACCATTTACCAATCATTAGCCAATTGCAGAGTCTTACAAGTCCCTTTAAACAACATCTGCCTCCACCCTGCATTTTTCCATCATGCATAATTCTATGCTGTCAGCCAACTTAGTAAAACTGCTTCATCTAAGTTGTTTATGTAGATCGTGACGAGTATTAATCCAAGGACTGATCCCTGGGGAAATTCATAACTCACTTCTTCCCAGTTTGAATAATGTCTTTTTGTAATTACACTCCATTTTCTGTAGTCTAACCAGTGATTGATCAATTTTACAATGTCTCCCCTAATTCTACAGACACTCATCTTCAGTTCTGTTCACTCGTAAGGAGTGTTGTTCAATGACTTTTGAAAGTCATTTTACTTAGTTGATTCCATTCCCCACCAAATTACCAGCTAACACACATCCTTAAAAATACATTTGTATGATATTATCTCTGGTTCATAAATCTATATTGAATTTAAATAGAAAATATATACTGCAACATTATCACAGAATTCTCTGGCTTTTTAACTGAGCTTCCTCTGTTATATTATTATTTTGGGGAAAACTCCAGTGCATGTTATGTACATTGCCTTTGGTGATATTGGCCACCCATGGGATTATTCATTGATAATCACTATCACCAAAGGCACTACACAACACTCACCAGAATCGTTTACAAATTCTCTCTATTGTCACCTGTCACCCCACTAGTTTGCCTGAATTTTGCTATTAAGAAATAAGGAGCCTAGTATTTTATAGTTCCTTATATACAGAGAAACATCTCAAAAAAATAATTGCTGTCAAATGCCACTTACAGTAATAGTATTAATCCCACGATCCCACAAACAGCCAAGTGGTGAATGACTCAATTCAATTTGGAAGATTGTTGGCTAAGTCTCTGTGAGAAACTCTCTTCTCTTTTCAAATAATATCACAGGATCTTGAACATATGCCTGAACAGGCAAAAAGGACCTGGTTTAATATCTCATCCAAAAGATATTCGTCCACATATTCTCTCCTCCAGTATGGTATGAGAATACTGGCAGCCCTATTGCTCAAGTCCTATTGCTATCAAATGAGCTAAGCTGACACACTTACAGGTCATTTCCAGTCATAGAGATTTTAAAACTAAACAAAAGTGCCCATGTGTAAATGTTTTAAATGTTTTAACTGAACACAAAGGAGAACGTTTATTTTTTATACCTTTTTGAGGGTCATTAATAAATTGTTGCTATGCCAACATGATTTGTTTTGAAAAGAAATTGAGCAATCAAGAAAGAAATCTCAATGAATCAGACTTTAAAGAAGGATATCTACTTAAACGGTACAATTGCTCAGGGACCAATACCCCCTAGTGATACAGGAGTTCCAATGAATGTTTAAAAGGGACTATTTTATCACAATGGAGATTGTCTTACTACTGCTTTCACTTGGAATTTCATATGAGGCTTCTATTAAATTTTTGGTATTTTTCACAAAATATGCACAATATATATCCCCGACTTGCAGATTGGCAGAATGTTTGTGAATTAAATGACCAAATTATTTTGTCAAGGCATTCTTTATTTTGTTTGTCCTCTGGTCAACCCACGCTTTTATCTTTTGGGAGAAACATTGATCTGATCGATAAGAGCAATCAATAAAATTCTACCCAGGCAATTATTTCCAAATTGGAACATTTAGAACTGTCCAATTCCATTCTGTGGTTTTATATAGAATAATGGTGAATTCAAGGTTTGCATTACAATGGTGTATTGAAGGACCTGTGTTTGCAGCTATTACATGTTGGATCATGCACATTGATTGCAGATTGAAAATGAATAGGCAACCACAAACCTCATATGAATTTTCAAATGTTCAATTTTTCATTAAAAGTATATTTCTGGCACAATTATTTTATGCTGGAACATGGCGTAATTTGTAGGGAGACATAGAATGATCAAATGTCTGTCCGATTCCATTCTTTGGTTTTTAGTAGAATAATGGTAGATCCAATAAGGGATGAATAAGGTCTAACTCAATGATCCCTGCCCTTTGCTTTTCAATTTGCTACTTCCATAGTGAAAGGGTTACCTCTGTCTCATTCACGGAGAAGATAATGTAGGCCAAGCCTGCTTTCAAACAACTGTTACACATTTTAAAATCATATCCTGGTTCTAATTTTTAAGGAATCTCAATGTTCGCGATTCCATATGTGAGCGGTAATTCTACAAAATATTTTCAAGTAACTTTGAGCTTGTGAAAAATTACTTTGATTTTGAACATCAAACAATTTTTAATAAGGTCAAGGTCATCCATAAAACCCCAAAGTAGATTTTAAAATAATCACTGGAAAGAAATAGAAGCTGGAGAATTGTGCAATCAGAATGTCACGTGGATAGTTCAGTAGAGTGATTTACAGTGTTGAGAAAGGTGTACTAGCGTGGAAATGGAATGGCATATGGTATAGTTAGACTCAACCCTGGTCTGCGCATCTCAGTAGAGTCACTGGATCACAACGACGCCTTTAGCAATAGCCCATTATAATTTTATGATATACTCATGGAGTGGGACTTTCATGCTATTGGATGAAAATCAAAATAGGCAGTGGTCCCTTTCCAATATCAAGGCCTCTACATCAAATCGCACTGTTTAGTACCTTCAGCTGATAAATCACATGCATCAATATATAGCACTAGGTATATCTGTAGTGGGAAGGAGTATAGGATAATCAGTATTTCCACTGCAGACTGCTATCGGGTATACCTATACCTCATCTACTTTCTCTTGGTCCCTTGGAATCAGCTGGGCCACCGCTTTGAATATATTGTTACATTTGAAGTTGCTTGTTTTTTATTTGCCTCTTGCATTACATTCCTGAGACACTTCAGAATGTGCAGCCAACTAATCTCGGGAGACGAGGACAGTACAACTTCAACATTGGAGACCACAGTGTCACACAATACTTTGGTGAGATTTTGATATTTTTGTTGTCTTTTTCTCTTTACAGTTCTAAAAGAAGATAACTTCTGGAGATAACACCAGAGTTAGAATGGGAGAAGCTTCCAACTATTCCCTCAGCCAAGAATGCATTCAGTTCATTAAGGGGAATCAACGTCTCCCACAAAAGCATAGCTTTTCACTCTGCTTAACTTTATGTTTGGAATTCATTCATTGTTGACCCCACAAGAAGTTGCTTGAACGAGTACTATTAAGAATGACTCTGCTGAGAGTGCCAGCATTTGTGGTATATTTTGCTTCTGGATGGTAATTTTATTTTACCTCAGGATACTGACAAGAAAATTGCTTAAAATTGCAGTAATATTGCTTCCTTGATGTTAGAATAGGCTTTATTATTGTAATGGCAGTAAGATATGTATTGTACTTCTGCTTGACAAACTAAACTGTTCTAAGACAGTTTCTGACTCTCAGCATTTGGGGGTTCTTTACTCACCAGAGAAGCCAAATGGGAAATAAGGAACAAAATCATTCAACCTCAATGACACCTCAATTGTCATCATCCCTTCCTCCCCAGTACCCCTGGACCACAGTGAGAATTCCCTTCTAATTTCCCCACTTGCATGAAGACCTGTGGACAGATCCCACTGCTTAATGAATGACTAGAGAGTCTTCAGTAACCAAGAGGACACAATGACAACAACCCAACTCTTTATACAATCCTACGTCTTTAGGCATCTGAATCACCGAGGCCATCATGACTCGATTGTCATCGTAGAAACAACGTTAATTATTTTCTTTCTGGAAAAAGGACAGAGAGAGAAAAAGAGGGAGGACTTTTGGCATTTGATCTGCTGGTGTCAGCATAGTAGATAAGTCAGTATTTCCAGGTCTTGTGGTAAACAAAGGCTGCAGAATAAGACATATTTTCAACTACTCTAACAGGTGAGTTTCCCAAAATAAGCTCTCTCAGCATTGGCACACTTGGGGTTAAACCAGCAGAATACCAAGAACAAGTGCTCCACGTCTAATTAGAATCAAAGCCACTTTGGTTTGGAAGTGAGAAAGCCTTTAATTAAAATTTTGTTCAACATTATTTCTAATATGTTTGTTATTAATAAAAAAAACTCCCACAGTTGAGAACAGCAGCAGGTTTGTTGTGATTGTTCAAGAGTGCACTTGTGATCTTACGTGTTCTGGTTCTCTCTTATTCTTAAATCTCCCAAGATTCTTTCATTCCAATTTAAATTCCAATAGGATTCCTTATTCATTGAACCCGGTAACAGATTCTAACCCATTGAAATGATACATCTTATTATTGTGCTTAGTTTACGCTGCCACGTTTGAACCTGATGTTTTACAATCATTCAGCCTTAGAACTGATGCTAAGCTATAACTGATGTCTGAATTGAGTGGGGGGAGGAGTACAGGATAATCAGACAGTGTTCCCACTGCAGATTGCTATCAGCAACTCCTTCTGAAGGTCTGTATCAAAGAAGGACACACTGTTAAACTTGTGGTTTAACAGTTTACCTACACTCACTGCCAAACCTTGCAAAATGGGCACTTGAGTACAGTAGGTGGTTGCCACCTATGGATCCAACCACCAGTTGCAGGGTAAAGGAATTAAACACCTAGGGAAAGAGGGAAGGTGTGAAAACTGGCACAAGAGGAATAAATATCTGAAGTTTCCTTCACAAAGCCAACTTGATTCAATGCCGACGAGGCAAAATGCTCAGCTCGCACCCAACTCCAGCACAAACGAGGATATGTTAAAACAAACAACAATAACAACTTGCATTTATATAGCACCCCTCACTCAGGGTAGCATCCCAGAGTGCTTGACAGTGTTGGAGCATGAAGCCGAGCCGGATGGAGGGAGAAGATGACTGTAAGCATGGTCGAAGAGGAAGGTCTTCAGGCACGATCTAAGGATGGGGCAAGGTGGAGGGATTGAGAGAGAGTTCCAGAATTTTGGGGAGAGGGATTGACAGAGAGAGTTTCAGAGTTTCGAGCCAATTTAAGCTTCTATGCACCTGAGTTGATTAGAATCTGAAACTGTTGGTTATGTTTCAACTTTTTTTACCCACACAGGGAACAGACTCACTCCTTATTCATTGCTGCAACCTCTGGCCATAAAAATGTGAGGCAACTTATTAATTCATAGCCAAATCATTCATCCAAAATTGAACTGAACTGGAATATTTCTACATGTGCCAGACAGATGAAAGCATCCAAATTGCAGGCAGCTGTTAGCGGAAAACACAATATCAATGATCCTCTTCAAAAGACCCTTTCGTTCAACCCAAAATGTCAGATGTTGTCTATTAAACAGTTACTCACTTATCTGTGGTCACTGTACTCCTGCTTCTTTATTTTTGCATTGTTGATTTATTAATGTCTCCAGCTGTTCCTTGGTTTTCTGCTGTAGCTCAATTAATTGGAAGTGGTTTCTGAGATCCGAAGCATTAAAGGCCGTCTACCTCATGCGTGAAATTGCTTTTCTAACAGTGCTGTTATGAGTTAATAAAAATTGATTCCGTTTCTTCTTCCTGCTTTTAAGGCAGGTATTGAGAAGCTATAGTTGTGGGGTGGAAGCACCTGGGCATTGGATTCCACCAATGTTGGATAGCTTGAGCTGGTTACTTGATTAAACTTGGTATTCATGAAAGCTTAGGTAAATACATATGCAATTGCCTAGAAACGGATGTGGTGGAACACTTGCTCAAGGCCATAGATTTAAGATCCAGCTCTGCTGAACATTTGTGAACTGTTTACTGCACATCATGAATGTTCGGCATGATGAATTCTTGGTCGGAACTTTATCATGGTGATCATCATGAAATAGTGGCCAGGAGGACTTCATTCCCAATCCCCACACCCCACCCACACACACACACACACACACAATCACATGGGTACGGACACATACACACACACACACATACACACATGGATACAGGCACAAAACAGATTTTGATCTTTCTAAAGTGCAATCCAGAAAATGTTCTGATCTTGGGTTGCGGGTAGCTGTTTGACCCATTTGGCATTGTTCGTGATTAGGTTTTTATCTATCCTGGCACTGAACATTAAAAACAACAGAGGGTCTTTGAACTCCGTGAGACTTAAGATGTGTTCCCTTGATCAAAGCTTTCACAAAATAAATATCAGTAAAGCGCATTGAGATATACATACAATCTTGTTAAGCCATGAGTGCTTGTGCTAACCTAATCTTAAAAGGTTTAAATGTATGACTCAGTGCCTAATACAGCTGAAGCAGCAACCAAAATGACCAACAGCATCACTATGTAATTTAAGAAGTGCATTAAATTTTAAGAGCTGGGCTTAGATTGTTTGGTAAAATACATTAACTGAAATAAATAAGATTTTTTAAGCATTTTTCTACTAATTTAGTTTAATCTCATGTACTCGTGGATGACAAACTGCTCCTAAATGGAAAAACAGCTCCCATAACTATTTTAAATGTGCCCAATTACTTTCAGATTTAAATCATCAGTAAGAGCAGAACCAATCCTATGTCTAAACAGATTAAAAGCTGATTAAACACCAGAAAAAGATTGTGCATGCTTAAGTGTGCTCAAGAAAGAACTGTTCCTTGCATTCTTTGCAGTTCACTGCATGAGAAAAAAAGTTGATGAAAATTTCAGGTTTAAAGTACAGGTAAGAAAATGCATTAAGAGGTCATTTTTGAGGTTTTCTCCTTATGATTTTGAAGGTAGTCCTTTGCTTTTTCTACATGTGTCCCAGAGCTTTGAAATGTGAAAGGCATTACATAAATGTAAACTGTTGTTATTCAAAGGAAGTCTTCTTCTAAAGGGGCCTCACTGATTCTGGAGGGAGTGCCACAACAAGAAGAAGAACAACAACAACTTGCATTTATATAGCATCCCTCATGCAGGTAGCATCCCAGAACACTGCATCCTTCCTCCAGGCGTTGGGCAATCAACAATTTGGATGAATCCCACCAGGTTTGCCAAATATTATCGGTGCTCAATCATTCTGTAGGTTAGTTTGAGACAGATTGATCAGATAATGCAAAGCGGAGTGCCACACTGATGTAAGTTGTGTGGTTCTGGGTCAAGTTACATATTCAGTTAGACATTCAAGGAGAATCTCTGCACTAACAAAGAAGCTATTTAGAAGAAAGTAAAAATTTGCATTCATATAGCTCCTTATCACTTTGAATTGCTTTAAAGTATTTCAAATAATCTCAAGTGTACTGATTACAAATCGATTATATAATAATCCTTGCATTTGATATAGTGCCTTATCATATCTTTGAGACGTCTCAAATCGCTTTACAGAATATATTGTAAAGTGAATTAACTGTATATTTTGTGGGCGAAATGTGGCAGCCAATTGCGCACAGCAGTGCCCCACAAACCGTTTTGGATTGAGTGACCAAATTTGTCTCCATTACACAGTAAATATTAAAAACAAGCACTATGGAATTTACATGGTAAAAAGACTCCACAGAGGCACAAGAATAGTTCTCCTTTAACAGCCTGAAATTCCTGAGGCCTGAAACAATCTGAGCAAACAGCCATTGTAGCCCATGAACAAGGTACAGTTGTGGTTGACTTAAGATGTAAACATTAATTAATGCAATTTATTGGTGTTTTATTTCACAAAATGCCATCAAAATGATGGTGCTTTTTAAAGCTGTATCTAGCTTCAGATGACACAGGAAGCTGTTAAAGGAGCGTTTTAGTCAAAGCCCAATTAGAAGTTGGGAAATTGCAATTTTCGGGATGTGAGGGTTAAAGGATGAGCCTTCACCAGAATGGCCCCCATGGTCTATTAGCTAAGTGATGATCACTGTCTCAGGTCTCATTTGAAGAAAGGCCACTTGGACAAAGGGGAAGAGGAGACCCTGCGATGTGGGAGTCATTCCCTTTAGGAGAGAACGGAGGAATTGGAAGGGTGAACTCGGAACCTAAAATATATTCAACCCTCCAATGCTGAATTCACACACAATGTTTGAATTAAGACATCCTGGCTGAGAAATTCTTCACTCACGAGATTTGGTGGCTTTGATTATCTTTAGAAATGAGCAATCAGTCCTGTTAGTACACATTAAAGATCTCCAATTACTGGCGAAGGAGATTTCGCTCGTATTGTTTTTAATGTAAAATGCAGTAACCTTAATTAGTGCCACACTTTGTTTTAAATCAGATTTTAAGAGAAAGCCTGCTTAGATTTGCAGGTCAGGGAGTGAAATCATTATTGAAGTCGTTCTGTGAACAAGAAAACACACAGAAACATTCAGGTAGAAAGGTCAGTGAGAGCACATCTGGGCTGCTGCTTTCTGGCTAGTGGAAGTTATGTGCTATTTTAGTAAGTAATCAGATGCAGATTGCTGGCGCATAGCTCTGAAGTAATCTACCTTGTACACTGTGGCTACATTGAGCTATAAATCCATGCTTTCACACTTGCTGTAAAACTGCTGCTTTCATGACAGCTCAGGCCTGACTCCTCCAGAACTACTTCGATGATGTCTCAAGAAAGCAGTAGTGAAATAATTCACAATATTTGAACCACTCAGATGTAAAATACCACTGCTTACTGGAAGAGTACATATTTTGAAATAACCATTTTCTGGTTGTATAGTCCACATTATGCTTGGTGCATCTATATATTTTTGACAAAAGTAAGAAAAAGCGCACAAGCTGGGAAAAATAGCAAGTCTTTCAGCGTTTATAAAAAAAGATTATTTTTCCAGCATGGTTCTGCATTACAACCCAGTGGAGTCTCCTACAAGTTGAAGCCTAAAACAGACTGTGCTATTCAGATCACAAGTTGTTTCAGTATCACCGTGGAGGCATCATTTATAATAATCCTTGCAATAATTTCCTGTGTCCTTACACTGAGCCATCCACACTCCCACTTTCTTCTCATTTTCAGAATGTTTGTGGTTTGCCTTTTTCCTCCTGTTTCAAAACCTGCTGACATGTCATCTGTCATTCCCCTTTATCTCCACATATCAAGAACAATTTCATTTTCTGGCTTGATGCTGTCATGCTCCTGGCTCAGTTGTGTTCAGTATAGACAGCCCATCGTCAAATATGTCCATCCAGTTGTTCATTTCCACATAGTCCAGCATGGGTGCTGCTATTATTTCATATTTGTTAGATGTTAAAAATCTGTCTTTCTACTTCTGTCCAATACTATTTGGTCCAAGACTGCACGATGCACAACAGCTTCTCTTCCCTCAATCTCTTTAATATTCTTTCTGACTGATAAAAATAATCCTTGCATTTGATATAGCACCTTATCACATCGCTGAGACTTCTCAAAGCGCTTCACGGGATACACTGTAAAGTGGATTGACTGTCTATTTTGTAGACAAATGACTATCAGCATAATGTTTCTTGTCAGGGATAATGAAGACCAATTCTGCTTCCTGATTTTTTAAATGCTATTTCTTGCAGATTCCTCTTCTCTCAGACAGAATTGCTGTATCAGCTGCGAAGTCCACTTCTTTTGTGTACTAACGTGGTTGTACATGTTGCTCAATGGGAAAATCTAAATTATTCAGTCACTCCTGTACCAAATCGTTTTTAACACCAAATCAATCTGTTTATTATCTTTTTACAATCCCAGTAAATTCTACTATGTTAATTGTGGGCATCATATCCTGCTTCAGGAGCCTTTAGATGTCATTTTCAGTGCAATTATGTTCTTCCTTGCCAACTTCATTTATAGCTCCCTATCAATCTTGTTTGTTTACACTTTGCCTATTCTGTCTATCTTTCTTACTTGTCTTCTTAACTGTAATAAAAAAACCAAAAAAAATAATAAATTGGTCACTTCAATCCACGACTGTTTGTGGGACACTGCTGTGCGCAATTGGCTGCCGAGTTTCGCCCAAAAGTATACAGTCAATTCATTTTACAGTATATTCTGTGAAGTGCTTTGAGACATCCAGAAGACGTGAAAAGCCCTATATGAAATTCAGGGATTATTATTATTGCTAAGTTAACACTTTTTTTTATTCTTGTATGGAAATATGCCATCTGATTCACAAAAAAAATTAATTTTCTCTCCACTCACCATGGGAGGCAATGGCTTATTTGCTGCAAATACTAACTCATTTAGTAACTCAGGCTGAGAACAAATAAAAGTCACCCAAACTGAAAAAAGTCAAACAGTAGGGAGCCCGGAGTCTTAGTTTTTGAACTTGTGAGTCAAGCTTGAGCTAATCTTCTAGGCTAGGCATCATCTCAAAGCATAACCTCATTAGATTGAATGGTGTAACAGAACAAGAGGGTGACTGTCTATGACAGTTCTCAACATTGTATACAAGGCAGAGAAGGCTATATCATTACTAATAGGATGTGCTGGCTGCAGGAAAAGTCTTACTGTACTTCGCTGAATTCATCAAACTTTTGGGGGTGGGTAACTCAGCAATAAAGTTAATTAACGTGTGCCCTGGTTCACAAAGTCATGTCACTCTTACAAATAAATTATACCAGTAATGCATTTTACATGATTTTCAGACATTGAATCTTGAAGATTTGAATTATATATAACACATCCAAAGCCAAGGTAATTTATTTACTAAGATGTGAAGTTAACTGTGCCAAGTTTAAAAGGGTGACGTGCAACACCACTAAATGGCATGGGTGACTTTGTAATTATTGTCAGTGGGCATTCTTCACTTTTGCAATTGCTGAATGACAGATTTCTGCTCAATAGGGCAGAGGTACAGCCGAGTATTTAATAAATCTTGGATGGGCCAGTCATTTATAACAATGGTCATTGAGAATTGACAGAAGCACCGTTTAAAAAGCTGTCAACGGATTGTTACTTCTTGTGAGGTGCAAGGGGCAACTGATCATTCCCCCGGCCCTCACTTCAGATGTGCAGTAATTTAAAGCTTATAATATTCCAAAGGGTCTTCTACCAAAAATGAGGTTTAATTGTGTTTCACAGAATGCAGTGAGCTGAGTGCAGCCCTTAGCCCCGCAATACCAATTGGGTAAAAGATTGACTGAAGGTAGATTCAGAGAGTAAATCATTTGCCTGTCTGCTTCCTGGCAGATGTAGAATTGGAAGTTGGATGAAATTCAGGGACATTGGTGGAATTACTGACACTCTTATCATCTAGCTCACATTTATTTAAGCAATGATCACCCAAAGTATCAAAATGTCGCAAATTTCATCAGTTTTTTATGATCAGCGGGGTGTCTAACACAAGCGGAAACCCATCATCATGCTCAAGAACATCATGTTTTGGCTTCCAGGGTTAAACAGGGGTTGGATGGGTGAATCCCAGCCCGCAGTGACTGGTCTGCCTTTCCAACTCCTGCCGATGAGCTGGCTGGGTTGTCATTTGTAGTGCCCAGGAGTGCTACAGACCAGAGTAAGTCAAGTTTTAAGGGTCAGACCCAATGGAATTAGGAGCTGACTAGAAGATCCATCTTTGACACAGTTTTTTAAAAAAAATAATCTGGAAGACAATTGAAACAAAGATTTTTGTGTCAAATTGTAACTTGAAATATGTCATACAATGTGCCACCATTTTATCCATTGCTAATATTTCCAGCAATAAAACAAGGGTTCTTTAATATAATGCTGAGTACTGAAGTTTTCTAACATAAATCTCATCACTGCTACATTATGACATTATCTGGAAAGAGCATTCTTGCAAAAAACAGTGTCTGGAAATTGATGGCTATAACAAACTTATGTGCGTTTGTGAAATGGCATAATCTAAACTTCACGCTCCATCAATATGTAAATGAAGACAAGATCTACCGAATAAAAAAAAGACACATGATGCAGAGGAATCCAGAAATTGTTTAACCACTCATTAGGTTGCTGTGCCAGTTGGAAGCAATGTGCAACTGGAATTCTAAACTTGAAATGAAGACAAAGAGGCCCAGGAGACAGTGATCTATTAACATTAAAAACGTTTCCAGTAAGTGAATACTATCTGTCTGTACATTTAGTCAAAATAAAGTTGAAATTTTTTCTTTTTTTTTGACCTCAAGATACAAACAATATTCAAAAACAATCCAAATTTATATTTTTTTAATAGACGGGATCACGGATTTAGAAATGATTCCAACATTAAGTGAAAATTCGGTCTGTAAAAATGCAACCACATGACACCATTGGGAGCCAGACAGAATTTTAGAAATCTGAGGCAAAGTGGAATACCATATGTAAATTTTTCATATTTAGAGATTTTATGCATAGCTGTGAGAACTGTTGAGAGAATAATGGAGACATTCTCCATGGTGTTAATTTTCAGATTGGAGGGAATATAGTACCAGTTGCCTCAAACTGACCTTCCGGTGACCATAAGAAAGTCAATATTTAGTCCTGTAGTCCTGTGGAGTCCTGTAGTTCAGTGGTTAGAGCACTTACCTCACAAGCGAGAGACCTGGGTTTGATTCCCGGCAGGACGAAACCTTGGGCAAGTTTCCTTACTCCACACGCCTGATAATAATCCCTCAAGAATAAATGAATAATAAATTGGTCACTTCAATCCACAACTGTTTGTGGGACACTGCTGTGCGCAATTGGCTGCTGCGTTTCGCTCACAAATATGCAGTCAATTCATTTTACAGTATATTCTGTGAAGGGCATTGAGATGTCGAGAAGATGTGAAAAGCGTTATATCAAATGCAAGGATTATTATTATTATTACAATATAGGTGACAACAATAGGAAATAAATGCCTTGCTGGGTAATGTTGTCACCTATGTTGACAATGTGGATTCAACAACAACAACTTGCATTTATGCAGTGTCCCGGAGCTCTTGACAGTCTGATGCCAAACCAGTTGGCGGTTTACCAAATAGGACTCAGACCATGCGAGTACAGTCCCACTAAGGTGGATGAGGGAGGAGAGGCGACGGAGGACAGTGTGATCAACTGTGTTGAATGCGATGGAGAGATCCAGGGGAATGAGGAGGAACGGGGAGCCCTAGTCACAGAGAAAGAGGATATCATTTGTTACTTTGAAGAGCGCTGTCTCTGTGCTGTGGGCTTGGTGAGTACAAAGTGGAGCGAGAGGTGTGAACAAAGTTGATTTGCATCTGCCAGGAGGGGCAGGTTTAAGATGGGTCTGAAGTTTCAGCCATGATGGACGTAAAAATAGAATTACATTGAAATACTTTCTACAATAATGTGGGGTAACCTGTTGTAACATGCCATACCAGCTCACTGGAACTCTGTTCCAACATGATCCAACAAACAACGACAATTTTAAAGGAACTTGGCAATCTTGAGAGACAGAGCGATAGAGAAAGAAATTGAGCATTTTTTATCCGATATCTCTGGGAAAATTGAACACAATGATAACTCATGTTTTCAACACGTTGGAAGGGCATGGTATCACTTTACCGCCTTGGGTCAACACAGAAGCAAAAAGGGGACAAAGAAGAACAATTCAAGTCTACAAAAGGTCGATGGAAATTAATTCTTCAGTTCCTTGCATGCAGAAAATGGAAGAATAGTTAATAGATTTCATGAGATGTTAAAATAAAACAAGAGACAAGGATTAGTTAGAAATGAATTCAGCCAGCATGGGGGCATTCAGAGTGATCTCTCAAGTTTAAAATGATTTAAAATCAATCTGCTCAAGTCAAGTTTGTCATTTGTGTTCGTAACATTGAGCTCCAGAGTACCGAATGTGGTAGATATGACATTGTGATTCATTTTATTTGAACTTCCATTTATAAAGCTATCTGCCACCACATACCGGAACTTTGCATTCTTAGCACAGGTAGCTCCATGATTGAAATTTCGAAAGGTTTCACAAAATGAATAATGGAGCCACAGACAGCAAGGACAAATTTCTTAATAGCTTAAAAAAAGGATATCTTCAGCAGAGTCTCCCTCTTGAATACATAAATGTGCTGCAGTCATTGTAACTTCACTTAGTCGCCATTCTGGATTCATTATCTAAGGTCCTTGTCCCTCCTCCAAGTGTGTGTTGTTCTTATAAGTCAGTTGCACTTCAGTGTTTACATCAATTTGATTCTTATTCCGCATCAAATTAGAGCAATTTCTGGAGTGCACTTTCAGATAGAAATCGCAAATCTTTATCTCTTCATCTAACAGGAGCTAGTATTACACAAAATGCCTGCTGTGTCAATAGATGACCCTGCATTACTGTGCAAGCAATATGTAGAGCTGTGGTATATAAAGCATTGAGACTCTGAAATTTAATTATACAAATTAAGATTCCAAAGTTCCCAGAGATGCACTTGAACACCTTTGTATTTTTAATGTTAGGGAAGATACAATGATGTCAGCATCCAAATCCTGACTAGTGCAATGGAAGTGAGTACAAGTTCCTTTTTACTTCAGGAGAGCGTAATGTTGAGCAGGCAGTATAGCTCCACATTCCTGTACAAGTGTTAGATATTCCCTGGTACAATGGGAGCAAAGCTATTGCAGAAAAAGCTATACTTGGCAGAGACCACCTACCCTCCAAAGAGCCTGCATTTTAGATATCACTGGAGCAACATGACTGTCTCTGTTAATCACTACCAACCGGGTTAATGATCTACCTCAAGTCCTGTAATATCCATGAGTTTGACTAGGGTTGAGGAGTTAAAGAGCCCTCTCCACCCCTGGCTAACACAAGGCAAGGCTCATTTGATTTCCCATCATTACTCGGGTAGGATTCACAATAGTGAAATACTCTCACTCATCCATTGAATTCTCCCATCAAGAATTTGAATTTGCTGACCTATTTTATAGGTCAGCAGTTGATGTAATTCTTTCTATAAATCAAACATAGATTGTGTTATAGGGAGTCCCTGCAAGTCACACTTCCAGATTCCTTATTTGTGGAATCCAGTTTCAAATCCCTATGTTTCAGAGTCTGCTTAGAGGAACTGATGGATCTCAAGGGAAAACAAGAAAATCAAAAAATTAGACCACTTCAGTTATGCAGCAGTCATGATGAACGTCCTCAGTCAGATCAAGTTCCGTGAAAAGAATAGCCAGTGACAGGAGAACATGAAAAGGAATAATTTATCGCAGGACAATATGACTCTCTCGCTTTTTTCTTGTGGAGAATGATTGATAACTGAGAATTCCCCAGATCTGGGCAAACTGACACCACACAAATTGCAAAGGGTTTCATTCACTTTATGTATTTTCTTTGCAAAAATAACCCGAGTGTCATATTTCAGGAACCGAGACAGGATTTCTGGGCCACAAGGGGAATATTCTTGTCAATATACATCTCATCTCAAGAATGTAGGATTGCATTACCGGTAGTAGCAGTAATAGCAGGCAACCTCCAGAAGAAAAAAAAGTACATCTGCTGCCTGTGTTATGGAATGGAGAATGCAGATGTTTTGATTTACAGAGCAGGTGTCCCAGAGATTGTGAGGATATCCACTGAATATACAGCCAAATTTGTTGGAAAAAATCATGCTCGAAATCTACCCAAAGCCACTGAAGAGACTTTAGAACTTTGTTGAACCTGATCTTTTCTCCATGACTCACTTGAAAAGGTCAGAATGGTTGAGCATTCAAAACCCACCACATATTACAGTCCAGACAGCAGGGAATATGACAAGAAACTGTTACATAGAAGAGGAAGAGACTACATGCTTTAAAAAAAGCACGAGATAAGCACTTTATTAAACAAATTAACTTATAATCATTCCGCTACTTATTCCAGCAAGGACTTATGTAACAAAAGGAAAGGAACAAAGGTTATAGTCTCAATGGGCTATTACTCCAGTTAGTTTAAGACCTACAGATGAGTTGAGGGAGTCTATTCCATAGGAACCCTTCAATGCAGACTGAGCCAAGTCAAAATGATTTATCGTGTGTTTGAATTTATTTAACTGAGGTACGGGCAATTGAGAGGGCTGTGCTGAATGGACAAACTACTCACAGGAAATTTGACTGAGTATATATCAGCAGCACAGGATGTAAAATATATGATATCATGTTAACTGTTTAGTGAAGCCTGGATACATCAACGTATCGATCTAAGAGTCAGGAGGATCATGCTACAGGTTTAATTCCCATGGAATTCAATGCAGTTTAATGGCCCAGAATACCTAGTGTAACGGACAAGCAACTGTTATGCATCATGCACCACATGCTATTCTGCAGGCAATTTATTCTTTGTACAGTACTATACTTACCTAGACAGGGAATTCATGCATATTCTTAAGCCTACAGTCCTGAGCCTGCCTTCATTACATTCAATTTGTACTCCAGATGTTGAATCTAGAGCAAGACCAGGATAGCTACGAGTGAATAGGTTCAACCTTCAAAAGAAATAAACATCCTTGTTAGCCTTTCAGATGATGTGATAGATCACATCAGACACAAACCTGTCAAAGGTCAATCTCTCATTTTTTAAAAAAATGTAATCATTTTGACGCAATGCATCTCTCAAAAATAAGCACAGTGGCAATACAAACAAATCTCTAATCAGTGGTTTTGTCAACATTGGCAGGAGAGAGCATCTTATTCTCTGGGTATATTTGCTGACCATGGTAGAGTGCAATTATAATCTCATTAATAACTCTCATCACCAAGGCTGGTTAAGTTACTGACTGTGGAAAATCAAAAGTGTTTTCATTCCAAGTAATTGAATTCACAGATGAGCAGAGGACTGCTCTCATTTGTTGAAAAGGCCACTGACGGATTTGACTCAATATTTTTCCCTATATTGACAGCTCTACATGTCTGCAGACTCTGGTGATCTGTGCTGCTAAAGTGAAGTGAGCACATTTTCACGTCAAATATCAGGAGCAATGCTGGCTGGTAAGAATCATCTTCCGCACAATGATATGCTTCACACAGCACAAACCCTCCAGTGTGAAAGGTTTTAGAGAGGAGTTTTCAGAGCAGACCCTTTTAGCCACTTGGGCTACTACACCCTTAACCTCTGGAACTTCCTCCTTCTAACGTTCTAATTTGGCCCCTCTGATGTACTTTAAAATCAATCATGCCTATAGTCACCTCCCCCTTCTTCCTTCCTCAGCTTCAGACCTGTTCTGTTAAAATACAAGATGCTATCCTATGTGTAGGATAGTATAGAAATCCCGGTGTTCTTATTCTAGGAAGTTGTGGGGTACAGAATCTCCCCAATGCAATTGCGGATTGTAGCTTCCATACTAATCTTCATGCACTCCACCACCTCTATGGTGCTCGTCAGACTCTACTCCATTTCTGTGTGAATCATAGAATCATACAGGACAGAAGGAGGCCATTTGGCCCATCGTATCTGTGCCGAAAATGTCTCTGTGCACAAATCTGTGCAGACAGTATTGTGTGAAGGGCAGCTCCTTGCCTTGAATACATCCACACACCCAACTGCGGAGTGAATGGCGTAAGCTGAGACAAGACAGTGGGTCACATCTTACCCTAGTAGGAAGTAGTGTGTTTCCCAGGAGGGCTCAAACCACAAGAAGTAACGTTTTTAAAAAAAACAAATACCAACTCGTCTAAAACGATCAAATGTGCACGGGTAAACAACAACAACAAGATTCCATTTATAGAGCGCCGTTCACGTCGGGAGGACGTCCCAAGGCGCATCATCCATAAACTTCATCCAATGATTCATTCTTTCCATCTTACAAATCTGAGGGAAGATAGCATGGTTTCAAAGGTGACATTGGTACCTACAACTTCACTCAACACACACCATAATACTTTCAATCTTCAAGATGAAGATTTCAAGAGTTCAAGTTGAAAGTGCCCTCTTCAAACACAGCAGTGACAACAATGTCTATCAAACTTCCCTGTCAATTATTTATTATAATTATTTGTGCACAATATCTCAAGGTGCAAATGGTAAACGTTTTTTCCCTGGTTCTGTTTGGGGGGGGTGGGGGGAGAAAGAAAGCAGGTGAAATGTTATCACTTCATGTCAAAGAAATGCTTCTCCAAGCAAAACATGTGAAAATTGCTTTCAATGAATCCGAGCTGATATATGGGACCCTGCCCATTTGAAAAGGTGGTGGTGTGTGTCAGAGTGAAATAGCCTTTAATTTGTCCCTTAATCTTCCAATCTGATTTGTCATTCTTTCTATTAAAGGGATTGAACATGACTAGAATTCTAACTCTGTTTTTTTCATGACCAAGTCCTTTCTATTTTCCCTTTGTATTCATAAGTATAATCTGTCCATTAGCATGGAAATAAAGGAATTCACTTTGAAAGGGGCTCGGGTGGGGGGGGAATAGGAAGGGAATGTCCCGATTAAATATTCATTGTACTTTTAGCAACAAGTGCACCATGAGATAAAGCTATTTAACAACAACAAACAAATTGCATTCACATAGTGCCTTCCACGTAGGGGAGGGCATCTCACGGTCAAGTGGATATCCAAAAGCAAGGGAGTGAGAACGCTGGTAAGGCGTTAGTAGATGTTAGTTACTACTTAAAACAACAGTGATAGTGGTAAATTAGCATCCATTACACCTTTCTGCAAACTAAATTTACCTATTTAATAATGTATAGTTAGCAAGTTTTATATGTTACATCGATCATTATATCTATAGTTATTGCAGAGGATTCTGGTTAACCGGGAGCTGGTTGGACTGTGTTTGGGACAGTTTAACATTTGAATGAATTCTGCTCATGTTGGGCAGATTTTGTGGGCTCTTTCTCCAGCCTTATAATGTTTTGGAAACTTCTGTACAAAATTATGGATTACTGCTAATGTGTTTCAGGGCCTTTGTCAAACTAAAGGTCAGAGCAAACCTCTTGTTCACTCACTGTTTCTTATGAGCGCTAAAATCAAGTGTTGCTGAAAAATATTAATCTCATATTGTACAGCGCTCCCAGGCACTGGCGCCACACAGTAAAGGATGTAATGAGTTCAAAGTCCCAATGTCGGCTTGAACCTACACCTTGTGAGTCAAAGGCAAGGGTGTTACCAATTGAGCCAAGCTGACACACATTATTCAAATTTAAGTGTATTCTACTTAATTGTATCATAATTCTAAATGTTTTGTATTTATCTGCAGCTACTGATGTCTCTCAATTAATTTTTTTGTTGCATTAAAACTACCAGCAAGTCGAGGGCTGGATATTTTGAGCAGGGTTTTTCCTCAGATGATGCCATAACAATCATTTAATGATATCTTGAACAGGACTTCTGGCCTGAGGTCAACATTGGACTAGTTAGTTCACAGCATCACTGAAAAACCTCATGATGTCAATTAATGCATAGCATGTGCTTATTGCATTCTTTATGCTGGGTTTTTTTTTCCAACAGTGTTTTTTAAATCTTACAGATTGGTATTCCTCTAACCATTGCTAAGCCACTGGTTAGAGGAATACCAATCTGTAAGATTTAATCTATTAAGCATCAATCACGAAATATAACTTTTTTTGTTACTTGTTTATAATGGGAAAAGATCATTGAATGTTAAATGATTGCACTATACTGTGATTCATTATTTTTCTTCTTGGAACACTGATGCTTTCCCACACAATCATGCATCATGCACAAACTTAGATATTCTGCTTGCCATATGTTCATTGAGATCAGCAAAAATATTTAACAGCAGAGCTGCGAGCATTATATCACAGTTAATTCAATGAAAAAGTACAAATAATAGTCACCTCATGTTTTAGTCTTTCGTTATGCAGCTTACTGCTTCCTCAGTTATCCCCAAAGCGTTCATTTTAGCCACAAGTCACTTGTAAGAGACGATTAAAAGCCTTCTGCAAGTACAAATTATATGCAGTGCCAAACATATTACCTTCATCCACTTACTTTCTGTTTGATCTTCAAAAAATTCAATAATTTAGTTATGTCTGATGTGCGTTTGATAAAGTTTCTTTGGGTTTGATTTACTACCTTTTCCAAAATGATGTTAAATTCCTTTAAAATGTATTCCCACAACTTTCACTTTGTAAATGTCAAGCTAATAGGCCAGTCTTTGCAAAAAAATATGCATTTGATCTTTTTTGAAATCACAGTAACTGTTTTCCAGTATTCTGATACAATCAGTGGCCAATGAACCTTGGGTAAGATATGAAAGTCCCCATTTCTGCTCTGATTGCCATGATAATGCTGGGAAACAGT
Organism: Callorhinchus milii; assembly: GCF_018977255.1. Classification (NCBI taxonomy): domain Eukaryota; kingdom Metazoa; phylum Chordata; class Chondrichthyes; order Chimaeriformes; family Callorhinchidae; genus Callorhinchus; species Callorhinchus milii. The sequence continues at coordinate 13,609,937 of NW_024704752.1, read as the reverse complement.
CAACCTAGACCTGCTCATTTCTAAACCTGTCTGCTTTCTTAATCAGAATGTAATCATACACCACTATATTTCCATGAAAACACATTTCCCTCTCGCTCCCCTATTCATTTACTGGATTGGGAATATATTGGAGGAAAATGTTCAAATGTTAGCTTTTAAAACCAGCTTACCCTCATCCTGAAAGTGTCTGTCTTAAGAGTTGCAAGACACTAGCCTGCATTAAGGGTACAAATGTCCTTTGCTGTGAAAACAACCACTTTTTGTTGCTTTTGACGCCCATTACAATTAGGTTTTCTAATCTATTTTCAGCTCTAATTATATTTTCATTCTTGCTTCTTGTGCTATTTTGTATTTTCTAATCTTTTTCATTTTTCCTGTAGTTATTTTAAGTAGGCATGTGAGCTTGCTGAAGGAAATCCCCTGTCTGACTTCAACTCAGCCTAACTCTGCAAACGACTTGTTTTACATACAGGCTTAGAAGGATTCTCAAACACCTCCTCCTCTGAAGGAGGATGACAGATGAGAAGCACAGGTAATCTAGATGGACACATTGCATTTAATGTGGAATGTTAACACAAAACTAGAGGGAATGAGTAACAAAATTAACAAGGTTCAATCAGGATTTGAGATCAGAAGGATTTTATCTTCCACTGAATTATGTATATGCATAATAGACCATTAGCCAAAGTTTTGCGAAGCGAGAAGGATGAACAAGAGGCAATACAGCAATTTACATTGCTGGTGGGGCTATTAGACTGGTAATTATTTTTCTTCTATAAAAGGAGTTTCAGAAGCCTGATTTTTCATGGAAATGTGATCTGCTTTAAAATGCATCAGGAACTTGATAGATTGGAATAACTCATTCGGGACTCTGCTCTTGGTTTACGAGCATCAGTTGTTGCAGGCAACTGCTCTATCCAATGTTACCTTTCATTTATTATGTCAAATTCCAATTTCTCCTGGGGCGGGGGAGGTGCAGGGAACGCAGGCTAATTAGACTGTGACATTGGTCTCTAATATCACAGCAAAGCAGAATTTCTAGTTAGATCATAAGATGTCAATGACTTACAATTTTTAAAATGTTCATCATGACCCATCCAAAATCTCAAAATAATCATTTATTTGTAGTAAAGCAGAGCCTTGGACTCCCATTACAACACTTGTTTAAAACTGGACAAGTTGTTTACATGTGGTAATGTAAATCTCATATTGTTGCTTCATCTCCTGCCAAAGTGCATGATTAACCGACAGTGATGTGTCCTTCTGGCATCTCAGTTGGATAGAGTTGTAGTGCAAAATGCAATTGCCTGCCACACAAATAACATGCAGTTCCTGTATGATAAACAATGTTAGCATGCTGCAGTGTGCCTTGTAAGTAAATATTCCTCATAAGGATTATGTGGTGCAATGGATGATTTGTTACACTCGACAAGTCTGCACAACATTAATTGTCATATGCAACAGATGGATTTGATTGCACAAATATTAATTAAAGCTGTGATCGTATTTCAAACACAAAAACATTGAAGAAAACGTTGGGAGTTGCACAACTAGTCAACCATTCTCTCTCAAGAAAAGACAAAACAAACATGCTAATCTTTGGTTGTAAGCTGGTGAACGGAGTTTCTCCCAGAGTCTTGGCAGACTATGCCCAGGTAAAATTGGTTACTGGCTTCATAGTTAGCCTAGAAATGTACGGCCATTACACTTTACAGCTGTAAAAAGGCATGAAATTCCATAACCACTCTATCAAAAAAAGACCTCGGTCGCATACATGGAAAGCGAACAATTTTCATGGATAGTGAACGCAAGTTCCCAAACTCGTGCCATTCTTCAAAAATATAGAAAGTTACTTAAAATGAACAGTTTTTTTTCCAGATGCAATTTCACTTAATTCCAGCTGTTTAAATAAAGTTGCCTGTAAGGCACATGGCATAATCTTAATTACTCAGCTACCAAACCACTTCATTTTGCTAATTATTCCTCTAGTCATTTATCATCCAAATGGTTTTGGTGCCTTATGAGTTAAACAGACAAAAATCATCGTAATTTGGAAAATGTCCATGAGAAGATCATTTTCACATCAAGTGTGTATAATGTTCACTCAACCACCCTGTGGGAGGACAATTAAAAAGGGAAAAAAGTATGAATTTTAATTGCCACACAAATTAGAAAAAAATAGGCAGCGCATTTCACGCCTCAATTTGGCTTTGGAGGCTGCGAGGCAAGGTTTACAGTAAATCTTTGATTAATTGAGACACAGCAGGAAGGTATCTAAAAAGAAAAGCGCATCTGAAGTTATACGTCACGGCAATTTTGTCCTTCAGCCAAGAAAAATATAATCTCAACTCAAAGAAAGACCATGAACTGACACTCACAGTGCAGCAATTATCTGAATAAATAGAAGTTAATGTTGGAATTGGTGCCTTGCGTTTTTCTCTCTCTTCTTGTTCATTGAATAATTTCTGGCATGAACGTCATATAACAATTCAATTCAGTGAAAGCAATTTCAAATGCAGGAAACAGTGCTGATCATTTTTAATGTCTTTCACTCCAGTGGCAAATGATCAAGCACCACGTTGGGAGTTTAAACGCGCACTCCAATGTACTGCTAGAGGACTAATGAATTGCTGGAGGTGCCATCCTTTGGATGAGATGTAAAATCAAAGTCATGACTGTCTTTTTGGATGGGTGTTAAAGCTCCCATGGCATGAATCGTAAAGAGAAGAGACTTTCTCCTGGTGTCCTTACCAACAATCTCCCAGTTACAATTGTTGGTCATTAACTTCAGGTAAACATCCAATCTGATCGCACTCAAAGTTTGAGTAAGAGCTGGAAATGAGACCAACATCATGGAATATGGATCAGCCATTTACAAAACCTAATTTAGTATTTGGACGATACACAACATTTTTATAGTATCCAGGATGGAATTCCATTTCCTTCACACAGCCTTGAATATTTTCAGTCAACATGATTCATTTTCCAATGTGCTTCCTCAGCATGTTGGAAATGGACACGGTGGCCCTTGAGTTTCATTTTATGACCACAATTCCAATTAGCAAGCATGATGTATGGTTCAAGTGGATTGGCTTGTTTTCATGGGTAATATGCTATTTCTACATAGCATGCTCAGCCAAACTGTGGAACTCATTGTTTTGACTTTAAAATCAAGTCTCTAATGGGTTTTGGCCATTCTGTCGAGTATTTAATGCTCACACATTAAACTTAATCAATGACGAGGAACAAGTAGTATTGTTGCATATTACTGTATAAACCTTAGATTGACGTAGATTACGGGTTCAAGGATCACTGGGGCTTCTTCCTACACTGCTTTTTCTGGCCTGCATCCTTTCCTCTCTCCCAAAGTCCACTACACTGGTTTGGGAGATGTAATTTCCAATGTTCAATCACAAGAAAACAATTCGTAGAAAGCCACATAGACAAGTGCACGTAGTTTGCAACTATTTGACATCACACGACTACATTCAGAAGATCTAAGTGAAACAAACTAACTCATGTTTTGGTTATTAAAAGATCTACCGCATTAACGTTTTCCACATCGCAGTAAATGCATCATAGAACACAATTTGTTATGATATAATATACTGCTTTATTGCACATAAATAAGCCATAAATATTACATTTATCTTGGATAGTAAAGTACAACATTAATTAGATTTTCTATGAGCTTGCCCTCACCATTAAAAAAAAAGCAGCACAAAGCAGTTAATGTTGGTGCAGTTCATATGAAGGGAACGGCAACACTTGTAAATTGTTTTGTACACACAAGAGTATTCGTGCTCAAAGACTATCAGTGTAACACAAGACTCCCAACCTCGGATAGTAAATCTAAATAACGTAAAAAGTTCCCTAAAAGATTTTCTTTTCAATCTTTAGTTACTGAAAAGAAAAAGGACACAGCAATCACCTGGAGATAGACACTCCTTCCCTCCTCCCTCTTATCCCACATTGAACTGCACTATGGCTATGGCTGCACTTTCAGCCACTTCATCCCAAAACTCTGGAACACTGTTCCTCTATCCCACCGCCTTGCCCCTTCCTTCCCCATTTTCAGGTCTCGCCAGAAGACCTTCCTATTCGACCATGCCTATGGTCACCAACCCCGTGGCTCAAAGTCATGCTCCACCACTGTCAAGAGCTCTGGGATGCTACCCTGCGTGAGGGGCGCGATATAAATGCAAGTTGTTCATGTTGATGCAATGTGGAAGGGAAGGTTTACTCACCTCTTTCTTCTTGGAGACAATTGAGTGAGATCTCAAAGAGGAGCAAAGATATAGTCAATCTGAGGAGAAAAGCAAATATGTACATAAATAGCTGCCCCAAAATCAGCAGCAGATACAATGGAACATACTCATGAACAAACTGATACAATCGACCGTTAAAAAATAAGAGATGCTGGTGCCGTTGTAGAAACAATTCAGGTTTAGAAATATTTTGGCAACAGACTGAGCACTATTTCTCATTAGAAAAATAAATCCTTTTAAAACAACTCAGGCTGATGAAAAAATTCAGGGGGAAGTCCACACAACCTCAGACCACCCTCAAACAACAGTTTTGACACAAGACAAAAGTTTAATAGAAGAGTAAGCAGATGGAAGAAAGCAATCACTGTCCCATTGCAAGGAAAGCACAATAAGAGAAGCATTCATTAAAACAAGGGCTAATAGATAAAAGTAGACTCTTTTGTCAAAATTGGAATGAGATAAATCTAGCATTTCCTAACCAATTATTTTGAGCCTAAAGTCTGTCTATCTCCTCTGGAGCAATGTAGTTGCTGTTTGCCATAAGGAATCTTTTGGGGAGGTAATTTAGGACTATGGCTTGAACTCCCCCCCCCCCTCCCCTCCTGCTTCCAAATAAGTATTGGAACTGACTGGATGAGAAACGGGCTTGTTTGCAAAATTGGGCTCCAGTGTTGTTGAAACCAAATATACTTGTTTGTTGGCATTAATAAAACTAGTCAGTTATATTTACAGTTTGGAAAACATTTGACTTTGGGAGTTATAGAGCTGTCATGTCCCATTATCAGCTTCTAAATTCGTGACATGTGTGTGTCTGCTGGCTCAGTGGTAGGGCTCTTGCTTCCTAATCATGGAGTGGTGTAGTTTATTGGTTAGAGCACTTGCCTTACAAGCAAAAGGACCTGGGTTCAATTCCTGGGCAGGGCGAAACATTAGGTAAGTTTCCTTACTCACATGCCTCTGCTTGTAAGTAGGAAACCGGTTGTTAGTCGATTGGCAGATCATTTTTCCGGGGCTAATAATCCCTTAAAAAAATATTTTAATAATAATTTGGTCACTCAATCAACAACTGTTTGTGGAACACTCTGTGTGCAATTGGCTGCCGTGTTTCGCCCACAAAACAGAGTCACTTCACTTTACAGTATAATAATAATCCTTGCATTTGGTATAGTGCTTTTCACGTCTTCTAGATGTCTCAAAGCCCTTCACAGAATATGCTGCAAAGTGAATTGACCATATAATTAGTATATTCTGTGAAGCACTTTGAGACATCTGAACAACATGGCAATGATAATTATTATCGATGGTTAACATTACGACTGGGATAGGAACCTAGTGTAAATTTCAGTTGGGCATCCCATCTGTCATTCACAGATAAAACCATTATAAGATGGGCAGAAAATATATCACCAATGCACAGTATTACCATGCAGCCACAAAGTGAAACTGTAACTGATATACTGTACTTTGGCGTGTAAATGGAATAAACAATTCCAATGATTCAACAGAAGTTCCAAAAATCTTAAACGCATTAGCTCAGAATTGCTTTAAGAGCATTGATTTTATGTGCTCTTTGGAGAAAATTCCCCATTGTAATGAGGCTTACGTGATTAGTTTTTTAACTCCTTGCTATGAATAATTTGCACTAGTTGCCTGTGTGTCATTCCGATTCCAATCAGTGAAGAATTTGAAGAAAGATCTTAAGCAGCATTGAGTCTTACAATTAATCACAAGAATCAAGGGGACAATTGACAGATTGAACCATTGAACTTATGGAGAATGTCACATGTATAATTTGAATGCCACTGAGGTGATTAGGTCAACATACCTTTGTGAATAGTGAACACAAACAAAAAATCTCTAAAGAACCATTGGAAAAAAACTGCCTTATAATGTTACTATCTGATTTGGTTTAATGTTATCAAGATGTTGTTCATTAACCATACATTCTGAACCTTTTCACCATAAATTCTGAGCAATCAGAGTATTTTTTTAATCCAGCTTCAGATGAGAAAGTCATTAGTGTTGACTTGAACACCATGTTGATGACAAACAGCAAAGAGGAAAGTGTTCCATTTGTCAGCACTAAATCCTTTGATTTTAATGATTTTATCAATTCTGTGCGTTAGTGTTAGCTGAACTACGCAATGCATTTTTTCAAGCCATTAACTGAAGCAATTCTGTAAGTAGCGTGGGATTTAACGTTAAATGTAATTAAACAATTTAGCATGTTAAATATTCTCCAACAGAAGGTTGAAAGAGGATTCATTTAGAGAATTCTAAATCAGAAATCAAATTGAAAAGTTTTAAAGTTTGGTATTCAGTGTCCTTTGGATGAAAAGTGTCACGACTTTTTACGGCACTTATCTGTGTGGTTTATCTTCTCACTGTTTATTCTCCTTTCTCCAATCTCATCACTGCACATTCACTGACGTTTTCTGCATGTTAATCCAGCTCCAAGATTCCTATTTATTTGATAGATCTGTTACCCGTTATTTGCAACTTTCCCCAGTTTGGTATTATCAACAAATTTGGATATCTTAGTTTCTGTTCCCACTTTCAAACCATTCTTAGTAATGTATTTCCACCCTGCTGCAGCTCTACTTACAATTTCCATTTGCTCCCATCATCTAGCCAATTTCTGATCCACTTCAGATATTCGCTCCATCTCACAGTGTTCAATTTTACGGATTAATTTACGAGGCACTGTGCCAAAAGCTAGCTAGCCACAATTATAATTAAGAATCAAATATAAACTTACATTTCCATTTTTCTTGGCACTCAGCTGTGCAAGGCTAACAGTGATGAAATTAGCCTTTCCTGAGAAATGATACAGTAGTTTAGCCCAGTATTGCATCATTTTATCCAGTAGACAGGAAGTACTGTTCCAATCAGTGTTTTAAAAATGAGCCTCATTTATACAATGATAAATTAGATTGAATGCACCAAACCCAAAGATTGAAAAAACTCCTTTGAGGTTGAACAGGCCTCCAGCTGAAGCAGTGAATGCTTTAACCCTTTAGGCTGACCCCAAAACTTTGGATACTGCTTCTACTGTGGGCAAACCATTTGTGTACATTTTCAGCTCACACATTGTGACACAAAATACTCATTTTACCAGCAATAAAGCCACTTAAACATCAGGAGTAGTTTTATTACTGTATAATTAATTTTAACCACTGAAATAAAAAAAAACTTTGATGCGGATGAATAGCCTTGCTCCAATATTTCCTACATTTTGTCTTACTTTTATGGTAGGTTATACTGTTCTTACGCTACAGAAATGACTACCTGTGGCAAGCAAGAACTCCATTAATACTCTGGATACAGTGACAGCAGCACTTGTGCAGAAGAAATGGCAAGTTAAATATTATTAACACTAAGCTATACAATTCTCATCAGTTAAAGCAAACCTTACTCCTGCAAATCACTCAGTTGAAAGTGACATTTGCTTAGGTACAGATATTTCTTAATATTTGTTTATTGGAAATGATTACTTGAAGAAAATCTTTTAGTTTCTATGTAAAGTGGGAGCAGGCAGCTGATAATCTCACAATTTTCTAGTGTAAATCTTTTTGAAAGGAGAGTTGAACAAATCAATGACACTTCCAAAAATTGAACTATTTATAATGTTCACGTCGGTTTATTTTAAATCTTCTGATGCAAGGTTAACAAATAGAATTATTTTGATTCGAAGGTGAGTGTTGAATTCCATGATCGGATGAACTGGCTTGAAGGAACGACGAATCCCATTGTAACAAAGTAAATTAACATACAGATTCTAAAGGAAATTGTGACAAAAATAATTATCTCGATTGATATTGATTCAGGGCATTGAGATTCATTTTAATTGTCTGGATTGATTATTCTTTCTTAAAATTGTGTTGATGATGAGAATTCCCTCCTTGCACAGATACCCTGCATTTTAGAGCTGTTATCAATCACTTTGTTTTTCTTCTGCAGTATAAATTGGTCCAAATTAGAGCACAGCAGCATCTATACATGGATCAGGTCCTCATCACATGAATCCTGCCACTGATTTCCTCCTCAAGACCTCTGTTAATGATGAAGACAGTTTTGATATTAATGGTCATTGAGTTCAATAATGAGGAGCAGAAAAGGCAAAGGTTGATTTACCACAAATTACTTTGCAGTCTTGGAAAAGGCAATTAAGACTGCAGCAAATCTGCGATTATTTTAATGTGAATAAGCAGATGTAGAACAAAGAAGAGATTTTATTAATAAGAGGGAAAATGCTGTCAAAGCATTGCAACAGGGGAATTGAAAAGTTGAACGAGATTGAAGTTGAACAGATTCATTTTCAAATACATTTTCCACTTTCAAATGGTTAAAAGGATGGATGTTCTGTTGGGGAACTTTCTCAACGGTATTTACAGTCGAATTTCCATGAATAGGTAGCATAAATACATGGAACTCTCAGTCTGGTTTAGGTGCTCTTAAGCATGGTGATGAGACATGTGTCAGAGACACACGGTACCAGAATTTTACTGGATTGCTGTTGGTCGCTGGAAGCCAATCCAAACTTTTCAATCTGCACAAATGACTGGGGAAAAGGAATAAAAAGTGGAAACTGCGATTTCTTCCAAAATCTGGCTCAAAGAGCAGCAAGAGAAAATTACTGAAGTACAAAGTGTAAGTTATGTCATGTTGCATAGTCTGCATTAATTCAGAGGAAGCACATCCACCAAAAGCATGATCAAGGCCTAAAATCAGAATTATTTTCTTAACCAAGCTACTAATTCTGGTTATTTAAATTAAGAGCATTATTTTGCCAGCCAACTGTGCACTCTTACTGGTGCACTAAGCTCCCTTATTATCAGCATGGATTGCTAATCACCCCCTGGTGAGCCAGTCCATCTGCTTTTTGTGACATGGATAGATCTGAGACTTCTGGTTAATAAAGAGACTGCGTACAACACTGCAAGTGAATTGCCATCAATTAAGTAACTTGAATGTACAGTGGAATTTGCAACAGTTCAGAAATCTTCAAGAATACAAGCAGATAGAAACAAGAGTAATCATTCAGCCTGTCGAGCCTGTTCTACCATTTTATTAGATACTGCAACTCAATATTAACGTACCACCTTTTTCCAATATCGCTTAATATTCCTTTTTTTGACAAATATGCATATGCTTCCCTCTCAAATATTTCTATTGACTTGGTATCTATAACCTCTTGGGTTAGTAAATTCCATGAATTCCCCATTTCCACTTCCTTTTGCATATAAAACAAAATCTAATTTCACTCTTAAATGGTTCAGCTCCAATTTTAAGATTATACCGTCTTGTTCTGGGATTCCCTACCATTCCCTACAAAGGGAAACATCTATGCATATGGGAAACTCTCAGTCTGGTTCGTAAACTCTTAAGCATGGCAATAGGTTTACCGTACACCTGGCGGATAAAAAAAGTTATAGCAATAATGGGTGCGATTCTCCAATCATGAGTAAACTTATGGAGTTTGCCGGCCAATAACATTATACTCCCTGCCTTGTGTAAAATATATGCAATATAAAAGATGAAAGTATAAGGACATGTCCATTAAAAACTCGCAACACTGAGATACCAACCAAAGAGTGTTCTTGGATAACGATTTTCATAAATGTACCAATATTTATATCGTTAATGAGAAATTGTTGTGTTTCAAGTGACCCAGAGACCTTTTCCTCTGATAATTAACAGTGGTACATTATCGAATGGAGAGGATTTCCCGAGACCTGGAGAGGCTCCACTTACTTTATCATTTGGATTGACTTGGGAGCTGATCCAGAGCTATTCAACTGAAGGAATACCTATTATTAGTTAGATATTGCTACTTGCTTCCTGGCAAATTGCTTTCTGAGGTCAAGCAGCCTCCAGGCTGGACCAAAGTGTTTGCCCTGAATAAAGTAAATGGAGCTCCACGTCTGAAGCTTCTCACCAGTCATGACATCACCAGAGTGGCCAAGCAGAGCATGTCCTGGGGATACATGAAGCTTTCTAGTAAAAAGTTATAAAAAAAATTTATAAGCACATAACTTTCTCCTCGATCTACGGGGAGTACTTTGATCAGAAAAAAAAACTCCCCCAAGAGTTTCCTGTCTCTTTTTATATCTTAAAGATCTCAGTAGCTGTAAAGCTGTGCATCAAGCCTGGCGAACAGCCAATGTGATCGTGACATTCAGAAAAGGAACCAGTCATGAATTGCAGAATTATGAGCCAGTTAACTGAACATCAGCAGTTGGGGGGAAAAAAATGCTCCAGAGCATTTCACAGGCCTCCATTAACGTTTATCTTAAGTGTCTGGAGACGACAAGGAGAAGTCAGCATGGCTGCAGAAGCTGTAGGTCATGGATCATGAATCCGTTGCAATTCCATAAGGAGGTAACTAAATTAGTGAAGGCAAGCTCTTCTAGTGAACATACAATTTACTGGGATTTTCATAATGCTTTTGCAAAAGTTTGTGTCTGAAACTTCTGAAGGTGATAAAGGTGCATATAGTTTAATAGAAGGTTATGAGATCGGATGAGCTGAAGGTCCTTTTTCATCCAGACCAATCTTGTGATCCAATAGTAATGAGAGATTGGCTTTGCGAGAGAAAGGACATAGTGGTGATCAATGAGCAAAGCTTGGTCTGAGGGATGGCAATAGCGCCTGATGGATTTCCACAAGGTGGCTTATGTGGAGGGTTAATTTCTCGCTGGCAAGAGCAAGTTTTCTAAGCAGAAAGTTTCACAATTGAACATTCTTCTCCCCTATCCATATTTTTACACATTACTCATGCATTACTTATATAGCACTACTCATGTATTAGGAAACCTGAAGCTTTGTACACATTTCACATTGGGCCACCTCAAACTGAAATTAAAATAACTAAAATAATTTTAATGTGTTTACCATGGGCTAAAAATTGCAAGTGGTACATTTCCTGTGAAGAGCAAATTAAAATAACACTGTGCATTGGAATTACACTTTTCAATGTGCAGCAAAAGTAGAAAGATGACACATAGTGCAACTTCTTGCTTTGAAACTTACAGCAGTGTGTTGGATACTGGATATTGTTCTGTGCTGTGGCTCTCATTCCGCATTAAAAGAAAAGCTGTGTTCTTGGATGATGTTCTTTCAGGAAAATGCCCACATTAATTCATTCAGATATTTCCTGAGCCCTGAATCTTTTTACTGGTGATGTTCACAATATGAGTGATTTTTTATAAAATATATGGTTTATTTTTATGAGTGAAGAATACAGATTCGAATATATGTAGCTGCAAAGCAAGAGAAACTCAAAGGTTTGAAACTTTTCAAAGAAATCTGTTAATTTGGGATGTCTTATACAAATTTATTCATTTTAAAGGCTTCTTTCAAAGTAAGTATTAAACAAAAAAAAACTCCACTTACAGACATATCCTTGGATCTTTGAAAAAAAACATTAAAACCTTATAATGCCATTCCTAGGCAACTCTCACAGTTTTTACTTGCCATTTGGAATAATTGCAATTATCCAGTGAAGGATTAATGAAGAACTCAGAGCTTTAATTGGAGATTTTGTGAAGCAGTAACACACTGGTCGCACACCATCTTAAAGTATGGTTTGCATCCTTGCTGAACTAATTATGCCACATCCCATAGATTCACTCCCGCTAAATTGATGTAAGAACCATCCTCTAAGCAAATTCTAAAATGTCTCATTCTTCATCCTTGAATGATTACAATCGAAAAACAAGAAAGCACCAGTCAAATTAATTTCTAAGTGAAATAGGTACCATTTTTTAAATAACTGACCAATAAGAGTAAATTTTCCTTTGGGTGAAAACACCTCATGTTTCAACCATTTAAGGAGGTTGTTGCAATCTTTACTCTGCATCTGAGGTAACCTAAAGGAAGAGTAAGGAAGCTACAAAGCAATTAGAAGCAATGAAGAGCATCTCTCCAATGCACTAGTAGTCTTTGGAGAGAGAAGCAAATTCAAGTTCTTGCGCTGTGTACTTGTTCTGCATTCAAGAAGCCGGTTATAGAAGTCTCTGGGTGCCTAACTGTATTTATTCTTCGACAAAACAAGATTCCTTTAAACTCATTTTGTTTTCATTATTGAATTCATGAAGTTGAGGTGAATGGAAATTCAAAAGAAATTAATACAATTTTAAACTCTGAATTTTAAATCTTCCCCAAACTGAAATTACAGTACTTAAAGTGAATGTTTGTGTATACTAATGGTTTACTACTGTAGGCAATCTCTCCAACCCTGTGTGATTGAAATGCAAGATTTCAGTATTAATTTTAAGACATTATGCTACCCTTGAGCATGTGAAATTCCCTGGCCTGAATCTCTAAGTGTTGCAAATCCTTCATTCTTTAGGAATTATAGGTAATGCAGATTTTACAAATTAACGTGAGCAGTACAACAGCTTAAATTTCGGAAATGTTGGTCTGATGTCAGGAGAGTCGTGGATGCTGATATAGGTGTGATTTGATGATCATCAGTGTTAGTTGCAGTTGTGGTTATATTTAGGCAGACATGCCAGAGCAATGTAGAATAATAATACATATTAATCCTTGCACCTTATTGTGTCGGAAGGACATCTCAAAGCACTTCACGCGGTTTACTGTGAAATGGAGTGACAGTGTATTTGCAGGCAAACGCAGCAGCCAGTTGCGCACAGCAATGTCACACTAACAGCATGAAATGAATGACCAGTTTTATTTGCGGGATTGTTGGCCAAGACATTGGGAGAAAATCCCTTCTCTTTTCAAATAGTGCAATGGGATCTTTAAAGTCCGCCTGAACAGGCAGACGGGACCTCAGGTTAACGTCTCATCTGAAGGATGGATAGTTTCAATTTTGGGAACAATAGTCCGACAAAACATCAGGTAAAATTAATTCTGCTAAAACACCATTACTTTTTTTTAAATGCTTTTGAAATAGAAAGTCTTTGCAAGTCAAAGGAACAAGCCAAACTGGACAGTAGACTTGCAAATTATGCCATATTTGGAATATTACGAAAATATACTACCATCCTAATTTCAAATGGATATTTAGGTAATGGGAGGGATTTCAGAGGAGAGTAACAAAACAATCCAGAAATGTTTGCCTTCTATTGATGAGGAAAGGACTGAGGGGAGACATCTTCAAAATGCACCTGGAGACCAAGGCTAACTTTCTTTCACAAATTTGAAAACTTCCTTTCAGTCACCTCAAGGTCTCCTTTTTTCCTACCAAGAACACAGCAAACTCCAGAGACTTGGTATTATATTCATGCTTTGTTTCACCATCTGATCATATCCCATCAGATCTGCTTACATTTCCTGTTTTTATTAAGGCTTTGATCAGATTGCTACAGGAAGTAATTATTTTTAAAATTAAAGTTACTGGGTCAATGGGTTCCATTAGGATGCAAGCTGCATTTGTTTATTCATGCAAATACACAAATAAGTAAATATTTGAAAGAAGAAATGTTTCCATAAACTCAGTCTGAAGTTTATGGAAAAGTTTCATGCCTTGAGGTTCTTAGAAACAGTATTGTTTCAGTATGTGAGGCTTTTTGTGCATAGAAACAAGATATATCTGGTGGTAGAAGCATTATTCTGTGCCACAAAGCTTGTATTGCCTGGAAAGAGATGCTAATGGGAATGATTGTGTGTCATTGCATACTTTGTGGGAGCTGTTGGTAAGTGCCTCACACTAACACCATCTGTATGGACTTTAAGTAATCCCATTTAAAAATCAATCAAGTCCAATGGGGATCATACCATGACTTCAGGGACTCAAACCCCATTAGAAAAATAGACACAGTAGATATTCTAAACAAAATGGTTTCACTTTTCTTAGACCAAAATATATTCATTATCTCATAATAATATTAATTCCAGGAATAAGACCCAATTACTTTCTTCGACTTCATATCGCATTCCAACGATTTGAAGATGTTTCGATCACCCGTGGGATATCGAGATTTCGCTCCTAAACCCATAACACAAGCAATGTAAGCTCCCTAATACTGGACTACCACAGTAGCAAATCCATCACTGGTCAAACTTGAAGTGCGTTTCAAAAAANTTCTGCAAACAATAGTTTTCGAGATAGATTTTTTAAGAAATACTCTATTTGAGGAGTTTTCAGTTTATAGCAGTAGGAAAGTAATACATGGCTGAATGTCAATAGATTTTTTTTTGTTTGGTGAGCACCACAGCTCAGCATGAAAGGCATGAGAGTAGCACCACCATCTTCCTGCCATAGCACAAAAACACACCTCTTCCCAATAAGCGGTAAATCTCAAAATTCCAAATAATCGAATTAATCCCTTAAGCATTTAAATTGACGTTCTGATTAGGAACTAATATAAATTTGATGAAGCACTTGCAAATATACAATCAGGACCATTATGTACCATGTCTAAACACATGATCAGCTTGGCTCAGTTGGCGATAGCCCCCTGCCTTGATCGACAAATAACAAGAAGTACTTGCATTTATATAGCACCGCTTAAGTAGGGGAAAGTCTCAAAGCACTACACAGAAACGATGCTGTACACAGATATGCGTGCACATGCACACACAAGAATACTGTGTTTGAAAGAAGATAATGCCATGCTGACCCATTCATCAGTTGCTTTGTCAGTTTCCCACACAGCACAAAAAACACAGTGGAGCCACTCTACAGCTGTCGCCTGACCCACTTTCAGAAATTCAGGATTGAGATGGCACATGTTTAGGGAATAACTATTCTTTATGGAGAAAATAAACAGCTGAATCCCGGGCTATGACATCAGGGTTCCTAACGCTTGAGTGCTATTTAGCTGGGTCAGGAGTTGCAGGGTTTAGCAACAGGGAACAGAAGTTGAGGGGTTGTTGAGAGTGTTTTCCAGTATTCTAGTTGACATATAGATTCCCCCTTATGAATCCTTAAAGAGACTGAATGTTGGAGAATCAACATGTGAAACTGTATGAACCACACAGTTTAAGATACTTCATTTCAGTTACACATTTATTCCACCAGATTTGATTTTACTTGTCGATTTAAACTGAAAATAATTGTTATTAATCTTTGATGAGTGAATGTTGTTGTAGTTTCACGTGTTATAAATTCTTCTGTGGCAGAATACAGTGGTAAATCCTTACAGTACAACAATACAAATTTATATAACGTCTTTCACGTTGGGAAGACGTCTGCATACTTCATTTGTTTGCCAATGTTGCCTGTCATTATTGCCTCTTTCTTATTTACTAATGGACTTCATCAATGTTTGTATATTTCCAAATCGTTGGCTTTTGTTACAAAAGTACTTTCTGCTACTCTAAGGTTGATAGCTTGTTTGTTATCCAAGATCAAACAGTGTAAATTGACAATAAACAAAGAGATGCTAAGCAGCATTTCTAAACTGACTTTGAATTACCAGAAGCCATCCTGGAGCTATACGGGGATACAATTCTGGTGGAAACGTGTGCGAGTGGGCAACAGGCAAGAACAGGATTGAACTCAATGGTGATGATCCCACAAAGAGGGGAGAGAGCGAGGGGTAAAACTGCCACACGTTATAATCCAGGTGCATTTACAAAGAGCGACTCCTTGGGGGAGAGTGGGGGAGTATTTGAAGTCCGGAATCTTGTAAGTTTCGATGGGATAAATATTATCTCCACCCCTACAGTCCAATTTTGCACACATAGGAAGTCCATGGTCAGGCATGAAAGACATTCTGAAACCCAATAACAACAGCCAACAGAGTTGTGGATTTAGAGTGGCAAAATCATGTAGTTATAGGGTTAAATCACAATGGTCCTGTGACTTTGATATAAACAAATCACATTAAATGCAAAGGTTTTTCAAAGTGTGCAGAGTTGGTAGTCATCAAATCATCTGACATTGTGACAACCTAAGCTTGGAGCTGAAATGAATGCAATGCACTTTGTGCAGCTGGTGCTCTTATTTGAAGACACCATTGGGATCATGAAGTTACTCTCAGAGGACATAAAGCGATTCGTGCTCCGAGAGGCTTGGCATTCTAATCTTCAAGTCATCAGCTGTATAATCTGTCCTATGGACTGGTGGGACACTAATTCTCAGTCCATTAGAACAGAATGCCTTCAATGTGCTGAAGGGCTGTGCATCATGCAGTCAAAATAGTAGATTCCCAAATATGAACATAAATACAATCTACTCAGGAACATACATAACCAGAAAGCATTAATGAGGTCAATCTGGTCAACCCCGATAGAGATTCCCAATTCCCCACTTCACTTTATTTAATGTAGAAAGTAAAATTTGGGAAGCTTATCATTGCTACAGTACAGTACATTGCTCACTCAAACTGCAATGATTCTCAATCCACAACACTGGTGTATTACGTAACTCCTTTTTCTCATACTCCAATACTCCAAACATAAAACCACAACAGCAGTTACCTTCATTGGCTCTTTCTTAATTAGCTTTTGATTCTTAAAGGCATTTCCTACGCAAACTGCCCCCGTTGCAGATTTGTTTAATCCTCTTTTTAAATCTAAGGTGCAGTGTAACAACAAATTGAAACTTTCTTGAATTTAGAAACTGCTAATAATCCTAATAATCCAGGTATTTATTGGTGAAAATTGATAACAGACAACTTTAGTTGTCTTTAGCAGGAAGCTATTTGACTATGTGGCTCCACAGCCAAACACAACTCTTTTCTCTCTCAACATGATCACCAAACAGCAAGGGTTACTCAACAGCAATCAAGAGCAAGAGTCTTTATTTAATATTTATTTTCCCTGCACAGAAATACACTCATCGTCACCCCAGCTGTGAGAAGTGAACTTTGCACAGGTCAAACATCAACCATCTATGCACTCTGCAACCATATTTTATGAATCAAAAGCACAGAGGATGGTACCCACGGAGCTACCACAGAGATTTTCTGCTTTATTTTACAGGTTATTCTATTTTTAGCTGGAGTTAAAGGGAGTTTTGTTGCAACAATTTGACTTTGATGTGCTGATAAGAAGACCTGATTGAGCTAATGTTGTTCTGATTAGCAGACACACCGTTGCAAACATGGTCCCCAGCAAATTGCATGAACTGTGCATGTAGAAAATTTAATTGACCTGTGAAAAATTTGAACGACCAATAAATGGCATCAAGGCTCTGAAAAAAAATTAATAATCAGAGCACGATAGAACTCCTCTGGTAATAAATGTAAGAAACAGCACTGCACCACTTCAATAAGCTTAACAAGTTCTGCATCCTAGCAGCAAATGACAGCAGAAAGGTGAATTTTCGATCACAAGAATTTTAATTAAAAACATGAGTTTACTGGAATAATTTGATATGCTTTCAGACAATGACTGTACTGTGCCCAGTTACATCTCTTGCGCTGCTAAATAAACTGGATTTGCACAAGAATAATAAATGGGTGACTGCAACCAAATATTGAACTAAAATCTAAATACAAAAATATGGCTCAAGTTTACTCAATTGTAGCTCATGGCTCAATTAGGACAGGTTACACAAAGGCTAAAATAAGGCACTCACCAAGCAAATTCATGAGGTGAGAAGTTGAATGAGATTCACTGTGTGGGTGTACAGTAAATCTTTTACACTTTTCATGCAGTTTGAAAGTTGCTAAAAATCAGAGGATTTTAAGACAACAACTTGCATTATTATAGCGCGTAGAATAACAGAGATGTTATCTTTCACATAGGATAACCTCTCAAAGTGCAGTATAGTGGTGGGGTTGGTTGGCAAGCAAGGGATAAGGGATCATTTTAAGAATTATTCTGGTAAGTGACCTGAAACTCTGATAGAATGCAACTATTGTTCCAAGGGCAAGAGTATATTACATCACTTCTTCTTCCAAGAAAACTGTCAGTTCAGTGTTGTGTTACTTATGTTTGACTTGAGAAGTAACTCTGTGATGTATTGGTGAAATACGCTACTGAACATGCTTTGATTATTCTAAAATGTAAACCACAGACAAGCAAATTAGCTTTAATAATAATAATAAAAATAATAAAGCTTTAAGCATTAAAATTCTTTTGGCTCGGCAGCCATAACAGACAACTTCAAATTGTCACCCAATCAAAAATACTGCTGGATCATCCTTTCAAGAAGTTTGCTGTTGGTGAAAATTCAAAATGAGGAGTATTAGCACTAGAAAAATGTTTTGCAGCCAAAGTCACTGTCACTCTCTCAGACTGGGCTGAGTATAGCAGGTAATGCATTGGAGTTTAAAGTTTTTTTTCACTAAACAGGCAACATAGCTTTAACTTCAATATGCGACATTCTACAGCATTGCTGGGAAAACCACTGTTCATTCTCTTGAGTAAGGTTATCTTAGGAGCAAACCTGAGGTCCAAGGATGATTGAGCTCACTGTTAAAAAAAAAAGCGACTGCAATGGTAAATTTTAAAAATAATCAGATAAATCTCCTTTAAATCAATGTCTTAAGAGAAAAAAAACTGGGAGAAACAGAAGTAAAGTTGTTACTTTGTGTTTCATCTGGACAGGAATAAACTTCTTAGAAGGAAATTCTGAATGTAAGCAGCTTTAGCCCAGATACAGAAACATGGCTCTACAGTCCATTAAGGCTTAAAACGAGCAGAAATCAGATTATGCTCATGTGATCTCTGTATAATCTTTCTTTATTAGACGAGTTTAAAACCAGATTAATTTCAGGATTGACCAAAATATTATTGCTTCTTATTACCACAGAAACAATTTCTAAAGATGGAAACCAGTTTAAACTCTGATTAATTTACATGCTCCTCGATTCCCAGTCCCCTTTTATTATAGCTTAGTGCAGAATATTACTGTTCATATGTTGATTATAATGTCATAATACATCCACTTTGCTAAATAAATCTATCCCAGAATTTTAAGGGAAGTGTATTAAGATGTGTATTCAAAGACCCCGGGGAACTTAATAAAGTCCAGAGTTGCCCTGTTCTGCATTTATTGTAGCCACAATGCCTTTAAGTAAAGTCTAAAACTTCACTGCATCTGTTATATATTTGTGGGTTTGTAATCTTTAGTATTTATTGTTTTCATAAAATGTTAAGAATACATTGCCTGGTGCAGATGCAGTTGGATTGCTCACCACATCATCACTTACTGCTACTAGGATCTTCATGCATCAGGCAAAACACAAAAGCACAGTAAAAAAAAGATCCTGCGATACAATTCTGGCAAACAACAGCAGTAAGCAATAATGTACACACAAAGTACATTGTTCATTTTAAGTGTATCTTTGAAATGTATTATACATTACAGTTATACAAACAACAAGACGGCCTCTGAACAATTGAAGACATATACATTCGACTCTTTCAAGCCTTTTAAACCTCGCTGTTCATGCTTACTTTGAGACCCACTATTTTAGTTCAGCACATTTCCCGAGGCACAGTTCTATATATTTAGCTGGATTTTCATGATCTCATTGCTGATAATGCAATAATGCAAAGAGTATAATAGTTTCTGGTACCAAAATCTGAAAGGTTCTGCTCTGTTCTCAAACTACCAGAAAGGATTTAGGTCAGTTATATTGGTTGTGTTTTAACTCATACTCCTTCTACATTAAATATCTTGAACTCCAATGTGTATTGGAGTTATAAATGGTTGCTGTTTATCTGCTCTCTTTCCCCCATCACTGTCCAGTTTCAATACACTGTACTTGCAATCCTCCCTTGCATGGATTCGTATCATTTTTTAAATAGGATTATTTCTTCCTTTATTTACTTTGCTGCTCCATTCTATCACCCTTTTTTTTTAAAGTCATGTGCTTCTGTTCAATATCTTTATTTAGTGGATTCAGGCTTGTTCTGTATTTTTAATCTTTATTAATGTTTCACTTTCCTTTGTCCAGTTTTTTAAAAGTATTTCCTACAATTGGGTTTCGTCTCCACTATATTTTCTCTTGTTCGTACTGTTGGAACTATTCACTTTGCCATCCTGTATATTACAAAACCCTTCTTCAAAAATCTAAATCAGTGGGATTGTGTGAAAAAATGTTTTCCTATAGCCTTCATGTAGCTTTACTTTGTTTCTTGAGTCTGCTATAGTAGAATGATGACCTTACTGTTTATGCTGTCAATTTTCCACTCCCTAAATTAACCTCCATAACACACAGCACACAGTCATGTGTGCAATATCCTTAGCAACTAGTTCTCCCGCAAGACAAAAGAGAATTGAAGAAAAGCAATTCACCAAGTTGGAAGAGATTTGGGGTTGGGAGTTCCAGAGAGTTGAGGCACAGCGGCTGAAAACTCAGTCGGCGGTGATGAGAACAAAAATTGTGAGGGTTGCGTCATCGACCCGAATTTGCAAGCAGAGGGAATAGCAAGAGAGTGAGCCTAGAGGGAAGTGATCATTTTTCAATAAAGCTGGATTATGTGTGCAGTGCAGTGTGTGAGAAATTTGGTGCAAAATGATTTGGGTCTATCTCCAATTGTTTTGGCTTAACTTGTGAATCATCATTCTCTTTTTTAAGTTTCCTCTAAGGTCATTTTCTGCTTTGTGACCGCTGTCAGTTTTCATATTTGACTCAGACCATCTTTCATTCCATCTGTATTAGATCTTGAATATTTGCCAGGCAAGGACTAGTCTGGACAAAGTATTGGGGTAAGCATTACAAAAT
This sequence comes from Callorhinchus milii, assembly GCF_018977255.1. Taxonomy (NCBI): domain Eukaryota; kingdom Metazoa; phylum Chordata; class Chondrichthyes; order Chimaeriformes; family Callorhinchidae; genus Callorhinchus; species Callorhinchus milii. The sequence goes on along the minus strand of NW_024704752.1, from coordinate 13,589,074 downwards.
AAAGTCACCATCTGTGCCTTGAAAAAAGTGAAGGTCCAAGGTCACAGAAGGATAAAATAGGCACAATTCAAAGCATGTCACTTTGTGGTGTGATGGGGGAAGCCAGTTGACTACTTCAATTCTGCTCCTAGTTCAGCACATCAGAGTGAATGGTACAGGAAGCTGCCGACATGCACGCAACTCATTCCTACCCTGTACCACACAGATCAGAGTAGATTAGGTGATGCTGAGATCTACCATTCACTGCTCCCTATTTTCTCTGCAGTTAATTTAACCTATTGTCAATTACCCATTGCTCATGTTGAAAATTGCAGGGAAAATTGTGCAAACAGATGATCAGTGTTGAAGTGAACATTTAGAGGTGACTCATTTGAGCCCAGAGGTACATTCGTTGCATTGGCAGGAAGATGGATAATGACCTAAACCAGATTGAGAACCACAGACCCTATAATCTCTTAATTCACCCCGACCATCTGGTATTAATGCTTTTTTGGAAAGGGGTGATCATTAAGGAAAGTTTTTAAACAATTAAACACATGAAATAAAATCATAATGTCCCTAAACAGCGATGAGCTAAATATCCCAATGAATTACATTTGATAGTCTCTGTACAAATGGGAGTTTCTTTCATCATTTCAAATTTACTGCCAGGCAAAGTGTCCATTTAACAGATTGCTGCCTGAGGTTACAGAACTACTGCTGTTAATGTAAAAGAAACCAAACTTCAGTGACTGTCAGAGGAGGAGGACAAAACCATTGATCTGCGGCAGTAATTAAGACTCAAGTAACCATGAAAACAGTTGTTATTCCTTACAGAATATCACAGACTAAGTACCAGTGTAAACATTTTGGAGCAGATGTTTAACAGCTCTAATTATTTAGTTTGAAGACAACAAAAATCTGATTAGCACGGAATGTAATTGAAGGCGTGACTCACTCCTCTCCCCCTCCCCCAAAAGACCTTAAGCACAAATTGGAGTGCATTGTGTTTTTGCAGCCACATCAATCCATACAGGCTTCATGTATGCCCTCATGTATGAATAAGGTTATACTTTCAGGGGGTTATGAACACTTATTTTTAAAAACAATAATTTAATGTTCCCTTGTTTCTCAGTTGCTCAGATTAATTTTTAAAAATTGTATTTAAATAATTGCAGAACTGGTTTACTAATCCAGCCAATCTTTCCTCTGTTCACCCCGGCCTGCAGTAGCTGGAGGACAGATATCCATCTGTAAACTGAGGTTTTCAAATATACAATAAATTTGTTTAATTTATGAATTACAATCAGAAGCCAGACCAGAAGAACATTTACTGTCTGAGATAACATATGTTTTACAGTAGTTTTACGTTACAGCATATTCTGTGAAGCGCTTTGAGACGCTTCACAGAAGGATTATTATTATTTTAGTTTACAGCAAGTCCCAGTATTTTACAATTGAACAATGATCAATTTGTGAATACAATTAGCACATGTACTCTCTCTGTTCTCCTCTGATCCTGATACACATGTCTGCTCTGTATAAAGACACGTTTCCAGCCTAAATTTTCTATTCTTACTTTCCATTTCTAGCATTTGCATCCTTTGGTTTAAGGGAGCAATGAGCAGTTTTTTAAAGGGTCATTACATTTATTAACAACAAAGAGCATTTACATAGTGGACTTCACGTAGTGTCTCAGTGCGCTTAAACAGAGTGAGTTAAAGTTGAGATGGATTGATTCAATCTGTTGAATTAACTCAGAGCCAGAATTGGTCCTCTACAGCATTGTATCTGCCCTTGATACAAGTATGAAGTTTATTGCTGCATTCGAAAGAATGTCAAAATGTCAGAAGACTAATTCTACATTCCCTTTTTCAACAGTTAGTTAACTGCCTTAGGTTTGAGGTTTAAGAGTCACCTTCATCAAGCCCTGAAGATATCTGATTTCAGTTAGGATTGATCTGCAGAGATTTTCCCCAGTAGATACTCCACAATTGACCAGACTAATGAACTAGGCACCAGGACAGATCAGTTAAGGTCTTCAAAAATTGTTCTTCTCCTGATTAATGATCCAAATTGCCTCAATTTATTGGCCTGTTAAGCAAAATCTTTTTCAAATTATTTAGTTGCACAAAACAACTGTGTTTCTTAAGCCAAATGTTTTTTTTGAAAGCTCAAGAGAAATTTTGTTTTACCCCCACATTTGTGCAGTGCTCCTTTATTGAGAGAAACTTAAATTCTGATCAAATGTGAACAACAAACTGGATGTGAATATACTTCAAATTATACTGAGCATGTTTCAAAAACTAGTTTCGGAAACATTTAAACATGCAGAAAATGGAAACAATGTTAGCACAGTGAACCCAGTACAGTTTAGACTTCAGTCATCTTAGATTTATAGGAACATTTATAGTGATCAAAATGGTTCGGTTCGCAGCACTTACAGTGAGCACTGTACAGACCGCAACATTTTCCAATTGAAAGAAAAAATAGAACGGGAATATCTTTTCACCACACCTATGGACTTCAATACTGTTGAATCTTTAGTGAATTACCATCGTTGTTTGACATTCCTGAAATCATATGATTCACACGGGTAAACCAGGAGTCAATAAAAAGGAATTGGGACCAGTAAGTGAAACTGGAGAGTTAGTGTGGCTCCAATGCATTTGTTTCCTTTTATAGCCAAAAAGCAGAGGCTTAGATTACAAGCCACAATACATTTCTGTGCAGGAGCAGTCAAGCAATATAATTTGATATTGGACAAGTTAATGATGTGAATCACTACATCGATATTCCCACTACATGCTGCGACTAGATCAGTTATGAATGCATTCCTCTTTGCTGCTTCATGTCCATTGCTGATCCCAATGTCTTATCCCTGTGCTGCTGTATCATTTATTGAAAGGTAACTAACAAATGAGTTGAGGTGGTGAAACTCAGGAACCCAAAAGAAAATTGTGATACTAGTCCACCATATTTATTGATGAACTATCAATATGTGTCCTCAATTAGATTTAGTTAAGAAATATGGTACAGAGGAAGGCAGCTGGTGATTGATAGCGATCAGAAAAGGAATGGTCTTTTCCAGTCAAATTATGTTTTTCTTCAATGATTCAAACAAGAGATCTTTTGTGCCTAAAATTAAGTATTTAATCCAGTTGGCTGAAGCATTCAAATGTATTAAACAATGTTAAATCTTTTGCAGAGGGGAAGAGAAAATTATAGGGCACCAAGGCATGGGGAAAATAACATTTTCCATGTTGCAGGGCAAATAACATCAGTGGGATTTAGAGGAGAGACCATTTCTTGCCAATATTCCAAATCCCAGGGATTTATTTTTAAACAAAAGGGGCCTGAATAGAGCAATAATATCCTCATATTTTGTCTTTATACAGACTCCCAGTCATTCATATAACCCTCAGGGGCCATCATTTAAGGTTCTTCCTCTCAATTGCATTTATGGATACATAAATAAACACTAAACATTTTCCATCAGGGAATTGAGATATTTTTCTGAATTATGTGTACATTTTTTTAAAAAATGGAACATGCCCTGTGGGCTGAAGAAACAAGAAACTGCTGTTTTTGGACTTTAATCATACATAACATTTTAATTGTCAGCATTCAGGGTCACCTCTTTTCTCTGGGGTTGGAGAAATCCAATTAATATGGAGGATATTTCAGCTTCCTATTTTAGGCTTGTGGCAGCTTTCAGCCTGTAGCTATTATCCCATTGGATGACACACCAGTGAGCTGATGGAATGCATAAAGAGAGTAAAGGTTAAAAATATACTTGCCTGGTTCCCCCAAAACAGCAGCTCTTAAAAGAGCTATTTTGCCAGGATTTTTGTTATATTTTGTTCTTTGTCAAAAAACTACTATTTTAAACTGAGGTTAGCTCTTTCACGATGTAAAAATATAATTTTTTTTAGTGTTCTTTATGTGGCAAGTCAACGTTATGCACATTGTACCGTGTTACCAACATTCTTGCTGTGCCTGTGACAAAAATGACCTAGTTTTCTGGACTATATCTTTCTGCAAATTCCCGCATCCTCCCCTCCACCCCTACCCCACATGGACACATACACTTATACAACTCCTCTGAGCATGTACCATAGCAAACTCCAGGTTGTGACAAGTCTATTTTTGACGACATAGTGAATTTATCTTTCCCTCCGATATGGCAATTAGAAATTCTGAGCTGCTACATCAAGCCTTCAACAAGAACTAGGAGCCATATGTGCTACAGTTTTTACGCAAAGGCTGATGACTGATTTGCTGTTTGCAAGTCCCTGGCTTTTAAACCCATAAATGACAAAGCACCACTTTGTGACCTCCTCGATGTACTTGCCATCCTGAGACTTAGAAGTAGTATAGTTTTCCTACCGATTGCTTTACAACATTGATGAAAACTCTGGCACCAGTCATATATCTGCACAATAATGGAAAAGAACACAAATCACCAAAGGTGTTCTCTGTTCAAATACCTGCACTTTAAACAGTTTTGAGATTGGAGCACAGGAACAACGCTAATTTTCATACATAACTTGGTTAGCTTCTAAATCGAACAATTGGTGTTAATTCTGCACATCAAAAGAAAGGGATTCATTGCAGTCGAACACTTTGCTTAATATTCCAAGATAATGGCCCACAGAATTTCAGAGGTACAGGCTATATAAGAAATGGAAAATGCAAGCTTAATTTACGGTTGCAGCTTATGGGAGTGCAATAATTGCTAGAAGACAAGTGCTGATGTCACAGCTATCCATTGCCTATAAAAGACTTTTACACAATCTTCTAAATTGTTGTGTCCTGCCTGGACTATCAGCAGTGCCCTGGAGTACTGCTGACTCATCTGGCTCAGGAATGGGACCACCGAGACCACCACAGAAGGTTGGCTTGATTCTGACATTCCATTGCCAAATATATCACTTTGAAGCTCCAAGGAGTTCCTCCGTGTCAGGATGTCCTCCCGACATGAAAGGCGCTATACAAATGCAATTTTGTTTGTTTTGTGTCCCATTTTCCTCCATCCTATCCCAAGGAGGATAGTCACCTAAGTTTTAAATAACCTTGACTAACATACTGAGCCACACAAAGCAATACAACTAATGGATATGGAAAAGAATCAATTAACACATCATAAATTTGTTGAAGTCTAACAATTCAAGAACACACAAAGAACAGCTGCTTCCGATTTTAATTAGCTGCTATGTATTACTGCACAAGGATCTGCGTTGTAATTATCAAAAGCAGATGACTCTTGTGATAGCACTGATTTTGGTGTGTACAGCCAGAGTGAGTGTACTTATTCACCTTGAAATTTGTTAGACTTTGGAGTGAATTCAACTCCAAATAAAATTGGGTCAACAAAGATATGTTCATGAGTGAAAAAAGGGCAACTTTTGCCAAAGGTTTGGAAACCACATGTGACTTAGACTTCAGTCAATTTCTTTTCAGGAAATAACTTGTTTTGTGCAACTTTTTGTTGAATTGCCACAATCAACCGAGTTTCTGCTGATGTCCTGGCCAACAATCTCCCAGATTAAATTGGTTAGTCACTTCAAGGCTGTTTATAGGATTTTCCTGTCCGCAAATGAGCAACTACATCAACAATAACTTGCATTTATATAGCATCCTTCATACAGGAGCACTTAAAGTAGGCAAGACTGCATTTGCCTACAAATACAGTCATTACACTCTGCACTGAAATCCTTGTGGAGCACTTTGGGACGACCTCCCGATGTGAAAGGTGCTGTAACAAATGCAAGGATCATTATTATTATGATGATGACCCTATTTTCTTTGATTCTACACTATTTATTTCTTAAAATAAGAAAAACGTCAATTAATTCTTGAAATCCGGTGTTTGAATTCCATTGCCACAATCTCAGTATCTCAAAATTGTAAAGAGTGTATGTAGCTGAATGTTCCAACACAGTGTAAGATATCACTCTACACTTACTTATACTTATACTTGTGATGTTTTCTGCACTGTGTTGCTGGACTGCAAATGGAAACTATTTTGCATATTTATCCCCAGTAGTTTTATCATCCTTCTGCTTGAATTATCTTCAGTCCTGCATCCTTTACTTGCCCTAGTGATATGTCTGGTGAAGAAATAGATTTGTATTCAGCAAGCAAACCAAGGACAGTGAAGAAGCAATCTCTGATGTGCACTAACAGGGTTTTGCCTCTCCCTCTCTCTTTCTGTCTCGAAGGCACATCTCACAACAAGATTGAATAATGCCTAGACCTGAGAACAGGTATACTGTCTACATCCTTTAGCACCCTTTAGTACTTTATTTATAAATAATTCACACCTTTAGATTATTACTTCCATAATATGATTTATTAAACCCTCAGATTCAATTTACAAATGAATAAGTAATTTCATTTAAGTGAATTAAAAGTTAACCAAAGTGTGCTGCTGGCTTAACCGTGTATCCTACCTTGCATTATTATATTTAGAAATGTAATACTTATTTTCTGATGCTGCAATTCGATTCATTTTTTTATTCCTATTTTTATTTTAGCATTAATGTCTGTAAATATTTGATGAACATTTGAGACATCTTATGTGAGTATACTTTTGATTAAACTTTCTTTTGGATCGACCATTTACAATGGTGCCCACATAAAGTGGCAGGCTTATTTTACTGTGATTTTATTCATTGAATAATCATATTCATCAAATCAAATGCCAGCTGCTATAGCCAAGGCAGACATAAATCCACAGTAAAAATAGTTTTATTTGTTTAATGAGATTCAGGATATCAGAAAACATAACTGGATAATGCAAATCTTATTGGATTGGGACCTCTTGGCAGCATTAAAGATAACAACAGTGTGGGCTGCAAGTGGTGCATGAAATATTCAGTGATTGATATGTGAATGTATGGATACATTTTCATGGTGAAATAAAAGTTATCCAATTCAGAGCTTCTAATTATGACAAACCACAAGAATGAAGCCTTGGACTTCATTGCTTCAGGTGACCTTTCCTTCTAATCTGGCTGGCAATGTGTCAGCCCTAAATCCATCACTCCAGTCTGAGTGAGACTGTCAAATTATACAGCGATAAACCATTGTTATTAAAGATATACACCAGTGATAGTCAACCTGTCAAGAAGCAATCCCCTCTCCCCCGAACATTCACTCGAGTCTAGGTAAGTCTGTGTTTCGATCTGTAGTGTTTTTTCTCGATTGACAAGTTTTTTGATTTATGGCATCAATTAAGAATATACTCAATCAAGAACATTTATTTTGTTGGCTGACCACCATTGATGTAAGCAATTATAGTCTGAATTTGCTCCGCATTTTACAACTTGGCATAACATGGCTCCTATCCCTGACCAATTCTGGCTCTGTTCACTTCTTCTACAAACTAAGTTACGATAATGATAAGGGTAGATATGCTACTCGTTCTACAGGTTCAGCTACCGAGACACTGTCGAGTATAGTCTTGTTCGTTCACTAGCACATACATTTTATGCAGCATTTGCTCATGAAGACTGTAAAAAAATGATAAGTTGACTGCCTTTGAATCCTTGATCACTGAGATTACTTTCTATAATTCCAGTAAATCTGCAATTTCCTGGAAACTGCATTGCTCCACCCATTGAGTCCCTCCAAGGAGTCATCATCGCTACGTGCAATTAGGTGACGTGTTTCGCCCACAAAATGCAGTCACTCCACTTTACAGTATATTCTGTGAAGCATTTTGAGATGTCTCAATGCTGTGGTAAAGAGCTATATCAAATGCAAGGACTATTTTTATAATTATTTTCTGATTTTTGAATGATGTTAAAGGTATGATTTAATAATAACAATCCTTGTGCCAAAAAGTCTCAATGCACTTTGCAGGATATTTACAGCACATTACTATATTTACTATATATTATACCAGATCCCATGACCACTGTCATGTTGGATTACACACCCATGAATCGGCTGCTTAAATTTATCTTAGAAGAACAAACAAGGCCTTTGAATGATCCAGGGTTTGTTCCAGAGCAAAGACTGTTGGCTAAATAGCTGCTCTAAATGGACCACTTTCCCTTCTAATAGCTGTTACCCGCTCAATATTTATCTTCCTCCCATCAGTAAGCACTGTTAACCTTTGACCTGCTAACCACAGATTCTCCGCTGTGCATCCAAATGGATTTCCGGCACGGGAAAGGCTAATGTACCTATCTGACTATAAGTGCATTTAATATGATGACATGTGTGACATTCAGACAGAGGTTACATTCTGGAAATAGAAGAGAAAACAAAATGGGCCCCTCTAATTAATCAAAGGTTATGAACATATGTGAGCTTATATGCTTGACTTATCACAATGCTCAAGTCAATGGTTCCTATCACTGAGGAAGCTAGTTTGAGTCCCGTACGTAGGTTCCAATATTCCATCTTTCCACTTTTTAATACAATGTTACGAGTATTCAATTTTAAGGCACACTAAAGCGATTTTCTTTAACTTATTACCACCCGCAATTTCAAGAGTTAAATGCGGTCAGAAGGCAATCTTTTTGAGATAAGGGCACTTCTTAACAGTCAAAAGAGAGTCACTGAAGAACACACAAGTGTCTGTCTTGCATCAGGATACCAAAGAGCAACTAATCCATTACCATTTTATCATGGACAAGTGATTACATCACTGAAGCAGCAATGCAACTGGATTTTACGCTAAGCCAGCCAAGTTTCTGAAGATAAACTAGCATCATCTTACAACATATGTAGCAACTAAATCAGGAAATCCAAGTATTAGTCATTATAAGAGACTTTCTCTGCACAATGTTACTTCATAATGTTTTTTTAAAATCTGTGTAGGAAATTGTATCCACTGACAATGTATGATGTTCAATGTGAATAGGTCATGCGATTCATGTTATTAACCGTCATTCTTTATAATATTAACAACTGCAGGAGGAAAGACGAATGAATTCTTGTTACAAAATACAATTAGTGATTTGTTTTACAGATAAGAGTCACTCCTGATATAATTTACTCATAACACTGTATCATCTCACATGGTCCATGGAGAAGGAAATGAGTCATGTAATTAAAACCACAATTTCACTTCTAGGATTTCAGTTAACTTTTAAATACTTAAAAAAAGTGCCAATCCTTCCAGTTTCTGATTCCTGTACCTTATATCCACATTAGGAGCAGTACAATAATAAATAATAATAGTTTGGTCTCTCAATCCACGACTGTTTATAGGACACTGTTGTGCACAATCGTTTGCAGCATTTCGCCCACAAATTATACAGTCAATTCACTTTATAGTACATTCTGTACGTCTCAACAGCATGATAAAGCACTGTGTCAAATGCAAGGATTATTACTTTTATTATTATGAAGATTGAGTACTGCTCCCATAGCTGGAAAGCTCTTTCTAGGACCTCGCTTTCCAACCGGATTGTGATTTTTGCCAAGCGAGTTTTCGGAGATAAGCTACCACTACCTTATGTCATATACGTCTTGTGATTGTCATCATACTTCATGCAGGATAGTGTCTTGGAGTGCTAACCACAAAGTCTTGGCTTTTATCTATTTTTTTCCCCGATACTGTTTTCCAGTTTAATCATGTCCTTTTCCTTTTGTGTGTATTTTGGACATTTCTACCAGTTTTGGCCTTCATCCAGATTCACCATTAATGAAAAGCAGACACTGAGTCAGGAAGCGAATCCGATTATCTTGCCAAGGAAGGAAGCAGAGGTGCAAATAGCGCATATAACTTCATTGCGGTGGCTTCAGAGTCCAAAGGATTTCCACATCACATCTTATCGCTGTCTGAGAAAGTATTGTATTTTACTATAGAGAGGTAGCCTACAGAAGAAAATTAAAAGAATCTTAAATGATACTTTACGTTAACAAAAACATTCAGCTTAGTCATGATCTATCGCCTGAGATTAATTTGTCAAGGTTTCGGATCTGACATGAGATGGGTTCACTTGTCTTCCAATCACTGTCACCTCATTTAGCTCCTGAACATCAATTCACTGCAGCTGCTGCTTTTTTGAGGTAATTGTCCCACTTATGTGGATGCTTTACCCACACACAGCCTGCCAAAATAATAGCCTGCCACAATCCAACTCTTAAAATGTATAATTTCTTCATTGTATGATATATTTCTACATTCCTTTCCATCGCCTGTTCAGTCTTTATATATAAATACATTGAAAAAAAGATTTAAAAATTTAAAAGGATTTGTCCCCGCCATCACTATTTCTCTTCCCCCTATTCCCCTCCAAGGCATTCCTTCCACTGGGATGCTGATCCTTAGGTTCTGCTACATCACCCAAGTGACTGTTCTTCACTTGTGAGCCCTTGACAGCGAGTGCCAGTAAGCTGTTTGACCGAGGGAAATCTCAGAGCAAAGCCCAATCCCGTAAATTGCTTTGTGTTAAATCAGGAACATTTCCAACCAGTTTTTTATCAAATGTTGTGGAAAGACATCCGAGTGAACATCAAATTTCAGCAAGAACAAGCCACAGAACCAAAGTAATGTGTCTATTAATAGTACGCCTTTAAAACAAGGAAGATTTCTTATCTTTACATTATTTCCGAAAACTAAGGAGAATTACATCTGTGCCAGTCAGAGGTCGGTGGGTTAAAGAACCCATTAAACACAGCTCAAGTCACATCGGGGAAAGTTATGAATCAATTGTGTCAAAATGTGTACTTCAGCCATGTTTGTAACGGGGTCAGTGAACATTAAGGCATCGTCCTTCTTTGGCTTTTTGCAAGGTTCCTGTTGGTAGCCCTTTATTCTGAAGGTTTGAGCATCTTTTCCTTGTTCAAAATATTCTTAGTTAGAAAAATATTGCATCTATCACAGAAATTTAACAAAATAGGAATTTCATGAGAAAAAGCAACTTGGGCTGAATGAGCTCACATTTCAGTGGTAATGACCAGCAATCATTAAAAGATTATTATGTATTTTATGTATCATGCAACATGGAGAAGAGTTTTCATAGTAATAGATTGTAATGTTTATTTTAAAATGTTCCAGCTACTAAATATCCAAATTTTCTCATCTCACCTCAAAATAGAGATAAGAATAGACAGTACCAGCTCCGAGATCAATCCACATCCCTTTTAAGAGCCCCAATCTATAATCATAATAATCCTTGCATTTGCACGTCTTCGAGACGTCTCAAAGCTCTTCACAGAATATACTGTAATTTGACTTTGTCTTTTTGTGAGCGAAACATGGAATGTATCCTCAAACTCCTTTACTATATTAACAGGATATGGCCAACATTGGGTTACTGCAGAATTCAGTCCCTTCTTAACATTACTGCTGGATCTGAAAAAAATCAATCTATTCAATAAACATACTTCAGTCTTTGGCCAAGGTAGCAATTACCCCAGGTGCAACAGGAAAGCAGCAGCAGAATTCTAATCAGCTTTTTATGAACTTACAGCGATCATTACAGAGACTTGTACAATTAGCATTATCATTTAATTTCATTTGTCAAATTACATTCTCGAAATTATATCCTAGATTCTAAACTACAAGATTCCCTGTGGAGCTTTGCTGCCTTACGTTTCATAAGAACGTGATCCAATAGAACACTGGATGGAGTATTTAAAGCAATCAATCCCCAGTAAAAAGGATCTTATTAAGATATTCTCAGTAAAGGTCAACTCCATACGACCCAAGAAGCATTAATAGATGATAATAATAATCCTTGCAAATGATAGGACCATTTTAATCAAATATAAATCAACGCCCCCCCCCCCCCCAAAAGTGCACAAAATTAACACTGAATTTCAACATCATTCTGATACCTCCTTCGAGTTATGCATTCACTCATGGTTAAGAAGTCTCTTTGCTTCTAATGACAAATACAGCAGCGAAATTATACTCCATAGAAACATCAATTTTTAAATGAGCTGCTTTCTATAGTTGATGTTTCTCCTAGTAATAATAATCCTTGCATTATATATAGTACCTAATCACACCTTTGAGACGTCTCAATGCACTTCACAGAATATACTCTAAAGTGAATTGACTGTATATTTTGTGGGCGAAATGCAGCTTTCTTAAAAGCTCTATCTTAGTATTCAAAGATAGAACTTTTATATTTAAGGAATACAAATTTGCTTAACAGATACTGTACCAGATTGTGATAAGGATGTGTTTTCAACTCAACTACCTGGCCACACTGCATTATTCCAAACACCATCAGCGCAACATATTGCCTGTAAAATAAATGAGCTGCAAGAGTAGTCAAAAGCTATAGTCTCAAAAAATATATATTCACTTGTTATAGATTTGCAATGTGTGCTCACAGTGCTCAAGGTCACAGTAACGTAAACCATTATCGAGCCTGGACTGACAGGGAAGCGGATGCATATAAATGATTATTCAAGGTAATTGACATAGATAGATAATTTGGGTGGAATTTAGATATGATCAGGAAATAAATGGGAGAGAAACAGGAGCTTCCACCAAATTGTCTTCTACAATCACACTGGAAAAAGTAAATGACAGATAGACAAGACATTAAACTGTAAAGAAGACAAATAACACTTAAGTACCACAATTAGCTGGAAATTATTCCCTTGACCCCCTAAAAATCTGCAGAAATGTCACCAGACATTGTGATGGAGAAAAATATTGAAACCGAACATGTATCAAGCACAAGCTTGACATTTTTTCACAGAGGAGACAAGAACCATAAAGTCTAATTGTTGGTGCCAAACAACTTACCTTCAGCCCAAGGCATGCAATGTAACTGCAAATTCGAGAATAAGGAAGGAATGGTTCAACATTTTAAGATTTTGGTTAGGCTGCAGCTAGAATTCTGTGTACAATTTTGAGAGATATACTGTAAAAAGATGTTAAAGCTTTGGAAAGGGTACCACACATATTCACCAGGATGATACCAGAAATGAGGGAATGCAGCTGTGAGGAGAGGATCGAGAGATTAGAACTATGCATCGAATGGCCTTCGGCTGTTTTAAATAATTCTGCGGTTCTGTCTTTCAAAAACTTTTCTTTCGAATAGCACACAGACCCCTGGAAATTCCACTCGAAAAGTAGATTGGGATTTAACTGGAGTTTCTGGTTTTTGGAATCTGACTAGAAATCTTTGCACAGCTTTCTCTCCAATGTATTAGAGCAAGCAAGCTGCTCTCTCCTTTTACTATTACGCATACGTTTATTACTTTTTTTAATAAATTGTTTCAAAATCATCTTCGCAGTCTAATTTGTCAAGTTTAATTAATTCACTGGATATTTCTCTCCTCAATTGTAACTAAATTCTCTTTTATTGTTCCTTAATATAACAGTGCATCAGTTCCGTTGGCTCACAGGAGAAAACGACCCAAACAGTTGGACAGAAATTAAAATCGCTATTTCTTGAGTCCAAGCAAATTAGTCAACACATTTTAGAGCTTGCCAAGAAAAAGGATTCCAATTTAAAAAAAGAAAATTGGCTGCAATCGTCCTTCAAGATTGAAATTCAACGTAAATTAAAAAATCCAGCACATCTAGCGACTATACATTTTAATGTAAAATCTGATGCAAAAATCAGAAGTGGACTCTTCCACCTAACCAGCTCAATCCTCCGAGGTAAAAAAAATGGAAAGCAATAATTACAATGTAAGAGGGTTCACTCAGAGCTAATTGTGTTGACCATAGTCACTTTAAAGCCTGTTCTCTCTGATGAAGCCTATTTAGTTCTAGAGGACATCCATCCTCTATTCACTTTGGACCACTACTCCAGAATCCAAACCATACAGTTTCTCTCAGCCTGAGATCCTGTCCTGTTTGGCTAACATTCTGGAATGAGAGAGAACAAGCTTTAAAATAACTATGAATGAATTTATACATTTTTATACATTGCCTCTAATACATTGCCTCTGCAGGCTAAAGGGCTCAACCAAAATTTTGCTCTATTACATGAAATGTTTGAAGAGTAACGGTTGCCATTCACAAAGATCTCAAGATCGCTCAATCAGTGCAGAGGCGACGGTGGTATTTGGAAACTAGTTCTGTGTGGTTTTAATAGGAGGAAAGAACAATTAAAATGCTGATGTGCTCATCTGATGCACGAGATTAACTGCTTAGGGTCATGTTGCAGTGAAACTCAAAGTAACCACCGAATCTGACCAAATGCTTAAAATCTTTGCTCATTTCAAGAGAGAAACATGACAAGCACACAGTGGTGCTGATAAAACCTCTACCCCAGAGAAACTCATTCCCTTTAAGAAGGAAAGTCTGTTGCTGACCTAGAACACTGAGAGCCACTATCAAATCCCTATCCATTATTAGTGCAAGTTGTTTTGACTCTAACCTTGCATATATTACTGGTGAGGCCTCATTTGGAACACTTTTTGGGCAGTTTGCCCTGAAAAATAACATTGAAGCTTTGGAATGGGTTCAGAGATGAACAAAGGACGATTCTGCGACACAGAACTCCAAGCTTTAAGAAGCGTTTTGCAGAATCTGTGTGATGCACACCAGGAATGCAGACTGAGATGGCATTACTAGGCTTAAATTCAAATTAAATACCTTAAAACAAGCGATTAGAATACTTCATCACTCACACAGAATAGTGGATGTGAGGAACAGACAAATTCCTAACAAATTTCAACGAAGCGTCAACAGAATGTTAACAAGGTTGATGAATAGCCATATATATGTATATATATTTTAGTTCATTGCTTCTGTGTATCAAGTACACAAGGCCAAATTTTGGCCACATTATACTGAGCATGATACTGAACAAGATCTCTGTCACATTTAGTACTTTGCTATTTTAGACTTCTAGCACCACGTTAATGTCCTCAATTATTTCAAATGCAACTGCAGACTGATCTTTGTCCCAGCACTGTGGAGCATTGTGCTGCATTCTAAGTGATTAGCAAGTGGAGCATCCGTTCTATACCTCCATGCAGTGATGTTTCAAACATGGATTAGTGGTGAAATGTTAAAAGGATTAAACAATCTTCAATTCTCTGTGATATTTTCTCTATTATCCCTAGGGACATCCTCCCAATGTGGAAGGCGCTAGCTATACAAGTCCACCTTTTTTCTGTTGTAAGCAATACAGCATTGAAACACTGAAGAAATAGCAACTTCGGAATATGGTCACCATTTACTATTGGGAACTCTTACAAGATAGGAGAAAGCAAAAACACAGAAGTCAACAAGCATCCTTTGTGGTTGCCAGCGAAACTAGCTCAGTGCAGTCCATCGGAATAAGGGAAGCTCAGAGGATTAGATAAGTGTGTTCTTTAAAAATATTAGTGAACTTGTTAAAAAGAAAAATGCTCAACAGTTGACAGCGGAATACAGAAAATCAATAGAAAGTTAATATCTACCAGTTTGAAGAACATTAAAAGGTAATAACTTGTGATATGAGGTTATAGATAAATTCTCACGAAAAGCGTACTGGGTATGTTCGTCTTGAAAAACAACAAAAAAATCAATAGTAACATAAAATGCCATTGGATTAAATATTAAACATCGTGGCGAGGTATATTCAATAATCCTTAACCTGTGAGTTAGCCTAGAGAAATAATTTTAGTTTAGAAGAGAATTGGACATATGGAGAAGAGATAGAGAGAATTATTTGACAAAATAAACTAATAAACTCAAGTGTCTGATGTATACCATCATGTGGACAGAAAACTGAAGATGTACTTCAGTCTTCACACTATTGATAAACGTCTGATATTGTGCATCGGGTTGTCATGATGCAATGATTGACAGCGCACATAAATCGATGATTGACAGCAATAGTAAATGAGTGATTGAGAAAAATCAATAGTTGGAAGTTAACAGTAAGCAGAGAGGACAAGCAGCACAGCAGCATTCAAGCTTCACCTCACTAATTGTATTTAAAAATTCAATGAACACTTCATTACGTATATTATGTATTGTAGTTCCAGCTCCAATTTGTTTTGCATTTTAAAGTCATTTTAGTTATTATCAAATTAAAGTGATTGAAAACCAGGGAGGAAATGCTACAGTCTGACTAGTCTCATTTTAGAATAGTGTCTCTTTCTATCTCACATATTTCCCAATTACAATCCAATGAAAAATTGAGCACATGTTGGAGTAACACATTACATGGCGACACCTACAATGAGTGTGTGCCTGAGTTACTCTATTGGGGCATGAGCTCCTGAGCAGAGCTGTGGGAATTCTTTGGGTTATCACAGTGAGGGGATTTGATTAAGTCTTGTTCTCTCTCCAGATGTCTTTGTGGTGGGTATTGAAATTGCAGGAAAGAGTTAATAAACATATTTACAGAATGCTTCAAAACGTATGGTTTAGCAGTTTACATTTACATCATCAATACCCAACAAAGTGCAAGCAGCAATATGATGAAACCTCATCTGATACAGAAAGGCAGCGGTAAAATGCTAATGTGTGGTGAAATATTCACATCAATAAAGATGCATTTGCGTGGTAGGCATATATTTCCCAACTTTCTCTTCAACCTTGCTCTATGACAATGATTCACTTTTTATATGGATTTCCTTTTTTTTAATATCAATTCTTTACACGTCAAATCTGAGGAAATGCTTTCATCACTCATCCTGATAGACCCAAAGCACACGTTGCACCCATACCGAAGAAGTCAGCTCTAAATACTCACACTGTCCTTATGGTTCAGTACTTGGAGCCAGAACCCAAGGGACAGTGTTGTCACAGGGATCACTGCTACTAAGTCCAGCTGAGTACCTGCTATTTAAGATCTTGTTTAACGCCCCTAGCCTAGAAACAAATTAAGTGAGATGAAGCAAGGCAGTGATACAGAGTTGAATATGGTAATATCGCAAGAGAACTCTGTTGCTTGTAAATCAGACCAATTCCAGTTTGCTTTTCTTTCATTATAGACTATAATGAACATGGTCCATAAAAACGAACCTTTAATCTTAAAATATTAGTATTGAATCGCACTCCCCAAACCACATCTTAAATGTTTAAATGTACTGTGTCTCTCCCTTTTTAAGGTGGCTTGGTACAAGTTCATAATTTTTGTACTAAAGACGCAAAGCTCCACAGTGACTTCCAATCTAAAATAGAAACTGCAAGTTTTGTTGTTTGCATTATCTTTGCCCTTCAAATCAATCAAACCATGGAAGCCAATTCAAACGTCAGAGAAAGGTGTTAGCTCATAAAATGCACAGTCACTACACTTTACTGTATAACCTGCGAAGCACTCTGTGATGTCCTCCTGACATGAAAGGCACTATATCAAATGAAAAGATCGTTATTAATAGAGACAAACAAAGGTAGCAAAACATGCAGAATGGAGCATTGATGGCTTAATAGACACAATTACTTTCATTTATATAGCGCCCTTCAGGCAAGGTAGCATCTCAGACACGTATAAAGGAGGAAATTACATGAATTATTAGTCTTAAAAGACACTTAACTCATTACACTTTAATATAATTATTCCACAAATATGAATATAGAATTGACTATGACGCACAATACTGGTTACTAGAGTTGGAAAAAATTAAACAGATCAAGCAGTTGATTGCTGGATTAAGAATCATGCCAACACGGAACAAAAAGCAGATTTTTATAGCTCGGTCATTGCTGTTAGAAACTACACAACATAAAATCAACCTGAAGATGTCCCAAAGTTGGATGTGACCAACAATTTTAAAACAACTTTTACAAAGGAGCGCGATGACAGGATTTAGATCAGAGAAGGTCCCACCTGCCAACTCGGATGAACCTAGTTCTCTTTTTAATGAAGGCATTTAAGAGCAGAATGAGCTTCATGAGTAGGGGCCCCACCAGAAGCATTTTAAAATACCTATTACCAGTTGCAACTGTGGATATTATTACCTTTGTGGCAGGATTTATTTAGATTTCCAGTCGATCCTTATTACATTTATTGTTCCTGTATTTGCAGTTAATGTTTATTACAAATGGGCTTAAGAATCAATTCAATTTGCAGTTGATGTTTATTGCATCTGTTGCTTTTATTACATTCAGATTACATTGGTTGGGGATTAATATGTTGAGGGTCACACATTCTTTTGGAAAGGTTACCTCATTCATTTCCTTGCTAAGTGTTTGCAATAGCAATTTTTTTAAATTTCTAGCTCTGGATTGCAGAAAGACGGTCTTCTAATTAAACCCAAAAGTATTGAAAAAGTTATGTCTTTCTTCATTATCGCAACAGCAGCAACTCATCTGAGGACGTTAGCATCACATTAGCAAAGGGATAAAGCCTATTTCAGTAGCTCAGTGTCACAAAACCAATGGCTTATCCAACCAACTGAATATTAAACCTACTATGTTGTGTCTCTGCAGCTCCCGTCACCAAATTGACAAGGTTCTTTCAAAGAAGCACCAAACTCATCACACAGACATGTCCTCCTGTAGCGCTTCAACATTACACATATTCATGTCCACCCATCTATTAGACTAAATAGAAATGGCCATTTTGAAGGTATCTTATTCTGTACTGACTGCAGTTCATTTCATCTTAGTGCCAATGTTATAACCTCAGCTAGGTGTGTTCACCCAGTTAATAATCCTCAGCATCTGATAAGGTGCCTTTCACATCAGGAGGATGTCTTAAGGTGCTTCACAGGAGAATGTAGTGACTGAGTATTTTAAAAATGTATTGCGTGTACAACTCAGATAGAAAAAAACACAAAAACTCACAGATAGCAAAAAATTACACAATTTTATAGACTATTAAATCATATCAGTGATCAATGAGCCCTGAATCTTTCATGAAGATTTTTGAGAGGGAACCATCATGCCCCAAGATATGACCAATTTCAAACCAGTTAAATTAGTTAATGTCTTAATATGTGTGTATTACTACGATTTGATTGTCCTCATGACATTCTATGACTACATTTTGATTCTTCCTTGTGAATCAAGTAAGATTGTTGTTACAACTAATGGTGAGTTTTTAAAATAATCCTTGCCTTTGATGTTACACCTTATCACATCATTGAGACATCCCAAAGTGCTTCACAGAACATAATGTAAATCTGATTGATTGTATTTTGTGGGCAAAACGTGGCAGCCAATTACACACAACAGTGTGCCACAAACAAACAAACAAACAAAGTCGTGGTTTGAGTGACTTTGGAGGGATTATTACCCCTGGAAAGTGATCCGCCAATCGACTAACAACCAGGTTCCTACTTACTGCTAGGTAAACAGAGGCGTGTGGAGTAAGGAACCTTGCCTAATCAATAAGATTAGTTGGTTCAGGTTAGTTCGGATGTCACAGTTTTTTGATCACCTTATATATGAGGACTCTATTTTAGATTTAAAATCACTGGGTGAAGTGAGGAGTATCTGAGGTGCAGTATAATGCACACTCTTACACTTTAATCTCCAATGAGGAGTGACTTAGACACATTTGTAAATTAAACAGAACCAGTGTTGAAGATGGAGCCGTCAACATGTGATATTCACTGAAGCGTAATTCAAACCCATCTGCAGGCCATAGGATCACAGAAATCAATTTAAATGGTCTCATACAAGCTTGTGGCATATCTTTAAAAATGTTCTTCAAATATTGTTCATCACCAAAAAATGGCAGATGGCCCAATTTGGTGACATATGGAACTTCTCCACAGAGACACATTCACTTTAATATTAACTTTGGACATTGTTTTCAAGATACCAATTTCATCACAGCAAGATGAATCTTACAAATACTCAAATGTCTTCAGCAAAATGATGATTGATTACATCTAAAGCCTGACTAACCAAAATAATGAATGCAATTTTCTCCCTTTGTAGGAATATGATAAGTATGTGTTGACTTGATTGTACTACAGATGGATGATAAAACTTGTTTGCAATCCTGAACTAATCTGATCAATAGAATTTGAAATATGCACAGGACAGATTGCATGTAAGACTCTTCTACTTTACTAACAGTTGAAGGTAATTAAATTGCCCTAGGTCATTTCACTTCTTGTCAGTGGAATTTTTTTTAAAAAGACTGGGATCACATTAATTGATTGTGACCTAACACTGAAGAGATGAAAAATCTACAGAACGTTTATGTTAAAAAAGGGACCATCTCCCTCCACATCAATCTCTTCTGGGCAATGGGCCAATTCTTCCTGGAGACATTCTCTGCTACGATAGGTAATGGAAATGTGCTTGGGACTGCACAACTGAAGGAGGTCATTTGTTACTTCACCAGTGAAGGAGTCTTCAACAAAAGTCTTGTTGCATTTGTCACCTGTCCTTTTCACAGAGCAACCCTTTCACTGCTTTCTGCCATTATGTATTTTTTGCTGAGGTGAAAATCAGCAATAAGTATTACCAGAGAGTTCACACAGCAATTATCTGAGGTCTCCAAGCCTTGACTCTCGCCAACCCGTGTCTACGATTCTCTGAAATTAGATAAGCAGTATGCATGATTCCAGGGAGAGAGGAGGCATTCTATTCTGGAAACAGGGACATTTCCACACATAGGGGCATACACATGTGGAACGCTCAGTGTGATTTGGATACTTTTAATAACGGGGATGGGTTTCCACGTGGAACAGACACATGGCTGACCAAAATTAATTTCACCAGATTAAAATGATACAATGATATTTTGTAGGTAACCACTCTGGCAGAACCTTTCATCTTTTTAAATAACTTCTCCTGCAAGACATGCTAATTATCTTATCTAAGCCCTTAAAACGATTCTTATATCTTGACAACTGGCACTACATCATTTTGAAAAGATCTAGGAAAATATAGTTTGTTTTAAGGGTAGTGAAAGAACATTAACATCTAAAATGATGAATGTCTTGTACATGTTCTACCATTAGGATATGCAGAACATAAGATCATTTTTTCCAAAGACATATACAAGATTCAGTGCAGTGCGTGATATTAATCTATACTTGGTGCTATGGAACCCTTTGAGGTTTGATTGATTGCATGAATTGAAGGAGTCAAATATACTATTATCACAACCTGTTTGAACCATATTCGTGCACAGACAGGATTAGGTTGTCTTATTTTCTTCCGAGGCATCAATTTATAAATTGGTCTATATTTATTGTTCGTTTTGATGCACAGTTTTCACCCGTAAACCTCACTCTTGCCGAGACAAGACTAATCTTCCTTTATTTTCTCCCGAGGCATCACATTTTAATAATTGGTCTGCACATATTGTCCATTTTGTTGTACAAAAGATATTTTCCGCCCACATTTTTTTCTGGAAATAAAAAGAATATATCAAATTCCAGTCAACTCTAAGATTATTATTTTCTTATTACAGCTGGGAAATATAATGGTAGGGTTTCAGCTGCTGCTTTTGTTTTTTTGTAATGTTACAAATCATTTTTATTTAACCCATAGGGCAAATCAATCCTGAAAGCAAATCATAAACAAGAGGCTTTGAAGCAAGGATTTTGTGAAACCATCTATTTTGTTTGATGGCTTCTATTAATACGTTTGTACTCGATTGAAATTCAAACCAGAAACAAAATGTTATGCTCAATAAAGCTGGCACCAAGTGCAAATAAAGCCGTGCCCACACTTCTGTACAATGGGGATTTGCTTTGCCACTTGTCAATTAACAGTAGCATTGCATTTGTCATAGTTGACAGCACAGCAAGTCGGGGAACTGGAATGAAAAGAAATCCATACAAGTACTTAGGATGTTTAGTATCATACTGGAATACCATCAAAACTCAGATGCATTTCATTGCAAAATGTTTTCCCCTCACAATCTAAGGGTACTGAATTGTGCTGGGATCATGGTTGAGTACTGATCTACCAGCATTGCCGCGGTTGATAGACCATTCTTCATCTGAGAGCTGAAAAAGAACACATTGGGAGCAAAAAGAAACCATTGAAAGCAACGATGGGGGGGTTAGACCCAATCCCAATCCTGTCCTTACTTGGCATCCAGACAAGAATTAGTGGTCACTGGACTGTAATCAGGGGCAGGAACCCCTGGCTGATTTTTCATCCCAAAACCCACTGCATGGAAGATCAATTTCAGCTAAGATCAGCTGGTGAATAGCTTTACCAACTGAAGAAACACCAGGAATTAAGAAGAGTGTAGATTTTAATTGTTACCATGTCCAAGGAATCAGGGAGAGGTTCACACACATTATTCCAAGTTCCACAATCGAGGAGCATTGGGAATGAGGAGTGCTGAAAGAGTATAATGTCAGTTTAATTACAGTATTGCTCGCGACAGATGTTTATGCCTGAGATTTACACTCTTGGGCATACCTTAAAAATAGGAATTAACAGCCTTCTCAGAAGCGTTTCATGCACACATAAAATCAATTAACATATACAGTAATTGCATAAAATTAAACAGATGGTTGCAAAAGATGAACAGGGCAAAAGAATTGTTCAACAAATTGTGTGTAAAAGACTGCATAGACTTGGTTTTAAAATGCACCCATTTCTAGACTGGTGCTCAGCAATTACCCCAAATCACAATTACCGATTCGTCTTGTCAATTGAAGTTCTACATCAATTGAAATCATAAATCAAGATTATTTTAGCATCACGAGCACTGGTTGTTCAGAAATCTTGCACCTGTATTTCTGTACATGTCAAGATTACAAGACTGATACCAGTCAGGAAATTCCTGTGCTTGTCAAACGATAATTAGATTTTATAAGGCAACTTGCCCTTATAAAGTGCCTTTGACATAAAATGAACATCATGTACAGCAGAGTTGGTAAATTAATCCTTGGTTTAATTGCTGGTTATGGTGGGTCATGATTTCATTCACAGAACAATTTATTGAATGATTTGGAGCGAAATTTAAATTTCCTACGCTCAGTCTCCAGAGAGCAATTTAGGGCAGGTTTGTGCAAGTGCAGATCTCTAACCAAGAATAGTTTAAATACTATTAAAACACCTGTCCTGTAGCCACTTCAATGATATTTTAAGTGATCCCTTAAACATTTTTGAGCAGTCCAACGGCTTTACATCTCGACAGACATCAAAATTATTGCCACTGGAAGTAACCTCAAGTCTGAAGAAAGCTTTCTTTCATTGGCGATAGTACAGTAGTTAATATTTGAAAAGTTAATGCAATGTTTCACAAATCGTGGCATCTACTCCAAAAATGAACTTTCCCAAACATAATTGTTTGATCTGAAATGTAATGTTTCAGTGTTCAATTGAATAACAAAATTCTGGTTCAAACCATCCAGATGGAATTCTCATTGTCTGAGCTTCCTGGATTTATAGCTGAAATACCACATGCTCTGGCAATCCCAGCAATAATTTCCATAATTTGACTCCTTTGCACTAAAATTAAAAATGAATAGAGGTAGAAAGATGCCATGTTCTTATATTCAATGCTATTCTGGCACACAATCATCGTATGAATTGATCTCTAGATCTTTTATAATTTAGTTTTACTGCAGATATTTCCATCTTTTATGACTTAGACAATTTGTCTCCTAAAGCGTAAATTAATGTCCTACATTTTTTCCCTTACACTCCAAAGGTAGGCTTTACCCCATCTCTAGCAAGGCAAACAAAATGAAAATAACAAATGAAAAGCACCAACACATTTCACATTGTTATGATGATGTTCGTCGTAAAAATTCCTATTAGCAATAAGACCAGACTCATTAAAGTGACATTGTCAGACCAAAGTGGTTTACTTGCCAAGTGTTTGACTCCTGTTCACTGCTAGGTTCATCCTATGTTGCTGCATGCAATGAGTTTGCCAGAGTGCTTTGTCAAATGAATAATGGTGCAATTGATTATTGCTGAACAGCAATAAAAGGTTTGGCAAACACTTACTCAGTGGTAACAAATGAGCAGTGTGCTACCAGCAACTTAAAAAGCGAGAGCAAACTTGCACACGTACACGAAAGAAAAATAGGAATGGTCTTGAAATTGAATTTTAATTGCTGTTAGTATTTCTGTACCCAAAATAGTCACACATTACATTCTCACAATTTATTCTCCTCTCCCAACTCAATAGTGGTTCATCACTCCAAGAAATTAGAATACAATTTACACCTAACTAGCACCTTTCTCATTGCAAGGACATCCCAAATCACTTGACAATCTGGCAGGCCACCAGAGCTGAGGTGGGGGGCGAGGAGGGAAATGATTACAAAACTTGTTTCATTATTAATCACTCTGTATGACATTGGCTACAGGGAAGATACTGGATGCGGCTTGCCCTGACAGTAATTCCTGAAATGAAATAAAATGGCCTCCAAAAATTCAAAGCATTTAATGTTCCAACTTAACTTACACAAGCAAATAATTTACAGGCTGGATTGCTACAGAGGATATGATATAAGAATGTCAGAGCTACAGTGCACAGAAGATTTCAGTTCACCTGGGCAATCCCCACCCCAATGAATTTCACTCTCAGCCACGATGCTGTGTGGAAGCATAGAGTAGAGAACAGGTATTTCTGCACCTAAGGATGGGGAGAAGGAATAGAGGACTAGAGTCAGCTGTTTGTTAGCCACAGCTTTTATGATTGCTGAAGGAGACGCGAAAACACCCTTTGATTGAGGAAAGTGTTATTTTTTTCTTTGATGCATTCACACCCAATATATATTCACACGTACACAAGAGAGAATGTCTAAGAAAAAATCCTGAACTGTGAGGTTTGGTGGACAGGAAGTGCACATGAATCTGATATAAGAGAACTGAGCAGTGCCAAAAGCAAAATCACACTGCCATCTGCAGAGAAGCTCATATAGAAGTAAAAAAAGAGGATTATGGAGGTGAATGGGACACCAGCACTAATGATAATTTAATAAAAGGCTACAAAAGAATTAAAGCATTAGAATTTCAAATACATTATTGTAAGTACACAAAATTAAATACAGTGTATAAATCAGAACAGAATGTATGCAACATTGGCAGATAGCAATGTTTGATTAGGGTTTAGATACTGTTCTCTTGATTATATTTTTTAACATGAGTTCTTAACAGGAGTGATTTGTATAGAGCCTCCATTAGTTTTGATATTGTCAGATATTGTTGTGTTATGAAATGTTGATGGAATTATCTGCTCAGGATATTGGTCAGTATATAAAGGGATCATAATAATAATAATCCTTGCATTTGATATAGGACCTTATCACATTGTTGAGATGTCTGAAAGTGCTTCACAGAATATACTGTAAAATAAATTGATTGTCTATTTTGTGGGCGAATTGCAGCATGTTGTGTGGTATTGAGCCACGTGGTTCAGAAGAGATCCGGGTTTAGTCCCAGTGTCAGCTTTTTGGCTGATATCAGGGAGAACAGCTTAGGCAGGTCATTTGGCCTCCAATACCCTTGGGCACGAGAGGAGAGCAGGAAATAAAACAGCCTGTGTTCCAGCTCAGGTTCAGATTAATAGCCCGGTGCAACTCATTGTCCCAGCTGACACATGAAGAATGTGCAGGCGAGATTCCAGAGGGTTGCTGGTGCAGGTGAAGCTGTCTGCATCATGAATCACAACCTTCATTGGAGGGGAGAAAATAGTATGCAAGGGTGAGGGTGGGTGGGAGAGTGGGGGGGGGGGGGGTCGCAGGTAGGTGTAGCAAACCTAATTTGGGTTTGTTGGTAGTACTTTCGCCTATGGATTTGTAGGCTTGTCTCAATGCAAGATAAAATTGCAATA
The DNA here is from genome assembly GCF_018977255.1 of Callorhinchus milii. Classification (NCBI taxonomy): domain Eukaryota; kingdom Metazoa; phylum Chordata; class Chondrichthyes; order Chimaeriformes; family Callorhinchidae; genus Callorhinchus; species Callorhinchus milii. Next base: position 13,563,497 of record NW_024704752.1, on the reverse strand, counting down.
TAGATGTCCCGTTAAGAAAAAGAAACTTGCTTGCATGGTGTTATTATATTGGTGGAACGCACATTGTTTCTACCATTAGCAGGATTGATATATTTTGCCAAGTTTAAAGCTCGGTCGAAGGTTGTATCATGTTAGCTTAATTTCCGAGTCTTAATAATTAACATAGGAACGCTTTTGAAGCACAGTGGTTTCTAGTGCTGCAAGTCTCAGCTCATTACCAACAGCCCAACGCTCCCACCTTGGGAGGTATGGAGGGAAAAGTTCCTGCTTTTCATCACTACTTAGTGATCGACTCAGCTCTGATGCTCCTCATCATTGTACTGCTCTACTCACTGCCTGCTTTCGCAGAGGAAGAATGACAATTTGGTTGAGAACTCTACTGCAGAACCGCATAAAACATGAAATAGCACCTTCAAGGATGCACAAGGCAAGGAACAGAAAAAATATACACACAGCTTTCAACACCCACCCAGGTTCATATAACTTCAAAGGTTCGGAAACTGTTTGAGTTTTCAAAGTGGCCGAGGGCTACTGGACTTGGCCACAATAAGCAGCACAAGATCAGCACGGACAGTGCATTCATTTTGTTTACTGATCTCCTGTATCATTCTTGGAGGCTTTGATTTAGTAAGTAGATACCCCTGACATGGAACATAAGTCAATATGGAATGAGAAAGGGCTATTCACCCATCTAGCCTCACTGCCTGGTCTCTTCTTGACATATATAATTTCCACCTCACATAGATTCTACTTCCTTTTATTTAAAAAAATCTAATGACAGGGATAAATAACAGACATAACTTCCAAGAAGATAAAACTCTGTGAAATTCCTCCCTGACCCTTGAAGGTAATTGAGCAAAGACTCCAGGATATCCATCTAGCTTTACTATCTACATTACTCAGCTTTGACATGTTCCATTTCACAGATGACATCTCCATGTTCCCCAAAGCACTGAAACCATAGTGTTCCATTGAGTATTTGATCATATATGTCTACACATATCCTTATAATCTTCAATCCTGTTCTTAACCAGATAGCCATCCAACTTTTTTTTTTAAAAATGAGTTAACCAACGCAGCATTAATTGCATTTGATGCAAGTCTACACCACTCTGTGGAGGGAAAAAAAGACATCCACTCTTTAAATCTGCTCCAAATGCTGCACTTGTGTTCTGTGGATCTGCAATTACAGTTTGAAGTTAAAGAACAGACCGATCCTTACAGCAACTGTGCCTGCTGCACAGGACAACAGCTTTACTGTATTGGCAGCACTGAATGAACAGTCGCCCCTGGACAAAACAACCACACCTTGAAAGAATGAAGAGCTCCACATTTTCAAGAGCTAGGAACGAATCTCAACACAATGTTAATGCAGAGAAGAGTGAGTTAAGACGAGATATTTTAACTTGGTGAAAAACAGGGGTGAATTTTCAGAAGAGCTCAGACAATAGGTGTATCTATGAAACAGAGAAGGAGTTTAGAGAAGGTGTTTGAGAGGAGATAGTGAGGCCAAGAATGCCACTTGATCATAGATCCATTTATTTAACCAAATTAAAAAGGGGGAATGAATGTTATATTGGATAACAACTCTCTCCAATGAATATACAGGGAAAATTGGACTAAGCATGCAAGTGTGACAGCCACTCCAAGGAGGAGTATTGAAGAATTCCTCAGTATACCCGTTCATAGCTGTAGTCAAGTTTAAGGTTACCTCCTTTACTGTGATTTATGTTACAATAGCTACTTATGCATGAAGAAACAATCTAAATTGGTTGCAACAGAAGCAGCATGGGAAGCAGTGAATACAATTTGTAAAGATCTTGCGAGTATTCTCCAAGAATTTCACCAAACGCACCCCGAGAGGCCTGGATTTAGCAGGGATCACAGCAAGGTCCTGTCAGCCTTCAAATCATCAACCCCTTCCCCTGAGGCAGCAGAAAAAAATACAGGTAGTGATGGGTCACTGTTTGTAATATTATTTTAATTGTATTCATTATTTCCCCTGTACCTTACGAGGGGATTACGTACACAAAGCTGTTTATTCTGTTTTTCTGGTGGCAGAGTGGTTGGATCTTTAGAAAAAAAAGATGGTTAGCAGCAGCTGACAGGCAAAGTGGGAGAGACAATTTGCAACCTTATTTTGCAGTCGAACATATGCCCTTTTCAGATAACATGAAGCGAAGGATCTCAGCAAGCATTTGTGAGCCTAAAAGCAAGGTTGGAATAACTGTCACATCCTGAGGTTATGCTTTGCCTTGAAATGATATTGGCTTGTGATCAAGACAGAAACCGAGTTTTGAAAATAAGAGCTAAATAATTACATTGCCGATAGGCTAACCTTTTCCATTCGGAATTACCCGACTGGAACAGGTGCATTTGCAGTTATGCGCCAACAGCTCTTCATAGCACTGGAGTTGCATCATTTCAATTAATGGGAAACAGGGATTTGTGAACAAGGTCAGACTGCGTCGGGAAGAGGGAGGGCAGGGCACATCACATTAATGTGTAAGTCAAACAATTAACAGTTTCAATTGCTGTTGCATTCATATTTCAATTCTACAATAAATTGTTAAAATGTATGAGACCATTCTGTCCAAATGTTTGCTTTGTATGGTTTTTAATTTTAAAAAAAAGCTTGCTACAGATAAGAACCTCTCTGATCCTGATCTTTGAACCATTAGAATACTCAACGTTAATAACCCCGGTGCTATTAATATGCAGAATAAACCCGATTTACAGATATCAATATCACAACTGCAAAACAAATACATTTTCAAGAGTTGCTGATAAACATATATAACCAGTCAAATACTCTCATGAGATCATGCTTTGCCCACTGGATATTCCCGTTCTCAAATAAAATGACATTATATTATCATCACTGTAATATTTACTTACTCATCTGCAATGCAAGTTACCTCAAGGCAATTAAATAGATCATGCAATTATATAGTCTCTCAACCTTGTTTTGGTCAGCTGGGTATCTGACACATATGAAAACCATAGCCACATTTAATAACCTTCGTTTCAACAGAGTTTCTGTTCTGGAAGGTGGAATCTCTCTGGGGGAGGGGGAGGAGGTTGAGGCAGAAACATCAGTTTGTGTTTGTGATCTGTGGATAATAGGTCACTATTAAAAATGAAAAGTAAACTATAACTTAAATGTCGCCAGTGTATCAGCCCTGATAGCAGTAGAGGAGGTAAACTTACATTTGACTGTAGCTATGGGCAAATAGTGAGCAATTTCAATATTCCTCCTTGTAGTGGCTATCACACTTTAATAATAATAATTATTGCATTTGATATAGCACCTTATCAAGTCATTGAGACATCTCAAAGCGCTTCACAGGATATATTGTAAAGTCGATTGACTGTGTATTTTGTGGGTGAAACGGCGCATTGGGTAAAGGACTGTCGAACGCAGCATTGGGGCATACAGATCGGAAGGCCACAGGTTTGAATCCTGACGTACTTTTTTTGGGGTCAGCTGGGGTCTGCTTTGTCCAATTGTCCATAAATATCTCATGGAGAGAGTGCTCATCCAATACAACATGGAAAAGTGGAGGAGTCTTTGATTAGGTCTAGAATAGTTCGCTGTAAGCACCAAAATTGTTTTACCTACAGAAGGCTTGCTCACGCTGATGCATAATCTGATGTGCCAGCCACCTTTTAGTCTAATGCATCCTATGAATTCAGCCAATTTGGTAGGACATTTACCCATCAAGCAAAGAAGCAAGATGCAACATTAATTTAAGGACAGTGCCATACATTCTACTGTATTTATGCAATATGAATTTGGTATTAAAGGACTACTTTGTTTGCTATGTATGCCAACACGAGTCCTTGGAAGGGGAAGTAATTTCCTAATAGAAGTTGATTACTTTTTTATTAAAGAAATATTACTCTAATCATTTTCTCTACAATTTTGCTTGTGTTCTTCAGAATTCTTGGACTCACAGTTCCATCTGTACCAGAGAGAATTACACTACAGCTTGGTTATATAGCTGCAAGTGGACTGTAAACTATTCACAGCTTCTCCTTCACACAGAACACCTCTGCTGCTTGCAAAGTATTATTTTGCTGGTTTATTGCTTTTCAGCTATTCTTGATCCAAAACTTTTGAGGAAAAAGTGATTAAAACATACAAAAGGCAGCTTCTACGTGCACACATCTATATTCCTTTACCAACAGGCATTGAAATATGTGATTACACATTATCCTTTCATGGTTTTGATGTTATTTTACATTTCAGAATGGTGGGTGGAAGATAAGCAGGTAATTGGGTAAATATCAAGGACCTGAAGGCTTGGGATCAATGGTCCTGATGATGTGTGTATGGACCTCATACACAAACCCAATTTTCCTCCAGAATTGGATTTGGTATAAGAAGTGAGCATGAAAGAGTGTCCTTTAAACGTGGAAAATTGTGGAAAGAAAATGTAATCAAATAAAGGGCAATATATTAAATCCAATTGTATACAGGAGGAACCAAACAAACCATACTTTCACACATTTCCATATTTCTAAAGCTATGAAAGGCAGTGGGTCTGTGCTGTACGAAATGCAAGAGTGAAACAAATTTCTTCACCTGCTCAGTCCTTTGACACGGGTATCAGACTTGCTGCTTTGCTTTTTAAAACATTTCGTACTGAAGTGTTACAGAAACGTTTGACGTCTACATTTTTAGAATTTCTCTCTGATTTTAACCTTGCGATTATTCTCATCACTCATTAATCACTGGACCAAAGAGTTGGGCAATGTTTTAAAACAAAAAAAAACACTTGTATGGCTGCATATCTCACTAATTATTGGGAACACACATCCAAAACATGAAGTAAGAGACATTTTTATTCCGCTTCCTTTTCTTCCTCTCCCACACATGTTACAGTGGCATAAATCATGTCAAAAAGTGCCATCACCTTACTGGAAATTGACAGGTTTACATTGCTACTTAAAACAGCTCTTTGCCCTCCACAAGCAATAAATATATTTGTTAAGCACTTTTTCGACAAAGATAGTACACTTTCAGGATGTCATAAACCCAGACTGCAAGTTTACTAAATATTATAGTATTAATGATTAATTCCTGCATTTCATTATAGTGTCTTTCACGTCAGGAGGACATCTCAAAGTGCTTCAAATGATATACTGTAAAGTGAAGTGACTGTATTCTGTGAGCGAATGTGTATTTTGTTTAGACAAAATAAAAAAATCAGTAAAATAATGGGTGCTGTTTATATTTGAGCTTGCAAGGTGCAAATAAGACCTCAATGTTAGCAGCAAGTGTCTATTAACGTATGTGTCACCTGCTTGTGAAACCTCCATGGCAAATTGGCAATGTCTATTTTTTGCTCATTGGTGATCTGACCCACAGGATTGCTTATAAAGCTAATGGCAATAGCGCAACAGAAAATAGCTCCCAGAGACAGCAATATTATACATCTTGCACATGTCAGGGGATTTGGAATGACTTAAATCAGTCAGTTGCAGCTGCGTCATACATGGCAAGGCAGGCTCGTTATAATTTAGGCAGGTAATGAAGCAGATTGCCATGATCTCACCCTTTTCAGGACAAGTTGCTCCAATGCCCACTGACTCCATTTGTTAAAACAAAATCAATGTTGCAAACAGGAATTCTTCATCACAGAAAGTAGTTCAGATCGACTGCAATTTCATCTGGGACTTGCGCTTTTCACTCACTCGCTCACTGATATTTCACTCCAATTTACTGACATGCTTATTGTATTCTACCTCTTTTCTGATTTTACAGGTATTTTATTGCAATGCACAGTGCTGCTCTGTGCGGCACGCTGTTGAATTTTATTGTGGATCTTATTTATTTTTGTGATTTTTTAAATCTTTGTGATTTATGCTTTCCGGCTGTCATTGCCTAGGCTTAATGAAAGGTTTTAATATTTCACTTTTATGTCATCTGCCTGTTTGCAGCAGTGCAAAAGACTTTATTGCACAGTATGGATCCAAAGCAAAAACAAGTAACACCATTTCATCTGGGACTTGGTCCCTGATGAAAGAACAAGGTTACATTTTTGGATTGGATTTAATTTTTAAAGACACTGGTATGCAGTACAACCATTCTTGTGCAGCACAGAACGAGAGTGAGATCAAATTTTCTAAGGACTCTTTTGCTTTGAGTATACTGTGTGCTGCATGAAATTCAGCCTTATGTTTACTGCCAATGATGTAGCAATGGCTGGGCAAGCTGCATACGACTGTGTCCAGCAGGGCCCCATTTAGGTGAAATGTGGGGAATAAAACAGGCCGGTCAGTCATGGCTATCAACTTGTCCAAAAAACTCAAAAACATTTCTTTCTGAGAATTTTTGACACAAATATTCTGCGTGAACACCAAATAAACCTCTTTCAAATACTTTTTAAAGGATCCATTAATCCACCAATCACTCCTGAACACACAGAAAAAAACACCCCTCTTGCAGGACAATTAATTAGACAACTTAATAATAGGAAGAAGGATAATAAACCTTGCATTTGTTGGCAAACTTCCATCTTACTGTCACTGAAGTTTAATGGTAGCCACGTACAGAAAGGTAAAGTTCAGTGAAGAATCAAGTTAATAGTTAGTATTCAATAGGAAAGTTCCTGCTCTTCAGAAAAAACAGGTTTCTCCAAGGAGTATTGTAATCAATTACTCTCTGTTAGAATTGCTTACTATGGATAATACTCAAACTCCTTGATGCTAAAAACAACCCGGGATTCAGTCATCCGCAAGTTTTCGCTCTGCTTGAGTGCTGATTATTGATGCTGTCTGACGATTGTACTCCACAGCCAACTATTTCCTGATCTTTTCTATTTCTACACAAGTAATAACAGTAGTTGTGTAGATGTTAATTACAAAGTGCCCAATCCAAACATAATGTCAAGTTAAGAAAAAGCCTCTGTGAATACGTTGTAAGTTGTGCTTTTGATAGATCTTGTGCTGATCTAAGTCAATGTCACATTTCCACTGTTAGGGAATGGATTTTTGTCACTAGTCTGGATTAAACACTAGCAAATCAAATACAACACAAAGTTATTGCATGCTGTCTTAGCTTCAACCTCTAAAAGGCATTTTCCTTCCACCACGTGAACATTTCCAATTCTACACTAGCTATCCTTGTACCTCTTTGGATGACTCTACCAATTTCAGAGCAGTTTTTGTCCTTCAACTTGGGATCTTCCTAATAAACTTCAGTCAGGATCTTTTAAACTGTCAGAGAGAAGAGATACACCTGCCATCAGACTGAATTATATTTGAGCACAAGTTTCAGAAATAACGAGGTCTCACTAACGGTGCCACCCAATTGCTTGTTTTGAATGTGTTAAAGGATTAATTGAACACATCCAGAACATCAGGCACCGATTATTCGAGCTGAAATCTTTCCTCAAAAGAAATTCTCTTTGCAGGCATTTTATAAAAGTTGCCTACTCCTTCCTCTTCTATTACTCCCACATAGTAAGTAAGACCTCAGCACTTACTAGATACGCGTGTATTTCCAATTCATTTCCATGTGATCAACCCCAGAGCACTTGAAATTGGCAACTTCATTCTCTGAAGTAATGCAATTCTAGCATCAAGTGCTGGCTGAGGAGGCATTGCAGAGTTATAATTTCAAGCTAAGTACTTATGAGCTGTTTGTGTAATTGTTGTCATTCAGCAACATGGAAAGTAGGTCAAGTTCCTGTGAAGGAGCTGATGATACATAGCAAACAAAATGATCTCTTTCACGTCCCTCGTTTATACATAAAAAAATCCAAGGTTTCTTTTTATTATAAAGAATTGGGATAAAGCTCTGTGGTAGTACTGTTGTTTTGTAAAATGTGGAAGGATTCCCTAATAATAGTAAATTCAATTAATACTTTTAGTCTTCATTCACACCTCAAATTTTGGTGGAAACGTGATATCACTCACCTGTTTTTTGCCCAGTCAGCAGTTTGACATTTTCTCCAAAATGGAATTTTCTTTATATTTCATCACAAGATCAATTTGGATGAATAAAATTCTTCTTCCAGAACCATCCTGCCATCTTCTCATCACAACATCAAACTTTTTTAAAAAAATAGTCCAGCATTCTGGCCTCAACCACTCTTCCTGGTAGCCTGTCAAACATCCTCCTTTAACTTGGCTTTTTGTCATCATATCAAGCTCTGTTTATATTGTGGGAAGCAATGCAATATTGTTTGCTGCAGCAAAACAAAGTGAAGTGGAAACCCTGATTTATACTTGTTGCTCTTTTTCACATATGCTGGAGGCCAAGACTAGTTTTCACAAGTGCAAATAAGCACATGCACAGATCTCCGACACTGAGTTTTTAATGCTATTATAAAGGTAGCCCTGTGAAGAGCTCTTTAACTAGATTACAAAATGGTGCCAAGCAATTTGTGGGCTGTCTATTAGAGAACCTGTTCTTTCAGCTTCTAAATTAATATCCCCTCATGCTTCAAATGCAGCTTAAGCAGCTGACTTCTGAAAGTGCAAACTCATAAGTTGCAACTGAGATTGAATCGAATAAAACTTGACCTGAAATTAATTAAAGATTTTGGAAGAAACGACTGCAGCATTTCCAAAAACAAATCCACACACAGAAGATTTATTTTTAACAGTTTACGGTATTGGGACACAAGATCCTAAATTTTTAAGTGAATATTTTGCTTTATTTTAAATCTGACTTATCATGAACATCGTGTGTTAAAAAAGCAAGCCTAATTCTGGGGGAAAATGAGGGAGGTGTGGGGTAGTTGGGGTGGGAGTTTGCAATAAATATGCCACTCACTAATCATTCGGGGCAATATTCCCAGAAGAACAAATGCATCTGAGTAGCCTGCTAACCCCAGAGACCCAGTACAAATAAGATTGATAACTCTAAATTAACTGGATTAAAATAGTCTTAATAAACTAAATTTGATACCCGAGCATCTTAACCATGAAATTAACCATGTGAACATGTCCTTAGGCACTTCAGTGCCAGTGAGGAACATTTGGTGCTGTGAGTCATGCCAACTGGAAACTGGGTTCAGATTGCCTACATTCAATTCAAAAAGGAACATTTTTCAGCTGACTTTCATCACACTTTGTTGTAATTCTTTTTGTGAGGTACTTGGAGACGCTTTGGTGCTATATTAAATGGAAATATTAAATGGAAATAAGATTATGATGGGAGATGATTGGAGCAAAATTCCTAAAGTGAAAGGTCAGTTGGTTAGCTAGTCATATGAAAATAACTAAAGGCCCTAAAGATCGTTTCTATTTTCAGTGACCTGTTCGTAAACGTGCAATTGCAGTTCTTTGCCATTCTTCAATATAAGCCTAGGCTTGAACCCAGTACAGACTGACAGGTTCTACAAGTCATCAAGGATTCAGAGCACAGGATCCATGCATATTACAGGCTGCTAAGATGGACATCTAATTTCATAAACTGATGCTCCCAAAATTTATAATTCACAAATTATAAATGATGTCAGTGACTGCTGTTGATTTGATAAGCCGATTCTTTTTCTTCTGAACTCGAAGTGATGCTTTATTCAAGAGACCCACTCTTTTGAAAGTGGAAGCTCAAAAGAAGATTGAAGGACCAGGAGATAACTTAAAGGGTGAATGATGTTTCACAGGGGTCTTGCAGACAACAGTTCAAACTTCAAGCTGTCTTCCCCATCTGCTCCTAACTCAAATCATGTTGTTCATGCACATGCCAAAGGCTGGCTATTTGATGCTGTGAAATAGTAGAAAAGTGGTTCAATTTTATTTTGGACACTTTCTTATATCATTACCACTTTGAAAATTACAACAAAACCTACAGCTCTATCTATTTGGTAGAATATTCAGAAATGACCTCCAATGCAGCATTGAGGGAGTTCTACATTGTTGGAGATGTCATCTTTCAGACAAGATGTTAAATCAAGGTCCTGTCAGCCTGTTCAGGCAGAGGTTAAGGACCCCGTGATTCTATTTGGAAAGAGAAGAGTTTCTGCCAGTTTCCTGACCAAGAATCCACCAGATAAATTGTCATAGCTAATTGTCATAACCTCATAGCTGGTTGTGGGACCTTTCCATTGTGTTTGCCGATAAAACCAGCCACTACATATTGACAGCAATTACCTATGAAGTACTTTGATGAGGAAATATAAAAATACATATTCTTTCCTTGCTTTCATGTTTCTAGCCAATAGACAATTAACGGACAGCAAACATGATCACGACAAAGTAGCAGAAGTCATCTGTGTTACTTAACCTCTTCCTCACCCCATGCCCTGCTACCTATTTGCTATTTGAAATTTGGTCACTGAAGCTGGTAAGCAGTGCAGAGTGCCTGGGTTATTTTATACTTTCTTTTATTCTCTGAGAGATATTTCTTTTTCACTTCTCTAAATTTTATTTTTCACTTTTTAATCTCACATCTATGGGGTCTATTGAACTGTTTCGGCTTTCCTATTTAAATGTAAATAGCCGAAGAACTCATTTCATTAGCAGCACAGTTGATTATATAATCCACAATGGCTCGCTTCTTCATTTTAATCCGCGTTGAGTTCAAGTATTAGGGAATTGTAGTAATCTCTTTTATCTTTGTCATTCATTGAAAAGGAAAATATCCCGCATAAGTGCCTTCTATTTAAAACAGCATAACAAAGGCAGACTCCCACAATTCAGAGAGCCAACCACAGGCTTTTTTCATTCTTACACAATTAAGAAATTGTTCCTATTGGGATAAAATTGGGTTTGATTACTATTTTGACCCACTTACTACAAAGCATCTGACACAAAATCGATGTGGGATAGATTCCGCTGATATCATTTTATGTGTTATGTAACAAAGTTCTCTTGAAAGTCCCCTCATACCATCTCCTTGCTTTGCATCTCGTGAATTACCACATGTTGGGCCTATTCTTGGGACAGATCAGGGTTCACATTGTGCAAATAGGACAGTCAGCAGCTGCTTTTATCATTGAATAAGCTCCAACTTTATTCATTTCTTGCTGTTTAACTGAGAGGAAATTTATTCAGAGCAGCTCAGTAATAGCCAAATGAATAAACATGTGAAATATCTCCAAATGAAACCCTCTTGCTTGGCACAGTTTGAATCAATAATTCTATCATTAGGAGAATAGATAGTGCAACACGAGTCACCATCGTGGAGCTAAAAATAACTTGCTATAATGACAAGCAGATGGCATTTGACCAAAAAAAAGGTAGTTGACAGCGTTTTCATTAAAAACCTCACATTAGGCGCATATTTAATGAGGTTATTCGTTTCAAATGATATTACTACTGTCCCCACACGATGGGCAAGTTTGATCACCCTGGATAAAGGAAATATTTTCCTCATTTCCACTACAATGTGTCCTCTATATTCCCTTTCTCTGTGAGATTTTTCTCTGCTGTCTCCTGCCACCCTGTTCATTGAGTCAGATGGAAAGGCAGCAGAGACGGGAAAATCTAATCTACAGAATTATCTACAATTATCTTTGAATGGGCAGGATTTGCTCATTTTCAGGGAAGGAATGGAATTGCACTGTTCAGAAGCCAAAGAATGATCCAATTAGCAAGTTGAACTCGTTGATGCATCTTTGCAGAAGATGATCTCCAAGGTCAATACCAAACCACACAACAACTCTCACTCTAACATTCACAGTTCCAAGGGCAGCAGTTGCCCATTGGCATTTATGTCAGCATGTCAATACCTTCAGGGAAAAGGCAACATTTTAAGGGAGCAGCCCCCAAAAAAGCAATGAAGATAGAAGGTTCTTTCCATTCTGTGAAATGTGAAGTTTTCCATTTTGTTGATGTAATGACTCTGTATTTGTGCTTAGTCTCGTATAAAAAGAGCAATCAATTTAAAAAGAGGAAAATACTATATATTAGAAGACTAGTTAACTCAGAAATAAAACTCTGCCTAAATAATCAAGCTAGTGTTGTATTTTGCAATTATATTGGGGAAGGGAATCACTGTTTTCAGGTACTAATGACTTAGAACTATAGAAATGTACAGCACAGAACAAGGCCATTCAGCCCATCATGTCTGTTTCAAGAGCAATCCTTTCAGTCCCAATTACCTGCCGTTGTCCCATATATCTGTATCTTACCCCCTTTAAGCTCTGCTGTGGTGCGATGAAGCCCTTCACACACACAAACCTTTCAGTAATATTCTGGGCTAACAGATTGACAATGAGGCACCGGCAAATCACTTTATACTTCTGGAGTATTCCTGAAAAGGCAGTAAAGTTCATAATTTTTTCTTTGCTTAAAACAAGAACTGAACATAGAATGATAGAGTGATATGGCCAGGAAACAAGTCTTGTGGCCCAACTAGTTTGTGTCAGTGTTTATACTCCACGCAACCCCCCCACCACCTATTCCACTCCCCTATACTCCTAAAATCTTAATTCGGTAAAATTATTTCACGGGTGAATGCTCGGATACGAAGACATTTCACCAAACCTTTTGCTTCAATAAAAGTAGCTGAGCTTCCACAAGGTTAAAAACAATTACTATGGGAATGAGGCACTTTTCGCATAATTTTACACCGAGATTTATTATGAGCCAAAAAGGTGTGGAACGTTATGTGCACACAGCGCACGAGCCACTTCTAGTGGAAAATTGATGAGAACAGTTGTGGTCATCGAGTGGGAATTAATATAATTTGAACATAAATGAAATAGACATATATATTTTTGAAAAATCTAATTGGGAAAGCAAATCAGAGACAAAAATATTTAAAAAGAAGCTGAGTATTTCAATCGCTGACAACCCAGCGAAGAAGGAATAAACTAACCATCTATTGTAAATCCCAAAGGGCCTCAAGGAATACATTTTCTCATTGACTGTTGCATTGGATGTCTGCTGAGGCAGATTGGCACATTCAGCAGCACTAATTGTGTCTGTAACCTGAGGCTTTACCATTCTCAAGTGTTGTGGTGGGCTTCTGGCTTTTGTGAAGGAAAGTGATTTTAACTAAACTTTTTTTCTAACCAGAGGATTATAAAATTGTCCCAAAAAGGGCAGCAAATAAAAATACCTTAAATCTTTTAACAGGACCTTGTTAAAAGATTTAAGGCATACTCTTTTTCTCTCCCTCTCTCTGCACTTGAAAGGAAACTTAGTAAGAAATGCACTTACTTTTTGGTCAAGGCAATCTTTCAATCTTTCCGAACTGACAGAAAGCCATTTTAGGGAAGAAGCTGAGCTGGCTCTGCTTACCATCAACACTGCCGTGGAGTATGTAGGAAAAGCGCTCCAGTGCTCAGGGAAACCTCCTGCCTCATTTAGGTTCATGGAGGGATTAGTTAGTGTTTCCAGCATATGGGGTTTAAATTTCCCACTTCAAATTTGCTCTTGCCAGTGGTTTGCAAATACACCAGAGCAACTAAACAGCTGCGGAACTTGTCTATCTCTGCTAACTGATAGAAAATAATCAATTGGCCTTTGACTGGATTCACCAGTCTCTTCTATCCCATTTCTAGATCATGTTGCACACTACGCTTGGCAAGCGCCACTCTCTAAACTACATAATGACTGATTTTAGTTTGGAAATTGGACCCACATTGATGTGTTACTCAACCACACAGCTCTGTGCAATCAAATGTGTTGAGTTCATCTCCAAGATCCAGAGAAGACAGACAATAAGAGTCTGCAGTTCCCACCCATTCTCCTCCCCTCTCTCCCCTAAAGATAAAGCTACCTCTTCAAAATATTGCTTTCGAGTCGATTGCATTGTGGAATATGTCCTTGATATATTAAATTGAACCAGATTTGGGATTCAATAATATGTCAGATTACTACAGTATGTTTATTGTTCTTCCATCTGAGAACAGTAAACCTTTTCCTCTCTGCTTGTTCTTGCCCGCAGGACGTTTCTTTGCCTGTCTCGTTTAATCATTCTTTCCAAGTGACTTAGCATTTGCAACTAACAATCCAGATGCTCAGTTTGTTGAATATAATGCCCTGTTCCATTTGCTTTGTTGCAGACGTGACAGCAGCAGTCCTCCAAGAATCAATGGGGCTGCTGTTTTAATCATTACAGTTCTAATTAACAGTAATTGAAAAATGCTTCCTTTTTTCAACAGAAAGACGAGCCCATTTTTCTTAGCAATGGCTGTTTTGGGAAAAAAATTGAAATACAATCTCTGTTGTTGCCCGAGGTCAAATGGGAAATAACATTGATAGAATGAAAGGGAGTGAGACAGCAATGTCAGAGCTGTTCTCATATATAAGGTGGGTTCACATTTCATCCGACCTAGAGTTTGTATTTTTCTACCCGTTTGCTGGCGAGCTCAGAGAGGAAACGTGGAAGATTAGTTCATATTTTCTTCAGGTTCAAATTAATGGTTTTAACTTATATCATCAATACACGAATATTATAACTAACTATTTAGTCCATGCCATTCCACAGTTGGACCCTGGTTCCTACAAGTTTCTATGGAATGATATGATTCATCAAAAGAAGTTTAGATCAAGCAGCAATGTGTCTGTGATTTCTATGAATCCCATAAACAAAGAGGTATCTCTTTGACTCAATGTGTACTTGCTACGCTACAGTTGATTGAGATTTTGGGTCTGCGATTCTCAACTGGGCCAAGTGGAAAAGCACCAGATGGAGGTCAGATGCCTTTCCAAGAGGGATGCAAAAGTGAAGCTCGAGTCTAGCCACATAATTCTCTTTAGAGCCACTGGTTTAGATCGATTTCAATGTGGAGAGCAGAGGCCTCGAACAGACCACCTTCCCACCCCTTTGATCTGAGAGCAGTGGCAGGTGGCAGGGAGAATCGAAGACAAAAAAAGGTGGGAGGGGAATCATTTGTAATCACTGGAACACAAAACATAATAGTTAAATTAAGTTAATTAAATGGAATTCCATGAAGGCAAATTCCATTTTTAAAATCAACAATGACTGATTATTTGAATCTACTCATGTTTCAGATCACCTGTTGCACCTCTTTCCCATATTACAATAAATGCTCCATTAACCGTGCTTGATTAGACATTTTCTCCTATAAGGTAAAGTCTTGTAACTCCATTCTATTTCAGCATACAAGCAGGAACTAGAAAAAAAAACAATGTCCAAAAGGGTGTTGTGTGGATGCAGTGTGAACATCAGAAGTAGATTGATCCCAGTGTAGTGGAGCATACACTATGTACAGGAACACCCTTGCCAAACATGAACTCATGGTGTCCAAGCTACTTAAAAGGGAATCTTACAGGGATTCTCTGTGGTGTGTAAATATGATAGATTAACAGTGCCAAGATTTTTCTTTAAAAAAATCTAAACTGACAAGATTGATGTAAAGGTAAGAGCACATCATTCTTTACACTGACCCCTTAGTGTAAGGTCTCCCTTTAAACAATAAATGTCATTATGCAAATCGTTAGCTACCATCAACTGCAATTGTACAGTGCCATCTGTAGTATAGAGTGCTGTAGCAAAGGCAGCTTTTGAATATTCTGGCTTGCTGCCCACACCAATCCCAAAGCACTAATACCCTCTTAATTCATAACACAGCATCCTGCCTTCTTTTACTTATTCCACTGTCTGTTACCATCTACATGTTCTGCTTTCGCCAAATTACAGATAATGTTCTTCAAAATGCTCTTGGGACTTTCATTGCAGATTGCAGTCATTTTTATCTGCCACACTTATATGAATCCCTTTTGTAGTAACCTGTATTGTTAAGCGTTATTGAGTCATAATAATAATAATAACCCTTGCATTTGATATTGCGCCTTACCACATCTTCAAGACGTCTCAAGGCACTTCTCAGGATATACTGCAAACTGAGTTTGTGGGCAAAACCAGCAGCCAATTGCACATAGCAATGTCCCACAAAAAAACATGGAGTGAATGACTCATTTTATTTGGGGGAATTGGTTGACGAAGATACCAGGAAATACTCTTTTTGAACAGTGGCACAAAACCTTTAACATCCATCTGAACGGGCATTTGGAACCTTGGTTTTAACATCTCATCTGAAGGATGGCACCTCTGACAATGCAATTCCAAAAACATTCAGGATGTACATCTAGAATGTACTTTTTCTATATATATTATTTATATACATATATCTGTAGAAAAGCTAAACAGGATTTGGCCCACTAATTATCATCCATTCACTTCTCCAATGTTTCCATTGTCATTATATTTATATTTGGCCAATAACTTCATGCATTCTTTTTTAAAGAATGGCCTCCTTCTGTGCTGTAAGATTCTATGATTCTAAAGAAATAAAACGGGGAAAAGTCAGTGAGAGATCTTAGTGTTTTTTTAAATGAGAATGCTTTCTATCATAGAATAATCTTTTGGCTTAAGGTTGAAATGTGCATTTATATTCAGAAATGGCAGCAAAATGTCTCCTGTTCATTCAGTTTTTGTAAATCATAAAGTATTTAAAAAAGATTTTGACTTTCAAGTGTGAAGCTACATGATTTTGAATACCAAGGATACCACTTTAGTAAGCTGAGGGCTCAAACAACATTTGAATAATTGAAAGACAATCCCCCAAAACCTAGTAGATTTTCAGCCTGGCCCCAAGTGACAAGACACAGAAATTCCATTATGGTTTGCTGAGCAGTTACATCTCAAATACTTGTTATGTAGCACTTTAGTTTTTTTTGAAATATTAAGAGCAGAGAAAGAGAATATTCAACTTCTATGTTCACCCAACACTTGACATTTGAAATCAATCGTTTCATTACACAATCAAAGCAGCAAACAGGCTCATGTGTTTTGGGCTGAAAGTTGAAGAAAGCTTTCAATATTCAAGTTATAAATGAATCATTTAATTCATATTTAGCCTTGTTTCTCATCTCCTGCCTTAAAGGTGCACTGTTACCCAGCAAAAGTAACATTTTATTTCAGCCCTCAAGTCTTCCAAAGAACATTGCAATGCCAATGATAACCTCTTTTGGAGGATTTCTTCATTGGTACACTGTCTTTTAGCCCAGAGGCTGAAGGGATTCAGTAGCAGATACTACCACTATTCACTTCACTGTTTTATGTTCATTTGACAGCTGTATATTTCATGCAGAATATCATTTTCTTTACCTGAGGCAAAGTTCCAGAATGCTCCAGTTGATGAAATTCATAAGTGTGATTTGTAGATCTCGTGGGGATGGTACTGATGTGACCTCGTGGTTCGAAAGGGAAATAAGTGGATTTACTTAACACTGACCATACTTCTTCCAGCTCTAAGAGTGGCCCCATCAATAGGCAAAGGGTTTGATCAATGCGGCTCTGCATCTATTTGGGAAAACGGGGAAATCAGAACTTGTTGGGAATTTTTAAATGACAGGTTTGCCTCTACAGTATGTGCGCTGACTGTTAACACTATAACTTATGACCTTTTTATTTAGCAATCAAGCACCCAGTAATTAAAGTCCACAGAGTGATTAACTTAAACAACCCCACCTCCCAGATCATTCTGCTGTGGCTTTGTTTTCAGATAGGTTCAAATGTTGGCTGTGTGGTAAGCAAACAAAACATGGTAACCCACAATGGAAAGGCCAAGCTGCCAAGAATGCACTTAGACAAATTCCCATAATAGAAAACAAGGGTTTCCTTAATGTATTACATTAAAAAACACTTGGGATTTGTAATCAGAGATAGACTTGTACAAATGCCCATGGCTTCATGTGCCTTTGCCCACAAACAAATTCAAGTGCACAGCTGCTGCCAGGGTGATTTGTGATCATTCTTAGCATCAGTCATCTTGACTGGTTTCCTTCATTTAATTCAGCACAGGCTTAGCACTTACAGCTGCCTGTCTGTCGTTCATAGTAGCAAAGAGGCTTTGACATGACTTGTTCAGACCAGTTACTATTAATAGTGAGTGAGAACTGAAACAGATAAACTGCCACGAGTTTCACCAGAATAAGTATCCTGCACAATAGATAATAAAAGGAAAATATGTGCAATGAAATACAAGAACAGTGATAGTCACTTAGATGCTTATTCTGCCTTCATCTTAGTTTGTGTCTCTGCTTCCCACCTTCCCCACTTTACACTGCAGTTTCTCCACTTTGCAGGGTGCGATGGTTTGGTGCTTAGAATTTCTGCAGTAAGAAGATTTTATTCTATTTAGCACCATTTGCTTGTTTAGTTAGTTTTCAGCTTCCTGTGATGGAATACTGTATAAAGAGACTGCCCAACTAATTTAATCCATCAAGGGCTACAAAACTGGTTAAAAAAATGCAATTAGATTTTCCTCTCTGATGCTAATGCCATAGCCTCTAAGCTTTTTTTCCAAAAACAAATAAATTCTTCATTGTCCCCTTCATTATTTTTAATCTTCCTCCTGCCACATTTAATATTTTAGTGTCAATGCGGTGTTCTTTCATGTTAACTGGGAACTGCAGAGTAAAGTAAATTGAAATCATTAGTAAACCTTCCCAAAGGAGCTTCAGTTTCTTTGATGCAGAATCTGCACAGCAATTTCTATGCCCGTGTAGGCCTGTACCTGCCCTACCAACAATAGCTGTGAGCACAATTCCTCCAAAAGTCTAGCTTATTATCTTCACAGACAGTTCCACTATTGGCTGGATGGAAGAGTACTTTACATACTCATTTTTTTGCATTTCTGTTTTGACTGGAAAGCTATCAAGCAACGTAAAGGTTATTTTCTCTCATGGCCATCCTTGCTTCTTGGAACATCATTTCTCAGGTCTCAGTTTTTGCCTCAATTCCCCCAGAAGTCCTGATGGCGGTAAAGCTTCACGACAATAAAGCATGTGAACTGCAGATGAAAACGGTATGTTGTTTGAGTCAATATGGTGTAGCTCTATGGATAAAGCTGAGGATCAATGTAAATGGTTTTAAGACACTTGCCATAGCAAACGTGACTTGTTATTTTCTCTCTTGACTATCCTTACCTTTGTAAATGAAATTACTTTGGAGAGAATATTTTAGCAGTTTGACATTCAGTTAATTCATTCAAGCTCAGTGACTCATTGCTTGAGAATATAATGTCAATATATTTGTAAATTTGGCAGATTGGTGAGGAACTGACTGTAAGAAGGAGGGTGTGTGACTATCAGGGTTGGTAAGAACACATCCTGATACTGTAAGAATTTATATTCATGTAACATTTACGTGAGTCATAAAATGAGAAATCAGACCTTTAAATTAGGGAACAACACTAATAATTCTTACTGAATTTATCAAGATGGTGATTCAGAAAAAGAGTTTTTTTGTTATAAAAGACCCCAAGTCACTCTGAAATTAACCCTTAGAACTTGTTTTTGTTGGATCCTAAAATTACCAGTAGGATAATTCTTGTAACAAAACTTTTGCAACTTAAAAATCATTTCCGACCCACATACAGCATTATATAAGCCAAATTATGCATATGCTCTGTAGTGTGGATCATTATGTCAACATGTGACTTAGTTGCAGCCAATGTCAATCTCACAACCCTGGGTGTCAAACATGATGGAATCAGCCTTTTGAACAGAACTATTTTCTAAAATCACATAAGCAGTGTCAGCCAATTCAAGACTAATTTCTATAATGTGGGTTCAAATTGCAATGCCTGGCCTGTGTTTGATGGATGGTGGAATGGAACTTTACAATTTTAGTCACCTACCATTAGCATCATGCACAGGTCAGGCATTGCACAGGCCAGATACAAAGCAAACGTCATTTACTTGGTTCCCAGCAAAGTGCATTCTTCCAATCTCAGCAACGACAAAACCTTGCATCTAAATAGCAACCTTCATTCAGGGTGGCATCTCAGAGCGCTGAAGCAGATGAGCACTGTGTACTTAAGCTCCATTTTGCACACTATATATCCCATCTTCGTGAGATTGTCAATTTAGTGCCAAATTAAAAGGAATTCATGTTGTAGCTACATATCTACTAGGTACCAACTCATCCTACATTTCACAGCAGGATATTTTTCCAGCCATCATATCTTTTTGACTGTGATTTTGGTCACCTGTCGCCTCCCCAGGCTCCTAGACATCCTTCTGATGTGAAAGGTGCTAAATTAATGTACATTGTATTGTGTCAGAGGAGAGTCAGTCTGGCCTGGATTCAAACATAGGTTTCAAAGTTGAGAGAAAAGGATATTTTACCACTCTGCCATCCAGGTCATCGCTTATATACATTAATATCTAATTTCCAACTCATAAACAGCATTATATAAGCCAAAGAATGCATATGCTTTATAGTGTGCTTCCATTATGCAGTGCATTATCTGGAGAGCATATAACAGGAGCAAACTATATTCCGTTATATCAGAGATGCAAAGTAACAAAAGGGCATCAAATGAAGTAGCAGTAAGCTCTCATGTCAGATATACAGTTTATATGAATTAACACTATGCTCTTCATTTCCTAAGAATTCCGCTTGCTGTAGAACTGTTAAATAATTTGCTTATTGAAGCCTAATGAATTAGTATTGGAACTAGTGTGGAACAATAGTATTCTGAAGGAATGACAAGCCAATAACCTCCAACAGTAATTGATCATTGCTGTCTCTCTATTCTCTCTTTCGTGTATGGGTACCAGAGCTTTATAAAAAAAATTAACTGGTGTGTAACTATATGCATTCAAATGTATTATATATACATGTACAAATACAGTACTCTATATATCCTAAACTACTTGGTGAAAAATGACTCACTAGTAACCGATGGAAGCAAGCAGTTTGTTCTGTTGGTGCTTCAATTTCCCTAGTGATTCACTGCAATGATCCCACCCCCAAAAAAAATTTATATTTATTTTGGTCAGCTGGACGTCTGACACATGTGGAGGAGACCTGTCACCTTGCTTAAGCACATCCGAACCAATCAGAGAGTTTCATATGTATGCCACAACACATGGAAATGTCTGTGTGTGTGGATTGGAAATGCACATTTTCTCCCTGGAGGGACACACACTGCTTACTTAATTCTTACTTAATTCTGGAGAGTATAAGCTACGGGTTAGCAAAAGCCAAGGCATGGAGATAGCAGAGTATTCATTGAGTTACTGCTGGCGTTTAACCAGCTAAAGATACAATTGAGATTTGAGGCAATGCAATCACAAACCCATGGAGTAGAAGCTGGTTGCCAAAATCGCCCTGGGCACCTTGCCAATACAAACCAAGAAACTTTAAGGAATAATTATTAATGTTCGTAAAGTCCTGACCATATGATAATAAAAAAAAACCCAGCTGGTGTTCAGTGAGAGTTAATAGAGCTCCACACATGTGCTGAGAGCAGCCACGTCCCTGACCAAAGCCATTTCAGCATAGGATGTACAAGTCTGGCTTCCTCCTCCGAGTTGTTTTACTGAAGGAAGTGATAACAAATTACCTTGCAGGCCAAAGAAGAGTGTAGATATGAGATGAATATTGTGCAGCTTTTGCTTGATTAAATTCAGGTCGTATCTATAGAATACGTCCCCCCACCCCACCCACCCGCAGCAGATAGTCATGGGTGTAGTTCATAATAAGAGTTATGTGACTGTGGAAGTAGCACATAGCTTTTACTATTTCAATGATTTATGTGCTTATAAAAGCTGGTTTGTAAGTTAGCTGAGGTGCTATTTATATTAGTAATTTACAGTGTCGCATTCAATTTGAATCTAAGATTGTCGCTATGGATACAACAGTGAGATGTTGTCAGCTTCCTACCCATCCATCAAAACCATTTTTTCACATTGTGGAACATTGCAACTTTTCACAAATATATACTTGAATGAGTAGAGACATAATTGCACAATGTTTGAGTCATGTCAAGAGTTGGTTTATGAAAAGCAGAGGCGATAACATCAGCTGCATGAAAGTGCTCAAAGGCTATCACTGGTGAAGCTCATTGGGAAACTCAAAAGGTATTCAGTCTTAGTCACCTCAAAACATATAGCTGCTTGTGATGTGTTCTGTCACGGTGCTTGCAATAGTTTTTTTTATTTCCATTGTGTGAGGAAATGCCAGTGGAAACAGAGCGTGCATCTGTTCAAGTCTGCCATTGCATGGACCGTCACATCATAAAACATCAATGATCAATTTTTTTTTTAGTGTGAATCATTGATAGTAAGTATAGATTCTGGGTAAATACCATCAATGGAACAAAAATATCAATTAGAAAATGCCACTTGACATATCAGACGTAATCCTTCTCACAGACCATGTACAATTTCGATTATCATGGCGTCTTCTCAATGGATTCAGAGGGGAGAATTCGAGCAAAAGAAGGATATGAACTAAGAACATGCTAAGATTTCAGAAAAGGACACATACCGTGTGAGGCTCACATGGTTTATTTTTTTCAGTGTCCTCTTAAACATAGGATGGCTAAATCTGTAAATAAAATTCCAAATGAGATCTGAAGCAAGGGTTGTACAGATTAAAATGCCTTGACTATCACATGCCTTGAGACAAATCGAGCATTTGATTAGCCTTTTTCACCTTTGCCGACAGAAGTGTGCATGCAAGTCATGTTTCTTGTTCACTATCATACATTTATTTGCCTTAAAAATGCATTTGTTATTCATTAGCTCATATATTTAGTTGACCAAATATCTTTAACTTCTATTAACCTCCCCTCATGCACTTCTCTACTGTGCTTTGCATTGTTACTATCCTACTCATTGACTCCTTTCCTAAAAATAACAATCTTAATAAGCTAAATTTTCACTTCTCAGCCTGTTGCTCTATTGGAGTCAAGAAGCAAAGGGAGGAGAGAAATAGGTGGATTATGAATATACAGGCTCAATAATAATTGTTCACGGACTTTAAATACAAGAAATACAATTTAAAAAACAATTCAGAGTATTTCATTAATATGAATGGATAAGTCAATCCCAGTAGACACTGTAGCCTTGTGATACCTCATAAAATGAGGAACAATTAAAAGATGCGATCAGCACAAAACTCCCTAAAGAAGAGTGAGTGACTGAAACCACTGTCTTAGCGTCAAATCACAAAGAAGTAAGAAAAACCAATTTCAAAATCAAATATTACAGACACAAATTATTTGCAAAGATGCCAGGCATCTGTCAAAAAGCACTAATATCCTGTGATCTTGTAGCAAAGATCAAACAAAGTATTAAATTTCCATTTCAAGCTGACAGATGAAGCTTATAATACATACAATATTACGCATCGTGTCATTCCCTCTCCTCCCAATTTTTAAGAGGTAACGAGAGGGTTGGATTTCAGATCAACAGAAGGGGTGATGTTCTCAAGGACATTTCCAAAGCTTATAAAATAACATGAATTTTACAGACAAAAATAAGATCTATCCATTGTATGTAACAAAATCAGATTTTGCCAGAAAAAGACACATCATCATACTTCCAGAGAAATTTCCCGCTGCAGATTATATTTCATTTTAAAAACTGAATGAATATGTAATTAAGATGTGATATTTGTGGAAAGCAAAGCAATGATAGTCTACACCAGCAGTTCCCATCATTTATGGCAAAAGTAAATTGGCTGTGTAACCAATAAAGTTGGTTTTGGTTTCAAGGTTCACGGATAAAATAGTCATAAGTAAATTTTCAGCCTGGATTTGCTAAAAATTGGTCAACATTGATATTTGTCTTTTTTTTGCAAAAAATCCAAAACAAAGCATAAATATTATCCGCTGAAAATCTGAAAAAATAACAATTGATTTCCACCACCCGGACATAAAACCTGTCATAGAATCTGTGTGCACTCTATGTGTGACTCTTTTAAGTTTAAAAATCCAATGCAATGTGACTCACAGGAAGCTACTTGCCTGCAAAGTGCTACAGCTCCTGCTGTTTTGACAATCTATAAAAAGTGCTGACAATGCAATTATACCTCTGGGGTGCTGTACCACTACAAACAACAGATACAAAATTACATTTGCAAAGTACCTTTCACGTCGGAAAGACGTCCCAAGGCACTGTGTACTCTACAGCACAGTGTACAAGGCACTCTCTGGAAACCTTCACTTATTTTGTACACGGGAGCTGTTAAATTCCTCAATAGCATCTGAACTCATGTGCATACCTCCTAATTAAATAGCATCTATTATACATTACTTCCTTTGTGTTTCAATAACAACAGCTTAGGGTTAGGAAGAAAAGCATTCAGGCACAATCAAACTTTTCATTCAGATGTCATGGGGCAAATACAAAATCATTCAAATCAGAATTGAAATTTGAATGAAGCAGTGATAGAGCAAGTAAGGACACAGCTTTGCTTTGATACTGGATATAGTATGTGCAGATGTTCTTGTTAAATATCTAATTTCCTGCTGTCAGAATCAAAACTTAAATGCCACACAATGATCCCCTCCCACCCCCTTACTAAAGCAATTGATATGTTTAGTAATTATGTACTCTCGACCCACACAGACCATTTTATTACTTTAGGTCCTAACCAACAAAATGAGTCGTCTTTCTAGACTTCTATATATTTACCTTATACTTGACTAAATCCAGAAGCACTTCCTATTATTGGGCTGTGAGGGCTTTGTTCTGAAATGAAATAAGACGACAGCTTGTATGATGGATTATCCAGGTATAAAGACAACTCCCCAGGCAAGGTATTCTATTTCAGGAGTGCAGCTTTGTTGAGCACATCTTAATAGAGTTTTCGACACCCTCTGTGCTCTGGGCCCAATTGACTTTGAGTGTAACATGTGTATAAATTATCAGAAGGACACGTGATCAAAAGCTCCTGGTAACTTTCCTTTCATGAACCATAGATATCTATTTCTATAGCTTTTATTGATATCTTTAGACACTTTAAGAAAGTCAAATCGATGTAGGTTTTTGCTGTGATGCGACATCACGTTTCGCAATCCTAGGGTAGCGTGGTCGGTTGAGCATTGGACTTAGTACTTGGTTCTATTTCTAGTAAGGAAAATAATACACCCATGTAGCTCCCTTGGGTTGACTGCACATTCCCCAATGTGTTCCACTTGTGGCCACTTCATTTTTGTACTTGGACCATCTGATTTTCAGAAGGTAGAAATATGACATCAATGGCTGAATACTCAGCCTTTAATATTGATGGTTTCAATGACAATGTTTTATTAAATAGAAGGTGTATTTAAAATCTTACCTAAAAGCATTTTAAAATGAATATATAAAGCAAGCAAACCAATTACAGCATTATGTATACATTCTGCTAATCCATAGTAGAAATCATTTAGGCATCAGTCTACTTAATTGGAAATGTTGGTTAATTACAACACTTCTAATTGTGTGAATGATTTCAATTAAGCACCACTGACAGAATGTAAAGATCAGTCATTCCCATACGCAGGATAAATAAGAGTCATGGCATATAAGATTGCAATGACATTGGAACTCTATCCTTCCATGCCTGGTTTGAAGTTCAGCACAATCTGTCAAAGCCTCAAGTCTCCTTACTTTCTGAAACAATTAAAATAAAAATGGTCTTTTATAAGTTCATCATTCAACTACAGATTAGTAACGTGAGGAATGAAAGACCACAAATAAACTGGTAACATTTCATTGTACTTTGTCACATTTGTATGTCAATTTTATTTTCCATTTCTGTACAACTTGTCTATCTCCTCACTTCCCCTTATCCCTGTGTGCAAACAAATGTCAGAAATATAGAGAATCCACTCACTACCACTATCTTATGGTTCATCAGTATTGAATCTTACAACTTGTAAGCATATATCCCTCCAGATGTCGTAAAGAATTCCTGAACCTTACAGCAGTTTTAAAAACTCTTTCCTTGAAGCCATCTGATGAAAGAGTTTAGATTTGTTCCCAAAAGGTGCACCTCTCCCGTATTACTACCATTGAGTTAAGGTACATATTTAAAATATAAAGAAAAGGAAATAGTCCTCCAGAGCTCCCCTGTTCTAGTCTCTAAACCAACATTAGCCACAAATCTGTAGATATCAGCTATTGGGCTTAGCCTCAGCCCGGCTTCCCACCCTAACCACATTATTTCTGCACCTATTAATCCACTAATGCAGAAGATAATGCAAAAAATACAAATACTCACTGACCATTCTTACATCCAAGCCAGGAGCACTCTATAACTCGCGTCACACCCAAATCTTGGACAATCCTCACCCTTAAGACTGGGATGTAAATTACCTCTCATTAATCAATTACCCAATGATGGACTTGCAGTGGTAGCCAACAGAACAAGTCACTCACTCCTTGAGTGAAGTGCTTTTGGAAGTGTGACATGATAAAGCATTATATCAAATGCAATTAGGGAAATAGAGTACTGTATTATTATTTAACTGGATTTTAAGGGATTTAGCATTTTTACTGGAATTATATAAAGTAATTTATATTTTTAAGTAATTAGGAACGCTACAAATGCTCTACCATTTCTAAAAACAGTCCTCAAACCTGATTATTGATAGAGTTATATCAGAAGCCACAGGCATGAATATTATGTTCCAACATAGTTGGCAGTGTGAACATTTCGCTAAATTGAACAAATTTCAATTTTCTCGTGTCTGCTGGTAACTTAACTATAAATATAATTTTTTCTCATTATGAGCTGATGCTGGGGCCAGCCCTAGGTTTAGTGTTGCTGATGCAGTCAAACAGTGAACAGTAAAAAGAAGCAAACTACAGAAACCTGCTTTGGATGGAGCCAAAGTGATTTAAGCTTAGAGACGCCTTAGTTCACCAAAAGATTTGACTAAAATGAGCAGCACGGATATGAACCACAGTCTCATTTCCTTTCCCAGTCTGTTTTCTGATTCAGGCTGGCGTATAAGTGATTTTTACAGCATTTTATAAGTAATCGGAGAAAGGCATTTGACTCAGTTGAACTCAATCATTCAGATTTGCTTACATTCACATGTGTGCAGCTCAGTACAGCACTTTGTCTGACCCAGCAATTTCCTGCAGGGGTGGAATGCCCTTGTCTTACGTTCACTAAAGAGTGTGATTTAGGCTTGTTCTGGAGGTCATTGTGAAATCCAAAGTACTCAATCATTTGCAGAATGATCCAGCAATAAAACTAAACTCAGGTCTGGCCCCAGTACCAAGCTCATAATGGGAAAAATTGAGATGAGCTACTTTAAGGTGAGAAGCAGACTGAAGCTCCAGAATCATCTCAGTGCACACCGACAACCTCCAAACAAAGTTAAGATGACTGGAAGTCTCTAAGGTCTCCAAATGGAAGTTCAATTCAATTTAAATTCAAACAGCTATTCCTAGTGAATTCCAAAGAAAGCTCCACTATTTCAAATATCTTTTAATCTTCCATCATTGAATGCAGAGCCAATCTAAATACACTGAGGCATCTAACCTACTTTCAGTTCTCCCTCCGTACATACACAGAGCACTGATTTCCAAAGGCAGCTCTATAAAATTAAAACACTATACCCTCAAACTCCCGGTTCTGCCCTACTCACATTCTGTTGCCATCAGTGCAAATGCAGGAATCTCATTTTGAGTCCCATGTCAAGACTTTGAGTTCATAGACTAGACTGATACTCCAGTGCAGTGTTGGGGGGCACTACATTGTCAGAGGTGCCAGGAACACTCAGTAGTCAGGAACACAGCAGATGCTCCACCAGTTCTATAAACAGTTCTCAAACTATTTACAGAATGAGGATTTAACCCCCGTCTGTCTGTTCAGGTGGACATAAACAATCCCAAGCCATTACTGTAGTTGCAAAGAGAAGTTCGCCCGGTTCCATGGCCAACAATCCCCAGATATAATTCAATTCACTTCAGGGCTGCTTGTGGGAGATTGCTGATTGTAAATTGGTTGCTGTGTTCACCTACATAACAGTCACCACACTCTACATTAAAATGCTGTGAAGCGCTTTGAGACATTTGACCAATATTAATAAGGTGCAAAATTAATCTAGTTAAATCTTGGTGCACAGCCATCTAATCTATTCAGATATAGTTTTTGGTAATTTTAGGTTTCAGGCATGTGATACATATGCTAGTGGTATGTTAAATTGAAACAAACAATCTTGTAGTGCGTAATGCACCAATGTGAATGCATGTAAACAAAGTGCAGCAACAAAACTTTCAATTTCTGCTCAGTGTGTTTGCATTTTTCAAGAGGCTGGTAAACTTTTTAAACAGCTTGATTTTGAGTGATGTTAAATCCATGAGAATGCCTTGCTCAGGCAAACTATCAGAAGGCATATTCTATCTGCTTGAAGCAACTAATTAAAAAGAGGAGATTTTCTATCAAAATAAGTGGAAAATGTATTCTGGCAACAGCAGCAGCTTGGAATAGATGTTTTTGGTTGCTTTTGCAAATGGACAGATTCACTCAAGATTAAAGCCGATAAAATTCTCTATTCTCAGTATAAAACCATTTGTGCATTGGGAGGATTGTAAAACTGAAAATAATGAGGCAGATTTCAGCACAATAATCAAATTCACTTAAGGAAAGTTATACTTTACACTGCTTTCAGATTCAGAAGTGCAACTTCAGAGTCCAAGGTGCTGTGACCCTGGTGAAAATTGAACAATTGTTCTGAACTATTATTCTCAGCTGGTTTGAGTTATACATTTTTCTCTCAGTCTCTCGTAAAATAAACTTGAAATGTATTACATTACTTCACCCATCCTGTAAGAAAACACTTCTTTGTTTCCAAAAGAAGAGCTTCAAACTAAAGGGAATTATTACCACCTGTAACCATTGCTAAGTTTGAGTAATTTGTTAAAAGGAATTGGGTAAACTGAGTTCCATTATTTATAATGAAGACTTTTATCCACATGTTTTTATCAAGCTCAGGTCTCAAGTCTGGACAGCATCCAGTAGACCAGCTGGTTGTAAATTGAATGAAGATTCTCCTTCAACTGGTGCCAGTCATCTGACGGCATGATTGCTAGTACAGTCCCAAATGGTTCAGTTGGTGGCCAATGTTCTCTACTTAGTACTGCTGAATGATGAGCAATCCCCTCTGAGCCTTTGGCTATGTAGTGTGATAGAGGAGAAGTCATTGCTTGTAGACAGAAAACATTCTTGGATTGGAGCTGTGCGGCTGAGCCCTTGGAGTTGTAGAGATATAAGGTTTCACTTCATTATAAGGAATAAACTGAGATTTGAAATGTGGATAAAGTAGACAAAGATAAAGTAGATAAACCAGATAAAATGCCTCATCAAATTGTTGCAAGAGTTCCAGGGCAGTGAGTGAGACAGATTGCCATCCAGCTAATTGAGGTAATTAAATTGTGTAGATAATTTAATGTAACAATCAACAGACATCGAGGTACAGTAGAGCATCAGGCAGGCAGTAAACTGCTACAGTCCAGGCTGAAGGACAACAGCTATTTTTCCCAAGATCTTCCTTTGATAATCTCATTTACCACCTGCTACATCACATGATTCTTCCATTACAAGGCAAAGAGTTTTCCTTCCAACAATCAATGATGAACCACTGACTCTTCGACTTACTAACAGCACAAGAGATATTCATTGACGTGGCTTTCGTCAACTGGTCCATCGTTTAAAAACTGCAAAACTGCGTATGTTTGTGTGAGGAGGGGGAAGGGGAGCGAAGAGGTAAAGGGGATCCGGAACAGTGTGTCTATTTGTTTTTCATATGCATCAGTCCCCAGAACAAAAGTTGTAATTGGCTCTTTCCCCACTGCGCAGTCCTTTTTTGTTCTTGGACATGTTTTTCCATTTCCCAGCATCATTTCTTCCAAGATGCCACTTAAACACCTGAAAAGATAACCATTTTGAAATAGTCCCTTTCTTAAAATTGTCTCTTTTTTTCTGAGAGTTTATAGCTTTGCAAAATGTCCCAGCGCAGGATACTGAACATGGTCAGATTGTGCATCGCCTTTATATCATTCAACAGTGTTAAAAGCAGTGTTAACAAAATGGCTTGTTCCACATAACTGAAGTTTCCACATTCAACTCACCAAAGTATAACACTACAGAATTATTACTTTGGAGGTGGGAGTGGGTAACCTCAGGCGCAGGTTCCAGCTAATCTATCATGTTGGGATGAAGAGAACAAGGATGACAATCTGCCAATGGGGAACCTGCCTTCAATTTTGTACACTTTAATAATGTAATAGTCATTTGACCTGTCAAAAGAAGAGGAATGCTGTCTGTCAGAATAATAATAATAATAATAATAATCCTTGCATTTGATATAGCGCTTTTCACATCTTCTAGACGTCCCAAAGCGCTTCACAGAATATACTGTAAAGTGAATTGACTGTATATTTGTGGGCGAACGCAGCAGCCAATTGCGCACAGCAATGTCCTACAAACAGTCGTAGATTGAAAATGACCAATTTATTATTGATTTTTTTGGAGGGATTATTATTAGGCTCTGTGTGGAGTAAGGAAACTTGCCCAAGGTTTCGCCCTACCTGGAATTGAACTCAGGTCTCTCACTTACAAAGCGAGTGCTCTAACCACTGGGCTACAGGACTCCTACAGAATAGGAGTCACACTTACAAAACAGCTCAGTATATGGGCACAATTGCTTGATTTTGTTGCTAGACTATTTGTGTTAGTCTCCGTCTACATGGTCAGTTATTACGTGGATTACCACAAGCTACACATCCCTTATATAACAGGTTCTCAAAAGCATTGTCTCACATCAGTGGCCAATGTTATGGAAGTACAAGGGCTAGGCACTTTCAGACTGAACACACAGGGCTTCATAAATACCCATATCATTAGACGAAAACAGCCCAGTGATATCTGCAGAACAGAGCAAGAAATGTTTATGTCAATCGAAGGCAGTCGTTAATGAAACATTAAAGAATTCTAATCTGTTCCAAAAATTGCCTCCATTCCTCCTTAACCTCCGTATCCTTATTGAAATGGGAACAAAGTAGCTCGCCCAATAACACAATGCTGCTCCTCTCAGCGAAAGAGCCAACACTAAAGGTAAAACCACTGCTCTGGATGTCAGGCAACCACAGTCATAGGAAGTATTAAATGGCACTGCTGAAAATTCTCTTTATCTCCTGTCAAGGGGCCTTGTACGGCTTAATGCAACATTGAAAAGTGAACTTCTCCATAATATTGTTTAAAAGTATACAAACCTACTGACCAAATAGAGTTAGGAATGCATTGAACTCACCGTTTTAATGATCACACAAACCACACTGGAATTGAGGCAGGTTCCAGAATAGTTGTCACATCTAGTCCTTCACAGCAACACTCAGGATCAGTGCAACTCGGCATTCAACCTTAAGATATCTTGAAGCTGAAGCACAAGAATCAAAGATCATCAGGGAGTGAACACATTTTGCTTAAATGTAAGCTCATTATTACTCAGTTTGTACTAACAATAGCATTGCCACAGCACTGTCCACACTGTCCACAGCAGTCCACACTGAGCACAATACATGTACACCCAGTGTGTGCAATAGCAACTCTACCTCCAATCTCAGAGTGCAAGGGACATTTGTTTGAAGCTGTAAGTTTGGAGCTCATGTGCCATGAAGCTGAAATAACATTATTATTATTGTGATAAAAGTATTCAAATGTCAAACATGTCATTTTAAACTACAAACATACTTATAATATAATACCTGCTGTTCCAGTCCTCCTCCTCTCTTTTCCACCCCCTTGCCCAGTCTTTCTCCTTTACCATTCTTTCTCCATCTTATCCTCTTAGGATTTATTTAATTCTTTTCTACTTAATCTCACCTCTCACTTTTGTCTTTTAAAAATTTAAAATACTTCACATAATGCAGTTCTATTTCCTCGTGATTCCAACCATTCCTTTAAATAATATAATAAACCTTGTGTTTAATTTGGTGCCATATCATATCGTCTCAAAGCAATTCCAGTAAAATACACAGACAGTGCGTTTTGTAGGCAAACTCAGCAGCCAATTTGTATACAACAAAACCATTAAGTAAATGATCAATTCTATCTGGGGGATTGTAGGTGGAATGAACCTAAAAATTGGAACCAACCTATAAATTATTTTATTTTTGTTGTTGGCTGAAAGGACTTTGTCACCAATAATAATGAAGATTGTAACAGCTGTTAATTTGAAATCCAACACATCATCAACAGATTCTTTCAGAGAATAAGAAGCAATCTCAAGAGGGCTCCATTATAACAAGACTGCAAGTGATAGTGCAGGTGTGAAAGTTTCATTTAAGTTATCCCTGCTGTGAAATAACAGTCATGTGGATTGAAAACAATGGCCACAACGTTTTTATTACATTTAGACTTGAGCAAGCTCCAAAAAATACAATGCGAATTGCTCAAATTATTTTCTTTCCCATTGCTTCGTGCTTTTCAATCAACTGCTTGAATCTGGCAAATGTTACAGTGAACCAGCCAGAAAGGATGCAACATAGATATTTAATTGTTTTACTAACAATCCTACTAATACAAATAAGGATTGATGTGTGGAAAGCTGGGATGTAGTGAAATCGAAACTGGATCTGATAAAAGCCATAGATCTTATGTGTCATTAGTACTGAGTGTAAGAGGTAAAAGCCAGACTGCATATGAGAAAAGCAAACAATATCGCACAACTTTTAGAGAACTGTTAAAGTAGAAAGTGGTTGTGACTCTGAGCCTTTTGTCCTCAGTGAAGCAGGAGAGATTACGGGTGATTAATAGTCCATCAGCAGAGTGATGTGCAGAGGACACTGTGGCAGTTCACCTGGTGAAACAAGCAGCTGTTATCAAGTTATCATATAGCAATTATTTGTTTAACTGAGCTGTGTCTCTTCTGGATCAGACGAGCTGTGGGAACAGCTGGGCCATTCACCTCTTACCTTAACCTGTTTCAGATTGAAAAACTCGGAAGATATTGTGCAATGTTGCCTTAGGACTGAACACATGGCGTTCCAACATCTGAACATCTTCTGTTATCTATTACCTCCAAAAGCCACTGAAACCCTGGTTCATGCCTTTGTCACCTCTCGACTGCACTATTCTAACGCCCTCCTCGCCAGCCTCCCCTCCACTACCATCCACAAAATCCAGATTATTCAAAACTCTGCCGTCCACATTCTCACCCGCACCAAACTCCGCTCCCCGATTACCCCAGTCCTTGCCAGGCTGCCTGTTCCAGAGAGGATCGACTTCAAGATCCTCACCCTTGTCTTCAAATCCCTCCGGTCCTCTGCACCCCCTTACCTCTCTGACCTCCTCTCTCCTCAAAATAGTGCCCGTTGCCTTTGTTCCTCTGGGTCTGGCCTCCTCCTTGTCCCCTGAGTCCTCCACACCAACCTCGGCAGCCGTGCCTTCAGCCATTATGCCCCGAGGCTCTGGAACTGTCTTCCTCACTCCCTTTGCCCAACCCCTTCTCTTCCTATTTTCAGGTCTCTGCTGAAGACCTTTCTTTTCGACTGCGCCTTTGGTTACCTTCCTCCCCCTCCCCCTGGCTCGGCCCCGGGAACCGTTACTGTGAAGCGCTCTGGGATGCCGTCCGGCGTGGAGGGTGCTATATAAATCCAAGTTGTTGATATTGTTGTTACAAAGGAATGTTCAGGAAACACTGTCTCTAATTCATTGCTGTCCACTTTACAGCGATCACTAAATTAGCATTCTTTTCATTATCTCTGTCTGATATGATTTCCCATTGTAAAAGCAGCTTTTTTTAATCAGTTTGAGTAAACGGGTCCCCTATTGTGACCTCCTTTTGGCATCTTCCTCCCTTCATTAACCTGAATTTAACTTGTATAACCACCACGCTATTCTACATAATAAGCTATTCTTCCTAAAAATAACATTTGTGCAATTGAGTAATGTTTTTACATTTTATGATGTATTTCACAAAATACTGAAATAGATACCATACACGAATATGGAACCAGCAATTTAGATCACTAAATGACAATCCGTCTCTAGCAGCAATAAGCCATTGTGGAACCTCTTCATCTAATTTACTGTGGTTAATCAACAAATCAAAGTATAACCAATCTACCTGACCAAGTAATCTATTATTCCAATGGCATTTCAACTGCAACTGCAAAAACAGCAACACCTCGCATTTATGTAGTGCCCTATGGATAACTTTGAAGAGTGCTTCACAGTGGCATGTTTGGAGGCCGAGCAAAGAGGAAGAGGAGGTGACCACAGGTGTGGTCATAGATATAGATTTTAAAGACAGAGAAATGGGGTGAGGTGAAGGATAGAGGCAGGAGTTCCAGAGGGTGGGAATAATGACTGAAGTCTCAGCCATCAATGATGGCGCGGAGGGGATGGGAAATGTGCTCATGAATCGCTGATGCCTCCATACTCATTGAGACACCAGTGATCATACTACAGTATAGAAGAAGTCTTTCAGGCAAATATTTTAACAGCTTGATAGCAGCTATATATCGAGGTGTGCATCTTTCAAGGATATGCTTTGTGAGAAGCGTGGTAAGAAACATTGAAAAGGAATTGTAGCAAATATGTAGAACCATTGTATTTCAGATTCATAGTTAATAGCTCAGGTTTTGAACGAGCACTCACAAGAGAAGAGAACATCTATCAACGAAACATCTCAGGCTATTTGTTTGGATCAATCTAACATTCACCCGGTTTCATAAATAGCTGCAAATGTAATTTGATAATTCCATGCTGGAACTCAGTTGATTTTATATCAGCACAAAAAGCAAATTAACAATGAACAATAAAATAAATGCACAAGTTGCAGTATTTTGGGGATCAGTATCCCCCTTAATTACGCAAAATATAGGTATTGACAAAAATCTAAATATGTAAATAATTCACAGCTCTGAGTCAGCTGGAAATGAAGGCTCAAATTTATAGGGGCGACTAGATGATAAATGCACTACCAAACCAAATTACATTTGTGATTCAAGGTTATTCATATTACAAGAAGCCAATCATTCCCTTCCTGACCACTTATTATTCAGCAATTTTGTCGTATATCACTTGAATGATTTCACATTCTTGACACTAAAGCATCAAACAGCCATTGAGAATTTATCTGTTCATTGGCTCAGAATAATAGAACAGGGAGAGTTACTGAATTTTGTTTTCTCTCGCTTTCCCCTTACGCTCCCCCAACACCCGCCCCCCAAACCACCCGTATCCCATAGGAACTTACTAGTTCTCAAGCTTCTGAGTAGAGATTATTTGGCTTTTACATTCAGTGAACCCTGTTCTACAGTTGAATTGTGTGTCCTATTTGCAGTAGAATTCGTGACAAAACCTGACCTGAAATTACTACAAGAAATTTGCCAAATTCTGCACCTTTCAGACCCTAACAAAGTAAACCCAGCTTTGAGCAAAGTATCTTTAAGGGACTGATTTGAAGGCGATCTCCTTGTCTGCTCAGTTTTAGCTCTGCATCTACTCTAATTATTCTATAATACGAGACCTACTCTGCTCACTGTATCAATCACTTTCTGTTTCCTCTTCAATCCCCCTGCTCTTTATAATATATTCATGGCATGTCAGGGTTAAACAGGTACTTGATTCACCTACATAAAATGTCAAAGGATATCAGGAACCGACCAGAATGAGGGTCTGTCTACAGGTATTGTCAGAAGTGGAACTGGCAGTCAGTTATTTAGGATTAGATCCTCACATCTCACTCTGCATTCAATCATCCCATCCTCAGATAACACATCACAGTCAGACAGCAAACAGAGTAAGGTAGAGTTGGATGTATGGAATTCAGTTACAAAGTACTTTTATCAGGATGTTTTGGATTCAGTTGTGCAAGCGAAGCGAGTTAAAGTTTAAATAAT
Organism: Callorhinchus milii; assembly: GCF_018977255.1. Taxonomy (NCBI): domain Eukaryota; kingdom Metazoa; phylum Chordata; class Chondrichthyes; order Chimaeriformes; family Callorhinchidae; genus Callorhinchus; species Callorhinchus milii. Next base: position 13,527,914 of record NW_024704752.1, on the reverse strand, counting down.
AATCTCATCGCTGTCCTGCTAAAGGAAATAATGTCAACTCTATTTAAAATCTTGCTAAGCTTCAAAGCAAAGATCTAAGCCCTGAGATAAACATTCTAACAGTGAAATTTAACCAAAATTCAACCAGAAGCACAGACTATACTGCTCGTAAGCAGAGACCAAAGTGTTTCCTTGTGCAGTTTCTCTTTTACAATGTGACAGAGAGACCTTGATTTCCTTGAGACACTTTCAATCCCAAATTAACAAAGTCACACAACAGTAGGTAGGTGCCAAGCCAGGACTGCCAAGTGCCTTGGGACATCCTCCTGCCTTGAAACGTGCTATATAAATGTAATATATATTGGATTGTACAGGAGCTAACAATTCATAGGTATCGTGTGGCTCACATGAACTCCTCTATCTAGTTCCACCCCACCCCCTCACACCAATTGTCTTCTCCACTCGTGGTTTCAACCCCCAAAAAATTACAAATAGGAATAAGCAAAAAGCAAAAAAAAAGTTCATTCTAAGGATTGCTTTCAATATTTTTTAAAAGTTGCACTGATGGAGAGACTTTAAAGAAAATTATTGTTTGCATTTTCAAACTAAAATTGTGCTGAAACTGAATGGTTTGTCAGTGGAGAGGATTCAGGCACATTTTTAATGATGAAACTTTCAGTTTGTGCCGGAAGAAGCTGCTGAAAATATAGATCTTTCCTGACCGTTGGTTGTTGTAAAACAAGGTACTGACAGATTTCGTTTTATCTGCAGTGCCCTAAATCCCACACCACGCCACAGTTCCAGCATCTCAAGCTCCTACTAAAGCATTGACGATGGATATGATTCTGCTCCAGGACCAGATGTTTGAGACTAAACAGGATATTTTTGATCAACATCCTTATAAACTGCAGCTGTGGTATTGCTCCATGGGTATGATGTACGGTCATATCATCAGATTAACATGTAGATAAACACCTCTTGATTCAGTGCTGGAACTCTCACTGCAAGCACTGTGTCCCATTGGAATATTTGTTCATTTCAGTCTGCACTCATCTCCATATTCTCAAATCAGGAAGATATTTTATTGAGCTTTTTAATTTGTAGAAGCCAATTATGTTACATCAATTTCTTTTGTTGGGCTGCCACAAATCCACTACTCTGTCAGGGGTTGGCAAAAAATGTCTTATCTTTAGTTCTGCTTGAGCTTTTTAAATTTTACTCACACCATATTTTGTTACATTGGGTCCTTCAAAATATTTTGGATTGGCCTTTAGGTTACCTTTGACTGATGCATTTGGACTGGGGTTGATTTAGCTCATTATTCCTGCTCTTCTCTCCCTTCATGATAAAGCGAGCTATTGGTATTTGTCTTTCCTTTCAGTGACCCAACTGTGAAACCAAAATAGTTGAGCTTGAATGCAAATTGGCGCAAGTATCAAGTGTGGCGATCATTATCCTGATTGTGTAATGATGCAGATTCCACAGCAGCCTTACCAACGTAAAACAAACTGCAAATTGCACGCATGCAGTTTCTTTCAAGCTATAGTTTAAAACTAGGAGGTTGACCAATATCCCTTCCCAAGCAGCTGCCTCATTGATTCTACTGCCAGTCAGGAGACAGGTCACCCTTGAGAGAATGTCCACTTTCTGATGTCATTAATTAGCTGTGCTGCCACTAGAGGCATCAAAGAAACTACCCTTCCTGATGGTGCACCCAGTCTTCAGTGGTAATATTGTCACCTTGTTTAATTTGTTGGGATCCCAAAGACTTTGAGGGCATAGTTGCTGTCATCAACAGCAGTAGAGCAATAAAGTGAATGGCATAGAAGAGGTACTCAGTATTCTGTGTATAATTCAAACGTTTGTAATAATAATAATAATCCTTGCATTTGATACAGCGCCTTATCTCATCTTCGAGACGTCTCAAAGGGCTTCACAGAATATACTGTAAAGTGAATTGATTGTATATTTTGCGGGCGAAACATGGCAGCCAATTGCACAAGGCAGTGTCCCATAAATAATCTTGGATTGAGTGGCCAATTTTTTTAAAATTTAGATTGAAACTACATGTAAAAGGACACTTGGTACAAACAAATCCAAATCAGGAGAGGGAAAGTTAAATGTTCCCTCCAGCTCTCTTAAGTCCCCTTTCTTGTAAACACACCAAGGAGGCAGCATCAAGAATGCTAAGACCCCATTGATCTCAATCAAAGAGAATAGTCTGAATTAGCATTGCTAATACCTGGTAAAAATATGGGGGACGAAAAGAAAGAAACTACAAGAATAAAATACAAACATGAATAATAAACAGCTTTAGTGTACAGATATCAAAGGGTGTACATCACAGCATGATTTAGCCTGGCTCTACGTACACTCACATCACCTCATAAAGTTATAAATTTGTCAGCAGCAAACTGTAATGCACAAGTCATCTTTGAAATTAGTTCATTCTTTTGCTCATATATTAATAACTTGAACATGCCTTGGGAGACATCTGCAGTTGCTAGATTCATCAGCCTCTTCTGTAAATCAGTGCAGCCACTGAAGTGCTTTCAGTAAAATCCATGATTAACTGCAAGCAGCAATTTAAGTGGTAACGTCATCACCCTCAGGTATTTATACGAGAGCTGCTGGCACAATCTCTGCCAATTCCGCTAATGCCAGCTTAGGAACAGCTGGACAATCTGGCCACTCACGATATCAATCCGCTTTCCAACGGGATGACCTTTTGCAGGGCAAGGCATCACAGATGGAATTAATCCTTTCTGGCAGAAGCTAATAAAGAGAAAATTAAAAGCTATGCCTTCAGACGGTATTTTCCCCCCACTTGGTAGCACTTAGATACAAGATCGCATGGTTGGAGAATGGCACTTTTCTTGAATTTGCATAAGTAAACCCAATCATAAATCTCGCACAACATAATCAACTTACCTTGACTGAGTGGGGAACTCACTTCCCCATCAATTGATTTAAAACTCGAACATCCAGGTCTTCTCCTTCACATTGCCATATAACGACTTCTCCAGCTCATTTAACAATAATAATAATAATCCTTGCATTTGATATAGCGCTTTTCACGTCGGGAGGACGTCCCAAAGCGCTTCACAGAACACACTGTAAAGTGAATTGACTGTATATTTGTGGGCGAACGCGGCATTGCGCACAGCAATGTCCCACAAAAGGCGTAAATTGAAAATGACCAATTTATTATTGGTTTTGGCTTTGGAGGGATTATTATTAGGCTTTGTGTGGAGTAAGGAAACTTGCCCAAGGTTTCGCCCTCTGCCTGGAATTGAACTCAGGTCTCTCACTTGCAAAGCAAGTGCTCTAACCACTGAGCTACAGGACTCCACACATTTGATTTCACTTGGGACCATCCAAGTCTTATTTATGGAATCATTGGAACAGCAAATACAATTCTCTTAGCAAACTGTTGCAGGTTGACAGGCAACTTACCATTTGATAATTTTGCACTCCTGCCAATAAAACACAATATAGCACAATGACCGAAGTCTACTAAATGGAAACCTAAGCTCTAATATGAGAGAAATTCCAATATTTCAACCTTCCCCCCAACACCCCCACTCTATTCCTGAAGGACATGTCAGAGAATTGATGGACCTCATCTCCAGGGCTTTAAAAGCAGAACTTTAAGAGTTTCTTGACTACTGTTTTTCACTACCAACCGTGCTAACCTACAGGTAGTGTTAGTGGAAAACTCCCTTCATCCATCAGTATTGAATATACCCAACAATTATCACATGAACAATCAACATGACCAGAAAGGTGAGCTAACAGCTTTCTAATTACTGACAAATATCAGTTAGTTTTTGGTATTTCTATTTGAAAGATGCAGAAAAGAAAGCATACACTATAATTAGATTTATTCTCTCTACATCTTAAAGGCAAAGTCTACATCTGTTAGTGTCCAGATGCAAAATGGATTTATTAATAGTTAGTGCAAGGATTAAAAAAAATGGTTCAAGAACATAATCACCTTGCTTCATTAACTGAAAAAAAATGCTGACATCTTATGAACATCTCTCCTTTAAATATCTGACATCTTCAACAACTCCGTCTCTGGTAATCGAGAGCACTTGGCGAACTCTAGAATGGGTTCTCTATAACATAATTGGAGCAGAAATTAAACAAACCTCAGTGTTCTGAGAAAATGTCCCTTAAGGTCTCAATGGCATAAACTTATTCCAACATTGTAGTATCTCGAATGGGAAACCAGCAAAGCTGAATTGAGAAGAATCAACCCTGGTCCCACAAGTGCCACATGATCATTGCTCAAGCAGATCACAGTTTAAGTCTAAGACCAAGGCTGCCTACACATGCACACAAATCACCTTGAAACGCCAGGGGCGATAATGGGCTTGAAGATTATCCTTGGAGTGCTATTTTCTATATTAGTCACTCTGTCTCTCTTTTCTGTCTGAATAGATTTCCTCTCTGATCTGTTTCCTTGCTCCCTTTCATTCAATCCATTTAATGCTGATCTCTATTTTTCTCTCTCGAATCATTATTGTTTCACTCTTCCTCTTCCAGAAGTGTTTTGCTGCCATAATCTGGAATCCTTCTTTCGGATTGCATTGGTTCGAACAGCATGTCATAATATTTAAATAATCCAATACATTATGCCCAATCAATATACAGATGAACATACAGTAGCTGAGCAGTAAACCACTCTGAGTATAATTTGTTTTGAGAAGACCCTCTGCATAATTAAAATAACACCATGAGGTCTACTTTCTAGCTGTTGGACAGCAGGCTATTTTGCACGGACCTTGGCATAGATTTCGAGAGTAAAGAAAAGATCTCTGTTCAGCCTTTTCCACCACATCACCTGCCATAACGCAAACATTTCCACTGATAAATTACACTGTCAGAGAATTCCTCAAACAGTGCAAGGCACTGTGGACCTGTACAAGTGATCGTTGCTACTCTCATCTTTGCACAAGAAAAATAGGATCAAAACAAGATGTGTGACAGACTCCCAATTTTTCTTCAATGGCTCTCCAAGATCTTTTCAAGCAATTTGCAAAATTACATTTATATCCATTCCAGGCAGAATGAAAGCTATTTTTATCACATCCAAAGGTTTTGATTTTTGCAACAGACAGTAAGAGATGCAACTGCAATTAAATAATCAGTTCAAATATCTGTTTACCCAAATTTCACTCAAACTGCTCTCTTTCTGATAAGAGTACAAAACACGCTTAAGGAAGATGTCAACCTTATTCTTGTATTATTGATTGAAATTTGATCATTTACCCATGATATGAAATATATTGTGACGGCACAGTGCTGCGATATCCCGTTAGGATTACCAAACCCTTCGGTTGAGAATGATCTACCTACTCCTCAACATCTCATTGTCTTGGAGTATTGCAGACATGCCTGTTGTTTGCAGGTGTGCCTATCTTCCCATAGATTTATGTTCCCCAGCTCCCCCGCCCAATAGATTTGTTTTACTGATTTTATCAGCCTGAAAAAACTCATTGTGTAGCATTCATTATTTTGCATTCATCTTCTATTTTAGATTGCATGCCCTCAATTGCACAAAATGTTAACTTCTCCTATACGCAATGCAAGAAAAGATTTGCATGGAATGCCTCATCACAAATGCTTTTTTGAAGCGGAGTCGATGATCGCAGTTAAAGGGAATTGGATAAATGCTTGAAGAAAAATATTAAAAGTTTTGAGTCACTTCTGTGCTGCAAACATTTTATGTTTTGGGATAAATTATCTTTTCGTCACCTCAAGCCCACAATCTCTCTCCCTCATAATTTTACATTATTGATACGACAATAGACATTGCTCCTCCAATCTTCCCTTTAGTTCCTTCAAATTTCTAAGTTCACCTGGCATGGAAAACTCACAGCTGTTGGAAACTAAGCTGAGCTAATGGAGTCCACAGTGTAAAGGTGCACTGATTCACATTGGGTACTGGATTCATTGCTGTAATTTAGAAGCAAATCTCAAACATAATTCACCTTCATTGCTCTTTCTGTGCCATCTGTTACTTTCACCTATAAGTACACAGTCACTACAGTAAAATCCCATGAAGCGCTTTGAGATGTCTCGATGATATGATAAGACTCGAAAGCAAGGATTATTGTTTTTAACATAAACTGAAATAAGGCAACTTCAACACCATCTGTCCCAGCAATACAAGGACATTTTGCGCTGCCCTCATCACTCTCAGTGCCCCTTGGAAACAGCATTTAAAATTGCATCTGGGTGTGTAGACTTCAAGTGAAAACTGGATTTGTCCCCTATGGTTGAATTGCCTGTTGATCCTCACTGTCCAGGCTCAAATGAAGAATATTTATTTCAGTAGGTAGCAAAGGGCTGTCAGTGCCCATACAAATGTAACCCAGCAAAGCGACGAATCCCCTTCAGTACAGGAGGAGAGAAAAAAATCATTTTTAATCGTTGAAATAGTGAAAATTAACTGGACCCTGGCAGACTATGGACCAATTTACAAATATTTTCTTTCAAACATTTTTCCCTCCCTGTTTAACTGTAGTCAATCAAAACTTAATCTGTCAATAAATTCATGCAAGGTTTGTTCTTGCACATTAATGCATTCAATTGTAGGACCACATCAATCTTCTGAGTCTGCAATATTTTCATGTTTACTTATGTTAATTAAACACCAGATACATTTAGGAACAGAATAGTTAGTGTATTAAAATGGACCCTGTGTATCACATGACAACCCGAGGCTGAATTGCAGCTGATGGAAATTGCAAATTCAGCTGCAAAAAAACCCTAGTCATTCTTTTGGATAAAAACTCGTAATAATTCAACAGATACAAAGCTGGAATGCTGCCTTTGGGAGCCTCAGGGAAAGCGATCTGGAAAAAGAGGAGTTTAGGATGTGCCTCATGATATCTCTGTTTGCTGTGGGCATACATCGCTGAGAGCTCAGGGAGTTTTTTTATTAAGGCAAGACCTTATGAATTGAATTGAATTACTTGAAGAAAATAAAGTACTAATCTTAGCATTCTACCAATATTGCCTTTCATTTTTGCTTTACTATTTTGGAACCTTTTTTTTAAAGTGCATTAAAATACTGAGTGCGATCATCATACAATATTGGGGCCAGAGCAAGGAGCTAAACATGTCCACAATTGCCTTGCCCTAACTGGGAAAAACATAGTCAAACATCAAAACTTTGGTTGCTTTGTTCAGATTAGTTTCTTTCCGTTTTGAATTCTGAAATGATTGTAATTCAACATTATTGAACACATTAATCTCAAATGTGAGGCAACACTTTACAACCACAGGATAAGTGAACGATAACAGTAAGTGAATAGCCAGTTTATAAATAGCAGGAAGATTCCATCTCCCTTCCCACGACCTGATGGTTGTGAATGCATGTTTTTCTTTGTCTTCTATAAGGTACCTTTTCCCCACAGCGAAGGAAGTTGTGCACCTGTGACTTTGTGAACAGCTCTGACAATGATTTCACTTTTGCCAGCCTCAGGTTTGCCTGGTTAGGAAACACAGACTGTTTGCTCAGATCAAACCAACCACCAAAATGTGCCCTAAAGCATTGCTCTGCCCAGGTGAAATATCCACTGTGCAGTATATCATCCTGCAGTTACTAATAGTCTGTGGATCATCTGAGCAGAAACCCGCAGGTCACACAACTTCTCATTGTGTTTCAGACCGGTTATGGGTTACACCTTCCCATTTATTAAGACGTGGTTAGGGATTTTAAGAATTATTAAGAGGTACGGCATAAGTGTGCTGGGTTATATTAAGCCACAAATTAAGTGGCGGTCCAAATCAAAAGCAGCGAAAAGTAAAAAATAATAAAATGAAGTAAATGAAAGCAAAGAATAAAGTGGTTGTAACACCCAGGAATTCTGTCAAGCTTTAGAGCTTGAAATAATCCTAATTTTTTCCAGGTAGCTAATTAAAGTGCTTTGATCATGAAGGAAGTCTTGACAAGGTGATGAGGCACTATATCAATTGTAAGGATTATTATTAAGAAAAAGGTGATTTTACTCATCAATGTCAAACTGAAATGTTTCAGAAAGGGCTCTAAAAAAATGAAGATCTGCAGCTTCTGATAGACTTTAATTGCCTGCTGAGGCCTTCAGAAGACATAACAGGAATTTGGACCAATTCCCTGAGACATGTGTCATTTCAACAGAAAATGATGCATTTGTATTTTACTGCCAGTAATGGTGGGTGTTCATCGAGGAAAATGTCAGCACGTAACTGCATGCAACTGACAGTCTGGCTCCCAAACATCATAACAGACAGCAGCAAATAATTAAAATGGCAGCTCACAGAAAGGATGTGTGCTGTTGCAAATGGTTGTTGTTCAGCAAATTGCCCAATGAATCAAGATTTTTAAAAAAACAGAGTGAGGTAGAAAAATAGCGACTTTAAAATTGATGGACATACTCCATCCAGAAATGCTCTTATTCTGTTAGTCGAAAGCCTGTCTTTGAAGATCAAGCCAGCAAAGATCTGCGGATCTACAGTGAACGAACACAGACAGAGATCCAAACTGACCTCTTTAAATGGTTAGAGCTGCCAAGACTGGTAGTTAAAGGGAGAGGATATAAGTCTGTTGCTGTGGACCAAATGCTATTCTGCAGCATTTGGTGAGTTTTATAAATTATCTTGAGTATTTATCAATTGCTTTCATGTAATTTAATTTACGAATAACATTATATTATAAATATTATATATTATTATAGTCCTGATTACCATAGTACAACAGAATACAGTACTCTGTTTCTGCAGCACCAAAATATAGACCATGTTGTAAGATAGCTTAGAAATGAGCCCAGTGTTGTCATATAGCTTTGTTTACCTGCAAATTTTCCATCAATTTATCATTGTTCCAGCAATACATGCACATGTTCATTTGATCATTCAGATTCTGTTCTGCAGAGAACTGTTGACTCTAATGGCAACAATTGAACAAACATTAAAATGTATCTTGAGTCTTCAGTTCATTAACTATGCAAGAGACTCATGTACTGGCCAAAAAAAATATTGAATATAATCCAATGGTCAGCATTTATTTAGCAGGAAATTAACACATCACTACAATATATTGAATACAATCATGGATTTAGAGCACTTTGGTGATGATTTAATGAACAGATGACACTTGGTGTCTGTCCATGAATTAAGAGATTGTGAGGGATTCAGATGAAATTGCAAATCTAAAAAACAGTTATCCAATAGAGAGTGAAATTTTTTAAAAAATAATAACTATCCTTTATTTATTTGAATACTCCACAATAGACTAAACCCACACATTTGTAATCCTTTTATAAGAAAATCTTTATATTCATAAACTATATTCATACTAACTATACACGTGACTTAGTGTTGCATCTTACGTTCCAAGTTGCCATCTACCTATCTGCCTCTTGTGATTTGTTATCTTGCACCTTCTTTCCATCCCTGGCATCTTGAGGGCTGTCCAGGCCTCAAGATGATAAGAGTGAGATTCTACCTGTGGGATCTGAAACCGTTACAAAAAACAGTCTAGTTCCATCACAAGCAGGAATGCCAGGCTGTGAGGTACTCAATCATGTGCAGGACCTTTGTTTTGTGCTGACAGGTTTGCTGTATGTGAAGTACTTGTTCATTGTGCATTGAGGTACAAGTCTGCTTCAATAACTCGATATGTTGGTATCATAGGCTGACTGATTCCTGCTTAGACTAAAAGTAGTGCCTGGAGGAAGCCACTGGAGTAAGCATTGTGCAGTGGTATCAACTGAAGTACACCTGTTAAATCACACCTGTTATGCACAGGAAAGATAGTGGTACTTCAATCACTTTTGCAATTTCCGATGTAATTCATATAGGAATTTTTTGTTGAGCCCAAAGCATTTTAGGCTTAACTTTTCGGTTGAGAGTTCCACCCATTGTGCAACTGGCTGAAACTTATTTCCTCCTTGTAAAATGATCGTATTTTTCTCGTGATCCATGATCCAATAGAATCGTACAAAGTTAATTTTAATAATACATTGCCAGTGTTCAAGTGTTCACATAAGCACTTCAATACTTTCAGAAATAAGAAGGAAAAATAGGAAGGAAAACTGATGTCAGTTCACAACTCTAAAACAACATACAATTTGCCATGAAGTGGCATTAATTGAAAATGTCACTTAGAAAAATCATCATGATGGATGGTTTGGGATATCATTATTGACAAATGGGCAGTTCTTCTGCGATTAAAAAAATGATAATCCTTGCATTTGATACAGCGCTTTTCACGTCGGGAGGACGTCCCAAAGTGCTTCACAGAACACACTGTAAAGTGAATTGACTATATTTGTGGACGAACGCGGCAGCCAATTGCGCACAGCAATGTCCCACAAACAGTCGTAGATTGAAAATGACCAATTTATTATTGGTTTTGGCTTTGGAGTGATTATTATTAGGCGTGTGGAGTAAGGAAACTTGCCCAAGGTTTCGCCCTCTGTCTGGAATTGAACTCAGGTCTCTCACTTGCAAAGCAAGTGTTCCAACCACTGAGCTACAGGACTCCACGATTGTGCTTAAGGCACAATGCTTGAGCACAACGGATGTGATTTTACTGTGTATTGACTGTGTTTGAGTCAGTTCCTTGGAGTGTCTGATTCTGACTGGGCAGGGAGTAAGGGAAAGTATTTCTCCACTGATCAGTAAATGTAAGTGCTCCAAGACATTACCTTGCACAGAAAGCGTTATACAAATGCAAGTTGTTGTTTTAATGACCTTTGGCAGTGAGTATATCTATTTGTCTGTTAAATCAGTAGCTTCCAATTATACTTGCTTCCTCTGTGGATGACGTAGGTGATTTTTGTTAGGTACACTTCCTCACCGTGACATTGACACTCGTTTGGGGTCTAGTTTGTGAGATTCACAATTGATTCAAACCCAACATTTCCTGCAGGTACCTGAATACACTGGAGGCTGATCTGCTGGACCGTCACTTCAACACCAATCTCAATTCCAACTTCTGTGAAACTAGATTGTGTCTCCTGCTGCTAGAAAGGTATTCCTGACAACGTGATGTTCCAACATATTGGTTCCTGACACACTATTGTACCTACTGGAATTGCTGGAGACTAATTAAACCCATATTCTCCCATACAGTTCAAAGTTGTTTTGCAGAATCTCACGAGGTAGTCATCTCTTTTAAATGTATTTTGACTTTACTGGACTCATCCTTGGCAGCTAATTTACCAGGACAGCAAATTACAGATGGCATATCTTAAACAAACCTAAAATAGTATTGAGGCATGCTAGATGTGTTAATTACAATGGGGATTATCATTGCCCTGTGCTTTTATCAGCTGAAATAGGTTCTTTAGACTGGAGTACAAAACACAGTTGTTTCAGTGAAAGTCAAAGCTGACGCTTCATAAATTGAATTTTCAAGGGGGTTTGGATTTGTGCTGTAATCACCAAGAAAAACGGATCATGAAAGTGCTCATGGGCTTGCATGTGATTCGTATTTTTTCTCACAAAAGCAAATTTAAGTCAAAAGACCCTCACGATGTTCAACAAATTCAATGCTGCCTCTCACAGGAGGATGGGAGTACAGCCTATCTTTTCAAGTTTGACAGTCAGCACCAGAACCCAATGCCATTCAGAGCAATGCCATTCTGATCACCGGGCAGAACAATGCTTTGAGTGGCATTGATTTTTAGCCCACCAGTTAACAAGAGCCGGCGGCCTTTCGCCTGTCACTAGCATGTGTTGTACCGATGCAACTAACAACACTTGATGTCACCAGTTAATACTTACTTCCACAGAAATCTAATAAGACTCTAAAAAGGGAAAACTATTAAGCAGAATCAAATCAACTAAAATGTATGAACAGTTGGCCTGAAGCCAGTTATTTTAATTGAGAAACCTAGGTGCATAATATAGCACTCTAATTACCAAGGCTGAAAGGATTAGGAGAGAAGACAAGGAAATCAAGACACAGTGGACAGGTGATACTTAGCTTGGGGTTCAAATGTCTGTAGATTGAATATTGTAAATAAAACTCCCAAATATGCAAGTTTAGAAAAGCAAGTTAAGAGAGAAAGGAGGACAGCGAGGAAACAGGATGGAGATAAAATCAGAATATGAAAGTGGCTTAGATGAATCTTTTAAAACAGGTGCTAAGTGATAAAAGGGCTTACACAGAATTAAATGCCATTCACAAAGAGATATATTCACGAGAAATGGCAGGTCTTTCATATTTCTGCAAAGTGCAAAAAGGTGGAAGAGTTTATTAATTTAATTTAGTCAAACTGAGGTGCTTGATGTAAAAGAAAAAGTGTGTGCTGTCAGGGCAAAAAATAAGGTTATTATATAGAAAGAGTAAGAATTAGAATGTTATCTCAGTGTTTGATGTTCATCAGTAGATTACTATGCAAATTGGTGTGAGAACTAGAAGGAAGCATTCTATGGAATGCAAAGCCTTTCTTGGTTTTGACTGGTCTTTTTCTCTGTACATTTCCCCTGCTTGGTTGATTCCCCTGTGATGTATGAAACCAACACAAGTTAATGACCACATTTTTATCATAATGTAATTGGAATTCTTTCCCCAGAGGTGACTTATACATCTGGTATCAGTCTCAATTAGACTTACACCTACACACACTAATTGCAGTATTGTGGCATTGAGTCTATTAAATCTTTACAAAAAGAGGAAGTAAATTCTTTTCAGGTTCAATTATCCTTTAACAATATGACACAGCAAGTTAATTATGGAGAGGCAATCATAAGGATGATCAAACAGTTTGGTTGAAAATACACAACTCTCACACTTCCTACAAATAAATGCAGCATTACTGAGCTTCAATTTGCTACCTTACTTTGGAATTAAATATATTTTAAGGACTTACAGTGTTTCAAATTTGAGGAGATAAAATGTGCTACTGCATTATTGTGGAAAATGATAATGGACAGGTTTCTATTGAACTTATTTTTAGAGTTGAATTCTAAGAAAAAATAATCAAAATTCCAACCAAACTTTGAAAAAGCCTAAACTCTTGTTGTGTTTTTGGTTGACAGTTAAATTGGGTTTCCTTACACAGTTGCCATCTTGCACCTAATGTTAACAAATAAACACACCTTAATTTGATATAGAACCTGTAACATCAAAACATCTCAAAGCGCTTCGCAATTGGTGTCAATGCAGTAACTGTGCATTTGCTGCCTGCAGTTTTTTTATAAGATGCTTCAAATAATTACCTCCAACACTGACTGTTTCAAATAGAGTGCTCAAAATAGCCTAGAATATTCCAAAAGAGCCATGTCTAAGAGATAATACTTTTTTAGAGGGAGTTGAGGGTGGGTGGTGTGGAAGGGAAGGAAAGCAGTGGTTCCTGGGGTTGAACTGACAGAGGAAATAGAGATAATTCATGCCTTTTTTTTTAAACGTTAGGTCATCGATGATCTTCTCTAATTCTGTACAATCTTCCGTTCTGATGCCGCTGACTTTGTTGACGGTCGACCAGTCTGTCTGGCTCATAAATCAGACTTTGAAGTGTAAGTGTAAGCATTGTCATCAACTGTGCAAACCAAACCCTTAATTGGAGTTTGGAGATATCCCAACTGAAAAACTGTCTCAGAATGTACCAGAAAATGTACCGCATTTTATTTCTCATCTTTGTGGGCATTAAAATCATTTGTTTTCAAAATGATTTACAATTGTTAATTCAACATTAGCTTTGAAGAATCAGCTTTTAACTCATAGCTCACAGTCTCAGCTCTCCAGCACAATTTGAAGCCCAACTTTTCAACCATGACATTTAATCCATGGACCTGCAAACCTCTGTGGGGGCATATTTCTTGAGTTGTCAGGCTGCATTTCACCAAAGGGAACTGAAGAAAATTGTGTGTCCTGTCCTGAGATAAATGCTTAGCATAGATGGTTTATCTGTTCAGTGCCAGTAAAATGAATGTAAAATGCATGATAAATATGAGTTATAGAGCAGTATTCCCTAATACATTGACCATATATTACCACCAAACCTTTATTTTATGAACAGCGGTGACAACTGGAAATTTAATTTAATAATAAATAGAAACACTTATGTTTCCCCTTGCTGTACCATGAATTTCAGCTGGGCTCAAGTGGTAACACTCTTGCATCTATCTGTGTTAAAAGATTGTGGGTCCTGAACTCACGGTTTAGCTGCTATTGCAAAGCTCAACCTTTGGACGTGATGTTAAACCAGGGTCTTGTTTGCCTTTTCAGTTGATCCTATGACAGTGTTCAAAATGAGTTTCTCCCAAGTGTCCTGGCCAACAATCCTCCAGATAAATTGGTCATTTATTTCATCCCTGTCTTTGGTACCCTTTCTTCACAAATGGCTCTCATGTTTGGCTACGAAGGTACATCTGACAGTAATTACCTGTGAAACAGTTTATTGTAAGTGCTTTGAGACGTTTTGATGTGCATCAAATGCAAGGATTATTATTACCACGATGTTTGAAGCCAGCAGTGTGTTTTTCTTCTGTTGTGTTTACAAATTAGCAGCGGTGCTGCAGCCTGGCCTGGTTCCCCTGACAACAAGAAATTCCACATCAAACACAATCAGCTGACAAAAGCATCCAACATTGGATCTGACCCCAGAGGAGATGAGTTTAGCTGGAATATTTGTGGACCGCTTAGTTTTCTTCCCCCTTGTTCGATTTCCCAACAAAGAGAAACATGGCCCTGTACCAGAAAACAATTAAAAGCGCTACTTAGAGAAATCCTTTCTATTGCCTGACGAACATGTATTTAAATCATCCTTACAGCAATCTTTATCATCTGTATCTCAGGCATTTACGCTCATGCCGGGCAACATGTCAACCTACCATTAGGATTTGGTTAAGAATTATATAGTGAACCATAAGTTGGACGGATGCCACAGGTTGCTATGGTATCCTCATTCTGTCACTGAATTTAAAATCTTAATAGCCTGTAACATAACTGCATTATTAAGCAAAAGCACTCCTGCACTGATGTACAATGTAACATTACGATGTAACATCTCCTGACATACAACATTAAAATAGTCCTTCAATGTACATTAAGATGAAACATGTAAAAACATAGTTATTGACTGAAAGCTCATTAACCTTCTGGATAAGAAATGTTTTTACTAAAGCCTGTTTAACAGAGTCCTGATGTTTGACATGTGTAGAAATGGTTTCCTGAGCAGTAGACAATGGGGACGTCCTCCCAACATGAAAGGTTCTCTATAAATGTAGATTATATCGTGATTTACGAAGTGAAGTCTAAAACTGAATTTTGGTAACAGTCTTGTGCTAGGGCATTGTCATAGAACCTATTCATATTAACTCTACCTACAATGAATCACATTGACTCAATAGCAATAATGAACATCTGCATGTTGTTTTCTTGAGAATTCACTGCAGGTACCTTTATATGTTATTATATCTATATGTGGGTTCCTTTATTGAATCTCCATTTTACAAATATTAAAATCCAATTCCCATGTGCGGAATGGAAAATGAGCTTGTATTTGATTGGAATCTCACCCGAAGGAAGCAATCTTATATCTTGCCCTTAACTGAAGTTAGAGCCGGGTGTGCTAACACACCACTGTCTGGTTGCGGAATCAAACTTTACTTGAAGCATAGAGTGGAGTTTGTTCAGTGGAGAAGCTCTTCCTCTGTCTTGCATTTTGCTCTTTAGGATTACGAAATCACAGATTGTACACAGTTTCCGTAATCTGATCATAAAAACGGAGTTTGAACTACAAGATAACTATTCAAAATGAGAATGCGGAAAATAACGAGCAATAGCTGTTATTAGAACAGGGGTTGTTTTAAGTCCAAATCATAATCTGTCTAACTGAGGACAGCTTGCTAGTGAATGGCAACATCTGTTACTGAACATTCATTAAACTAACATTACATTTTTCATAATGAAAGTATTATGTGCTTCTGTGTAAAGACCTTCAGTAGTGTAGCCAAACATGATCCCATCCCCTCTACATCCTCCTATACACCTTAGCCATCTTCCCATCCACACTTCCTCCTCATCCAGACCTACACATCCTTCTCAGACCATAAGCACCAAAATTATACATCCTACTCAATTGTCTTCACTAACATCTTCACAAACTATCACTCCTCCAATAGTTCTCCACATGTCTTTGACCCCCAATTAAGATATCTTTCTGACATTTTCGAATGAAATGAGTTGAGCTGCAGTTATAATTTAATGACCAGTTCGCAAACTCTACATTATGTTGTCATTTAATAACGTTTTAAAAACAAAACAAATCAATGTTGTTAAATGTTGTCCCTGAATTTTTAGCACTAAGATTAGAAGAAAACAATCAGTGTTTTTGGACCATTCTGGCCAAAGTGATTTTGAATTGATATTTGTTGGTCCTTTTATAAGCAGAGCCACATTCATTAAAATAATTGACTCAAATATTTTTGATATAAAATGTACTTGTTTGTAGTAACATCAGCACAAAGATAAAAAGAGGCTTAATAAAATAATAATAGTAATAATAATCCTTGCATTTGATATATTTTCTTATTGTGTCGTTGAGATGAAAGTGCTTCGCAGAATACGTTGATGTGAATTGAATATCTTTTGTGGGCAAAACACGGCAGCTAATTGCACACAGCAGTGTCCCACAAACAGTCATGGAATGAGTGGCCGAATTATTGCTATAAAAGGCACAAATCTGTAATAATTCTGCCTGAGCATATTTAAAGAAAAGTGCGATGTGTAACCAAAGAACCTTGAAGTAAATGTCAACACTACCCAGCAAAGAATAGAACGCGAGTGCACTCTGAACATCTGTTCTATTGAAGAAATTTGAAACCTCACCTCTGTTGTCTTCAAAGTGCACAATTAGTGCATTTCAATACCTTCCATCCCACAGCTGTTTTTTCTTTGGGGGGGAGCGAGATGTTGAATAGGTTTCAATAAGGTCTGACACCCAGCAAACCTTTAAGCTCTGTAATTTTACACTTTGCATTTACCTTCACAGCGTTCATTTTACACTGACTCTTGGACCAGGAAATGCTACAGATTACTTTCAAAACAGAACATAACACTGATTCCGGACTGGTTACCTCACATGTTTAAAAACATATTATTAGTTCATCTCACGGCCCTCTGGTGAAACTAGGACTTTGATGGCAAGGATTAGGCTTGAGGGATTTGTGCCTTCGTCTTTTCAGGTAAAGAGTAAATGATCTCCTGACCCATCCAGGTGTTCTCTTTAATTTTGCCTGTGTGATATTAATATATAGATCTTCTGCTGTTTCATTGGCACCCCTGTGGATAGCTTGATGAGCAAGGTTGTTTGGCACAAAGATGAAAGACAAATATATCTCACCGCTGTGCACATCTATGCTGCATCAATATGTGACTTGCAGAGATACAAGAATAGCCTTTCATTGTGAGGCTTTCAAATGCTCTCCCTTTCCCCCTTTTGTTCCGTTGCTGGAAGTTAGATTCAATCACTGTGCTTTGTTTTTCTCCCCGAATATCACAAAATGTATAAGTTAAAAAGTTACAAAAGAAAAGCATATTAATATAGATGTCATGAATCTAACTGTTCTGAATGCCAGGTGTACCTTGTTGCCATTTTCAGTAGGCTCTTGATCTCAATTATCAGCCAGCAGTAAGGAAACGTGTATCAAGATCATATCTCTGATGCTTTAACAACGTATAGAATTATAGTGCTTGTGAATTCAAGTCTGAAGGCAGTGTACAACTTTTCTAAGTTACTGCTGTATCAATCACCCTCTGCTTTACGGCAGGCAGTGAGAGAACATGGCATCACTCCAAAACTACTCATGACAACTCTCCTCAAGCAATGAACAACCTCATTTACACACCTATTGTTATTAATCGTCAACCGGAAAGGAATATTGTGTGAACATTCTTCTTTTGCTAACAGTTAATGCTAAGTTAACTGACTCCTTAAAAAAAGGACAAAAGGTAGTTGGTCAGAATACAATGGCAGTAATACTCCTTGCACTTGATCTAGCACCTCTCACTTGTCAAAGTGAGAACATCTCAAAGAGCTTCATAAAATTTACTGTAAAGTGCAGGGCCTGGGTATGTTGTAGATAAATGTGGCAGCCAATTTGCACACAGCAATGTCCCACAAACAGCCATGAGGTCAGTAACCAATTTTATATGAGAGAAGTAGAATATGCGATCGAATGGGATATTACTTCCCATTTTCTTATGTGCTTTTCTGGCCTGACTGGACTTTTAGGTGGCAGGTAAATTACTGTAAATAACTGTGCATGTTGGGGTGTTTCAGGATAATGATAGTAACTATTGCAACACAAAACAGCAGAGGTACATACAGTGTAATATACCTAAAATGGTGGCATTCACATTCAATGAGATGTTCTCAATCATGGTATTATTTGCACAAGCACCAGTTTTAAAATGTGTTTTCCTGAACCCACACTGGTTTGAATTAAGTATGTTCTGGCTTTGTTGAAACCTCAAAAGGTTCAATTCAAGGTACTTTGGGTTTTAACACATTCCATCTGAAGGCTTCATTTTTCTCAAAAGAATCACAGCCAAGCTGCTCAGATAGAAGAGTTTTTTTTTCAAAACAAGCTGTAAAATACAAAAAAAAAGTTTAAGGGTTAAAGTTTGCCTTTACATTTGGGATCAGATACGGTTCAGCCAGAGGGGAACAGGTCAGGAATGAGGAATTAAATAACCCTTGGCCCAAATTACTCAGAGACTACCGCCGAAAAACATGTCAGAGCCAGGACCGTAAATCACTCGTGTCTAGCTTGATTTATTGTTAGTCACTGCAGATAGTAACACAAAGGTTTAGGGAATGGATACATAACAAAAGAAATATACAGCTAAGAGCCTGGAAATTGTTTACCAGGGAGTCCTGTAGGCATCAATGAATGTATCAGTTTCTGAAAATTCTGTACTTTGATTTGTTTACCTTTTTTTGATGGACACATCAAGATGAGGGAGAACTCCGCTTTCAAATGGAAAATTTTCTCTTTATGAACGCAACATTGTTAAGCACCATCGCTGACCATTCAAGGATTTTCAGGCTTCACCTCCGTTTCCAGCCTTAGTAAATCCTAAAATTCAGGTAAACACAAAGGCTGTAGTTAAGGATGATCCTAATATTGTAGGCAATGAGGAGGCTCCTCTCAACAGCAAACATCATGCAATTCTCCTACCCTTTCCCCCCGAGCTAGGTTGCCTGGCTATATGACTGTATAATTTTCATAGTACTGGAATCAACATAAGGAAACCAAATAACCATTAAACCATCTGTGTATAATCACTAACAGACCCTTAAAGATAACTGTACTGCATATGGCAAATCAACCAAGGGTCTATCGGCAAGAGATCAT
This sequence comes from Callorhinchus milii, assembly GCF_018977255.1. Classification (NCBI taxonomy): domain Eukaryota; kingdom Metazoa; phylum Chordata; class Chondrichthyes; order Chimaeriformes; family Callorhinchidae; genus Callorhinchus; species Callorhinchus milii. The sequence continues at coordinate 13,508,567 of NW_024704752.1, read as the reverse complement.
CGCAAAACTATCAGGAATCACAAACTTAAATAAAGTTTTTTTTAAAAAAACATTGTGTGGGCAATGGGGTGTTATTGTCATAAATATCTGTCACATTCTGGACCAGTAAATTTAAGAATCTAAATGGCAAGTGTTATTTCACACTCCACTTCTTCCTCCCGCCCACACACACACCTATGAAGCAAGACTGATAAATGGATAAACTCTTCAGATTAATCCTTACCAAATAAAATCAGGTTCCCACTTTGGAACACTAAAATCCGACTTCAAAAATTGTTGCAGATAATTGTTGCAAGTCAAATCCTAATCCAGTCAAGTCTTTTATCAATCAGTTTGATTATCCAAATCCATTGTTCAAATGATGAGAAACATCAGTGTTGTTTTCCGGTCCTTTCAAATACCTTCTGATAACCCCTTTTTATTTTCAGTTTTGCAAACAGTAAAATGTATTTGTTCATCTACAGAAAACAAGTTGCAGTATTGACGAGCTAATAAGGTTCTAGCCAATATAATTCTGATGTACTGGAAATATAAAAGCAATCTAAAATTGGTACTTAGCAAAAAACATTCTACCATGGAGATTTACTTTAGAATTTCAACTTGTACCATCTTCCAATCCATGCAATCTATCATTATGATGACACCTATCCCAAATACACATTGCCAAGAATGAGAGCAATCCAAGCTCTCACTGCTTCACCTAAGATCTCATCTGTTTCTTTCCTCTCGGAGATCAAATAAGCAGCGACTGTGGAGATGTGAATCTTTGCACTTGTGTGGCTGTGCTGTTGACAATTGTTCAAGCTTTCCCAAAGTATCAAAATAGCAAAGACATGATTGATAGAAATTGTCTACGTGTTTCTGTACGTGAAACAAAAATGTTATTCCAAAAAAAGGAAATACACAATTTAATTGAAGTTCAGCAGAACAGAAAAGATTCAAACAAAAAGCAACTATGAATTGGAGTCTTCACCCCCTTCCTCATCCATATCTGTCACATTCTGGGCCCAAATCCAAAAGAGCACCCATCAATTTCCTCCTGGAATGCTCTGCCATCCTGTCCACACAAGGCAACAGCTCCTTCTCAGATCTTCTTACGTCAATTACTTTGAAACTCAAATATCTCAGAACTTTACCGTAACATTTGGGACACAACAACAACAAGATTACATTTGTATAGTACCTTTCACGTCGGGAGGACGTCCCAAGGCGCTGTCACATAATTGATCAGCAAGCTGCTCCGAGAGGTTAGTTGTTAAAGTCACTCATCAGGACAGGATCAAAATAGGTAGGTAGCTCCACGTAGTTACAGTATCCCAAAAGTATTTCAAACCAATACTCATTACTTTCCATTCCTTCAGCTCAAATGGCAATTCAAAGAAGGTTCAGAAAATGTCTTTGGCTCTTTGCCAGCCAGACATATTTTATCATCCTTAGCAACATACACAGCAAATTTGAAAAATCCTGGTTACAATTGTTTGATCCATGGCATTAATGAGTACAGTCTAAGAACAGGTATCCAAAAACTAATCTCCCTGATTAAATTGAAGAAATTCATCCAGTTAAGTGCTCACCATCACACAAAATGTCCATTTACAATCGTCCTGGTTTCTACTTTTGAAGCTAATCTAAATCATTCCTAGTCAAATATTTGAAAAGTGAATCAAAGTTTGACAAATTTCAATCTTCTGTCGTTCCTCTGGCTCAGATGAATTATTAAAATCAGCTGCCAAGCCTGCTTCCATTTCTTCCTCTATCTCTTTTAATACTTTCCTATGCTTTGCAGGAACACTGAGTGCTTTATTAACTTACAGTCTTCAAATCAAAATATTTCTTGGTTAATCTTTGCCTTTATTCAATTCTCTGCTCATGTTCCTGAGAAGTTGATTACCTGTTTGGAAACGTTTCTTATTTTGAATGCTAACGAGAAAGTGATCATTGAATGTCTGATCATTTACAGCCAGACTATTCATCCTTCTCTCTAACAGTCCTTTGTACTATCTGAAACAGGTTTTCACGAAGATGTGTTTAGCAAATATTATTTTGTTCTTCTCAAGGCATTGCCTGGTGCCTCATCTTCATTCCTTGTGTACAAGTTGAAACAGTGAAAATCAGCAGGCTGTTTGACAGTTAAGATAGCTGACCGAAATCTGTCCACACCAGATGTTCACACACACACATATACACACTTTATGGCAATAGTGACTGACAATATTGTCACGCCTGGTCTCACCATCCTCTCAGCCTTTCCAGAGCAGGTCACTATGGGGAGGGTGTGAATATGCTCAAACAATTCGCCTCACCAGCGAAGCTGACAATTTGGGCTGACCTAGGATTCGATCCAGAATCACCTGAGGTACAAATGCTGCCTAGTCTTAGTCAACAAATGCAATTTGTTGTTGTTGTGGTTGTTAACACCTCCTCATGTGCCAGAATGGAAGATAGCAACCTTATCCAGCCTTGAATAAACGATTCACACCAAATAAATGTGCTTTTGAGTGCTCAAAATATTAATAAATAGTGTCACCTGCAATAATTCCACATTTTTTAAAAAGATGTGTTTTTTTTGCAGTTTACTAAACACTTAAGTGACAATCTTCACTCGCAGCATCTCCTCTCAGTACATAATACAATTGTGAGGGAATGAAAACCACAGGGGTTAGGCAGCTGAAAAACATCGTGCAAAACAGAATATCTGCAGAGTGTTAGGGACAATTTAAGTTCAGTGTTTACAAAAATCTTTCACCGAAAATAACAAAAGGTTTAAAACTGAATTAAGACGTCCATGGCAAAATCTTTGATTCTGATTCAACCACAAGCTGAGCGCTCTGGATTGTTTTCATGACAGTTTCATGAGATCCAATCTTTCAGTCAGACTGATGCTAGACAATAAGCTATTTATTATTGCTGAAGCCTCTTCACTTGGCTTGTTGGTGTGCCCTCTGCATTTCAGAAGAGATGATCGAACTGGAGCCTATTGACCCTGGGTGTGTTATAGAATCCACAAGCAGCAGAGTGATAAACTGCTTGAATGCCTTATGCTTAGCCTTTGAATTCCAACTGAATTTAAATGAAACTCTTAGTCAGTATTTAACCGCCCCACGAAGTGGGCTGTTTCCACTGTCACGTACTCACCATTTTAAAATCTCACTTTCATTTTGGGTTCTTTGAACCGTTGCTGGGGGCTACCCCAACACTAACCTCGGGAGAATTCAAGGGTTACGGCAGGCATAACTCACCTCTGGTTTCTTATCGAGTAATTTGGGCAAAACAGCAGCAGAGGATGGAGGAAAACACATTAAAGGCTGTATGTCATCTATTCTGGCCTTACATGGGCGGGCCTGTCACTGCGGCACATCAGGTCTGGATGCTGTTGTAGCAGCACATTCTATCACTCAAACATAACGATGGGCAGATCAAACCTCCTCTGATGTTATGTTCGGATTTAAAACAATTGAAATGTCCAAATGATAATATTTCATTTTTAACCAACACCCAAGTAGCTCTGTTTACTGTGCCAGTAGATTACTATAAGGACTGCTAACTATGAAAATTCTTAAGGGTATTTGCTAATAATAGCTGCCACAGCTCCTCACATGATAGTGACATTGTCATTTAATCTATAATAGCAACAAATTACATTTGTATAGAGCCTTTCAAGTCGGGAGGACGTCCCAAAGCATTGGACAGTCGAGAATGTGCATCCAAGCTGAAGGTTGGGATCAGGAGGGGTGGAGGGCAGGGAGGATGGCGGTAGGAGGGTGACTGAAGGCCCGGTTGAAGAGGAATGGCTTGACACAGGCCTTGAAGGAAGCAAGAGAAGATGGGAAAGCGGAGGAACAGTGGGATGGAGTTCCAAAGGGTGGGCGCAATTATAGGAATCAACAAATCAGCAAAAATGCAACTTTCTGGCATTTCGCCTGCAAAATATACAGTCAATTCACTTTACAGTATATTCTGTGAAGCGCGTTGAGACAGCTCGAAGATGTGATCAAATGCAAGGATTATTATTATTATTTAGCTAAAGAAAACAAAACAGCTAAATTCTCAGCTAAAAGGAAAATGTTGACTTTTCCTCACATTTCTGGGGTCAAATTGTTGCCCTTTTAAGAATCGAATTGATGGGATTATGTTTAATTATAAGAAGGTGACCCAGAGATGGCTCTGGGAGTTCGATGCTAAAATCCACTTACTCTCTTGCTGGCAGGCACATCATGAGCTCAGCAAATGGTGGGGACTAACTGAAAATCACAACAGGACACTAATTTCTCAGCTTGACTAATCAGAGAAGAGTTGCCAAGCTGTGGAGTGTGGCTGTTAGAAAATGCCTTGTTTTTATTATAAAATACAGGCTGCTCGTCTTTGTGTTTCACCTCCTTCACATCCGTGTTGTCATTCCCCTGATCTATGATAGCGCTGCACAGATGCTGATCCTCAGGTTCCGCCTCACCAGTCAAATAGCTCCCCAGCTATTTTTTCTTCAGATATCCCTTTTTNCTTTAATCTCCCACAACAGATTTTATTCCATCATCTGGAGAATATTATCTCTTGTATATAACTGTGTTGGTGGAAAATGTAGCAGCCCTTTGTGCCAACAAAGTTCCATAAACAGGCACAATAATAATAATAATAATAATCATACTCCTTGCATTTTACATCATCAAAACATCTCAAAGGGTTTTTACTGTAAAGTATAATGACTATAATAATCCTTGCATTGATATAGAGCTTTTCAAGTCTTCCAGATGTCTCAAAGCGCTTCTCAGAATATACTGTAAAGTGAATTGACTGTATATTTGTAGGCGAAACGGGTCAGCCAATTGCGCACGGCAGTGTCCCACAAACAGTCGTAGATTGAAGTGACCAATTTATTATTGCAAATTTTTTTCTTAAGGGATTATTATCAGGCGTGTGTAGTAAGGAAACTTGCCCAAGGTTTCGCCCTCCTGGGAATACAAACCAAGATTTCTCGCTTTCGAAGCAAGTGCTCTAACCACTGAGCTGCAGGACTCCACATTTATAGATGAATACGGTAATTAATTGGTTCCACAAACAGGCATGATATGAATCACCGATTTTATCTGGGGGATTGTCAGCCAGTACACTGGGAGAAATGCTTTTCTCTTTTTGAATAGCACTATGGGATTCCTTAATATTCATCTCAATAGGCAGACAGGAGCCGAGTTGAACATATCTGATGAACAGCACCACCAGCACTTTCTGTCTCAGAGGCTAGAGTGCTTCCAGCTGAACAAAAATGACACTTGGAATATTAATCTGGAGGACTGTTGGTCAAGGCACTAAGCAAAACTCCTTTCTTGTTCCAAATAGTATCAAGGAATCTTTGAGGTTCACTTGAAAAAGCACACCGGATCTCAGTTTCAATGTCTTTTTCAAAAAAAAATCTGTAGTCAGCAATTTCATCTAAACACACAGACCAGCTTTGTGAAGTGCAAATCCTCACTTTAAGATGACACATTTAAACTACTTTTTCCAAATTAGGTTTTATAGCAAATGGCTCAGTTTGAAAACCTGGCCCCCCATAGAACATGGTACATATGTCAGTCTGTAATTTCAGACTCTTTGATTCATGTCCTGATTCAGCGATAATGTAAGCTGAGTGGGAGATAAATTTCAGTTCAGATCAATAGTTCTTAAGTTAGTTTGATGTCCTATTTAAATGAGGGGTATTTAAAAGCTTGTATAAATAAATTACTTCTGGCACCTGAATAAATGAATGCTATAGGCTTAATATTGTCTCGAAGACGTGATAAGACACTATCTCAAATGCAAGGAATATTATTATTTATTATGATAATATCATTAAGAATCTGAATGTAATATTTCATTAAAATAAAGCAAAATTTTACACAAAATCCCAATTACACAATTTATAAAGCATGCTACTCTTTTTAGCTCAATTTTATTTTATGAAAAAACATAGACTTCTGATAATACTTTTACAAACTGTTTCACTCTTAAGGGTGAGGGATATCAAATAGAAAATAGCTTTCTCATACTCGGTTTAATGTTCAGGGAACATATGTCTGAGGCACTGATGGACAAGAGTTGAAATAGTATGTTCCACTGGGTGAATAAGGTCAGCAGCTGTGACAAACTGGGCAACAAAATCATTGCAGACATTACTTTGGCTGCAATTTGATCCTTCTCACTAGCTACTGCAGTGAAAGGAGCGTTCACCAATTCAGAAATACTACCGAATCAAAGGAAATATTATTGGCACCAAAACAAGTACAGTTTTTGTTTCTTTCTCACCAATTTTGTCCCTCTCCTCCTTCTCCCCCACCCATGAATGCATTTAACTCCACCAGTTTGTCCTCCAGTATCTTGCCCAATGGACCATTATTCTAATGAAGGCCACCTTGGCAGTGCGGATCAGCAGCCTATTTAGCTAGAGAATCCCCTGCCAGGCTGGATTCTGTCTTCACTTGGCGTTCACACATGAACACTCAAACAAGGTTTTAAATACTTCTCATTTATTATCAAAGAGGAGTGAACTTAGCAACACACAGAGCAACATCCCCAGCGGTGTCTTGCTTCACCTAAAGACTGCCAACAGATTCAGAAAACGACTCCCTAAACCAGCAATAGTTTTAAAGATTTCCACTTATACAACATGAAACAAACAAAAAACACCTGGTCCTGCAATAACACTGTTCATATGTCAAGAGCAGCTATATTGCTGCAATAGGTCTGAGCCATAGTCAAAGTGGGAATAAAAACACGCCAAAATTTATAATAATTATTGAACTATTTGATTTCTTAGTTCTTTTACATGTCAACGTTCATTCTGCACGGATTCCTTCTTAGGACCTGAATGTGCCCTTAAGAATACATACTGCATCCCTCCATCTGCAATATGGAAGCCTGTTGTTTGACAAATTGTTTAAAGATTAATTTAGACTGGCTCTGACTTTTGGAACGCCAGCTTCAATCAATGGGTAATCACCAATGGAAGTGTCCTGATCACGCCCCTGACAGTGAAACATTGTAGAGTAAAGACCAACGGCTGCTGTGTGGTGGGTGCATGACACAGAAATGCCTTCTCTTTCACTTAAACCTGAGATCTTCTTTCTCTGTCAGTCTCAAAAGACCCTCATCTTAAAAAAAATCAAAGAATTGTAAAATTAGCATTGCACACTACTCTTAAATATATGAGAATTAATCATGCATGCTTACTGGTTCTTTGATGCTTAATCTATTAATAATGACTAAAACTACATTATTGACTGGGTAGTTAATATTTACATTGAACTTCTCAAACCACCATTCTTGGTATTGTTTTGGTACTATGGAGTCCCGTAATGGTTAGTGCGCTCGCCTCGCAAGCGAGAGGACTTGAGTTTGATCACCGAGAAGGGTGAAACCTTAGGGGAGTTTCCTTACTCCACATGCCTGTTTACCTAGCAGTAAGTAAGAACCCGGTTGCTAGTCAATTGGCAGATCGCCTTTCCGGGGATAGTAATCCCTCAAAATAATAATAATAATAATTTGGTCACTCAATCCCCGACTGTTTTATGGGACACTCCTGTGCACAATAGGCTGCCGCGTTTCGCCCAGAAAATACAGTCAATTCACTTTTCGATAGGTTCTGTGAAACATCTTAATGACATGATAAGATGCTATGCCTTCTCTTTGGGATGCCTTGGGACATCCTCCCGATGTGAAAGGTGCTCTATAAATGTAATTTTGTTGTTGTTGTTGTATATCAAATGCAAGGATTATTATTTTGGGTATTTTCGTTTCCCAGTACTTTTCTGTGACACTAACATGCTTGTGACTCACTTTACTACACCTGTAAATTCCACAATCAAATATGATTGATTTTAAAGCTTGAAAAGAATACAATTAGTTAAATGTTTATGGATATTCCTACTATTAGTTCAAGAGTTGGTGTTACTCAAAAACAGAATATTTAGGAGGGAGTTTCTCCAGGTGTCCTGGCCAACAATCCTCAGATAAAAATTGGCCGTTCACTTCATGACTGCGTGTGGGATATTGCAGTGTGCAAATTGACTAACAAATACACTGCCATCACACTGTAGGGTAAATCCTGTGAAATGCTTTGAGACATTTTGACGATGTGATAAGGTGCTACATCAAATGCAAGGATAATTATTATTATTATAAATAATGACTGAGGCAGAAATTAGGCAAAAAATCAGTTTAATTCATTTATATGAAATTAACTGACAGACGATGTTATTTCAAAACCAGTTAATAAATCATTAATTCTTCCCTCTGAATGTGGAATAACCTAAAGGTCAGTGCAGCATACACTTAAATGAAGATCTGAGTAGCACAGGCAAATGGATACAGACATCAACATGTTTAGAATTTAAATTATTGTATTTGTTTGCAACCTAGTATAAGAATGTGAAGGTTTTTTTTTAATTGCAAGAGCCTGTGATATAGAATTGGAATGACAAGGCATTGATTCACATTTCTTCACTTACAAAGTCACTTTCAGTGTGGAGATATTTATTTCCTTGCTTCTACTGAAACTGCTCAGATGGGATGAATTCTGGAGTTCCTGGATCTTTTATTGTGAGTTCTGATGATAGGTTTGGGTTAAGCAAACACCATTACCAATAGAACAGTGTCACACCTTGACCATAAGCCACTTACATGAGAGAAGGATGTACCATGCTCAGAAAGCATAGACAGAATACCTTGTCCAAGATTTTCTTTTGAGATGAAAATTTCCAGTCATCTCTTTCGAGTGAAGCAGGGATCCTAAAACTCTTAGAGAGAGTCAGCATTAAGAAAATGTCACAAAATATTGAATGAGAAAAGTACATATGCCTATAAAGCCCACTCGTTGAATAGACATTTCTAACTTATTTAATGTCCTGAGGGGAATGAATAAACATCACTATAATTTCCAGGAGAAAATTCTGAACTTTTTGCTTCAGCCAAGAATGTAATCAAGCAAAACCTCTAGGATATCAATCTGACTTTATAATTTGCATTATTCATTTCAGACCAATTGCTTTCAGAGATATTCCCACAACCCCAACAGGGTCATGGAAATAGTGTTCAATAGACAATTTGATGTAGAGGTTTTCATTTATCTGCAGGACCATTTATCTTTTACAGAACCAGGTATGTGTCCAGCTTCCTTTACTTTGAAGAATGAATCATTGTTTTGATCACAAGTTTCAGGATGTTTATTAGTCCTATTTATGATTCTTTGGGGATTAAATTCTTCTAATTGAGGCTGGGTTTTTTGGGGGGAATATATCATCCAATCCTGCTAGTGCAGTAAATGTTCTTTTTGAAAATAAAACAACTGCTATATTCACGTACACTGTGCCTTTTTGTATTTGCGAAGTCTGGTTGCCTCTCAATCTTCCTTTATCCAAGGAGAACCAATCCAATTCTGTCAGTTTCCACTCATCATTTGATGTTTGAAATTCAGAATTATCCTTGTTGCTGTTCTCTTCAATCCATCAATGTTCTCGAAACTTTAAGCCATCAGCTGAAGGTTAAGTAGCCTGGAGTGGAACTGGAGAATCTCCATTAAGTTGTCTGGAAGTAAAATGCCACCTATCTAGATAAATGTCTGGAAGGCATGAAACCTAGATGTCATGATGCACACTGATTGTGCTTAGTTGGCGGATCAGTGTCCTTAGACAGCTCATCCCAGTGGAGTGCATATTCTGTCTGACGAGCTTTCATTATCGTTTTTCTGCATATGGAATATATGATTATATGAGTGAATTGGACCCAAGGCAGGAGACAACCGCAATGAAGTGTACATTGGAGAGTATGAGGAGAGCAGTAGAGCAGAAGAGTATGATAACTGCCCCTCGTTTGAGCTGATGATCCAATTAGACTAAAGACTCTGCAGGAGGGATGAACTTACACTCTTTGAATAGAAATACAGTGTAAGAGAACCTACAAATGGCCCCTTCTGATCAGGAATTAGTCCTGATTGAGGATGGAATGGAAGACAACCAGTGAAGGCGTAAAAAGTACAGATTTAAGTAGAAGGCTTCAATAAGGGGGGAAACTAAGATGGAAAGAGACATGAAAGGGAATACGTTTTGGTATTAATAATAATCCTTACATTTGAAAGAGCTTTTCACTTGAAGAGAACATCTGAAAGCGCTTTACTCTTCAACCGTGCCTTCAGCTCCCCTCTCGACTCTCTACCCCCTCCTCGCTCCCTCCCTTCCCTCCCCTCACCCTGACCATTTCCCCCCTGCTCAGGTCCCGACCCAACTGTCCAGAGCCTTGGGACGTCCTCCCGACGTGAAAGACGCTCTATAAATGAAATCTTGTTGTTTACAGGATATGCTGTAAAGTGTAAAGACTGCATTTTGTAGGCAGACACAACAGCCAATTTGCACACAGCAATGTCCCAACAACAGTCATGTAGTGATCTAATAAACATAATCATGGGTAACCAGCATGTGGAACAGAGTAGGTTTAACAACTGTACATGTCTTGCTGTTTCTTAAAACTCATATACTTAAACATAACCACTGGTTGGATGTCAGATTCGTCCCAATGTGGATCATTCCTTTGGGTATGATGTTTTTCCCAATGTTTTTCTTTGTACTTCAGCCTTAGACAACAACAACAACTTGCATTTATATAGCGCTCTTCACATGAAATAGTGTCCCGGAGAGCACAAACGACTCAAAAAAATTTAAATTAAAGGGAGTGTACAATAATCATAGTCATGCCAGTGTAAAATGCCCCCCATGCAATACCCCCCATGCTGTTTTTTAGTGTCATTTTTAATAATGCATCACTCAAACTATATTGATTCAATAAATCCTCTCACATTATCCCAATATAAATATATATCAAAGCCCAAATGTGACCTTAATTTATTATCATTAACTGTTTGACTGAGAATAAAACACATTGAATACCATGTATTTCTCAGAAATACCCCTGTGTAGTAATTCAAAATAATATGCGCAGAACAAATCTTGGTGCCTATAGGCATACAAACAGATTTGGTTTTATCTTAGTCCAAAGCTACGTCCTCCCAAATAAAATAAATTTAACTTCAGAGACTATTAAATTCATCCTATTACTTTCCTAGTCACATGCTGTAGACAGAGATGTTGGCAGTGTTAATATTTGTCGTGACAGTTAAACAAAGATTGGTATTTAAAGATATTAATTTCTGTTAAGAAAAAAGTGTTTATAAACTGAGAAAAAGTGCCGGAATATTAGATTTCTGTTGAAATTGACTATTTGTGATTGGTATATATTTAGATGGGAAGGCGGTACATGATGATAATGATGAATCATTTATAGGTGGGAGTTTATTGCAGTTAATATTGTTATGTGCAACTTAACATAAAAATAAATGTCATTGGCTGTGGCAATAGGCCCCATTTTCCTGAGTCGCCCATACATCCCAAATGAATAAGATAACTGTTCAGTATTCACCAGGACATCAGAATTTTTCTGAAATAAGATTAAAATTCCCTTCACATAAACACTACCTACCAGCTAAGTGTTTGTATGTTGTTCTGTCCAGATATAATCTCTTCTGCGCAGGAGATATTAATGATGCAGTATTCTTTCTCATACACATTATTAAAATACTGCATCAAAAAATAATACCTCCCCCCTAGAGTATTCAATGTCCTTGACAGCTCTGGAAACAAATCAAATCATAGCTGCAAAACTTCTCTGTATATTTTGAATATAAATCCTCTTAAGCAGAAATGGGCAGAAAGGCAGAAGCCTTCTCAATTCACAGTCTGTTTAAGGGTGAGTTAAGCACTCTGTAATAGAGATCATGTCTGCTGTAATGAAAGTATTGGTTAATTTTACATCTTGGGCTTCAATGGACTCAATGGATCTTTTCATGAAAAAAATTAACTACAATTTTGTGACAACAGGCTCATTTAACGCTCCAACCACATTGCAAAATGGGTTCATGCATACTCTATTTTTAAAATGAATTTTTTTTTTTACTTTTTACAGATCGCTTCTTCAATGAAAAGGTATTAATTTCAGTGGAAGCGATTTTCTATGGCAGAGGAAAGCGTAGAGTTCCTTTGCCCCTAGGGGAAAAGATAGACAAAGGCATGCACAGAATTTGGAATGAGAAATTAAGTAGCTGGAGACATGGCATGAGTGGATGTTTAGCTGGGTCCCTGGTGGTTTCATGCTCCAAATAATTATACTAAAAAGGGAACTTAATAATCAATTGGTAAAGAAGTCATAATTTTCTGCAGCATGTAATAATAAATAATAATCCTTGCATTTGATATAGCGCTTTATCACGTCTTCTAGACTTCTCAAAGCGCTTCACAGAATATACTGTAAAGTGAATTGACTATATTTTTGTGGGCAAAACGCGGCAGCCAATTGCGCACAGCAGTGTCCTCCAAACAGTCATGGATTGCGTGACCAAATTATTATTATTATTTTTGGGAGAGATTATTATCCTCGAAAAGTGATCCGCCAATTGACTAACAAGCGGGTTCCTTCTTTCCTCCTTCATAGGTTCCTACGTGGGAACTGAACCCACAAACAACTGACTCAAGAGGTGAGAGTGCTACCAACTGAGCCAAGCTGACATTCAAAAAGAACTTAACACATAGAATGAAAAAAGGCTGCCTAACCTTCCAAAGAAGTGTGGAGGGTGACTGGTCTGCAAAGTATGGAATCCAATTCATTATGTTGTGACTAAGACAATAAACCAATTACCTGGAATACTAACCCGGACAACATAGTCCTCAGCTCCAGCCAGTGTGAAATACAATTGGACAATCATTCCACTCAACCGACCTTCAGGCGTCTCATTCAGGTTGTACGCCAACATAATGCACAGTCACTACACTTCACAGTGAAATCCTGTGAAGCACTTAGAGACGTCCTCCCAACATAAAAGGCACTATATCAAATCCAGGCATTATTATTATTATTATTATTATTAGGACGACATTGACAAAAACCTGTTCCTTTTTTTGATATATTTCAGAGTCTGCTAACAACAGACTCTCAGTTGAGGAGCAATGTGATTGGGACCTGGAATCTCACAGTCAACCTTATATAAAGTTTTTATGTGATTTGAATTTCAATTACTGTACTTACAAGACATTTATATGCGTGTAACTGGCTTGCACGAAAGAATATTTAATAAAACATAAACAAAAGCAAAAGAACGTTAAATTTTTCATTAGTAGTTGCCAAAGAAATTAACTTGCCTGTCAATGCCAAATTGATTTTGTAGCCTGGGTCAAAATATACACAAATATTATTTGAATAAAGTGCAAATTTAAATTATTGAGGCTTTTGTGCTAGAATCTGTGATAACAAAAGTAGAGGTAGATACATATGTAACCTTACACTTCAAGAACATGAAGTTCAACAAAATATGGGAATGTTAGGTTTGCAATGCAACAAATATCTGCTCATGTTCTTCAGGGAATATGACATTGTTTTAATTAAATGACCCCGTAGAAGGAACACAAAGGCATAAGAGGATAATGGAGAATATTGAAAGCTAATAGTTACTCGATGGGTCATAATTGCACTGATGTACATAGTGGAGGGTTGCAGAAGAGGAGGAGTTTCTATGCCTGTTCCAGCAATTTTGTGAGAATGTGAAGCAGAGAATCGAAAGGGCATGGCTTCATACTGAGACATGAAAACAATGCTAACTCTTGCCACATTGGTTTCTGTGCTCTTCAGAGGTTATGGACAAAACCCCTTCATAAAGTGCCTGTTAGGAAATTATTCTAAAAAAATTTTTTATTTTTTTTTTAAAAATCAGTAATTTGTAATGCTAATTGAACCACATTCCACTATGTATGTAATCCATCTTCCAGCACCCATGCCTAAAAGTCATGCTGAGTGCTGAGAAGTGGTTTGTCTTGGAGGTCGGAACAGTAGGAACAATCAGTGGTGTTACAGCATTTTTTTTAATTTAGCATTTTTAATCCCTGGTGGATGTGTTCAGGAGGAGGGGAGAGGGAGGTGGATGAATCAGTTCTTGGCAGCCTGGTAGTAAATCCCTAGAGGAACAAGTCAGCCTCTCTATCCAAAAGATATAAAGCATGAAACATTACTAGTTAGACGGTGACATTGGCTGACTTCTACAGAGTCCTGGAACACTGAAGAACCTGCATTATATGGTAGACGCTCTTGAAGCTTCTTGACAAGACAATACCCCCATTTGTGTTTTTTTCTGAATTCACAGCCTGACAGAGGATTAAAACCAACAATATTTATGAAAGATGCTGAATAAGGAAGAATTTGTCTGCTTTTCTGGATATTAGGAAGGCATTGACTGCTGGAATCTGGATTTGGCTTTGTGAACTCTTTTATTTTTGCACAAAACTCTAGAATATATTTATATACACGGCAGAAGGGAATAATATATTTAGTCAGTTTATCAGCATAATTAACAACTGGCTCCAAAGATCTGAAACATTAAAAGGATTATAAGCCGGGCTATGAAGATGAATGAAATGCCATGTGACAGACAGGCCAGGCAGATAGGCTGCCCCATCTGTTATTCTAACAATTAATTCATATCACAATGCAAGACTGTAGCGCACATCGGGTTAGGTTACAGATCTTCCAGCAGCGCAGCATTTTTCATTTTGATGCAACCTATAAAAGACCAGGACAGCAAGGTGAATGAATCATCCTGGAATAACCTCACTTTGGGCCAGAACAACTTTGAAGTCAGCTATCTATATGCATACATTATTGTGTTGAATCAATTCCTTAAAAAGCCCCAATTGTCACACACTTGACTAAAAAGGATATGTCTAACTGTCAAAATGAAGACAACAAAGAAGCATATCTGAGATTCACAGTTAATAATTGAATCCACTGTTGGAAACTTTTTTTCTCCTCTACAACAAGCTTTCCATGTTCGTTAATGGCTCCATGTCTCAAACCTCCTAATATAAATAATTTATGGGCAATACTCTACAGCATTAGAAACCCAAACTGTGTGTGCTCCCCTGACTATACTGCACTATCGCAGGTTTGCACAATATTGAATCTGGCACTGGTTTATTGTTTTGTTTGGAACACTGGTAATCATGTACTGTACAATCTCGCCTTCTCAGTATTTCTCATCGTAAAACCTTCCAGATAGTATTTTATCACCCTCTTAATTGCAGTATCATCACATGCATTCCAATTCATGACAGATGAAGAAATACAGGTACTTTGACACTGCCACTGCCAAGCATTGAATGCCAGCGTGGACATATCTTTGACCCTGGTGCTGGAAGAAACATAAGGTTTTTTTCTTTACACCAGTTGCGATGACATTTTTATTTCCCTGGAAACTGCAACACTGAGAAACTAGCATTGGCACAAAGCAGAGCAGTGGATGATGTTTAGCAGTAGAGAGCTAGCATTTACAGTGAGCTCTTACCTTTTGCTCTGTGACCCAATTTTCAATTTCCTTCACTCCCAAATGCCGACGTGGTCATTAAAATGGGGAGAAAAGGTCTGCTTCTGCATGGATATAATTAGAATAAAATTTTAAAAGACAGCTAACCTTGCAAAAGAAGTACATTTAGTTTGCTTCCCAGCGCTAATGCAAAGCACTTACATTGCATTTGAGCTGAGAGTGAGTTTGTTGGAAAATTCAGCTTACAATACATCACACAAATATTTTAGATGGATTTTTCAGTTTTGCGGATTGCAATGACTTTCGGTATTGTGGATTGCAGTGATTTCCCCCCCACCCCACCCACCCACCCGCCTTTGTTAAGTGACAGGAACAAAAGTGCACAAAATATGAAATGCAGCACACAACAACACAATACTGACAGGATCATTGCAGTCACAGGCTAAAGGTCAGTTTGAATATCCCAGTCGTGATGTTATGAGTAAGATCAATGGAGACATGCACTCAGCTGCACAAATAACGCAATTTATGGAATGAGGCAATGTCAGTTAAAACTCTTAACTGCCTTTGTTCAACAACGGAGATTAGATACTGTGCAACATGGCTATGAGTCCAGCATCCCGGTGTATAGAAAATACTGCAGCCTATAGCAAATATACAGAAGTAGCCAAGTAAATGAATATCAAATTTACGGCGGCAAAGCTTAATGGCCCCATGTAAGATATTATTAATACAGTGTCCTACAATCATTCTAGACATTAATCATCCTAAATGTGAACAATAAATCAAGGCAGTTCTGAGGCAGGGAAACAGATAACAATGTGCTGCTTGGCTTTTCATTGTACATCCATTTTAAGTAATGACATTAATTGAAGCAAAGTGAGGAATATGCCTGAGATACCATCTGGCTGGATAAATGTTGATTAAATAGCACTACATTGCTCTTATCACACGCAGTCATTAAAAGGTGGACTGTCGAGTAATTAATCAGACTTTTTGTAAATGATTCATTGATTGTCTATTTACTGAGGAGCTTCCTCTGCAAGATTTTCTTTTATGTATCATTAATTAAGAGCAACTCAGAAGCTGGCTGTAAGATTTCCGTTGTGTTTCAATGTACTTAAACCAAGAGCTGAATCAGTCCAGCACTGGCCACCAGCCAAAGCAATCCTGCCTTCAGGACTGAACGATGTATCCTGCAAACACAAAATGTACATTGTCATTGATCCAATGCTTTTGCACCATTAAAATGAAGAGGGCGGAATTGTGTGGTTCCTTGCATATGCTGTGCAAGTCAAGATCTAGAAGGAATCATATCTTGGTGATATTCCCCTGTTTGAACGTGAGTGGATCATTCCTACGGATAGTGGAGATCAAATGAATTTGAAAGAATGTTAGCTCCCCTCCAGTGTTTACTATATGTCTCAGCAGCTCATAATATCCAGTTTCATCAATAAATGTCAGTCCGGATTACGTCAAGTCTGACCAATGATCCATAATGGGAACATGAATAGTGAAAACATGAAGAGAAACAAATGCAGCAGCTTGTTGCAGACCTGTAGCAGAGATTCTTTTGAGACATCATGATATTTAGGGTTTAAGTTCCAGCATAAAAAATACATTGAATCGGAACCAATTCTAACTCAGTGGCTTTTGAAATTGATTAATGATGGTACAGTGCTAACAGAGTCTACTCATGGTTGCCTAGGTTGCTCAGTGCAACTTGTTGGTTGCCTCAGGGATGGCTGGCAGGTCTGAGTGAACATTACCCTTCAG
This sequence comes from Callorhinchus milii, assembly GCF_018977255.1. Taxonomy (NCBI): domain Eukaryota; kingdom Metazoa; phylum Chordata; class Chondrichthyes; order Chimaeriformes; family Callorhinchidae; genus Callorhinchus; species Callorhinchus milii. The sequence continues at coordinate 13,491,412 of NW_024704752.1, read as the reverse complement.
TTATGATTTGGAGTTCTCAAGGAAAATTGGAAAAGTGTCCTCAAGTAATGACAACTGTGCTGTTTGTAAAGGCTCAAGAAACAATTTAATAAAAGCGTACTCTACAACAGAACCTATAGGGGTTCTCTCCTCATTCAACCCCACTCTCTTTTGGAGTTCATTGGTTTCTTCATAAAGCCTGAAGCCACACCTTTTTGCATTGCTCAGGCCTTGCCTAGATCTCCATGGGTTACATATCTTCTTCGCTAAACCAAGAATGGTCATTTTAAGTAAATACTTATTTAGAGAAGCAAAAGAGCTCCCTTTGCTGGGCTGGCTGCTGGAAGGACTGGTGAAGAGGGGGAAAAAAACAAAGGTTCTCTTGTGCCTGATCATATCACTTCACTTGACGGTAATAAGCCATTTTCCAAAATCTCAGTGCAATAAATGCCAAAAGCTGTAGCCAGAAAAAACTAAAAACTAAATGAATATTTTTAAAAGTAAATATTTTCTGACCAAATCAAACTTTGGATCAGAACTTTCACCTAAGTCTGGCTCAAAACAAAACCACTGATTTGTCCCTTGTGTAAATGGCTAATGTAAAAAAAATCCCAAAATAATTAACAATAAATGTAGTCCTGCAGACATGCTTTCTAATTAACAGAGAGACACACCTCATTAAGCAAATGACAGCTTTGATTGAGTTTTCAGAATGAGGTATGCCATGGCTAAGAAGATTGGGCCTATAATAGATTTCCTTCAGTAAAGGTCGCTTCCTGCTAACGAAACTCACCAGAGTATACCAGGGCCAGGAAAGTGACCGTTAGTTTTATTTTGGAGACATTTTCAACAAAAGACAATTTTGCATTCACATAACCTTTCTTCTATGACCATTTGGCTCAGTCGGCAGCAGTCGTGCTACTGGGTCCAAAAAAAAACTTGTTTCTGAGGTTCAAGCCCCAAATTGAGACTTGAGCTCACAGTCTTTCAGGTTTCTGCATTATCGGAAGTACAATCTTTAAGTTGAGTCATTAAACTAAGGTTCAATCTGCCTGCTTTCAGGTGGATGATAAGAATCCCAGGACACTGTTCGACTGGAAAGTATCTCTCAGAGAAAATTAAAGAGTGAAAAAAATATATTTACGTGGTGCAGTCTCCAGCAACTTCCATTTAAAATAGTTATTCTATGAATATGAGTGGGAAGAGTATTTTGATGTACAGTTACATGGGCTGGGAAACTGGTGATGTACAGTGATACACCAATTCACTGCACTATGAATATAAAGAGATGGAAGGGTTTGAATCCATCATTTCAATATAGATCCCCGTCTAGAGTTGCACCAAAGATAGGGGGGAATAGCAAAAGTGAGGCAGGTAAATAAATTAATAAACAAATAAATAATCAGAGACAAAATTATTTTTGTCCTAACCCCAGCACCCCAGCTCTACTTGGCCCTTCCTAATGATAGATGGATTTCTCAAGTAGCTTGTATGCCTATAAAAACCCCAACAAGGAAAAAGGAGCTCACTGGTCACAATGCAGGCCTTTTAAAGCTTTTCAGCCGTATGCCTGTGGAAAATTCATTTATTAGAGTTTCTCTCACATCTCACATGAAAGATCTTTTTTTACATTCATCCCGTGAAGAACTGTCAGGACTTCAATGGGCACCATTTACTACAATTTTTAACAGCTGCATGTGAACAACACAGCGAAGCTTTCAAAAAGACTTCACAAGGATAGCTTAAGCAAAATTTCCAACGCCTTGAGGCAAGTTACAAAAAAAGTTGTTTATAATGATCCCAGAATTGCTTTGCTTTTTTTTAGTTGACTGGGGAATTCAACTGTGACAGACCTCATTTCGCTTGTGATTCCTAACAGCTGTCTGACTTAACCAACTTTTTTTCTCTCCTTTTCTTTCTCAGAGAAGAAAACCCCAGAGAGCAAAGAGTAACATATTGAAGCAGTGTTGCAAGTGTGTATCATCCGTTTCATTGAAAATAGTTCAACTTTATGTAAAGATTGGCACAGATTAAAAGAAACATAGTGTACACTTTATTTTTAAATCTCCCACTCCAGACAAATGAACGTAACATCAGTTATCTTCTTTTCCTCCATTTTTCTGCCTTCTCTTGATGGTATCTGAATCATTTTTACTTCTATTGGTGTTTGGGTCCATGGGTGCCATTCCTTGCTCATATGGTCACAATTCCTGACTTAATGTGCCTCTCAATAAGCTTTAAAAGCTAGGATGATTGCTTTGCGTAATAAAACCACCCTCAAATCCTTTGCCCAGAATCCCAACTATCAGTCTGCTATGGAGAAAAACACAAGATGAAGTGCCTTCTCAATTGACCTAGCTCACTGAGCCTTATTGCAATGACAAAACCAAGTCATTATAGTTTGCTATCAACAAAGCCCTCAGTGACAACCTATTCACTGAAATAACTGTGTATCCTTTGGTGACCAAATACCTTCAGGATAGTTCAGCTCCATCTGACTGCTTGCTAGAGATCTTCAATCTTTTTACGAAAGGATAATATTTGCCAGTATTGAATGGCTGGAGGATTACTCTGCTTATACTAACTCATAGACATATAGTTCTGGCATATGTAATTCCAACATCAATATCCGCTCATTAATACTGTGTAACCTCACCATTGTGTTAATGTATAAAAAGTAATGTTTCGAATGCAAAGACCATGATTGAATTGAAAAACAGAGCTGCAACATCTTGCAATGCTACTGGTTTTATTATACAATTACTGAAAATATGATACTCAAAAGTCATGACATGGATTGTAAAACCCATCAATCATGGAAAACTATTTTCAATTCTGCAATTCTCCTTGTCGATTATTTTTATAATTTCTAAATCAACAGTCAGGTAAGCACCGGAGTTTGGACCAGTTGGTTTTACGAGAGAATGCTTTCACCCTTTCGTGGTCAATAACATAAAATTATTATTAATAATAATACTTGCATTTGATAAAACACCTTTCAGACCAGGAGGACATCTCGGGTGCTTCACAGCATTAACTGTAAAGTATAGTGAATGTGTAATGACAAAATTAGCCACTTGAGTTTTAATCTTTAAGCCCATAGAGGCAATTATCAGGATACTGTATGGGTGAACAAGCTCTAAGGGAGTAAATTACTTCCTAGGATAAATATGGATTATGGCATCCGACAAAAGTTGATAACTATCCTTTTCACCATTGGAAACAGCAAAACTTTGTGCATAACAAAATTGTATCAAGTTTTCAGAAGGCATTATATATCTTCCTCAGAATTAACTGTTGTGATTTTGTGACATTGCGCTGTAATATACGCAATCTCCAGGATAATCATTTGCTATTAATAACAGTATAAAAGTCTCTATTTAGAACAAAAAATAATGCTCACAAGTTTCTGCATACAGTAATGAGCAGTAAATCTGTTTTTATAGCCACAGTTTGGTTAGCCAAATCGAGAGTGTTTTGTTTGATACAGATTGACGATTCCTTTGTATTCACATAGATTTGCCTTGTCACTAGCCAGTACTCTAAAACACATGGGAAATGATTAGGTGTGGATAACGGCATTCAGATTTACATCCACTGTGTCACACTGTCTAACACATTTAATATGCTGAGGAAAGTTTCTCTCCACAGCTATGCCAAAGGCAAGATGAGCAAAATTTCAGAATATCTATCAAACATTCTGCATTATTCATCTTTGGAACAGCTATCTTTTTGAATAACATGATCTACAACAGTTCAAGAAACTTCATATTCCACAGAGCATCTTCACACTGTAATTATCCTTATAATCTTCAATCTCGTTCCCATAAAATATTCATCCAGCACTTTACAAATGGACGTGGGATAACAGGATTGCTTCTGTAACCTCCATCTGTGGGAAAAGATTACTTGTGCTTTCTAGTTCTAAGATCATAGTCCAAGTTAAGATATTTCCTGGGTCCACATTATTACCTATCGAGAATGAACTCATTTTAGTGTCTTCTTCAATGGCTCTCTCTGATAACATATTCCATATGCCCAGAATCTTTATCCTACAGATAAAGAACGGCTGACTGACTTTTTGTCTTGCAGATGCACAGCATAATTGCAGGTTTTAATGAGTGCCATAGTGTAATGTAAAGTGAATGAGTTAAAAGAGCTGAACGCACCATCATTTCAGAGGTCCACGAGTTTTAATTCATACAAAGGTTCAAGCTAGTAAAATAATTCAGCGGAAACAATTTTGAATAGTACCTAATCTCATCTTCATTGTTCTTTCCATTATTCATAAAGAATATTTACGAAAACTATCTCTTCGTCTTCTATATTTAGTTGTTGTGGGATTCAAATGGATTTTTCTGTATGTAATAAGCTAAAACTTGCATGATCGGAAATACTTTAAAAAAAAATTACACATACCACTAAAATTGAATATTCAATGCAAAGAAATAAACCTATTACAATACAATAGTCAGAAAGAAGTTATATATTTCTTTGAAACTGTCAAAATGAAAACATTTTTGATGCCTCTCATTCAGTAAACCTGAAAACACATGAAAATTATTAGATTTGTTTATGAGGCTACCTAATGGGAAGAAAACAGTATAACATGACATTTCCAAATTTCAGGGCAGGACAACTCCATAGTGGCTAATGATATTTTCCTTCCTGATGGATTGCTTGTCTCCTCTGTCCATACTCTCCCTCGGTCACTGTCATCTCCTGCTGTTCTCTACTCCCCCAGCCCAGCTTTCCCACAGGAAAACTAATAGACTTGTCCATTATTAGGATATTTTGAAAAGTGATATGAAAATTTTAAAGACTGAAGGAATGATTTCCGAGATTTCCCCAAATTCAATCATGAATAAAGAAAGATAAAGGACAAAAATAAAAGTTTAAGGTTTCGAAGAGTACTCGGGATAATCGATTATATTGTCCTGACGATCAATTCATCAGCCCCGAAATAGTTAAGGGCAAATAACCTATGGCAACGTTGAACTCAAACACACCTAATTCTATCTGTACATCTGTGGCTAACCAGACTGAATTGGTACATCTGTGACAGTACGTGACTGAGGTTTATTTAAGATCAAAAACAAGAAGAAGCTAAACGGTTGCATTGGGATGAGATTGGGAGGGTTTGGGGAGGAAGGGAGGCTTGTGAATGCATAATAGCAACAAGAGTTGGTAGGAACAGATAATTTACCACCTAAGGGAACATGAACAAGTGTTCGCTATAGCTTCCAATAACAATGGGGCCTCATTGTGGATGCCTTTAGAAAGTGTGTGAAGGAGTGCAGTTTATGTATGAAGCTCACTGAAACCACATCAAAACATTAATTTTGTTCATATGTGCTGCAAAAAGCAAACCTTTTGAAAGCCCTTTTTGAGCAATTTTGGTGACCATAAAACGATTCCTATCCTCCAGCAATTGGCTGATAAACTTGTTTGCTGCTGCTGTGTAGTGTTGCTGTATTTTGATGTGAAGTACTGTAATCCTTTTGGGGCTTGTTATTTCTTCCATCAGCTGTGGTTTGCCAAATCAGTTGGACGGCATTGTAAAAAATCATTAGCAAAACCATTGTATTAAACATTAACCTGGGGTTGGAGTCCTTGATGTCCTGTTGAGATAACCACTGTAGGATGAACGTTGAGACATGTGCATCTTGAGACATATTGCACTGGTTCCAAGGGAGCAACCTGAGTGTAACATATTTAATCAAGGTGCTTGCTGCTTGCATATTTAATGGCTTTCAGTAGAGACAACTGTTCCAAGCATAATCTCGTCATGTATGTACAGCTTTCTTTAATTAAATCAGGCTGTGCTACATCCATCACAGGGAAATATGTATAGAATTCGAAACACTTTGCAACTTTGATTAAAGTTTGTTTCATTTCTCAGTGTCGTTTTTTTTATTTTTTCTCATATGTTTGGCACAGAATTCTGAACAAGGGGCAGTTCCCTCAATCGCTGATGACTTCAATATTCACATTATAATAATAACAATAATTATCCTCGCAATTTACATAGAGCCTTTCATGGCGGGCTGATGTCTCAAAGTTCTTCATAGTATAATGCTATAAAGTGTAGTGACTGTATTTTTGTTGACAAAAAAGGAAGCCTATTGGCACACAGCAATGTTCCACAAACAGCCATGAAATGAATGACCAATTTTACTTGGGGGATTGTCCCCATGACATCTAGAGAAACTGCATTTAAGTAATCCCATGAGATCTTTAACATCCACCTAAATAGGCAGACATGGCCTCGGGTTAATGTCCCATCCAAAGTAAGATCCAACAAAGTAAGATATCCCCAGCATGCAGTCCCGATGTAGGATGTGAACCATTCCCTTCTGACTCAGAGGCAAGAGTCAGGTTGACACACATACATCTTTGCAATGTTAACAGATGCAAATTTTATCCATTAGGACCAGGATGCTGCATGCGGTTCCATAGAATTGTATAGTATTGAAATGGCCACATTAAATCTGAAAGACTACACTTCCCAGAATTTATTGCAAATGGTTGGGAGGACTGGTGAAAAAGTGCACTAGCTGCTTGACACTGAATCAATGGCTTTACTTAGGTCAGTCAAGCCGAATAATCAGGATTACTTACTTCAACGTGCATGCCAACCCTGTGACTCGCGGTTCAGAATATTACATTGTGAGGAGCCAGGCTGCAAGCTGACTGAATGTTGATAGTGCTGAAGGAACCTGTTGACTAAATTGCTTTAGAGGACAACATAAGCCTTTAGGTCATTCTCATCCTTTTCCCTAAAGGTACAAATTCATTTAACACGTTGAACATGACACTTACTGTTTGGTTTCATGATATGGGGATTATCTTTAACAATGTTATATAACATCATTTAAAATCCTGACACTGGGAGAAATTCCCTTCCCTTTGTGAACAGTTCCAGTTATCACAGGCTGCACTGCACGGAATGCAGAGGGAACTGTACTGTGCAGTACCGTGGGTACAGCAAAAGAACAAGATAAAAAAAATGCCTATCAAGTGAGAATGCATGGAGAAAAGCGTGAACACAATGTTATTTGCTTACATCCTCTGTGTGTATTTCACTTAATGTAGAATTATAAGTAAAGCCAAGGGTATTTGCCCTCAGTGGTACATGTCTTCAGTTTTTATTATTGCACATTATTATACACGTACCCAAGACAGGCATAAAGTGAAAGATAGATTTATTTGGCAATTGTTAGCCAGGCCACTTGGAGAAATTCCCTTCCCTTTTTGAATAGTTTTTGGATCTTTAACATCCACTTTAACAGGCAGACAAGACTGCAGTTTAATGTCCCATTCAAAGGACAACACCTACAGCAATGCAGTACTCCCCCATTATTGCACTGAAGAGCCTGATTATGAGCTCAAGTCCTGATGGAGGGCTTGCACACACAATCTTCTGACCCAGAAGCAAGAGCGCTGCCAATTGAGACAAGCCTAACTTGGTGCGACCCAACACTGTTCAGTGACAACGCTAAAGTAGTACCTTTTCCAGGAACATATTAGGCCGTGGACACCAAGGCCCTCAGATTCAAACAACAGACCGTAAGCAAGGAGTCATGGACACAGATAAGATTCCATGTCTCACTATTTTTACCACAAGCTGTTCATTAAAGAAACAAGGGGAGTGCCAAGACACATCAAATTAAACCTCTTTGCCCTTCAGGCAATTGTCATAGCTCAGAGTCTGAAACTGGAGCTGAATTGACAGGCTAGGGCCAGAAGAATTTATGTTAAAGAAAATAAATGCAGTTGTCTGACAGACAATATTCTAATCATTAATAATTTGAAACTCAATTTGAAAAGAATACATAATTCAGGATAGAGAATGTATTTCAAAATGAGGACACAGGGATGAAACTGGTCAGTGAATATATTTGCTGAGTCTCCCTATCTCATTTCTTATTCCTTTCTTTTTTCTAATCTTCTCCTGCCCCCCATCTCCATTATTGCTTTCCAGTTTTATTTCAAACATTCAGTGGTACCCAATTCCATCATTAGAGGTGAGTACAGAACCAAAACTGTCTCAAATAAATTGGGTCCACCTCAATTATGATCCCCTCTCCAGCCATCCATTTGAATGAAATGACACCATTTGTATGTGTGGTGTTTATTAACTTTTTAATGATATTAAGAAATAATGCCTTGAAATTCTTGCGCAGTCCAACGGATCTGACCACCGAAAGCTTTCTCAGGACTATGAGGGTGTAGATTTGCAGCTACTGAATTCGTATTTCAGAGACTGAACTAAACTGCTCCTGAAACTATTTCTTCAAGTAGTGTTAGGAGCAGGGTTTCTGGATTCTTCACACTGGCTCAGCTTGCTTTATGCTGCACCCTTTGCAGCACCATTGCCATCAAATCTCCAGCAATAGGATCCAGGATCACGCAATATAAAGCCAATGTAAATAAATAAATTGAGGCATAGAGTTTATGTTCATTTAATTAATTTTTGGTTAATGTAGCAAAATCTCAGAATTCCCCCTTACTAAACAGAAAGCCATATTGGAGAAATTGTAAATATCTGTGAAGTAGTTATCCACATAACATTTTCCGCAGATACTCTTTACCCAATGCTCATTTGTATAAATTATCCAATGATGCAGAATTGATGTCAACATCTTTTCATCCATCTCTATATTCTGACTGAATCTTAAAATTTCATTTTGAAATGAATTTGGTCAGCTTCCGAGCCAAAAGCTTGGCAGCACTCACTGTCTCGGTTCACACATGAAGAATGGTCACTTGGGAGACATCCAGTCTAGAAGGGATCAAGTGTCATTTTGGTTTTGATAAGTCACATACTGTGCATGCAAACAATGTACATCTCCTCCGCCCTTTAAAAAAACAAGATCTATTTATGTCTGATTCATTTAGCTCAAGTACAGGGAAAATTTCCTTCAAAAACAGTATGAGGCAACACTGTCCCTTTAAGTGATGCTTACAATGACATCAGTGGGAAAACTAGCTTTGAGATGTGCTGCTAACCATACTGTGTCATTGCCTATCTTTTACCCTTCACACATTAATCAAATCTTTACCATTAATGTGCTGCACAATGTAAGCTAGGCAAATATAGACTTTAAATGTGCAAAAGTGTAGTTCCCCTGATGGCTCAATTCGTAAAACCACTGGAGTGAAACTTAGCCTTACCTCCCAGAGGATGCCAGGTTAGATGCTCCACCTGTGCTGAGTTAGCTAATCTCAATTAGGCTTCAGAGTCCCTAAATTAAGGAATGGAAAAAACAGCCAGGTTTCCTGCTCCTGATTACTTTCTAATAACTCCTACTGGAAAGTGAGTGTGTTGGGTGAACTGTTGCCCCTTCTCGATGTCATTTGAAATGTTACACACCTCTATAAGATCCCTGTCAAAATGTCTCCTTTCGAGACTGAAGAGCCTCAGAGAGATATGAATGAAGAAGGCCCTATGGCCCATTTGATACCATCCTTCTCGAGTATCCATCCTATTAATTTCCTGTTGTAGCATGAAGATATGTCTTACACGAGTCTAGTTCTAGCATCTATTAAAGACGATCAAAGACGTGGTCAAAGAGGAAGTTCTTGAGACGGACCTTGAAGGAGGGAAGGGGTGAGGTAAAGCGAACTCTTGGATGAAGTTCAAAAGAGTGGAAACAGAGAGGCTGAAAGCCCAGCATCAATTAAATGTAGCCAATAAACTCAATGTTATCTCTTGTAAGTGGAACAGCAAGTTTGGATCACCGAGGGCCTAAGGCTAATTTAAGATTACAATGCTCACAATTTATAAAAAGCTGTATCTGTTTCATTTTCCCCAGAACACCTTGCAAATCAGCGTAGCAGTTCTTGTGCAATGCACCTTTGTGTGTCACATTAAGGATGGATACCGCAGATTACGAAAAAAAACACCCAACAGATCCTTTCTCAACCGTCAACACTTACAAATTGAAATCTCAGCCAGGAAAATAAAATTAAGTTCTCGGCTCCTGCCACTGCGATATGAGGTAGAAGAGGTATTATACACTGGATGGTGTACATTGATTGCACAGCAAGACAATGATCTCCTCAGCCTCCCTTAGTCATCAATCCTGCCAAAAAATATAACCCCAAACTTATTTTTATCATGCGCTGAGGTAGAATTCTCTTCACTTGAGATTTACAGACTTTATTTCAATCCTCATTGATTGATACGTTGATGGTTTCTACCTCACAGTCTTTTGGACGTGCAGTATCTTGGATCTTTTTTTAAGGCCTTATGAAAATATAGCATTTCGGACATTACTGGATGTAGATATCTACACTGATGTATCAGACAGTTCAGTATCTCCAGATTATCCATCCCTTTGTTCCATTTACATTGATTTAATAATTGTGCTTATAATATTTATTTTAGTGATGGTAGGATGTCTGATATTTCGCAGAATACTCATTGTTAAACCTGACAACAGTGCCCTCCACAGGATACACCCTCAGATACTCCAGTATTGTCACACTCCAGTGTAAGTAACCCAACTTAGATCAACATCATTTACATCTGTAACTGGCGACAGAGAATACATTCAGGCTATTCTCTCATTGGGCATGTGAGAAAACAAAAGTAGAATTTGAATGAATTGATTTTTTTTTATAAACTCTACACCCTTGTTCTTGGGTTCTTGGGATTTCTTTATAAAATAAAGAAATAACAAAATTCCATATTACATCTAAAACTTCAATATATGAGAAAATGCTATTGGGGAACAAGGGTATAAAGATTATGGCACTAAATCCAATGTTTTATTGAAGTAAGCTTCACTAGTTTATTGTAATTAGTCTGTATCCAGAATCTATTTGTAGCATGTTAAAGCTTTTTCCTGAAAGACTCCCAATATTTAATGCATATTTGTCAGCAATTATCTATGCAATTAGAAATAATCAGGGAGCCCAATATCTCCTCGGTCATGTTTTGGGTGGCAGCCAAATGTGCACCATGGGGACATTTTATCACTTATGTTTTGTCTCTCCCAGGAAGCAGAAAGCATTACAGAACAATAAAGAGAGCTTGAAGGGGAAATTAGTTTGCTGGAAACCCACCACAAACAAATAGGTTCACAGAAGGCTTACGGTGTGATGGAATTAGGCTGAGAAGCTTATATGTTTTACTTCAGCAAGCTGTTGTGAGGACAAAGCAAAATGATGCAAATTACTGGCCCAAAACAATAACAGGAAACAAAAGTGATTTATTTTGTTCAAGCTATTAGCTGATGTCAGGTTTTTGCATGTTAACTGCATTCATCAGGAATTTGGGGTGAGTTTTTACACCACAAAGAGAGTCACCAATCAGCAGGAGATTTGGAATAATCTGTTTGCCTTGGTCCTCTACCCCATGGAGCTAAACAAAATTGATTAAACCAAGTTGGATTACTGCACTTGAGACCACAAGCAGTGAGGAAAATAGAAACAGGAAAAGATTGGTGTCCGTCCTTCATTGGGGTTTTACATCAAACTGTTGCTGGATTGAAATTCGTTAATTAATTGAATTTCTGGATTATGAGATTCTTACTTAGAACTTTTTGAGGTGATGAGTGATGATTGGTTTTGCATTTGCCAATTTGTATTCAAGGGACAGAGCTCAAAACCGTGGTAGTGATGGGGAGAGAGCTTCACAGCTATAAATGATGTTTACAGCTATTTGTCTGTCATATCACATACATTTGTGGACTGGTGCAGTACCCAGAGAAATCCTTTTAACTGGGAAATTAATTTTGTAATTTTTAAACAATCCATCAACAGAGGGAAATACCAAAATATCCAGCTGGATTCATACAATTCTGTTTATCATTGATGCTACACCAAGTAGATTGAAAGAGGGAGATTTGATGACATTATTCACGTACCTACAACCGTGGCATCAACCACTAGGCAATAGGTCTTATTGTTATATCCTTGGGCAGAAATGCTACATGTTATCGGAAAAGCAGCAATTGATGGAAGAAAATAGTTGTCACCGCTGGCCATTAATTAATGTCTGCAGCAATTGAACTGAGCAGGCATTCAAACAAGAGATGGCTCTTTGTTAAAGTCAGAAAGCATACACTGCCGCCTGTGTGAATGAGGTTATAATGAAACAAACACTGATTGCAGATTTTGGGCTATAAGGTATTGACCTCTATTGCACTCAGTGTTTGAGTATGATAGACAAGCAGCAGACAAGCGTGTCCTGGAGTGGACTCAGGCCAGTATCTCGCTCGAGGGAATGAGTGATCTTAGTTGGAGTTGACAGAATTTTAGTCAGTATCATCTGTCTGCAAGTATAACGTTCTTTACCATTAGATGTCAGTAGCACATTAGTTTTACACAGGATGTTGCAACATTGCTCAGAATTCGGCTGGTGGTAAGTAATGCTGCTGTCTAGATTATGTCAAAAAGGAGTTTCAATAAATGGCACAGTTAGAACATTGTCCTTTCATCAGACACAAAGATTATTATCTCAGAGACCTAGGTTCAGATTCAGCCAGGATGAAAGCCTTCTTTCTCTAATAGTTATTAGGAGGCTCAGTGAAATAAATCTGGGTTCGCTCAATCCAAGCCACAGAAGAGATCAGCCTGCAACACAGAATTCTTCGTAATTGAGCAGAAAATTGTCACTAATTGGACAATTTCCTTCAGAGAAGCCAGTAAACTTTGTGCAGCTCTGTATAACAAATACAAAATATCCTGTTGGGTTGCCTTCTGAGTTTAAGTTTAAGGCACAGTGTTGGGCAGTGTCAACAACATCTAACCTTTGGTTTCCAACAACCTGGAAATGCTTGATTTGAACCTTTGCTCACAGAGCAGACAGACATTTGTTTCTTTTTCAGACAAGTAATGCTGCTGTGACCATAGTGATGAGACTGGAAGGTCATTCACTATTTAAACTGAAGCAATCATTTAGGATAAAGCTCTCCAAGAATTGTATCTCCTTTGCATTTTTTTTGTGAAAATAAGTTCATCTGTATTTTAACTCATCCTTTCCAATGGTCAATCGAGCTTTGACATCGTGTCCAAATTTATCTAGGCTCCGAGCAAATCCTGCTTTACATTGCTTTAAATGTTGCGGCAGGACCTGGGAGGGGAAGGCAACAAACACGTAAAAGGCTTACGCGTAAAAGGCCCTGGAAACAATTCAGAAGTTGTTAGGCTTCTTGACAATTTTCTGTAAAAAGAAAAATTAATTTTAAATTTATGTTTTCTCTCTCTCTCTCTCTCTGAAGGATCAGCCCATTGTTTGGGTTTATCCTGGTATGCCCAATTAGAGGGAAAGGCTGCCATCGGAAAATAAATGTGTGATCTCACCCATGACAAGAAGGAAATTAATTCAACAGTTCAGGCCTTTTAACAGTACTTGTCACCATTTATAAACATCTCAAATTTTCCGAGGTGTCGGATATTTAATGCAATTCTATGAAATGTTGCGGTTTCCTCAACTAAATAATTAACAACCAGACCTCCTGAGGAAAACAAGTCAAATTTATGGATCTCGAAAGGGTGACAGCAAACTCCGGCGGCTGGGAAGGCTCGGGGATCATGCTGAGAGTTCACAATTTTTTTTAACTTATTTCTATCAATGTTTTTTAACACATGAGCACTTGTTGATTTGCCAAGGGCTGCTCTCCAGTCGATCCCAGCAAAGAAGATAAGGCACTGAGGCAATTATTACCCTGTATTGGTTTAGATTATGGATCACAAGGTGCTGCTGGAGGTTCCAAACACTAACTTGAATTTAATTGTGCCACGGATTTATAACTGTTTCTGGAAATTAGAACTGTATTTCCAGTGTGTTAAACATTTAACAAACCGTTTGAAGACCTTTAGCAGCTCGAGAGATTATCTGAGATGTAAAATGTTACACTTGAGGTCTGAAATGCTTTTAAACTCGCACATCTTGACAAAACTCTCTGGTTTTATTGTAACACTAGCACGTTCACAAGTTCAACAACAAACAAATTATATTTAATTAAGTTTGGTTTGGTTGAAGAAGGACATTTGACCCATTTAATGCAACCATTTGCTTGGATCAATGCACAGCGATCAGAAGTGGAAATCTATGATTATTTGCTCTTCTGCCAAGACATTGAGGGCAATTTTAGCTCTGCCCTGATGTAACATATCACTGATCAGAGACCTTCCTAGTCTGCTTGGATCATTACTACATTGGACAGCATATTCACCCAGTGAACAATCACTCACCCTAACTTTAAATCCTTGCCTCCAGAGTCTAGTTACTGAGAATGAGTAAGATGTAGTAGGATTAGCACTGATCCTACCTTCCTACACTTGAAAACGTGTGATAATGGAAGCTGAACCAGCGAAGCCAACCCAAATCGGCAAATTCATTTAAAAAAAATTCTGGCAATGCAAAAAAAATAAGTAAATGATGAAAAAATAGATGGGGATGTATTTTTACAATTCTGGGATAAGGTTGTTGCTCAGTAGGATGAATGATGCTTTGACAATTATATAAGCAATAACAGTCATCTAAGATTGACTGTACACGGCAATAAATGTCAGGGACAGGAGAGATGTTTCTCCATCTCTGATATGATATTGTACTTGATATGGACAGGCACCGGTTATCCCATTATTATTTTTAATTTACAGAAGGCGAGTAAAGAACGAACAACTGCTCCCAGTTTCAATAATATTTATTGTTGCACAAACACGGCAATACAATTCATTCCCTTTTCCCATATTTTAGAAATGACACTTCACGGCATGGTATATAACAGCGTAAGGAAAACACAGATGGAAATAAGGAGGTGTTCCCAGAGAAACAGAACACAGTATATTCAAATAAAGTGCTCTGTGCCCTGAATGCTAAGCCTCTTCCGCCAGTTCTCACAGCAGCTTTGTATTATTTCACCCTTTTCATAGCATCTTTGATCCCGATATCAAGCAATGCTATAGGACAGGTGGGAACATTTGCTGCCATCCTGAGTGAAAGCACTAAGCGGGTCCCCGATTGCTGGGGGAACAAAAACGGTTTAAATCTTCATCCTTGTAATTCGTACCAAAGTGAGATTCACAAAACACAGTCACTATACTTTACAGTATATCCTGTGAAGCATTTTGAAAGGTCTCAATGATGCAATAAGGTGCTGTATCAAATGCAAGGGTTTGTTTTATTGTAAGTGGCTATTGGTCACATAGGAGTTGAGGCATTGTGTTTCAGCAGTCTATTCGACTATGATGGGCCAAGCTTGATCCTATTGTTACCTGATGGCCACTCACCAGGGATGCTAAACAGTGTCAGAGACAGGTACAGATACAAGAAGGGCAAAGCAATCCTGGACTCAAATCGTCAAACAGTTCTTGTTAGTTGAGGCCGGCTTCCGCACTTGAACAATAGGCAAGTGTGCTCCTGCCTTCTGCTATCTTTCAGGAACAAGTGAAAATGCATTAAATGTAATTCCTTAGGTTGTTCTTAGTTACAGAGAAATTCCTGAATCCTATTCTAGGTAGATTCTCTATGTGTTCTATTGTTTGCCACATGGTAAGGTCCTTTCCTAACTCTTTCACCTTTTAGATCATGCTCAAACGGATCTGGTACAAATGGGTTAAAACATATTTGGACTGCAAATACCCCAGAGACAAAATGACGTTAGTATGAAATCTTTGCCTCTCCAGGGATGGGTTTCAGGTCAGCATCTCAGCAGAGAACACGAGCAGGCAGTGCCTTGCAGATGGTCATTGTGGTTGTCTGTCAGTCAGATTGAGCAAGGATGTGCCTGCATTGCATCTCATCACGATGTTGTGAGGACGAATTTAAATGGGGGCAGTTTAACTTTATTTTACACAAGTTTATTTTACCGCAATGGTTTTGAAGAAATTGTGGAACTCCAGCACCATTTTTTGCTTACTTCCAGTTGTTTAGTCTATTTTCACTCATTACTGTTATTAATTCCACCAAGCTCCATTTCTCACGTTTCTCTTGGTTATAGTGATGCAGTCTTGATCGCTCTCCCAAGTCCTGCAAAGAGTTTGACATTTCCTTTCCGACTGATATCTGTCTTTTCAGCCAGTGATCCTTTTTGACCTCCATCACTGTCTCGCAATGTGGAGCTGCAGCAGAAACTGAGCAAGATTTGGGACATCCTTGCTCCTAGCAAACAAATTGCGCTGTTGCTAAGGTACTTCTCTCCACTATTCAGACTTGTACCTTCCATAGGCCAAGCTATTTAATGAATTAATTATCACTTTGTCCTGCTGTACACCTACTGCTATTTATAAAGTGGTCACACTTGAGGTTCAATGGAAACCCATTAGAGTTAAATTGCACTTGTTGCAACACTAAATACAAGATATATTTGAAAGCATTTGATTAATAATAATAATAATCCTTGCATTTGATATAGCGTGTTTGAGGGCATCTCAATGTGCTTCACAGAATTTATTATAAAGTACAGTGACTGTATTTTGTGGCAAACTCATTTACTTTGTTAATCAGGTATTTTTGTCCTTTTTCACCCACAGAGTGGATTGTTGGATGAAGCACCTCAGGTCTCTGCCCTCATCACCCTCTTCAGGCAATACCTGCTCAGCTTCTGCTGCAACTCCACATTACAAGATGGACCATCAGTTGAGAAGCGTAAGAGCCTCCGTGAAAATATGCACAAAATTCAAAATGTTAAGAAACTACCCAGGATTCCTTCTCCACCCCCATAGAATTATACTGTACAAGATGAAAACAGGCCCTTCGATCCAACTAATCCTTGCTAGTGTTTATATTCCACTTCAGTCCTCACCCGTTCAAACCCCCTCTCCTTCTATTCCCTTCTCCTTAATGTGTAAATAGCCATACTTGTGCTGTTTCACTTGGTCTGGATTTACAGCACGATGGGAGATTCCATTTCAATCCATTAAATTAATGATAAATGTCTAATAATAAATCCCTTAAATCAAATCAACTTGCAGATCAGGCTTATAAGTGAATTGAAAACCTCTCACAAACTGAGTGGCCAGGCTCTATCTTCACAATAATACCTCTCACCCCACACAGAAGGGATAATAGAACAAATATTACAATCTTTAAGAGTGTAAAGGTGCAAACAGTTGGGTTTCAGGGACTGACTTGAATCTTTTCTCCATGGCGGGTTTGATTATGCAAGGTTTTCAGAGCAGCATAAAGGAGTAACTCGAGCACGAGGCTACCAAAAATTACCTTTTACATATGATGACGTTACAGCAAAGAGCACTGTATTCAGAATACAAAGTTCACTGTACACTGTAACAGATGGCTGTTTCTAATATGTGTTCATTGACTGAGCCTGACGTGTGTTCAGCTGCCGATAGGGAATAATCTGACACCTGCAAGGAATGAGTGAGTTGTAATAAAATAAAAATGTATTTCAACATGCGACTGAAGGTTTTACTGTCGGCTCCTGAATGATTCACCTCCAGATCCATTCGTCGTGGGTTTTTAATTTGTGAAAGCGTAAACCCACAGATGTACGAAAACGATTAACGTCTGACAAAATGAAAAGCCTCTGCCAGAAAGGCTGTGTTTGAAGAGACTAACCACATTGCAAACTTTGTCCTTGTCAAATATCAAAGGCCCAGAAGAACCCAGTGATGATGAATGGAAGAATTGAGTTCATATAATTACTTTGTACCCAACAAAGAACAAAGCAATAAAAGATTGTAAAATGTATAAATCCATTTAAATCAATGCAAATTAAAGCTGGAATGTTCAGCCAGTGGGACTGGGTGACACAATAAGGAGCTCAGTGGCCTTTCACCTTTGCGGTCTGAGGTTGGACTCCAATTACCACTACTGGAAACAGGATCATAATACCAAATCACCTGCAATCAGTATCCATTGCAGAGGGTATCTGCTCAGGACATCATTGCAATATTGGTAAAATTAAGAGTTTACATAGAAAGAGTCAGGAAGTCCATTTTTCATTAAATGTCCAAGAGAAAGAAAGGGCAACATTTTAAAAAAGTCTTCCATTTTGCACCTTTCGTGTCCCCAACTCCAAGATACCCTTAAAATGATTGCGTAGATTGCTCAGGTTCCAGCTTCTGCAGTTCTGATTAATATAATTCCATAAACTCACCTAAATATCTTACATTACTCAACTTCTATAAAATGACTTTATACATTGTCATCACCCTTTTGTTTCCCATTTTATGTCCATTAAAGAAATCCCAAGCGCTTGAGCAGTGCTCTTCTGCCACCTGGTGGGAGGAGCGAATATTACAAATAATCATCCTGCATCACTCGCTCACATGAAATTGTAATAATCTTTGCATTTCATGTAGCACCTTAATATAGTATTGATTCATCTAAAGCACTTCACAAGATTTTACTGTGAAGTGTGGTTACTGTGCATTTGTAGCCGAACACAGCTTTTTTTTTTCCTTCTGACCTGCCATTCTTTCCTTCCCGACTTCCCAAGATAAACCATTCCTGAGGTCTGCCAACACCTTGAATGAGTTTTGGATCGGAACTTGAACAGACTCATTCAAGTCAAGGTGTCAAAGAACTTGGAAGAATATGGGCAATCTTACATCCTTATTATAATAATAATCCATGCGTTTGCTACAGCACCTTTCACATCAGGAGGACATCTCAAAGCACTTCAAAGGATTTACTGTAAACTGTAATGATGTGCAGGATTATCAGGAAGATGTAAGAAATCTGGAAAACAGTGTTTTCCAAATTTCTCCCAGATGTAATGGAACTGTCTTTCTTTAAACACAAAAATATACACACACATATTGTGGCTCGATTTTAAAATATTGTCACACAAGTATTTCAATTCAATTTAAATTGTCACATTAGCAAACCTAGTTTTATTTGTTTGCCAGTCAATTTTTCTGCAGACAGATAATGATGCCCCTGTAATTGGTGCAACTGGTACACAAATAATATTGAACCTGAAAAATAAGCAAACTTTACTTGACACCAGGTAAGTGTCTGTGCTGATGATGACTTTGTTCATAGTTTATTAATAGCACTTTCTGAGGCTTCATTCTTACAAGACAATGACTCATTACCAGATGATTAACTGGGGAGTTGAGCAAACAATATGGTTCAAATTTATTCACTGCTGTTTAACAGCTGGGGGGGGGGGGGGCAAAGAATTAATGTCATTCTGCAGAACATACCATCCAGACCACTGAAATATTTGATATTTAAAAATAATACATCTTTTGGCATAGTGTCTTTCACATCAAGATGTCTCAAAGCACTTCACAGGATATACTATGAAGTGTATTGACTGTGCATTTTGTGGGGTAACGTAGGATCCAATTTGAGCACAGTGATGCCCCACAAAGCCATGTATCTATAATAGACATAGGCTATTCATACAACATCAATCGATCAGTTTATTTAGAGACACAAAATCATTCTACAGAAAAATATTTTCTAACTCCAGACAATATTTAGCAACAGACATGTAAATAGTTTTACTATTGATTAATCACTTTACGATAGCAGTTATTAGTTGATCATCACAATAATTATTCCATTGCTTTAAACAAGTAATAAGTCAACAAAAACAAATTGCACACTCAGTCTTTCCATAACTTTGCAGCACAGGGGATATGTATCCTAACATCAGATCTTAATATAAACCACTCGCTAGGACAAGAGTGACTCACGGAGAGATCAATGGAGAGAGATAAAGATTTATAATAGCCAGCTACTAGCAAATGTTAGAAGCAAATGGCTCTCAAACCCTCCCCATTTACAATTACTTTTTATGAATAGAATAATTCATAACTTTTTGTTGTATCGGGGGGNCGGAAATCAACCAAATTACACTTTGACTTTCCAATGCATTTCAATTTCATTCCCAGCCATTCTCTACCTTTTACTTTTGTAACCATCTAATTCTGTAATCCTTCCCCAACTCTAGACCTTTTAACACTTTTTATTGACCAGTCTCCACTATTGACTATAACATCCTTTAATAATAGTCCTTGCATTTAATATAGCGCCTTATCATGTTGTTGAGACATCTCAAAGCAATTCACAGGATAAACAATAAAGTGGATTGATTGTATATTTTATGGGCGAAAATAGAGCCTTTTGAGGCTTACAAAATGATGAAAACACAGCAGAATATTGTAGGAAATTTCTGCTGTTTAAAGCAGCATGAAAAAGGGGAGTAAAAGAGGGTGAAACAAATGCTGGAATAGGTTTACAAAAGTACCAGAAGTATATGATTCAGTTCACTCAAGGAACCAATTTGAAATCTGTTGCATTTACAAAACCATTACATTTCAACAGAAGCATTTCAGACAAGGGGATTGAAGTCTGTACTCTTGCATTCTGTCAGTTGTCTATAGACACAACAGCCATCAGTTGCAAAGCCACAAAATGTACAACTCTTTGGTACACTAAACTTAGAATCAATTCATGTTATTAACAAAACCATCAGATGAATGGATCTTGGCCCAGGACAATTTTAGCAGCAAATGCAAGTTCAGCCACTGTAGTAAGAACAGGCCGACTGCACAGCGAGATTCCTCTTTTACTAATTAAACAATATGCATTAAAATAGAACAAAGGGGGGTGGGATGGGGGTGGAAGAAAGAGAGAAATCAGCGCTGATATTTATATCCCAATTCACGATTCCTCTCTTTGCCACAAGGCAAAAATCTAAAAGTAAATCAACTCCAAGTACATTCCCGAATCACATTAATTTAGCGTAACATTAACCTGTCAGTGCAAAATGCAGCAGCTTTAACTCCAAGTCAGAAAAAAATTGAAACAAAGAATTCTAACAGTATTTATAGTAGTCACAGAGTACAGGTTTCATTTTCTTTCTCTTGGTCTCTCACAAGCCACACTTTCCCTCACATCAACAGACTTGTCACAGGGGTCTGCTGTTGCCGAGATAAAGGGAATTCAGAGGAAAGGGGATTCAGAAGGGTTTTGGAAATTCTCCTCACTCACAAGGTGCAAATTCACAGTGAGAGGAACTGGGAGGAATGAGCCCACATCCTACCTCTCAGTTGCACAGTGTAGAAAGATCCAATATGCTGCAAAGCCCTGACATTTGTCAGTCAGTTAAAGACACTTCAAAGGGGACAATCCTCAGCAACCTGTTCCTTGCTTTTTGTGGTTTAGGACCTGGGTGTGGAGTTTCTAGGTAACAATAGATATACATTGCACTGAGACTAGTTACTCTGAGTATCATTTTGACAGACATGGTTTCAGACCAAAGGCACACATGTTTAACCAGAAGCAGCAGGGTCAGTACAATAGGTGAAATGGGTGCGTTACTCTAATAGACCAGAGAGTGGGGCAGTGTGGAAGTTTTGTGCAAAGAAAGCCAGGATTAATGCTGAATGAGTCCAAAATAACTCCCCAAGGGCAGTGAGCAAGATATGTTACAGCAGAAACAGATTTTTACTCTCTTCAGTGAGAGGCACCCGATTATGTTTTAAATGCTAGATCCCATTACACAATACACATGCTGGCACATAAAAACAGAAATGTCAAGTGATATGCAACTACCTTCCAGCCTCACTGAGCTCATTAACAGTCAGGAAATATGACAGGCCCCAACCAGTGTACCCTGTGCCATGTGAATCCTGGAAGCTAAAGTCACCAGGAATAAAATCCACTGCTTCCCGGCCTACATGACGGCATAAAGCAATGTTAGCACTGAGTCTTGCAATGTCAAGCAAGAGCCTGTTGCTATTCTGTACCTTAAATATTTTGACTCCTGGAACCCAGCTTGTTGGTCCACGATATGGAATTTTGATTTTAAGAAGGTTTAAACTCCTAAACTTGCTCAAAATTAAAAAAAAACAGCCAAGTGTAAAATCCTGGGAGTGAAAACTTTGATAACTCAAGGGTTGTCAGCTGTTACCTTTAATTTTAATTGCAGTAATCATTTCAATTAAACCCATCAGCCAATCACAGTTGGTGCTAGTGTCACACCTGGAGCAGAAGTGGGTCCAAACCAACCTGACTGGGTTCATATCATTGGATTCACTGCATTTGAGTAAGAATGTAATATTGCCACAATGAGGGGAGAAAGAGGGAACTTTTAACCCATCAGTATGGATTAAAAACCAGAAATGTAGAAATGCCACCGCATTTTTGTCAGAATGTAGAAATGTATAAAGAGTAAGATGCCATGTACAGATGAATCGAGTGCTGGAGTGAATATCACTGCAGGGAATTGGGGGTTCAAATTGCAAGGAAAGTTTCCATCGGGAAAGTCGAGCTTTACAAACAGTAAAGCCAGCTGTTTGGGGGGACCTAAAAAGCCCAGAAGAGGGAGCCCAATGCCATGCCTGTAGCAGCTCCTGCCATCATTCCCAGTGCTACATCTCCATCATCACGCCGTCGGTCTTGAATGATCACATGATTGGTAGCTGGTGGGTAAGGACCTGAGGGATGGGGGGGGAAACAAGAAGAAATTACTGCACCTCCAGAATGACCAACACATAATCTCACCACATTTACCAAACGCTGATGTTTAATAGAGAAACCAACAGAAATATCATCAACTGCGACTCATTTCTGAACGATCAGCCTTTGGTGAAAATGAGAGACTCGCTGTATTTACAAGCCATCTGAGTGAAGGAAGATTGACCGCTTCACAGGGACATTAATAATAATAATAATTATTTGTATTTGATTTAGCGTCTTATCACAACCTCGAAACGTCTCAAAGCGCTTCACAGAACACACCGTAAAAATACATTGTATATTTTGTGGGAGAAATGCAGCAGCCAATTGCGCACAGCAGTGTCCCACAAACAATTGTGGATTGAGTGACCATTTTTTTTTAAGGAATTATTACCCCCAGAAGATACTTGCAGTCCACACTAAAGTACCTTATTGTGTCCTCTTAAGAGATATAAAAACTGGCTGAAGAAATTAAACCCTCAACGAAGACACTCACCTTGGTAGGGGTACTGATAGGCCACGGCATAGGGTTGACCATTGGATGTGTAGATCACTTGCTGAGGGGCAGGAGGTGGTTGTGCATTGTAGGTACCACTGTAAGAGTCGTAGCTGTAAACCTGTCAGATTCCAACCGTAAAGAAACAGCCACAGTGAACGCCACAGTAAATAATATAATAATCCTTGCATTTGATGTAGGCTTTTCACGTCTTCAAGACGTCTCAAAGCGCTCCACAGAAGACTGTAAAGTGAATTGACTGTATATTTGTGGGCGAAACACGGCAGCCAATTGCGCACAGCAGTATCCCACAAATATTATTGGGTTTTTTTNGAGGGATTATTATCAGGCGTGTGGAGTAAGGAAACTTGCCCAAGGTTTCACCCTGCTGGGAATCGAACCCAGGTCTCTCGCTTGCGAGGCGAGAGCTCTAACCACTCAGCTACAGGACTACACTAAATGTTCACGAGTCTCTGTTAAAATACAATTAAATCATTGTCTTTCTCCATTTTAGCATTGTTTCCCTGAAATTCACATTCTTCTTTCTCCCGACACTAGATATACCATCCTACACACTCCTCCCACTTTCTTATGAGCATGCAGAAATTATGATTCATTTCATGGTCTTCAACTGGTGGTTTGAAACTCTTTACCATATCTGGAGTTCCCTTTGTCAGCAATCTGCAGATTTTTAATATGGAACCTTACAAATAATTCCCAATTGTTACCTCCTTTTGGGTAACTCTACAATATGAACATCTACAGAGTAATAAAAAACTTATTTTTCAGCTACCCTATTATCTAAAAAGAAATCATCTTTAAGATTTTTTAGACACTGTAATGGTATCACAACTTTTTGGTCACCCTGATTATGCAAATTTGGTACTAAAGGGGAGACAACAGGCCAGACAGACAAATCATACCAAGTATTTTTCCCAGAACATGTTTTTTGTGTGCTACTCAAGAAAGCCTCAATGTGCAGTAATTTATGAACATCCAATGATAGAGACCACAACAACCCACCGCTATCCCCCAGTACAAATCCAATTAGTTTACAAATCACAGTCAACAAAGGATTGTCTTCTTAAAGGAGGTAGATCAACATCAAACAATCTCTCATCCCAACAGAGAAGTGTGCAAAAGCTGGAACTGCCTGTTGTTTTTTTTGCCAGAATGTTCCCTTAACAGCTGATTGCTGCCACCTCATGGCTGAACAGTTTGCAGCCCTGAATCAAAATAACAAGAGGCTCTGAATCATCAGCAATCTTCCAAAATCTCATCCCAGAACTGTTAAAAACCAAACAGTTTCACCCTTTAGTCACCATTCGCTTTTTGTTGTTTTACTCAACTGGTTACCCGATTCAGAAACAGGTTAAATACAACAACCTCTAGACTGTGCATTAGGATTTATTGTGCAAAATAAAGCAACAACTTGATGAAGAAATGCATCTGTTCTGAGCTTTAGCAAATGAAGTGCCAGGCCAGATTCTGATTAGGAATACAACAAGCTTTTAGGAATCACCTCAACTCTAAAGAAAAAAGCTATAACCTGTTCAATCATTCTTGATAGCTGTCGGTACTCATTCCTAGTAACAGAACAGTATTGGTTTGTGCAGTGGTTATATTTACCTGTGGTGGTGCAGTTGGATAAGCGGTGTATGGCGGTGGAGCAGAGCCAAAATCAGCACCTTCCAAAACAATTTCAGGTCCGCCAGAAAGGTTCTGAAAACATCCAAACAATATCTTAAGTTTATTCTTGAAATCTTCCTTTATTGTTGTGAAGCAAACATATATAGTGCTCCTTTGATGGCTCCATTGATAAAGGCCCTGCCTACTGTGGTACAAGCAATGAGAAGTCCCAGGTCCAATCCCTGCTCTGTGCCGAGCTGGCTAATTTGAGCCATGGCATCCACAGCAATGCAATTGCCCTCATCGTTTCGCCCACAAAATATACAGTCAATTCACTTTACAGTATATTCTATGAAGCGCTTTGAGATGTCTCAAAGGCATGATAAGGCACTATATCAAATGCAAGGATTATTATTAATTATTATTATTAATGGAAACAAATTCAAGATTGAAACAGTTCCCAATAACGCTTATATTTGGGAACTGTGTGCTTGTGGACAGAATGTGGTTTGATTGCCACAACACCAATGATTGCGTGACCTCCTGAACTCATTGCGGCCAGAATATCCATGAGAGCACGCCACTGAAAACCTCCGTCAGAGCTTCCATGTTTGAGTTCCTGGCCTCCACTCAACACTTACTTTTGCAGCACAGGTACAATCATTGGGCATTAACACTAATAAACAAATAAAGCCATTTGTTACTCCACCTCCCTTGCTCTTCAGATCACTGCTGGAATACGTGCTCCACTTTACAATGGAGGTTTCCAGAATATTTGTTTTAAAAATCCAACTAGAAAAGTCTGTGATCGTCTCCAATTTTGTTGCTACTCAAATACTGGTTTTGTCCAAAGCAAAAAAGACGTTATTTTCACTATTTTATACTTACCAAATGTATCCGTGCATCTTGAAGAGCAAGTTTCCAGGCCCTGCATTCATAGCAAACAAAGGAAAGTTAAACAAAATACTCTTAGGGTATCCCTGACAGATAGTTTAACATATCGGATTCGATCACTGCTCTAAGCAACCTTTTCTCAGCTGAGGAGCAGTAGGGGTGCTACAACTGCCCTCAGCATTCCAGGTGAGGGAAAAGAAGATCAGCCGTGGTTTCCACCTTTGATTGCTATCCAGGAGCCTCTGGCTATGTGTAGAATTGGTTGAATACAAGCCAGTCTAAACTGCAATATCTCACTTAGTCCTGAGATTCTCACGAAAATAATAGCCTCTTGGATGAGGTAACAGACAGCAGCTGTCAGCCTAAGGGACCATTTCCCAATAAAAGGGCGGGGGAAGTCAAATGTCTTCAGGAGAAGATGGGGAGAAAATTAGTAAGGGAATCAAATAAACATTGATCATTAAAGACCTGAGAAAGCATTAAAGAATTTTCAGTTTAAAATGTAAAATATAACAGCTTTAACACCATGTTCAGCAGCAACTTCTAGGGACAATTTTGGTTATGAATTTCCTTTTTCGGTTCCATACCTCCCATTGACACATCTCCATGAATCTGTAACTGAACAAACTAGATCCTCCTTTTCTTCAAACATGCTTAATGATGTTTGGATAGCACACTTAGGTCAAAGTCTACAGGCACATCCTTGCTCTGTCCTGAATGAGGCACCACCTCTGAGTAAGTGGGATGAGATGCCGTAAGCACTCTGAGATGCTACCCTGCGTGGAGAGTGCTATATAAGTGCAAGTTGTTGTTATTGTTGAGATACGATTATATTAAAAAAATTCCAATTTCTACTATGTTGCTAATTGGCCATCATACAACAGACCAGCAATGTAGCTGCAAAGCTATAGTTATACAAGTATTATATTAGGAGGCACGGAAGCTCATGTGGTGTACAAGCACTAGCACGGACTAGTTGAGCTAAATTTTCGGTTTCTGTGCTGTAACATTCTATACAATTCTATTTATGTTCTAGGAAACTGCAAAACTGCTTTTGAGATTTTGATTTTTAACTGAAAGGTCCCAGAGAAATGCAAGTTATAATAAAAAAGAGAACGAGCTCTGAGATCCTCTATGGCTGCTGGAGTAGTGGCTTCTGCGCAGTTTACATTGTGGAGCACATTTCTAATCCTATTGTTATATTGTGTTAGCTAAAGCTGTAATGGAATGGTACGAGCCAAATAAAAGCTGAGTTCACAAGCAGTCACCTGACTGTCATATATTTACGCAACACATTATAAAAAACTAACAAGATTGATTGTGGCTGGCATCTACTTACCCAGGTTGACTATGTGGGCATCTGCTCTTTGAGAATCGAGCACCAGGAAAAGATCTTCGAACCATTCACAAAAATAGGGACAAAGTGAAATTTAAGAAACAAACTTACATGGCATCATCTGGACTCTCGGCACACAGGTTGATTGTCCTCCCATCCCTGCACACTATCTGGAGCGAACATTCTCTGGATTTTCCTTCTGGAGGCTGGAAGTCTAATTTAAAAATGAAGTCAGCACTCAGACGAGAGTGTTTGCTTGATTGCATTATATACATAGAGTTTTACTCTTGGTAATTGAATGGGTGGGATTAAGTACCTTAAAGATTTAAGGGATTTAAGGGTGTGCTATGGTGGTTGTGGGAAGAACAATCTTGATAGGGGAAAAAAGTGCTCTCATTCTATGCATTGTGCTCAGAATTTTATTGGCAGTCAAGTCAAAATGAAAACCAAGTCAAAAAATCTCATATCCATTTAACAATATGAAGATTGTATGGAAATTGTGGATGTGTAAAGCAAGTTTTGTAGCAGTAGGGACTTTTCCCCAGAGAAAAACTGTTGAACACTATTATAGATACTGAAGTAGTCATACATTCTGCTGTCAATATCATGCATGACTTTCTGGTGTCAGCATGTGTTTGCATATAATCATAAATTGAATCACACTTTAAGAGACCAATCTAAATGTGAATGCTTAGTTTCACTTTACTGCACTGGGTCTCAGAGAAAACACTGCCCCAGGCATAAGTAAAGCCTCACACACCAAACAATTCAGATTTTGCTTCCCAGGAAACCAGTAAATGCCTATAAAAGGCTGGTTGTAAAAACCCATGAGAAGTTCCTGGTGAGCTGAACCTCAGCAATCCATCAATCTGGCAATTTAATACTAATTAGTATACAAAATGACTCAGGAGACGCATGTGAATGCTAACTCATGGGAGCATATAGTCAGCTCATACAAACACAGCACTAAGCATAAAACAGTTGTATAAATGCAATATATGTAGTAACAAGGCACAAAATAGGATTGCCTCTGGTTTCAACACCCAAGGTTAAATAAAATAAATAAGCTACTGAACATTATGTTCAGCATTCACTTCTCAGTGTTGATCCACTCGAATGTACATTTACCCATATCGTGAGAAATGGGACAAAAGTCTCAATGGCTTTGTTCTTACATATTAAACTATTTTGCACAATGAACGGGATTTCATCAGTACATCAGATTAAGCCCCTTATATAGTGTTATATTAAGCATATCACTTGTTGAAATAAGCATTAATGGCATCACAAAGAACAATACCTCGGCACTCATTTCCAGATCGAATGTTAATACAATCCACTTTCATATGAATCCTATCTTCCATATCTTCCCTCAGTTGATCGTAATAAATTAGTTGACCATTGAACCACAGATCAAACCAATTTTTCTTCCATCGCTTTAAAATGGTACCTAAAATAAACAATTTTAAATCAAATGAACATATTTTCTGCGATAAATGAGCGAATGATGTTACTCACTATAGCTTCTTCTTTAAGGGACTGTGCTTTACTAAGGAAACTCTAGTGTACGGCCATTATTCAGTCTTTTCCTGAATCTATCTTATAATCCTCCAATGTTCAAAGAAGTATGATATTTTAGTACTGTAGCAAACTGTGAAATCTAAGAAAGCTAAGCAGAAATATAATATGAACTGCAACCCCTCCTTCCCCAATGTCTTCCACAAAGACTCTTTTTGAAGTCATCAATAAAGTAATGCCTTGGCTACTAATTCACAGCTGGATTTTCCACATGAATTTTTCTTTCTACAAGAAAATCCAGGCATAGCAAAGTAAGGGAGCAATAGAAAAGTTGGCTCTGATTTTTGCTTGCAAAATAGAGTGAGGATCAAATAAAACAAGTAATAAACTGTAACTCACTCTGTCGTAGTAGCCATCCACTCTTCATGTATGCCATGCTTTCAAGAACAAAGATCTGTAGAAAAATGGGTTAATTAAAACAGACATTCACAGCTCATTTTGATGGGCATTGCAACAATTCCAGAGTGGGCACAAATTGGCTGAAAGTTCACCCATCAATAGTGGGATGGAGGACATGAAGCGGGTCTGAGTTAGCAGTGAGTGACGGAATAGGACCACAGAGATGTCAGTGACAGACAGGGTGGGAGCAAGGCCACGGTGACATTTGAAGGTAAAGACAAGGATCTTGAGGCCAATCTTTTTTTTTTGGTGGGGGGGGGGGAAATAGGAAGCCAGTGCTGAGTACCAGATGCATAGGAGAGAACTTGTGCTTCAGAATGCTGGTTGATCAGGAACATTCTGGAAGGCGAAGATAGGGAGGCTGGCAAACAACAACAGCAAAATTACATTTGTATAGTGCCTTTCACGTCAGGAGGACGTCCCAAGGCGCTGGACAGGCAGAGTTACGGACTCGAGCTCAAGACCACGGTGGAGGAGGATGGAGGGCAGGGGAAAGCAGGGAGATCGAAAGCACAGTCGAAGAGGAGGGTAATAAGGTGGGTCTTGAAGGTGGCGAGGGAGGGGGCGAGGGAGGGGGCGAGACGGAGGGACTGAGTATTGGAGAAGTCAAGTCTAGATTGGAGGAATAATAATAACAATAGTCCTCGCATTTGATATAGCGCCTTATCAGGTCTTCAAGACATCTCAAAGTGCTTCACAGTATATACTGTAAAGTGTAGTGACTGTATATTTTGTGGGCAAGGAAGGCAAGGATCAGGGTTTTTTACTGCGTCACACCCCAGCCACCCGCCACCACACCCCACCCCCCCACCACCCCCCCCCCCCACCACCACCCCCCCCCCGCCACCACCCCCCCAACACCACACCCCCCCACCACCACACAGTCCCCCGCCACCACACACACATACACAACACACACACACACATACACAACACACACACACACAACACATACACACACAACACATACACACACACACCACATACACACACACACAACGCATACACACACACACAACGCATCACATACACACACACACCACATACACACACACACCACATACACACAACACATACACACAACACATCACATACACACACACACCACATACACACACACCACATACACACAACACATACACACAACACATCACATACACACACACACCACATACACACACACAACACATACAGACAACACATACACACACACAACACATACAGACAACACATACACACACACAACACATACAGACAACACATACACACACACAACACATACACACAACACATACACACACACACACAACGCATACACACACACACAACACATACACACACACACAACACATACACACACACACAACACACCACATACACACAACACATCACATACACACACACACCACATACACACACACAACACATACAGACAACACATACATAGACACACAACACACACACACACACACCCCCACACCCGCTCACCTCGTCTAAAGCCCCTCCCCACCCCCAGTGAAATGAACCAGACGGAGCTCAGAAGCAACTCACCGACCCTTCAGCAAAGCTGTCAGGACGGAGCGGTGCGGATATTACCGACTGGCGGCCCGGACCCGCCGCCCGGCCCACACCCACACACACACACCGACACCGACTGACAGACACCGACACCGGCGATGTTGACACCCGACAAACTGACCCGTCACCGCCAGCGACCTGCGCGTGCGCGCGCGCGCGCCCGCCCCCTTGTGTTCGCGGTGCCTCCCGGGAGTTGTAGTCTCGCTGGCGGCGGCGGGTCAGAGAACTACACCTCCCAGGACGCCTCGCGCGGCGAGTCACCTGACGGAGATCAGGGAGGACTTCCGGGTTTGGTGGAAAAAGCCAATGACATTGAAAGAAAGGGTTTGTTCCAATATCACGGAGCAAGTAACGTGTGCACACTGTCCAAGATACAGGACTGATATTATTCCCTTCACCCACCAAACAGTCAGTAGATAATTATTTGTGGGAGGACCAAGTTTGCAGGGCTATGGGGGAGAGCGCGGTGGGGGGGGGAGTGGGGTTGATTTGGAAGCTCTTTTCAAAGAGCCGTCACAGACCCCGATGGGCCGAATGGCCTCCTTCTGTGCTGCGTAATTCCATGATTCCACTTGACAGTAATATTCTGCGAAGACGTCTCAAAAGACGAGATAAGGCCATCATTATTGCCATCATTATTGCCCTCGGTGTGAGCGGTAACGCATTCCACTCCGCAGCACAAACACAGGTCGGAGATGTCGATGGCTTTTAAGGGATGTAAATCATGGCACAGTGAGTGCCCGAATAAAAAAAAGTGCCGTGTCATGATCGTACAGAGATGGTTTTTAGTTTGGGTGACTGTACCGTGGAATAGATCTTTGCATGCAGAGTTTTCTCTTAAAGGCCTCACGTTCTCCTCAAGGATCTTGATTGGCAATGGGGTGCGTACAAAGACTGGAAAATACAAGGGCCACAGGGGAAAAAAAACAGTTGATGTGGGCTACTGAAACCTCTCAAGGTCATTTTCACCACAACTTAAAAGAAATTGTTCAAACCATCCAGGCCACATTTGAAATATTGTGGGGAGAACTCACAGCGGAGGGTCCTGGCACCCTGCTACCCACTTAATGAGCACTCAAAATTATACTTGTCAGATGTCAAGCGACCAATGTGCGTATCCTCCTGGGGCGGGGATAGAGGGGATTATGGAGTTTCCTTATCAGTGGCTTAATTTTCTCTGGAATTAGGTAAACAGGGTTCATCTCTTCAGGGAGAAAGTGTGCATTCTGTTGCAGACACAGAGAAATTTCTATGTGGACAGGTGGCTTGCAAATGTGGAACTCCCAGGCTGGTTTGGATACTCTTAAGTTGGGTTTCTGCACGTATAAGATACTTGGCTGACTAACTAAAAAACAAAAAAAATTAAAAAGGACCTGAGTCATAGAGTAGTTGATAATTTTATTGCTGTTTATCAGTTTCCAGCAGCCAAGCAGAGTGACGTAGCTGTGCGTTTTCCTTGCCACTTGGCATGCAACAAGTTAAATCAACATCTGACAGTTTGCCAAATAATCTCATATGACAGACCTCTTTGAATAATTAAATGCTCAACCAGAATGTGAAGTAAGTCTATCAGCAACTTCAGCAGGAAAAATAGTAGTAACTTCAGCTTCTACCAAGTAAAGAAGTAACTTTTATGGCTATTAAGCTGTAATTTGCTTCTACATTTATTCAAGTTGTAGCCTTATTCTCAACATTGAAAAGTGTCTTTGTGGGAGAGTGTAGTTCAAGTTGCACTTAATGTTATGTACCTGAACCATCTTTATGTGGAATCCTGTAGCTTAGTGGTTAGAGCACTCGCCTCATATGCGAGACGACCTTGGTTCGATTCCCGGCAGGACAAAACGTTGGGCAAGTTTCCTTAATCCGCACGCTTGTTTACCTAGCAGTAAATAAGTTGTTAGTCGATTGACAGATCGCTTTTCTGGGGTAATAATTCCTTCAAAAAAAAATAATTCGGTCACTCAATCCACGACTTTGTGGGACACTGCTGTGCACAATTGTCTGCTGCAATTCGCCCATAAATATACAGTCAATTCACTTTACAGTATATTGTCAAGCATTTTGAGATGTCTCGAAGATGTGATAAGGCGCTATATCAAATGCAAGGATTATTATTTTATTATCTTTTAACTGCTGAATTACTGTTGTGCATTTCTTGAATTTCTGTTTTCTTGTCAGATTTCCAGCAAATGCCCGTGTCTACTTGTCCCTTCCACTTCTCCATTATGCTTCCCCTTTATATTTAAGTCATGAATTATTTTAGCAACATAGGAAAAGGAGGAGGGCATTTGGCCCATAAAGCCTTTTCTACCAGCCTTTTGTTATGTCATGGCAGATCTTTTAGTTCCATTTTGTCTGACTTTTCTCTATGCTACTTAACACCCTTACTTCCCAAGTGTCCAATTTTCTTTTGAACATCCAAAATTGATTTTGTCATGATCAATATAATTTGTGACTTTACAATATATTCTTGGGAAGTGCTTTGAGACGTCTCGATGATGTGCTGAGGCAATATATTAAATACGAGGATTATTATTATTATTATATTGTTGCTGAGGTTATGTAGTGCTTACAGGCTCCATTCTGAGTGGAGTGTCTTACACTCTGTTCTCTGACTCCCCTCACAATGCCCCGAGAGGAGGTAAGGAGCGGGGTAGCGGTGGGGGGTGGTGTCTGTGTAAACACTCTCACTGCCCTGGGGTGGCAGAGCCCTGTGAACACTCACTCTCATTCCCCTGGGGGTGGAGTAGGGGGTGGGAGAGGGCAGAGCCTTGTGAGCC
This sequence comes from Callorhinchus milii, assembly GCF_018977255.1. Taxonomy (NCBI): domain Eukaryota; kingdom Metazoa; phylum Chordata; class Chondrichthyes; order Chimaeriformes; family Callorhinchidae; genus Callorhinchus; species Callorhinchus milii. The sequence continues at coordinate 13,458,344 of NW_024704752.1, read as the reverse complement.
CTCACTCTCATTTCCCTGGGGGGGGCAGAGCCCTGTGAGCACTCACTCTCATTCCCCTGGGGGTGGAGTGGGGGCAGAGCCCTGTGAGCACTCACTCTCATTCCCCTGGGGGTGGAGTGGGGGCAGAGCCCTGTGAGCACTCACTCTCATTCCCCTGGGAGTGGCGTGGGGGGGGCAGAGCCCTCTGAGCCCTCACTCTCATTCCCCTGGGGGTGGAGTGGGGGGGGGGGGGGCAGAGCCTTGTGAGCCCTCACTCTCATTCCCCTGGGGGTGGAGTGGGGGCAGAGCCTTGTGAGCCCTCACTCTCATTCCCCTGGGGATGGAGTGTGGGGGGGCAGAGCCCTGTGAGCCCTCACTCTCATTCCCCTGGGAGTGGCGTGGGGGGGGCAGAGCCCTCTGAGCCCTCACTCTCATTCCCCTGGGGGTGGAGTGGGGGGGGGGGGGCAGAGCCTTGTGAGCCCTCACTCTCATTCCCCTGGGGGTGGAGTGGGGGCAGAGCCTTGTGAGCCCTCACTCTCATTCCCCTGGGGATGGAGTGTGGGGGTCAGAGCCCTGTGAGCCCTCACTCTCATTCCCCTGGGAGTGGCGTGGGGGGGCAGAGCCCTCTGAGCCCTCACTCTCATTCCCCTGGGGGTGGAGTGGGGGGGGGGGGGGGGGGGGGCAGAGCCTTGTGAGCCCTCACTCTCATTCCCCTGGGGATGGAGGGGGGGGGGGCAGAGCCCTGTGAGCCCTCCCTCTCACCCCCCGGGGTGGGGGTGGGGGGGGCAGTGCCCTGTGAGCCCTCCCTCTCACCCCCCGGGGTGGGGGTGGGGGGGGCAGTGCCCTGTGAGCCCTCACTCTCACCCCCCGGGGTGGGGGGGGGCAGAGCCCTGTGAGCCCTCACTCTCACCCCCCGGGGTGGGGGTGGGGGGGCAGTGCCCTGTGAGCCCTCACTCTCACCCCCCCGGGGGGGTGGTGGGGGACTCTCTCTCTGGGCCCCTCCTGTTTTTTTTCTTAGGTGTGAAGTGGCGGAAGTGACGTGCGGGAGGTAGGAAGCGGCGTTGGTTGGTAAGTGCGCAGCAGCTGCGGGAGGTGAGAGCCGGAGAGGAGAGCAGAGCCGCACCGCCAGAGCCCCGCCGTCGGTCACCTGCAGGTATCGAACCCGCCCCCCCCACCCGATTACCCCGCGTCCGGGCCCACTCGCTCCGCCGGGCCTTTCTTTCGACTCTTATATTAATGTTCGCCACCACAGCGAGAGAGAGCGAGCGAGAGAGAGAGAGGCCTCTGAGTCGGGGCCCATCCCCTTGGAGTCGCCGCTCAGCTCGAGCTCCGGGGTACAGGGGACGGACGGACGGACGGACGGGGGCGGGTGTGTTGGGCGCGCCATAGGCCTCGGCCTCAATGCCCGGGCGGGCGGGCGGGGTTGTTGCGGTGGCCGCACCGCCGCCTCCTCCCTCCCTCCCTCCCTCCCCCACTCCCTCCCCCCATTTTGTCATTGTTTTTATGCTGCGATTCTCGAGGCTGTGCTCGGCCCTCCTGCACTGCACTGCACTGCCGACCGACCGACCGAGGCTCCGGAGGGGCCGCGCTGACAGGGCCTCTCCTGTGCAAAACAAACAAACAAACGCGGATCAAATCCTGGTTCCCCAACAGTATAATGATACTGACGATACGCGAAACCATTTTGCTCACCGGGGGAGTGAGTGAGAGGGGGCGGTGGGGGGGAGTGAGTGAGTGAGGGGTGGGGGGGAGTGAGTGAGGGGTGGGGGGGTGAGTGAGGGGGGCGGTGGGGGGGAGTGAGTGAGGGGGTGGGGGGGGAGTGAGTGAGGGGGGTGGGGGGGGAGTGAGTGAGGGGGGAGTGAGTGAGGGGGGGAGTGAGTGAGGGGGGAGTGAGTGAGGGGGGAGTGAGTGAGGGGGGGGGTGTGAGTGAGGGGGGGCGGTGGGGGGGCTTTACGCACCGACTCCCGTTAAATGCTACAAAAATCCTGTTGGGGGGTCCTTTCGGTTCGTGTTCTCATCCCCGATCTCAACTGCCCAACAGTGAAATCACTCGATCCTTCTGGTTCTCGACCCGATCGCCTGATCTGTAAAACGTCCATCTTTGATTCCAGACACTTGTTATGATAGTGCTGCATCCATCAAATCTCCCTCCGTCTGTGTGTCTGTGTGTGTGTGTGTGTGTGTATAGATAGATATGTAATTGACACGGTTTACTGGTTCAACTATAACTACATTATGCTGGTGAGAAAATACCTCTCCCCCACCCACACCCCCCCCCCCCCCCCCACACACACACACACACACACACATCCCAGTTTTTGAAAGAGAGCTCGTCCTGAAATTAAAATGTATTAATAAAGAAGTGGGAAAACGCGTTCCCCCCCACCGTTTGCTTTTCAAACTGGAATTTCGGTCCTGAGCTCATTGTTGGTTTTGGAAAGATACTGAACCTCCGCGCCCCCCCCCACCCCCCCCCCCCCCCACCCCTCCCCCGCCACTGCCACCTCCAAAAAAAAAATGTTGTTTTTGTACATTGTAGGAGCTCAAAAATATACCTTGTCTGCTTCGCTGCTGATTTCTGCTCTGTATTCCTGAGTTCTGATTGGAAGAAGACCAAGGGTGGTGAGAAAGTGTGAGTGGGTAAGTACCCAAACTAATGTGAAAAGTCATAGATTTAAATTCATATTATAATCCGGAAAACACAGAATAATACTATACAAACCTAGCTGGACTGATTCCCCGCTTTGGTTTTCTCAGTGTGCTCTCTTAGTTGAGGGTTGTGTGAGAAAATGGCATTGCTGAGGTCTGCGAATGCAGAGCTTAGATCACAAATTCAATGAGTTCTCAAATTAAGGAGATATTTCATTTTTTTTTAAAGTTATCACAGCCATGAAGGCTCTTGTTCAAAAGAGCATTTGATCAACAATGTTAGCTACCTGCCAATAGTGCTGCAGTACAATATGATCCAAATTGCATTTGGGTAATTGAATACAATATTATTGACTTTCAATTGGCCCATATAGTAATTCTAAAATTGTACATCGCAATAAACGGGCAAATTGTTAGCCTTGTTTCTCTTTTTTTTAATTTGCACAAAAGTTATACTGCTATCAAAAGCCTATCATTCAGTAACACAAGGTAGTTTCGCTTTGTGAATGACTTGGCTGAGATGAGAAATTCATTGTATGGTTAATTGATTCCAATCTGACTAAAATATGCAAAATCTCACTGGTTTCTCCCAAGCAAAGCAGTATGGCTCAGCTCTGTATCCATTATTATGAAATTGGCTAAATTTATAATGGAGAACACTGACAATGGGTCATAGTATGAGCAAAGCATTCTGCTGAGGAATGGAGTTTGTGGAGTATGTTTGTATTTTGCTTGTGCCATGTCCATGCCAATGTACCTAATGCATCTAGTGATAACTGTATTACAGTGAGATTGCTGAATGGGATTGGCAACTTTGGAGCGTCTCAAATTTTTTAGCCTTGGTCCTTAAATTGGGAGAAAATCTATTTAAAATTGAACTCAATTGAGAATTTTAAAATCTCATTCTTGGCATTGCTGCAGTACTTGAAGCATCTTTGAGTGTTTATTTTAATAGGTATGATAATTGCTCCTTTTCCATGATTTTTTAAAAAAGTGGTTTGTTTAATTTCTAGGTTATAACCAAAGTGAACTTCGGTGCTGAATCTAGTTGGTTTTTGTATTGCATAGTTATATGCCAGATTCATTTACTCTACTGCAAAATTGACAAGACAGAAATCCTGAACCTGTGGTGTACTGTACAATGATTTCATGCTTCATGCTCTGAATGATTGGAAGCCATCTTTGTAAGAACTCAGGAAAAGCATCATCATGTTTTATTAAGTGGAACTACCAAATCTCTTGGGTTAAATGGAATTTCACCTCGTCTTTTGCACGATGCATGTATTTCGTGACTTGCAGATATTATAGAGAAGTGTTCAATTTTTGCATTGTTATTTGAGCATTGACTTCCATTTGAACTGTTCAGAAAGACTGAAAACACTTTGAAAATAATTCAAAGGGTTGAAAGGATCAGATTTACCTTGTCTCCTAAAATGAACACTCGTCTTCAAAGTTTCATTCTTTGACTAGTTTTTATTTTTATTCTCTGCAATCGATACCTATTCAAATTTACCTTTATTTGGTAGTAATGTGACTCTAAACTCATCCCATGGAAAGTTGATTGTAAATTGAATTTCATAGCTGCATAACTCATGGGAAATATATTTGGGGATAAAAATATCTTCTATAATTAAAATATTTTATCTGTCACAACTAGAAATATTAATTTCTTTGATTTTTTAAAAAAAGATATGTTTGCTTCCTCCTGCTTAAGTCTCCTCACCATACCCTAGGTTATATATTGAGCGAGTATTCTGATTCCAGTCCTCCGATGCTGGTGTGTAAGAACGTAAGCTTAGAACAAGAAAAAGTCTTTCAGCTTTTCAAACTCATTCCTCCAGAGCATCTTAAAGCTGTGGATTTTCCTCCACCCTGTGAAGTGTTGGGCAGTCTTCATTCCTTCAGTAGGTCGACTCAAACTTGAAACATGTTCACACATTATATCATATTTAAGAATTGTTTAATTGTTAACAATCTTATCAGTGTGATTTCTTGAAAATTGGCATAGTGCATTTGGCTGCAACGAGGGGAACTATATACAAGCAGGAGCTCGAGGGAAAACAAGAAATAATGCATATGTGTCTGTAGTACTTCAGTATTTAAATGCAGTCTATAAACTGACATTCATAATGAATCTGGATTATTTATTACAGCAGGAGTCACCGAGCACTGTAACTGTTAGCTAGCTCCAACTAAACATCATGAACCCGGTCTACAGCCCAGCTCCTTCAGGGGTTCCCTATGCAAATCCAAAAGGAATTGGATACCCAGGTAAATTGATTACTCTTTAAATAAGTACAATCATACCAGTTACAACAAACTGTTGTAATAACTGATATTTTATTCTTGGTTTTTGACAGATGTACACCATGCCCATTGGTTCACCTAAATAATAACACGACCAATAAGAATTAATAAGACTGACTATAGAGAAGCTGAATTAACATGTATCATTAGTGAGGCCTGAATGGTTTTGGGTGTCCTTTCACCTCTGGAGCTTAGTTCAAATCCAAACATTGATGGAATTATGCCTCATTTTCTTTCACCTTGTCCTCTTTTAATTCAACTTCAACAAGTTAGTTCTTGTATTCATGTATTGCTCTTAGTCCAAATTTTAAAAAAAATTCTGTTTAAATCATTGATAAGAGTTCTGGTACTTTGAACTGTTTTCTTTGACCCTGTCTTGATTTTTTTAAAAAAATTCTTAAGACCCACTTCTTGTTGTACTGTTTGTTTATATTGTAAAACTGGTACAATTCTGTTAACTTAATCTACATGTTGTTTTCGTTCTTACAAAATAGCAGGTTTCCCAGTGGGCTATGCTACAGCTGCTCCTGCTTTCTCTCATAATATGTACTCTGCTACAAATCCAGCCTTCCCGACAGGTATTGTATCTAGTTTATACCACTTTAACTCTGCCTGATCACTTGTGTGTCATAATTCAAGCATGTGACATAGTACCTTTCATCTGGGAAGAAGTCTTGAAGTGTTTCACAGGATTTACTGTAATGTGTAGTGACTTCTTAGATGAACGATACACTACTGGGGTTCACTTGAGTCCCACATAAAATGGTAAAATAACTCAAACAAGAATGCTAGAGACACTATTAGTGTTCTATTTTTCAACTTTTTGATAACTTTACCATGTGCAGCTTGGAGGGTGAAGCAATTAAGTAATGCTTGTATTAAAAGCAATTATTGATGACCCCTTTAAGGAAGATTTTGTTGCTGCGTTGTCCAATTTGAAATGTTGCTCTGAGCTTGAGCTGAGGTGAGTGAAAGAATAGTGAAAATAAAGAAATATTGATTGCCTATCAGAGACCACTTTGCTGAATTGACCAGTGAAATGTTTAACCTTGTGGGTTCTTTGTTTTAGGTTATACACCAGGCACACCTTATAAAGTGTCCTGTTCTCCAACCAGTGGAGCAGTGCCCCCATATTCCTCCTCTCCCAATCCATACCAGACAGCAGTATACCCAGTTCGAAGTGCCTATCCACAGCAGAACCCTTACGCTCAGGTAAGGCAAAGGTCTGATCTGAGCAAGATTAGTCATGATTTGGCATCAGTTTAACCAATGCTGTGTTGACAGAATTTGGAGGGGATAAGGTTTACAAAAATGAGTAATTTGGGGTACAACTTAAGACTGTATACAAGATGTGTATTTTTTTATATGTGTGTATATACAGTTAGTACTCCTTACACTCAACCTTTAATATTGTCATTTTTGTTAATAGCAAGGTGCTTTCTACACACAACCCCTGTATGCAGCACCACCACATGTAATTCATCACACCACAGTCGTCCAACCAAATGGAATGCCTGCTATGTACCCTCAGCATATTCAACAACCCAGAGGAAATGGTGTTGCCATGGGAATGGTAGCTGGAACCACTATGGCAATGTCAGCTGGTGGGTATCCGTGTAAGAGAAACTATTTTTCTGGATTATAGAGTTTCAAAGATATAAAGGCTTGGGGGTTTAAGACTTTAATGGCACTAAATGTGTGTACCACAAAATGGGGTATTTGGGAAACCTAAAGAAAATTGAGTGTTTTAAAATTCGACGTTTTTTAAAAAAAAATCTATTTGTTCTCGGTAGCTTGCTTGTCCTATTATTAGTACACTTGATTTGCCGCTAGACCTTCAGAGCTTGAATTTCACTGAAAGGGCAATTTAAGGACTTTGCTGAATGAGCAAGAGGAAAAAGGAGTAAGCCAATCATGCCCTCGACAAACATCTTGTCCAAGCGACATCTCAGAGCCCTCTTGATTAAAATTCTAAAGCATTTTTTAAGCAATTTGATAAATGCAGTATCTAAAGTGGAACACAATATACAGTTCTAAGACCTGGGATTGTGTTTTGGCGCACGGTTTGTGAAGCTTTTTGAACTGATTGAATAGAGCTCTGATTTACTCTGTTACCTTTACGCAGGCTGTTCACATTGGCACGAGTTGACATTCACAGTATTAGACTGTATGACTTGTATCTGTAGAACTTTTGCAGGTCAAAGAACTCTTGATTTCCTATTTGAGGAAAGTCTGTGGACATTAAAGATATTTATTGTGATCTTTTCTCCTATGTTTTTATATTGAATGTATATTTTATAAAATGACAAATTATTGGTTTCCTTATACATTTCTGCTCCTCCAGTTGAGCAGAATTTACAGAAAAGTTGATTTTGTGAAATTGTGGGAACTTTGTTTTAAAGAGGGAGGGAGATAAAGGCTTCCTTTGGTTGATGTGTTCTATAATTCTAGCTTTAAACTTTTTCAAACTCTTCAAATTCAGTTTTTGCATTTTTATGTTAAAACGTTTTCTAACTCTTGTATTTTGAACCAAATTCAACATTTTTAAAAAAAAACTTTTAACTCAAAATTCAACAATATTTTTTGAAACAAGATTTTGTTTTCTACACAGGCACTTTGTTGACAACTCATTCCCCGACTCCAGTCGCTGCTCATCCAGGTTCTATGCCTGCTTATCGGCCTCCAGGAACACCTACCTACAGCTATGTACCCCCACAGTGGTGAACAGCTAGTTACTGTAAGCATTTTTCTTTGGCTGTTATGAAGCATTAATGTCCTAGCAAGAAATATAATGCTTTGAGATGTATAGACCTTCTGAATTTGGAGTTGGACCAAGAAAGGGCAGACATTGAATTTAAGGAATATGCAATCTGCTGTATTTAGTCAGATCTGCTTGCTGCTTTGACCTTGGTTTTTTTTTGAGTATTGAACTTTCTGAACCACAAGGGGATGTGAAGAAGATGTGCTATGTAAAGGGGATGTTGTGATTTAACATGTTGAATTCTTACTGAGAAAAATCAGAATTTGCTAAACTTATGAATGTTGTGCTATTAATTGATAAGAAAACTATACTTTACAAGATGCTCCCAACATTAATGGCTCACTCTGGTAAAATGCCAAAAATGGGGAGTGGAGGGAGGTAATTATCAACACTAACGTGTTTTCAATGCACTTTTTTTTACACAGGTTTAAAGGTGGGAGATATGCAATCAAACAAGTCTTAACACTTGGTGCTGATTCCCACATGCCTCCAACCTGAACCCCTTCCTTCCTGAACATCAATACTCTCAACACTTGCCAAACACTACCAAAAAACAGAAGATTATCATGGCTGCATATCTTGCATCTTGGAACTCAACAGTACTCCAGTCTGATGGCAAAATCTGTTTTTGTGGACTGTCTTGCAATTTTATAGATTATACAAAAGGGAGTATAAGTATATTTGGATTCATATCTAGTTCAATGCATGTTACAAAATGCTTGCTAAAATCTACCTTCAGTGACTAAAGCAAAACATCATATGCAAAATCCAAAGGAACTGAAAGTGTTTTGCAACTTTCAAATAATGCAGTCTATATGAACGTAATGTTCCAAAAGAATAGTGGAAGTGAATTTCTATTACATGCCAGAATACAACCTGATCTGTTGTTGGACTTGCATTTTTAAGGGTTAGTTACATTTCTTTAGTCATTGTATTCATTCCCAACCTCAGATAGGCAATGCATTTACTATAGAGCACCTGGAGGTGATACTCCAGTGGCGTTAAATGAAGCATTCAGGCATTGACTTGACAGTCTTCAATTTAGACGACATTAGGTTCGATGTTTCAATGAAAAATAGGGGCAGAGATTAAAACAAAATGATGAAGGAGATGTGTGGCCATTTTTAAAGATGGATCTGGAAGAGCAATACAAGTTGAATTTTTCTTTTTTTTAATATTCCACGTAAATGGAATGTTCCAATTTATAAATTCCTCTGACTTAAAACATGACGCTTGTAATTTTGTAGGTTTTTAATTTGACAATCTTAAAATATTTACCTGGCCCAAATCTTACATTTTTCATGTTCCATGAAAGTCTAAAACTACAATTACCAGTGCAGAAAATATTTTGGCTACTAAATTTTGCATTTTAATCCTAGCAATACTGTTCTTGATGGTTGCATTCCATACTTTTCAATGCTTTCCAAAAACAACGTAATGAAACATTTTCCTTTTTTAAAAACAATTTATGCACTCATTTCTTTTATAGAATAGGGGTGCTGTGCCTCAGTTTGTTAGCATGGAGGGTGCTTTGGCTACTGTTCCAGTTATGAACACTCATCCTCTAAATGGGAGTATATTTGTGCTTTTCTTTTTATATTAAAAAAAGTCCTTAGTTTCTACATACATTTGTTCAGGTTCAGAGTTGATTTTACTCCAGTTTGTGGATCATACAGGATAGCTTGATTGGTAAAGTGAGGTTGAATAACTCAAGGAATTATAACATGCTTATGAGTATTCAAACTAGTATAAAACCAAAGGAAGCTGATTTCATTTTAGTTGTCTGCTTGTTTAAGGAATCTCTATATAAAATGCCATTATCAAATACTATTCTCACAGGGTATACATAGGAATGACTTGGCTCCAAAGCAATAGCATTTGTTGTGCAGTGAAATTTTCATCCAATTAGCTGTTGGTGAAACCAAAAAAAGAGCAGATCTTTACTGGCTATAAAATTATCAAAGCATTTACCTTTTCCTTTCATCATCCTATCCCACTTCCACTGGCACCATACAAAATTCACTCACCAAAAGGTTTCTATTACTGTTGCCTCTGGCAGTACTGTTCTTGAACTATGTAGTAAACCAACTGTGTGATTCCTTGTGTTCAAATGAAAAGTTTTTTTTGGTTAACAAGTCTCAAGATTCTTTTATGACCTAAATGCTGTACAACAATTGTCACTGTAAGGTTTTCTCATTTTTCACAAGTTTAACAATAGAAGAGAAGCTGATTAAGTAAAGAAAGCAATATTACCCTCCTCGAGTTTCAAACCAGTTTAAAGAGAATGGTTGCAACTCTGAGATCTGTTAGCCACCTCAAAAATGGTTAACTCTGAATATAGGTACAAAGGAATACAATTGTCTTAGGAGTACAGCTAAGAGTATTTGATTGTGATATTGATAATGCAGGTAGTACAGTATCCTGCATTGCAACTTAATAATATATGTACCTGACATAAAGGGATCCAACCTTCAGCTGTCTCTGTTCTCTCAATATCGGGCCTCATGAGGAAAATGGTATCGATTACCAAATAGTTTCAATGTAAAGGAATGGATACACTAAAATTAACTAGAACAGTAACAATTATCTGTTTTGAGTTATTTATGGTATCATGTTTGATAGCTAGCAAAAGGATATTAAAGGAGATCAAGCACAAACGTGGTCTTATCACTCTTAATCTTTTTTTACATTAATGTTATGAGTGGTTTAAGATGATTAGAATTTTATTTAAAATACTCCTACACTAGTTCTTGAGGAACATATTGCTGTGCAGCTAGTGGGGTTACTCCTTGGAAGTGGAATGATCAAGCTATCTTGTAACACACTAAGGAACAGTAAAGAATTGTAGGTAAAATGTGTTTATAGAACACGCTCAAAGCAAAATTCCAGCTTGAAACACATCTGATACTTACTGTATGTTCTCTACCCAAAATTGCCAAAAAATCACAGAAAATGGAGATTTTCAAGCCTGAAAAGCTCCCAGTTTAGAAAAGCACTGAAAGTTTTGAGGAGAACATTGAGCTCTTTCTGACCCTATGTTAAAGTAGTTTCAGCAAGTAGGAATTTGATTTTTTTTTTATCTTTCAGTTTTACTTTTTGTTTTGGTTAAGAGGTCATCAATTGTATAGTCCTAGATTCCCAAATAAAATGGTGTCCAATGTGCTAATCTCTTAAATCCTTTTGTAAACTGATGTACACAAGACTGTCAAACAAGTGTAGCTGAGCAGAAGAGGTGATTTTTATTGTTTTTAGGCAAATATGTGCACACACAACCTATGAAAATACTGCATTTCTGCAAGTAACATTTTTGCCAAAATGCCCACACAAAACATTGTTATTTTAGCTATAAAAGTGCAAAGAAGCCAATTTAAGAAAAATTCTAATGAGAATAAAGACAGTATGTGTGGTTGATCTTTTCCGAGAGTTTACAAACTCAAACTTGGATTCGGTGTTTTGTGCTGGAAGACATGAGATAAAAGTATTGACAATCCAGAAATTAGTCAGTCTATCAACACTACTGTTAACTAAATTCTGTTAAAATTGATTATAATTCCCTCTGCTCTCTTTCCATATATTCCTATATCTTTGCTCAACCAATGCACAGCACTGCAACTTTCTTAGCATTTGAGGGGGTGCAGCTAAGAGCAGTATTGTAGGTGTATTGATTAATGTGAATGTTCCAGTGTGCCACAACGTAGTAAATACATTTTGATCACTTGGCTGTATTTACAGGTTGTATGATTCTACAAAAGTTAAAATGGGCAACTAAGTGACAGCACAAAAGTGCTGTGGTGATATCATTTGTTTTTTTCCATGATGTATATTTCAACAAGAAGGTAATGGGTGCTGAGGTGAATAATTGGCAGTGAAAAGCTTTCATTTGGAATGTTTAACATAAAGCATTATTTGAATTAAGGAATTTTTTCATATTATAGTACACAGTGCAGTACATTTGGAGACCCTCAACTATCACTCTAGGCAATTTTAATGTGCCTGCTTTGTTTTTCAAAAAAAAAACTTGGCTAGACCAAAATGTTTTGTTGTATAGATTCAATTAACTATTTTGGAGTCAGCTTTTTTTAAAAAAACTAAGCACACTATCACTTTTCAAACAGTGTTTAATGTTTCAGTCACTGACTCACATTCTAGTCCATTACTAATTTATATTTTGGCTGGATTGGTGGGGGAGGGAGAAAGATTAAATTTTTTTTCCAAGATTTCAGTCTGTTGAGCACCTGGAAATTTGAGGTTAGAATTTGGGTGATCATCTACCCTGAAAGAGAAGGGGGGGGGGGCAATGCAGAGCTCCTGCAGTTTGTAAATTGAGGAGAGGGACGGGAAAATGGCACTGTTGATCCAGCACGTTTACAAAATCTTTGCACCACTTATGCCTGCAATCATAACTGGCCAACGCAATCTTAATTGACCACCGATATAAGCACACTTAGTAATTAGGATGCCTGCAGTAGTAGATGGATACAGCCTGAAATATTACCCTGTCTGAAATTGTTTATTGCCTTTTGGTTTACAGAATTTCACATTGTGAGTAGATTGTATTTGGTGTCTGATTGTTGTGCCGTATGATAGCCTTTCTGTTCAAAAATGCATGCAACTTATAGGTACAATTGCCCAATTGAGTTTTCCTGCTCATTTTTGTTACTAAAAAGGCACTCTTTTTTTCTTAAACAGAAAAAGCACCCTTTTTGAACATTATGCTTTAAAGTATTTTACTTTGGTACTTACTACTTAGTCTCAGTCAGTGTTGTCTTCCAGCAACCTGTTTCAAATCCTCATTTTACATTGGCTAATTCATCAACCACAAACTCTTATCATTCTGAGCCAGTTCAATTATGTGTAAATTCATACATTGGTATTTTTTTAAAAAAGCAATCTGACGGTAGGTGAGCTCGGAGATTTAAAAAGAAACTTCAAGGCATGTTATTGTAACAAGAATTGTTATGTATTATTACTTAAGTTTTCAATAAAGATTGACTTGTGCTACTTATTCCTTAGTTTGATTAATTTATTTTACATGCCATTGAAGTTAAAATAGTTGGGACAATGTACTGCAAGCTACCTGTGCTGTGCAAAATTTTAAAGGCTTTTCATTCCTGGAATTGACAGGTATTGACACCTTATGCCTTTGTTTGCAAGCACAGATTCTGCCCCCTAAAACAAAATGCGTAAAGAAATGTCATATATTCAAAGATACTTTAATTAAAGCTGTAGTTATCTATTGGGGGTTTCTTGGTGACCTTCTGCTGCTGTTCCCCACTTGTGTCTTTCTTTTTGATTTTTGGTTGAGCTGGAAATTGATAAATCACAAAAGTAAATGTTTTTTTTCATAAATGACTTCATAAAATAATCTTGGCATTTGGGGCCCTTTTCACATCGTGAGGACATCTCAAAGCACTTCACAGGATATATTATAAAGTACAGTTACTCTGTAATCTCTAGGCAAATCAGTACTGATGTACAGTAAACCCCATCTTACTCCAGGTATCTGGAATTCAAACCTGATAGGTCTAAGTCCGAAACCAATTTTTTTTTTTAAAAATCCATGGGTCTGTGTTTCTTGCTCTTTATCATCCAGTGCATTTGGTGGAAAGCCTTAATATGTGGTGGATGTTGGATGAGTGCTGTGATTCGTTTACCCCCCTCCTGCCTCCAATATTAAAAGGCCTGCCAACACTCATTTTCTATAATTTTCTTGGGATTTTATCTACGATACATACTGAAAGCATATACCTTCACCACTAGATTTGCACAACTGTACAATTACTTGGTTGGATTTGTTAAAGATGTACATTAAAAATGAAATGGGCATACCTCTGAATCGCTTGCATTCATACTTATGAAATTCTTCCCAAGCAGTCAATTTGCAGGCCCTGCTGCAGTAATAGACCTCTTTGCACCGACTGCACAGAGTCAGACGCACACCCACTGAGCGCCCACAGTTGTAACAGAATTTGAACAGAAACAAGGGTTGTCTGTATAATGCAAGCAGAACGTTAGATGTTGTTAGGTTTTGAAAACCAGTATCTGAGCTATTTCTGAAGGATGAAAGAAATGCAATACTCTGTATTGCAGACTTCATTTTGCTGTCAGATATCAGTTGTGTATAATACTAATGCTGTCGTCTAATGTTTGATGCGTCGCAGCTGTCAAGCTACCGGCCCATCTCCAACCTCCCCTTCCTGTTCAAGGTCCTTGAAAGAGTTGTCGCCTCCCAGCTGCGCTCTTTCCTCTCCACCCATTCATTATTCGAACCCCTTCAGTCGGGTTCCGTGCTGCCCATAGCACAGAAACTGCCCTGGTCAAGGTCACCAATGACATCCTGACCATCTGCGACCAGGGCTCCCTCTGCCTCCTCGACCTATCGGCAGCATTCGATACGGTCGACCACACTATGCTCCTCCACCGCTTGTCCTCCCACCTCAACCTTCAAGGCCCTGTCCTTGAGTGGTTTAGGTCATACCTCTCCCACCGTCTTCATTTTGTTTCCACGAACGGCTTTTCCTCCAACCCCGACACTGTCTCGTGCGGTGTCCCTCAGGGCTCTGTCCTCGGTCCCCTCCTCTTCACCCTCTACATGCTCCCCCTGTGGTGACATCATCCGCAGACATGAGGTTAACTTCCACATGTATGCGGATGACACCCAACTCTACCTTTCCTCCTCTACCCTCAACTCCACGACCACCGATGTCCTGACAGCTGTCTGTCTGACATTGAGTCCTGGATGAGAGACAACTTTCTTCAGCTCAACGTGCGGAAAACTGAGGCCCTCCTGATTGGCTCACGTCAGCGTCTCCGCACCTCAGGCGCTGACAGCATCAGCATCCAAGGCTGCACTCTCCACCTCTCAAAGCCAGTCAGGAACCTCAGTGTTCTGTTCGACCCTGAGCTGTCCTTTCTCCCTCATATCCGCGCCACAACTGGCACCACCTTCCATCACCTCCGGAACATCGCCAGACTATGGCACTACTTCACCCCTCACGCTGCTGAAACTCTGGTCCACGCCTTTGTCACCTCAAGGCTGGACTATGGGAACTCTCTCCTCGCCGGCCTTCCCGGCACCTCCCTCCACAAGCTGCAGGTCATTCAGAACCCTGCAGCTCGTGTACTGTCCCGCACCAGACACCGTGACCACATCACTCCCACCCTCGCTCGCCTCCACTGGCTCCCCATCCCCCAGAGGATTGAATTCAAGATCCTCATCCTCACCTACAAGGCCATTCATGGCCTCGCTCCCTCCTACCTCTCCAACCTACTATCCCCCTACTTACCTGCCCGAACCCTCCGTTCCTCTGGCTCCGGTCTGCTCCACATCCCCCGCCCCAACCGCCCTACCATTGGTGGCCGAGCCTTCAGCCTCTCAGCCCCTAGGCTCTGGAACTCTATCCCCCAGTGCCTTCGCCGCTTCTTCCCTTTCCTCCTTCAAGGCCGGTCTCAAGACCTTTCTCTTTGACCGTGCCTTCAGCTCCCCTCTCGACTCTCTACTCCCTCCTCGCTCCCTCCCTTCCCTCCCCTCACCATTTCCCCCCTTGCTCGGGTCCTGACCCAACTGTACAGCGCCTTGGGACGTCCTCCCGACGTGAAAGGCGCTCTATAAATGGAATCTTGTTGTTGTTGTTGTCTGTGATGGAAGAGAAGGCCAATTTGAATAATGGAGATAAGGGGGATACAAATATTTTCTGAAACGGTGTCTGTCCATTTCTAACACAAACGATCCTGACTGAGTCAGATAGATAGAAGATAGATAGATAACACTCCAGTGCTTTACTGGGAGAGTGCTGCATTGTGAGATGAGATGTCAAACTAAGTTGCTAGCGCTATCTATTCAGGTGGATTTTACATATCTGGAAAGAGACGAGATTTTCTCCCAATGCCTTCACTTCATGATTTGTTTGAGGGTCTTTGCACTTTGCTGGACAGTGACAATTTTTATAGAGTGTGCCTTACCTCTGCAGTTGATTATCTTTCATGCTTTGCCACGTCTCAGCAAATTCCTTTTGGGTTGGATATTCTTTTAAGTCGCCCACTACACTGTATCGGTGTAAGATGGCTTTTGCGGTAAGACTGATTTGATTAGGCTGTCCTTCTACACCATCTTGCTTGTCAACTTTAGGTTTTGAAATCAAAAGAAAGTAATTGTTATGGCCAAAATTCAAAGAGGAGTGCTCTTGTCCTTCCTCCCCAGCTCGGACTCTCACAGGCCAGACTCGCATTGAAGAATAACAAATTTGGTGACAATTCATTGCAACATAATGATACTTTAATCAAGCATGTTTCTGTTTGACATACAAAAAAAATCACTTTTGACCCATTTTAAGGCAATTCTGATTTTTATATCGGGTTGCAAACAGAAATCGAAAACGCGTGCTGCATGTTTGTTGGCCAGACTAAGGAAATTCCCTAACGAATTGTGTGTGGTGGTCAAAACAAAGTGCTAATGTTTCTCCAATACCTTTCGCCAGCTCATCTATCCGTTTCTTTTCCTTCAAAATGGCAGCATGCCGTAGGGGTCCACCAAGTCTTTTGAGCAGTTGGCGACGGTTGTTGAAGATTTCTCTCTCCTCGGGTGTCAGAGCATGATAAGGCGTTTGCGCTATCTTCTGATCCTGCATATTCAGGTAACCAGAACGGTTTCAAAGTGAAGCCGAGTTGTAAAGTTTGCAAAGATCCCAAGCTCCATGCTCTCAACTGTGGTGAGTTGTTCATTTCAGGCATTAAAGCACAACTTCCCCCCTCTTCTCTCCCCAACCCCCCACCCCCCCCCCCCCCCACCCATTCCCCCGCAATAACTAGCTTCCCTGATATTTATTCCATGTGGATAAAAAACGATTTTCAGGATTTAGTCACTACATAAGAGTTACAGTAAAGAAGTTCTTTAGGAAGCTCAAGACATTCCTTATGACAGATATACCTGAAAAAACTTGAAATATGCATAGTCTACAGCTGTTCCCACAGTCATATTGTCTCCATGTGCGATTGTGATAGGCATCAAAATATTGGCACCAGCTCGAATTAATTTGTCCACCTGTGCAACAGACATGTTTAAAACTAGTGGTTGCAAATATAATAAAATGTAGCAAGCTTTATGTATAAGGGAGA
Organism: Callorhinchus milii; assembly: GCF_018977255.1. NCBI lineage: Eukaryota > Metazoa > Chordata > Chondrichthyes > Chimaeriformes > Callorhinchidae > Callorhinchus > Callorhinchus milii. The sequence continues at coordinate 13,441,534 of NW_024704752.1, read as the reverse complement.
ATGATAAATTAAAATTATAGTTAATGAACAAGTGTAGATATCTCCTGTAATTGCCTCTGGTAGTTGATCAAGGCACAAAACACTACCTGGGTAGTCCTGTGGTAATAGCATGCAGTCTTGAGTTTTCCTATTAATGGCTTAAAAAAGCAAAGGGCAAATTACTTACTAGTGCAAGTCGATCTTGCATTGATCTCCTGTGCTCATACGTTGGGTTCAGTGCTGAAGCAAGAGCACTCCCTACCCCGTTACCGAGTGGTAGATTCACGTTAGCTCTATTGTTCAAGAGTTCATCCACTGCCTACGTACGACAGAAGATAGAGAGAGAGAAAAAAGAAAGCTCAAAGGTCACCAAACAATTATTGAATCTTCTCTTGCACAGGACTGTGAGGTCACAACTGCCTGGACCAGTGTACAAGTTGTAGGTTACATTTATTCGCTTCCCAACTACAGCTTCAAACCTGTGTTTCCTTTGATAAATTCAGGCTTATTTCTATACACTTGCCTTCACTTCATCTGCAAGGGGTTGAGCAAGTGGTTTTCTAGTTTCTTCAAAAGTTTTTATTGTTGTATTTTTCTTGTCAACTACATTCTTAATGGCAGGTGTCTTTACTGCTGCTAGGTTAATATTGCCTCTAATGGAAGACAGGATACATTGAAGATTTTGTAGCAAGCACACTGATGCCACTCAGTGGCAATTCATCAGTCCTGCAGGAAGCTAAAACAGACTTCTCTGATAAAAATGATTCTCTGGGCCCATAAGGTGTCTAATCATTAGTTGCATTCATGCAAACTGCACTGAGTTTCACTCTTTTTGTGTCCACACTCGCACAATTATCCTTACATCAATATCGCATCGGTTAAAAAACAATTGTTTTTTGTTAAACTTGCAACCATGAATGCTTGTTCCTCCTGCTCCCACCCACTTTTGGTAAAATGTTTCAGATGGTCCGAATGAAGGAGCGGAAAAATAACAACAGAAGGTGAGACCCAGATTTTTGCTGGACTGTCAACAAGGGAGCATGGAGGGTAAGTGGGAGTAAGCAGGACGGAAAGGTAGGGAAGTGTCAGGGTGTCGAAGGATTTGTAGATGAGTATAAGAATCTTGAAATCTATCTGTTCTGTGATAGGGAGACAGTGGAACTTGGCGAGGACTGGTGTGATGGGTCTACGGAGTTTAGAGCGGGTGAGTAAACCTTATTATTAATTAATTAATTTTGTCAATAGTGGAACTGTTGGCTCCATAATCACAGGACTCACTGTGTAAAAAAAANTCCAGCATTAATTTTTTTCCCTCTTTGTTAATGTTAGTTTTTACGACTAATAATAATGATAATAATCCCTCAAGAAAAAAACAATAATAAATTGGTCATTTCAATCCATGACTGTTTGTTGGATGCTGCCGTGCGCAATTGGCTGCCGCGTTTCGCCTACAAATATACGGTCAATTCACTTTACAGCATATTCTGTGAAGCGCTTTGAGATGTCCAGAAGACGTGAAAAGCACCATATCAAATGCAAGGATAATAATAATAAAATTTTGTTGCCAGAGCACTGGATTTTACCTTCAAGTGAAGCAAAGAGAATTGAAAGGGAAGACATACCAGGTCGTTTCCACTGCCGATTGCCAACGAGAGTGGTGAGTGCCCGCTCCACAGGGTATTGGGATTTGCATTATGCGTCAATAGCTGCTGAACAATCTCATGAGCATTCTGGGATGAGCAGCAAAGAAGGAAACTCACTTACAGATCAATAACCATGTTTACACAAAAAGAACTCATCAGCTCAGAGATATCATTGAAACAGCTTATTAGATATGTGGCTTGCTGGGATCGTCAGCGCACATATATTTATGGATGATTCACCGAGTGAGAGAGTCACAGCTAGAGAAAAGGAAAGGACCAAGCACTGAAATCTGGAATATGCCACAAGTCACTACGCAGGAGTAAAAAGAGAAACTCTAAAGTCAAGGGAAGAGCTTTACAAGTGAGCTCAATGATATTCAAGCAACTCACATGTGCAGCAGCAGAAACCTTACACAGTGCAGGCAGAAAGTATAATAAAAAAAAAGGACAAATCAGTAAAATCAAGGAATATCGCAGTCGAATATAATGCAAAACTGTGACTGGGGTTATATTCAACAGCGCAATGAATTTTTTAAAAATTTCTTTCTACCTTGTAATCATCATCACGTTGGGCAGCAATGTGCAGTGGAGATCGACCAACATTTGGGGGAATTATTGCAGGCTGATCGAAGTAATGTGGAGGGACCCCAGAATGATTGAGGCTTTTTACTTCGAACCCGATCAGCTGCTGGACACCAGAAACCTGCAAGAAAAAGAAAGGTTGAGGGAGAAAGGAGAAGAACTGGGGAAGGAAGGCAGAGTGGGTTAGAGGAAAAAAGTGAGTGGGCAAACAGAAAAGTGAGAAGAGAGTGAGGAGAGAATAAAACATTGCCACTGAGAAAGTGAGTGAAATGGAAATGGAAAACAGTAAATGACTTGGCATTTTCCACATTCTTTGAAAGAAGTTCAACCTTTATTACATATAAAGAGGATGATGCTTTTTATCTTGTGGAGGATATTAATTGTGCTCTTGTCACTTAAGAATTCAAGATTCTCATCCTCACCTACAAGGCCATTCACGGCCTCGCTCCCTCCTACCTCTCCGACCTACTATTCCCCTACTTACCTGCCCGTACCCTCCGTTCCTCTGGCTCCGGTCTGCTCCACATCCCCCGCCCCAACCGCCCTACCATCGGTGGCCGGGCCTTCAGCCTCTCAGCCCCGAGGCTCTGGAACTCCATCCCCCAGTGCCTTCGCCTTGCCTCCTCCCTTTCCTCCTTCAAGGCCGGTCTCAAGACCTTTCTCTTCGACCGTGCCTTCAGCTCCCATCTCGACTCTCTACCCCCTCTTCGCTCCCTCCCTTCCCTCCCCTCACCCTGACCATTTCCCCCTTGCTCGGGTCCCGACCCAACTGTCCAGCACCTTGGGACGTCCTCCCGACGTGAAAGGCGCTCTATAAATGAAATCTTGTTATTGTTGTTGTTAAGCGTTTCACCCATAAATACATTTAATCCATTTTACATTGTATCCTGTCACAACCACTTTGAGACGCCTTAACAATGTAAACAGGCGCCACATTAAATGCAAATATTATGATTATTATTATTATGATCGAAATTCTTCCTCTTCTCAATCCTAAACTGTTTTGCTCTAGTTTTAAGTTTAGAGTTTAACCATCTGCTTCTGCTTTTGTTGCAGGTTACTCAATATCCCTTGCTCTGGACAGAAATTTAGGGCAGGTGATCAAAGACTTGCGGACCTTTCTACTCAATTATCGAACCAGAAACTGAAACCCTGGAAAGTGTACCATGTCAGGTTGGTATATGTCATACATATCTTCTGCTCCAGCATCTGGGTCTGCTGCTGAATTAAGCAGTAGTTCTGTAATCTTCACTCCTTTAACGCCAGGGATGGACACAGCAATGTGTAGAGGAGGTAGTCCAGCCAGCTGTGGAGAAATAGTTCTAATTTCCACATGTGTTCCTTGTTTAAATAGATCTTCTTTATAACTTGGGTTTGCTTACAGTATGAATGGGGTATCGGACCCCACCTATAAATATACGTAGAAGGCTGGTGAACTTGCTTTAAAAAGCCGGTTGCCAGGCCCTGTACTAAACAAAAAATTAGATGACTTCAAGGATATTAGATCTCAACTCTGCATGAAGTGACGTCAGTAGCGATCTGATAACCCAGAAGTTGATTGTTTTTTTAGGACAAGGATTTGGCCACAATATTACAGAAGCACTGACTGGTAATAGGCCATGTTGTAGCACTCTTGGGATTGTTGGGACTTCAAATTGCCATGCTTTAAAAGGGGTCAATTATTTCTATAAGATGAGAAACAAATGAGGTTGACTTGATGTCATTCTGTTCACATATACCATTTAATGTTTCTGTGAAATCTACACAACCATGAACTTAACTCACTGCCACTTGCATAATTTTACCAAATGGGAGCCTTTGGCAAGTTAGTTTTTCATGTGAATGCTCCAAAAATTGGGGCCACGGAATGTTTTTTTTCCCAGTGTATAGTTCATTTTGTCATTCATATAATGGAGTCGTAATAACGGGCATTATTAGAAGGATACAGGTATGGGGATTGCATTGATGGGGCACGTGTTTAATTCCAACCCTGCTCAGGACCTAAAGCAATCTTCTTAAATCATTTTCCTTACCAACCCATATCTCTCCAATTCGGCTGAATGAGGAATTGATTGACAGAGAAGGTTACGGGGGAATCTAATGGAGATCTTAAAAATTCTTAAAGTATTTGAGAGGATAGATAGTAAAAGATTAGTTCTGCTATTTGGTAAATTGCTAGTGAGGGCACAGAGCTCGGGGTTAAGGAGTGGTTGGAAAAAGCTTTATCATGCAGGTTTTTAGGATGTGGAATGTATATAGAAGCATAGCCAGTGGATGGCTAGGACTAGAAACAAATGAGGTTGATTTGAACTCATTCTGTTCACATACCATTTAATGTTTCTGTGAAATCTACACTACCATGAACTTAACTCACTGCCACTTGCTCTCTTCCTCTTCCATCTGTCTGTCTGTAGTTGCCTCTTTAAGGGAAGCTAGAAGGGGAAAGCTCTCAGGAAGACCACAGCCAGACCTCTGAGCTGCCGTGGCCCCCACAAGCCCACTCTTGCCCCTCTCCTAACTCATTGGCAGTGCCTATCCTCTTACAGTCCAGCAGGCGGCTTGCAGAGGCATCCTCATCTGTAAATAGCTGATGGACCAGTCAATCAAGCCAACAGCTCACCTGTCTTAAAGGGAACCGACTCTTTAGCTAAGTTTTACTCAGCCTTCCCCCAACCCCACCAAGAATATTTTCACCCGCCGCATCTAAATGGAATACAAGTGAGGCTGAGATCATAGTGATATTGAGATAGCGGGGCTTTGCTAGCTGTCAGTTCAACTTATCATGTGATAATTGCAGACATGATGCTTGCCCTTCCATCATGTGACATCAAAATTCCAACCCCCTCCATCATTTTGCTACTACAAATACCGGTTAAAGGTGCCAAGCTAAATACCTACACTGGATTTCTTAGCTTGAAAAGGGGTTAGTTGCCCTTGCCTAGCCTGCTTGCAGTAATGAACTGGTTCATTGCGTTTTACTCAATGATAGATTGCTCCCAAAATCAAACCTGTATATAAAGTACAGAGGTTGATAGCAACTAATTTCATAAAGGTCAGCTGAAAGCAACATTATCACAAGTAAAGTCTCAAATACAGTCAATGTGTCTCTGAGGGTAAAGTGAGAATAAAATACAGACAGCTGTCTGGATGGTATCCCAGACTACATTATCATGCGTTTTCTTGTATTCCTTGAGTTAGTTTTTACCTTGTAATCTGAGGTCTGGTACCCTTCAACATATAATATAGACACCACATTTTATAATATGTACTACTACTCTTCGCCCTCCCATTCCTTTGACAACCTTCACAAGAAAACAGAGACTCGGAATCTGTAATAACTGGGAGACCGAGTTTGAGTTCAACTTTGCCTTACTTTGGATGTTTGATCAATCCCGCCTCCAACTAATAAGCCTTGACTCTGTTTAAAAAGAACAGATAATTAAAAATCGGAAGTGAGACCTATTATTAGTACAACAACAACAGCTTGCACTTGTATAGCACCTGCCCTCTACGCAGAATAGCTTCTCAGAGCGCACAGTACCATCAGCCTAGGTGCTAAAGACTAGAGGTAAGATGGAAGCAGCCTTATTTAGCAGAATCACAACCTCAGGACTTAGACGATGTTATCCATCATTTGGATTGTGCAGGCACTGGACCTTCTGATTGTGTTGCAGCTCCATAATATGTAAATACAAATATCATTGCTGTGCAGTAAGTACACAAATAGGTTTGCAAAATGAGTCATACTATACTATACGGTTTAACGGTAGTGTCACATTATTGCCCATGTGGTAGCCACACTGCATTGTGAATCATGCAGCAGCTACAGTGCACCACGACTCACTCACATAGGCAGTATCACTGCAGCATTAGCTACACAGTAAAGCTACATTGCAGTATGAGTCACACGACACAGCTGTAGCTGGTTGTTAAGAATTATACTTGACAACATCACTTCAGTGTTTTATTCAACAGTATTTTATCCTCTCTTGTAAATGCAATGTATGAGTTTTAAGACAGTTACGACAATACCTCATAGAGGAATAATGTGAGGCAATGATGGTAATTTATCTCCAGTCACACAGTGCTCTTTTTACCACAAAACATCCCGATTACCTTACCTTTTTGGGGAATCGGATATTTGTATTTACTCCTGTCTCCAGTAAGAGCTTCACCCCACTAACATCGGCTGCTAGCACAGGAAAGAAAATTGTTTGCATTGGGTCTGTAAAGATATTAGGGTCTGCACCTCTGTGGAGAAGCAACTTGATTGTCTTCTTTCTTTTCCGGTGTCTGAAAATGTTACAAAAATTGAAAAAATGGCATTTTGGGAATTACTTTAAATATATTACATGACTGAACATTCAAAAAATTAAGTTAAGTAAGAGGTTTGCTTATGAGAGTGGAAGAACATTGTCTTTTTAGTATTTTAAATGTTGATGGTCCTTGGTTTTACACTGAAGGTCAAAGACTGCAGGCAAAATTCAGGAACCTGTTTTTCCGGGTTAGTTTCAGAGAGAGCAACTATTAATAAACATGGAATGAAGCAGTGCATCTTCTACACCTACTCGCTTTTCATTTGGGCCATTTTCCACACAATTTCTGCCATATCATGCTTGGATGATCCTTGTTCTTCAATCAATCGGTTGAACATTGCATTACGGCTTAAGATTTCAGCAGCATACTGCAATTTCTTGTTGGAAACATCAATAGAAAAGTCATGGAGGGCCTCAAAAGATTCGAAAGGCTGAGATGTTGCAGAGCCAATGTTTATCTCATACTGATCCTCCTTAGCTTCGTGCTCAATGATATCCTCGCTTTCTTCAAGGCTTTGTTCAAATAATTCAATATGCTTTTGGTTCAAATGCTGATCTGCATGTAGACTTCTCACACGATTTAAGGTGCCAAGCTTAATTTGTTGATCGTATACATGGAGAATTTCTGTATTCAAATCAGTCGTGAGTGGTTTATCCATTTCTGTTGAAGAATTCTGGTGAAAGAGCAGTTGAAAATTAAGTGAACAAAGATCAGAAGACAACAATAATGTGCTTAAACTACATTTGATCTAAGTCATTCTTTGCATAACTGAAACTGTTATTCTTAGTATTCTGGCTACTTTTGCCCATTAGATGAACTCATCCTTTTGTGGGATTCATAGTTTGTCTATCCAGAAACAAGACAATAGCATTGACAATAAAGCAAATGAAATGTTCCTACTAAAACGAGAACTATTCAACTCAGGTATTCAAATCAACTATTGGATTGCATCATCTCAACTGGACACCTGACCACAGTGGCATGATTAAATCCAAGGGCTCACTGTGTGGAATCACACTCATTGTATGATGCAGTAAGGGAGCTTTCTGGGCAGTAGATATTAATCTTGTTACTGGTTGGAATTGTGGCATTCAGAAAACACTTAGTGAGTAACATTGGGGTGGATAATCTACTGTCTTTACAGCTGGTACATTTAAGGTTTATATAGTTCATTTCCCTGGAGGTAAAGAAAAGGAGATCTTGGGTAAATTGGGCACTTATATGTTTGGATTCAATTAGCCTCAGTGTCTAGCAGCCATTGATTGTTCTATGCTGGACACCCTTGAGACTGAGACTTTTGCCTGAGCCTTAGCTTGTCTAATTCATTGCTATTAGCTCATTCCTCTAACATCAGGGATTATCCTCATTGCCCTCTTCTGCACTGCCTCTCAGGCTTGAGCAGCCCCCTTCTATCACGGTGGCCAGAACTGTATGCAGTTTTCAAAGTGCGGCCTGACCAGACCACTGTACAGCCTGAGAATGATGCCTGGGGATCTAAACTCACCTGATTTAGCAATATAGCCCAGCATCCTGTTTGCCTCGTTCGTGGCTGCCTCACACTGTTTTAACATGGTGAGCGACTTGTCAACTAACACACCTAAATCTCTTTCAGCGTCACTCCTTGGCAGGTTTAACCCTATCCAAAGAATTCATTCAACAGGGGCCACCTCTGACTGGAAGAGGGGTCTGATACACACCAATAATACTAACTTTTTGGCAACACTGTTTTTCATCTTTGCCAAACAGACTCTAGATACAGATATACAAACATATTATAGTTTACAATAGTTTACAACCTACTGAATTTACCAATTGAGCAGGAATTTCAAATTGGAAAGAATCGATGGGGTAGTACAAAGTGTTGCAGGAAATGAGGGCAGTGGTACTTTCATCATCCAGCTTGTTCACATTAGCTCCGTTATCGAGGAGAAAGTTAATGATGTTGTTGTGACAAATGATCTGTAAGAAATTGTTCATAAGCTGTAACAGGTGAATGAGCTGCAATTGTCAAGGATTAATGCTCAACGATTCTCATCTACATCTAATACATTTGACATATTTCTCTCTCTTCTGCACTTGAAGACAATTACAGTGTGTTCTTACTTGAGATGGGATACTAAGGCATTAACAACAATTTTATACCCCATCCTGGTTGAGATCAGCTAAAGCAAAACAGATAAGAAATTGAAGGTGAGACCTTCTGAGCCTTTTCGTACAGTTCTGAGCAACTGAGTGAGCCCCAGCTTAATTTGCTTAACAGATTCAATTGACAAGCCAAACAAGTGATAACTGAATACTTACAGAAGCAGCAATGAGTGGCGTATTCCCATTGAGATCAGCAACATCTGCACTTGCTAAGTTGGCTTTCAGGATTTCCTTTACTTTCTTAAAGTTCCCATTTCCAGCTGCAGAAATCAGCTTTTCAGCATTGCACTCAAGAATGCCTTTGGGTCCAAAGCCCTCCCGAATTCCTTCAATCACGGCAGTTGCATTCCACTGGAGCTTTTTCTGACTATGTCTGTTTATGTAACATTTTAGAGCATCAGAATTTGGCAATTTTAAAAATTTAGACTTTTCTTGTAGTTTTCAGTTTTCTGTAGTTCTCAAAATAATTTACAAAAAAGGCTTCAAAATTAAAACTTTATCTAAAAATTTGCCAAACTATGGATACTTTTTGAGGATATTTTATTTAAATGTTTTGCCCACCAAATACACAATCAATCCACTTTACAGTATATTTGGTGAACCTCTTTGAGACGTCTGAATGACGTGATAAGGCACTATATCAAATGCAAGGATTATTATTATTAAAATCTATGTAATAGATATAGGAACATCAAGGGAAATTGAGCAAGAGCCTCAACCTGGAAAGTCAGGAACACTGGCTTATTACCCTTCTTTATTGAATTTCCAATTGTAGATACAGTATATAGTTCCATGTGCCTAGCTGAGACCAGACATTGGGTGAATAATTGAAAGATGAGTCACTGGCAGGCTATACTTGGCAAACTCCCAGAGATGATGGAAATGTTGCATCAACAGAAGTCTAACATTGATAAAAACCCTACATAAATCTGTTCAGACCAATTTGGTCCTCAGGAGAGAGAAAACTAATTTAAAGATTTATGGCTCAGTGAGATGATCATCTGAGCCACACAGAGGTTGATTCCAGAGCCTATGCTGAATTATCTGATCTCAACTGAGGCAACAGAGATACTACAGTTACTTATCCAAGTCCTTATTGCTTGGATTCAGCTAACTCTTGATCACTATGTAGCGATCCAGCACCTGTGGAATCCTACCAATGGAAGAAAAAAATAGAATGAAACAGTATCAGGAGATCAGGGAGGGGGAAAATAAGGTAGAGAGAATTAGCAAGAGTAAAAGATTAGGTTTGTACAACATTGTAATCTACAACTGCATACCTATGTCTGTGGATATGCTTCTGCATTTTAATGAGCAAAGGGGTATTGTTCAGTAAGTCAATTTCTTGGTTACCTTCTGCAATCCTTATTCTATAATCTTTCTTGAAAAAATACTTGTCGCAATCATCCTTGAATGAGTAAGTGAGAGGGAGGTGATCGCAATCATTGGAGTATTGCTCAATGTTTTGAGGCAAAGTGTATTTATCATCAAAGAGCAGCTTTTTGAAAGGATAGAAAAACGGGTCTGTGTTAGGGTCCCTTCTCCAAACATACTTCTCTTCTTCTGAAGGGTTTATCACAAGGGTGTTTTTCTTGATAATGGGATGATAATATGGGTGATTCTTCATTGTAAACTTTCTGGGGAGAGCAGTACAAAGCTTGATCAAGTGGTCGCGGTACCACAGACCCACATCTTGGTGTCCATTGGGGTACGTCAAGACCCCCGGTCCAAAGCGTTCATCAGATTTATACAACCCCTAAACAGCAAAGAAAATACATTTTCTAGGTTACTGAACAAAAAACATGCTGTGACATGAATAGAATCCTTATTCATACATCTGATGCATAGGGAATATCTAAAGAATTCCCAGTGGAATCAAGATCTTGGGTTGAATGAGGCTTCCCATTCTAAGTCATTGGGGGAGAATGAGAGTGGAAAGAAAGAACTTGTATTTTTAAAGGACCTTGTCTCAAAATATTCTGAGTTCTTCACAAGTAATTACTTGCCAGTGTAGTAACTGTTTGCTTGGTTGAAGAACAGGGGGAGAATTCATTGTATAGACACTCTTGATGTGAAATGTGGGGTAATTCAGGTGAGCTTTGTTGCCAATGGAGTTACATCTGTTAGAAAGATTCTGTTAGCTGTAAATTTAAATGGACAAAGTTACATTTTGGAATTTGTTGTGTGTTATTAGATCATGTATGTTTCAGAATCGCTGAATACCTGGAACACAGAGCCATCGTTCATTTCTATGGTACCATAGCCTTCTTTACGATCAAGGTAAAATTTTCCAATAAATTTGACTCCATCTGTCCAAGAGTAAATTCCATCACCGTGACGATGATCTTTATAGAAATCTCCTTCATAAGACTGCAATGGTAACATTTAGGGCTTCATTATTTTCCGAATATATAGAATATATTCTGTCTGAATTGTAGGTCATAGCAGGATGTAAGTAAGTTCTAAAGAGCGAACTGTTCTTGGCTCGCTAAGAATTTCTCCATACCCTTCAAACGACAATCAAAACCTTATAAAGGCTGTGCCACTTATTTTAGTGATGACCAGTTGTGCTTATTACGTGGAATTACCGAAACGGGACATTGTGCCCAACAAGTCCCATTATTTTTATTAATAGTCGATGCCAATATTTATACTCTCATGAGCCTCTTCCATCACCCCCCCACCCCCCCCACCCGCCACCCCAACCCCAATACTTTTCTATTCCCTTGTTTCATGTATATCTACACAACATTGAAATGAATATATATAACATAAACATATATGCTGTGTAAATTGCAAGTTGTGGTTATTGAAATGAGATTTGTGGATGAGGCCAGTTTTAGAGGAACTTACCTCCCCAACCTCCCCAACCCCCCCAACCCCCCCAACCCCCCCAACCCCTCCAACCTCCCAAACCTCCCCAACCCCCCCAACCTCCCCAACCTCCCAACCTCCCCAACCACCCCCCCCAACTCCCCCAACCACCCCAACCCCCCCAACCCCCAACCTCCCCAACCTCCCCAACCACCCCCCCCAACTCCCCCAACCACCCCAACCCCCCACACAGGTTTTGATTGATCTTTGATCCACTTACCTCCCCATTGCCCCATCTAAATACCCCAAACCCATGCTTCTGCCCGTCTTTGAGGTCTCCTTCATACGTGCAGCCATCTGACCAGGCCTGCTCGGGCTGCCTTGCCTTTGGCACCGGGCTGAGGTGGGGGGTGTCTGTGTGAGTGGGGCTGACAGGCTTGGGGGGGGCCGCCTGGTGGAGGATGCCATCTGCAATGCCCCGATCCCGGGTTTCAGGGTTCAGCTCTCCTCCTGGGGCTGTGTCCTCGAGTCGCTGCTCAACACTCGGCAATGTCATAGCGACCGGAGTTCTTCCCGATTCCTACATCAATCGGAGAGAGAGAAAACGCTTCGAAAAGAAGTGATTTCACATGGGGTTTTTTTTTGGGGGGGGGTTTGCACAAGAGGAAAAGTGCACCTTGGTTTGGCTGTCTGTGTGTCTGTCTATGTGTTGTTTGTGTGTCTATGTGTCTGTCTGTGTGTCTGTGTCTGTGTGTCTATGTGTCTGTCTGTGTGTCTGTCTGTGTGTCTGTCTGTCTGTGTGTCTATGTGTCTGTCTGTCTGTCTGTGTGTCTGTCTGTCTGTGTGTCTGTGTGTCTGTCTGTCTGTCTGTCTGTCTGTCTGTGTGTCTATGTGTCTGTCTGTATGTCTGTATGTCTGTGTGTCTGTGTGTCTGTCTGTCTGTGTGTCTATGTGTCTGTCTGTGTGTCTGTCTGTCTGTCTGTGTATGTGTCTGTCTGTGTGTCTGTCTGTCTGTGTGTCTGTCTGTCTGTGTGTCTGTGTTTGTGTCTGTCTGTCTGTCTGTCTGTGTGTCTGTGTGTCTATGAGTCTGTCTGTGTGTCTGTCTGTCTGTGTGTCTATGTGTCTGTCTGTCTGTGTGTCTGTGTCTGGGGGGAAAGTGGGGAAAAGGGGAATCCTATATCTCGGGGTATCGATTCAAGTTCAAAAATCAATGTGATCAGTAAATGTGTGTCGAGGGTTCGATCAGCGGTGCAGACGCTCAGTGTCCGGGATTCGGCTTCTGGGCTCTGATCTGACGATCGTTTCCTGGTTTGGGTTCCTCTCTCCGCGGCTCCCGGTTACCCACACAAACAAATGCCGTGTTGTCAGGGCAACTGACGCTATAATCCATTGCACAACCCCCCCCCAGCAATGCCCAGAATCAACCCCCCCCACACCCCACTCACCCCCCAACCCCACCCCCCCAACCCCACCCCCCCCCCCCCACACCCCCCCCCCCACCACCCCCCCCCCCCACCCCCCCCCCCCCCCCCCCCCCCCCCCACCCCCCCCCCCCCCCCCCCCCCCCCCCCCCCCCCCACCCCCCCCCCCCCCCCCCCACACCCCACTCACCCCCCCAACCCCCACCCCCCCCCCCCCCCCCCCCCACACCCCACACACCTCCACCCCCCCCCCCCCCCACCCCACTCCCCCACCCCCCCCCACACCCCACTCACCCCCCCACCCCCCCCCCCCCCCCCCCCCCACCCCACACCCCCCCCACACCCCACTCACCCCCCCAACCCCACACCCCACCCCCCCACCCCCCCCACACCCCACTCACCCCCCCCCCACACCCCACCCCCCCCACCCCCCCCACACCCCACTCACCCCCCAACCCCCACCCCCCCCCACACCCCACTCACCCCACCCCCACCCCCCCAACCCCCACCCCCCCCCCACCCCACTCAACCCCCACCACACCCCACTCACCCCAACCCCCACCCCCCCAACCCCACCCCCCCCCCACACCCCACTCACCCCACTCCCCCCCCCCCCACCCCACTCACCCCCCACCCCACACCCCCCACTCCCCACCCCCCCCCCACACTCCACTCACCCCCCCCCCACACCCCCCCCCCCCCCCCCCAGTCTGCAGTGATCTCAGTCATTTTCGACTCCAATTGGCGAACATCTGATGTTCTCACCTTTCACTTCATCCGAAACGATTACACGGCGATGGGCACAATCATGTCCTGAGTTCTGAGGTTCTTCACCCTTTGGAACTCCATCCCACGGTCCCTGTGCCTCGATCCCTCCTTTCCTTCAAGGCCCGTCTCAAGACCTTCCTCTTCAACCGCGCCTTGGATCACCCTCCCACCCCTACCCTCCCTGCCGTCCTGGTCCCAACCCACAGATGGGGTGCACATCCTCGACGGTCCAAAATCACAGAGCTGCTTCTTCAGGATCAAACGGGCGGCGTCTGAGGCAAGGGATCGCATTCATCTTTCCTGGTCTTGGCTAAGCATAGCAAGATGAGCAGGTTATCTTGTCCTTGATTGACAGAAGAATGTGACGGAGGTGTGACTCTTATAAAACCTATACCTCCTTTCCAAGTCAAGAGAGAGAGAGAGAGAGAACACGCAATGCTGGATTCTAGCTTTATTGTATATCAGAGAAAACGTAAACCCCAAAGACAAATGGAGCATCAAGGCCTCTGAGGGTCATAGGTAAACTAGTTTGCGTAGACCATACCTTGAATAAAACAGTTGCAGTAAAGTTCCCCATAGATACAATTAACTCATGGGTTTACAATAACAATGGGTTTTTGCAGCTCCCATTAATTATGTAACCACATTGGTCTTTTTAACGCAATCTCTTGTTCAACAGTAATGTACTTAATAATGTTGCACATTCTGACCCTACAGGGCATTTAGCTCTTAAATAATAAGATTAAACATTCTGTATTGCTAAGATACACACTGTTAGCCTGGCTGTCATGAGTCCTTTCTGGAAAACCTCCCTAATTGGTGATTTCTAAAAATATCTCCCAGAGTCCTGCTTTAATTATAGCAATGGAATGGGGACAGGTTGTATTTCAGAAGATTGGCACTCCTTAGGGTAGGAGTCCTGGGTCCTTCCGCCCTCCAGGCTCCCACTTTCCAATCTTTGTGCGTCAGGCTATTGGTTCAGACGGATGATAGTTCATTGCTATAGATTCAACCTTACATATAATGTATTCTAAAGAATTGGATCAACTCAGTTTAAGAAAGTTTGGAATGAAAAAGGCTATTTGACCCATCAAGTCCACAAAATAGCTTATCATCCGTACCCATCCCACCCACCCACCAGCCAAAAACACTGACTAGATGCTTCCTGAACACCAAAGGCAGTCAGACAAACACTCCCGAAGACTCATCCATTTCCACTACTAAACTCTAACTTAATCTCTCCACAGACAGTATTCCCAATGACCCCTTCCTCTGGGCCCAACCATACAGAAACCATTATATTCTGTGGAGTATTCGCTAATTTCTGACAGAATGTATTCCAAAACTGGGGTCTCTAAAATTGATCTCAAACAGACAGTTATCTTGCTCTTTTGTGAAGATATTTGCCTTCAAAGGAGGACTAAGAAGGAGTTTGCCTACAAAATAGTCACATGACTTTAATTGACAGAAATCGATATCTGATCTCCTGTCCTGCTTAAGATCTTTTATTTTTAAACATAAATCCAGCAGTGCTGTTGTTGTAGCTTTAGCCAAGGCTTCGATGCACTTTTGACTGTAGGGTGGCCAAATCTGCCTGCAGCTTTCAAATGTTTTACTGAAAAGTGATCTAAACAAAGTTAGTATAACTTCTTTCGATCTTTATTTTGGTTCGGCAGATGTCTGATATGTGGTGAAACCCATCATAATGTTCAAAAGTATACAAATCAGATTTCCTCATATGTAGTATACCTACACATCGAAATTTCTCTGTGTCTGACATGGAATGGAAACACTCCCTGGAGGGATGCACTCTGTTTACCTGGCCTTCAACTTACTTGGGGAAACACCCCCATTATTGTAAGTCAATAAGTCTCTGAGACAGTATTGTTATTTTTTTTAACTGGTGATAGGTATGTACTTAATGTGACTATAGTTTGTAAAGATGGCCATGGAGAGGGTATTTTTTATTTATCTTTAAACCTACAATAATTGTTAATGCTTCTGAATGAGCTGCAGTCTACATTAGCAGCTGCCACTAAGCCTGAAGATTGATAAAATAGAGTGGTGTTTGTCCTTCATGTACGCTTACATTTCACTTAGTGCAAACAATGAGATGCCAATGATTGATCCTGTGGTTGTAATCTAACCTTAATGCTTACCTGGGGCTCAGGCCTACTCAAACTTTGCGCTCACCCTTTATATTAGCAGCTAAATCCATTATTAGATTGCTGCCTTGCAATCACCACCAGATATTGATTATTTATGGGGTTGTTTTTTACTTTCCAGCGCAGAGAGTGAGAGTGCAATTTCCAGCAGGGTTGAAGCATGAAGTCTACTGCACAATTAATAAAATAACAGAAACACTACGGGCAACAAAGAAAAACATTCTGCTGCTTTTTACTCTGCATCAGCACCATGTGCTTCCAAGTAAGATATAGTGCAGATTAAACGTAGAGTCAACCCAACCACAGCACCCAATAGCATAAAGGTTTAAAGAGGCGGTGAAGGCTCAAACTCAGATAGGCTTCTCTGTTGTGCTGTTATGAATTTCTCAGAGCAAGCATTTCATTTTAGGGCTAAGTGATGGCAAACTGTGGATTGCCTCAGGCTATGTAGATTTCTACCCAATGTGGGCAAGATCAGGCTACAAAACAAATAGAGCAGCAGGTCTGTTGAAGGTCAGAAGTGCTGCAAAAAGTCTGGGTGCACAGGACCACTGTGATAGATTGACAGAGAAAAAAATGGCGATTTAAAAAATAATCTTTTCTCCGTACCCAGCGTAAGTTAATGCTGATTTTCTTTGAGCATCTTTTCTTCCCGACTTTAATTTTCCTGAGTTTTACCTCCTTTCTTGTTTCACTGTTCTGTGGTCAAGGGATGACAGATAGACCTATTCTATGGCCTCTTCAACAACAACAACAACTTGCATTTATAAAGCGCCCTTCACGCGGGTAGCGTCCCAGAGCACTTCACAGTGGCGGAGTCTTCACTCTTCATTCTATGGCCTCTTCACTCTTCAGAATGGCTCAGTTACAACCCTGTTTGCTTCTGCACAACAGAGACTGAGGGGAGATCAATGGGAGTGGAGGTATCAAATCTCCGGAGAGAGACAAAGCAGATTGAAAATGTACAATTCGCAGCGTTGGGGAAAACACATTAATGCTCATCTGTTTCAGTCTCTCTGACAGGTTTTGTTTTGCACATTTATTCAGCTGTACACGATGTCTCTTGGCACCTGTTATTATGAGATATCTAAAATTACTTTTCTGCATAGTAAGGGATGCATGGTTGCACTAATCAGTTCAGTCTCTTTGAAAGGATACAAAGTGATTACAAGTGAAATTACACAGTTGCAAAGGATATTAAATTTGGAGCTGTTATTAACAATGACAAATAGTACAGAAGGCTATGAGCAGATATTGACAGAATAGTCAAATGTGGAACATGTAGTATAGCATTCGAGGAAAATAGAATTCAATTCAGAAAAATGTGAAGTGGTACATTTTAGGAAAAAGAATAAAGAATGGAAATTGGTAAAACTCACAATGGAATGGAGGAAGAGAGGTATCTAAGAATAGAGATGTATAGGTTGTTATAAAAGGATCAAACATGATTCCGTGTTTTATATACAAAGCATTTGAATTAAAAAATAAGGAAGCTATGGTTTAACTTTGTAAGATACCAGTCAATCTATAGCTGCAACATTGTAAGCATTCTTGAGTACTGTTCTGTAGAACACGTGTTTGAACTATGTAGAGGATGGGAGAATAAGGAGAGGCTGGAGAGGTTGGGCTATTCCTTTGAAGCAGAGAAGCTTGAGGGATGATATGGTGGAAATAAATAAAATAATCCTTGTATTTGATAGAGTGCCTATAACATCAAGCCTCTTGAAACACTTCACAGGCAATTGCTGTAAAATATAATGATGGTACATTGTATTTGTGCACACAATCTATCACATTCAGCCATAATGTGAAAAACCAATGTAACGGAAGGATTGTTGGCCAGGACACTGGCATATTGTCGAAACGTCTCAAAGCGCTTCAGAAGGATTTTTACTGTCATTGCAGGCAATAACACTGACACTAATGCAATAATGGTTAAGTATCTGGAGTGAAGCAGGAATGGAGATCATAATAGTAGGCTTTGGTGAACAAATAATCCGATAAATTTGTGTTGTTGGACCTGGAAGTTGTGTGTTAATTGGCTTTGTGTGTGGAAGTAGCAGCCCGGAATTGAAGAGTGAATAGATGGGATCATTGAGGACGTTTTTCTGGAGGGTTTTTGTGTGTGTTAGGAATCAGTATTTGTATTTGAACCGGGTTTCTCCAAACGTTTGAAGGGGATCCTGCGCTCGAGAGCTTGCGTGTGGTCAACGGAAAAAGACATGAAATGAGCAGCTTCTCAACCCACGCTTTCTTGACTTCTTACAGTACGTGAAAACGTTGAATGAGGGCGCGTTCTAATCCTGAATGTCTAAGCAGAAAATCAAAGAGGTGGGGGTTGGGTGGAGGGGAAACAAGGACAGTATTTTAGGACAAAATGTTGCTGTGCAATTTGGACTGTTGAGCAATTGTGGCACTAGGACCTGGAGGAATCCACAGGAGGTATGGTATGACTGTGCTGTAAATACAGCAGCCAAGTTTCGAGCACACACAGACTCACACATCACTGGTGGCACAACACAGGCCATGAAACAGTTCGATTACTAGTGGATGAAACAGCAGATCGGTTCAGTTGTGTTCCTGCAGCAGGTCCTGGATGCCACTTGAACCGAGATGGACCATTCCTGGGTTTGACTCATGGTGTCTGCAGCAGTGGCTAAAGTCTTAGCACTAAAGCCTTTGATCTCCAACTTGCCTTGACTTTGCTTTTCTTGTGTGCCTTTTGCATTTTTTTTCCCAAATGCTTCAGTTGTCCAAGATCACAGACTCTCTGCTGATCAGTAACTCCAGATCAGCTTGCAACAGTGAGATGCTCTCCAAAGAAGGGGTGACTTTTTGCATCAATGTTTCCAAGCAGCAGCCCTTTCCTGGGCTGAGGATTGGGATCCTCAGGGTCCCTGTTTTTGATGACCCAGCTGAGAATCTCTACAAGTACTTTGACAGATGTGCACAAGTGATCAAAGACACTGAGCAAACAGGTGGCAAGTGCCTGGTGTACTGCAAAAACGGACGAAGCAGATCTGCTTCAATCTGCATAGCTTATCTCTTGAAACACAAGCACCTCTCTCTCCAAGAGGCATTTGAGGTGAGTGAACTGAAACCAGACTGCACTCTCCATATGGTGTTTGCCCGTCTTGTTTGGGTCAGCTCAGCGCTCTTAATGGATGGATTGTGGCGGGTCCATCTCCCTGACTGTTCAGCACCTTGGGACGTCCTCCCGACCTGAAAGGAGCTATACAGATGTAATTTGTTGTTGTTGTTGTTACAGTGCATTCTTCACTGCACGCGCTCATCTTTAGTTAAACGGGCAATATCGTTCCGGAAAAGAAAAGGTTTGGCAAATCTTCATTTTGTCTGTGCGATCACACGACTTCACAGCATAAATTGGGCCGCAAGAATATTTACTGCACGAGATGTCACCGAAACCGCTATGAAATAACTCCTAGGTCTTTTACCACACCCCACTTTCTAAAGTGAAGGGGGAAAAAATGTTTGTGCACTCATTTCCCTTTAAGGAGTGTGCAGACTCTGCAACAAAGTGCACAATGGCTCACAAAAGACTAACCGAGACAAGGCAGGACAGATAAAAGGTTCTTTTATTGAAGTGTCTAACCCAAAATGTTAACCCATTTTTCTTTTTTTAGTTGGCATTCGACCGACTCTCTGTCTATTTTCAGTACCAACTGCTTTTATTTCAAATCTTCAATGATTGCCCTTTTCAATCTCCAGTGTGTAGAAGTAGAAATTCTTTTACTTTGTGCACTTCACTGCTGTGAATGATAATGATCAGCTGCACTTTAACGTTTCAGTGTTGATCACTTTTGGAGAACTCGATGAATCAAATGATAATATGCTTCACTGAATGCCTTTGAAATCTGACCTTTGGAATTATGCATTGCCTTTACAAAGGGAAGCTCATCAGTCAGACCTATTTGAAAATCACATTGTTTCAAAGAATCGTAAAGCTCAACATTTTTATTTACTTTCTATCGCTTGTATTTTCGTGATTTTGAGCTGTGGCAGGGTTTACATTTTGGGGGATGATTTAATCCAGAGTAGAATAGATTTTTAGAACTTTATTTAGAGATGGTTTAGCATCGGTACAGATAGCAGGTTAAGAGTTGTATTTGACCCTGAAATTTATATTGCTATCCTGCTGCATTTGGCAGTTCTGCAAGTAACTGAGATGCAGCACTCCCTCCACAAGCACTGGCTGCTGTGACCAGAGATTATTTCCTTCCTTTGACCAGAGGCAGAAAAGGCCTTCTGCTGTCTCAGGTGGCTAGCAATCTTTATCGATGACAGAGCTCAGAATACACATAAGTTAGCAAGGTTGCTTTCTGACTTTGGGGAAGATTTACGGGTGAAAAGTAGTTGCAATTTCTGAGCATGAAAGAGCTCTGTCTGTAAACGTTAAATGTTGTACTTTTTTCAAAGCTGGAAATGAATCACCTAAAATTCACAGCTCACCAGTGCACAATCTACTCTGAACATTCTTTGGATGTGGAAGTGTATGTTACCTAGATAGTTTGGTAGCTTTATTGTTGACCAACCTGTTTTAAATCTGCTCCAAATATTTATTTTCACAGACTGTGAAGTCAGCCAGGCCAGTTGTGGAGCCCAATGAAGGTTTCTGGGCTCAGCTTCAAAGATATGAAGAAGAACTTCGAACCAGGCAGATAGAAGCTAAATCCTCACCTGATGGCCATTTGCTTCAGGCAGGATGTCATTCCAAACACTGACTTGAAATTTGCATTTAAAGGGCTTTCCAAATTGCTGTTCTGGTGGATTGCAGTACCTCACTCTAAGAAAAGGACTGATGGTTCAAGTATGAGTGCATCTGGTACATAAGGGTTTATGTCCCTGTGCCAGTATATATGTGCGATTAAGGAAAATTACTATGCTATGGGAATGGAAAGCTTGTGATGTGCCAGAATGATGTTGTGTGGCAGGTGGCACAATGAGTTATTTGGATACCAATTTTATTGCGTTGCACGTTTACAACAGTGGTAAAAAGTTGTCTTAGCAGCACCTCATGCTTATTTAGCTTTAACCACTATATAAAACTCAGGTAAAGGTTATAAACCAATCAAGTTCACAACACAATATAATGCAAGGCTGGCACCATGTTGGTCCAATTGAACGTCTTGATGATCCATTTGTGTATGAATGCGCTCACTGATTCCTATCCTCTTCACTCTTGGATATGTAACAGTCGCACATAGGAAATTTGCATTAGCCCTTGAAAATCCTCAATAAAATCAGGGCAGCTGTAGAGAGCAACATTCCTCCCATCTCACAATGGGGAATGATCCACTCACTAGGTCTGATCAATCACTTTCCCGACAGAGACACAGCCAGTAACCTGCCACAATCCTCTCATATATAATGTCACGCAGCTTGATCTAACCCTGTCTACACAAGTGGTAAATGCCAATATATGCAAACACAAAGGTAACTGGCTATATGTCAATGTTAATGCATATTTGTATTCCTTTTTACAAATTAAAAAAGAGCAAATAACTCTCTGACTGAAGTAAAGTGTTTCCGTTGCTGCTTTGGGTATAGGGACAGCTCAAAAAGAAGAGAATGAAAGTCACCTAGATCCTGCTCGTCGCTGTTTCAAGGTAATTGATTGCCAGTTCGGGCTGTGTTGTTTCCATTTATGCTCAGCTCAAGACAGGATAGCTTTGCACACTTTAACTTGCATTAATAGCAATTAATAGCAATGCCTCATTTACAAGCATCTTTGATAAACAGTTTATGTTGCTCTTTATTACTGTAGCAAATTAGAGATTACAGTAACTTTGTGTCTATGTAGGTTTAGATCCCAGTCATTGCTGATAGCACCCAGGAAGACCTAGAATTTTTGATGTTAATATATTTGCCTAAAACCTTTAGCTATTTGGTGGTCCGGTATGAATGAACCAGGTTCTGTTTTAAAATTCCAAGTGCCAATTTTGCCAGCCTATATAAAGGAATTCCCCTTTAAAGACATTTCCTTCAAAAATTAATGAACCTGAAGCAGAGCCTGGAATTTATGTCCAGCTGTTACTCAGTTGACATAACTTAGTTAGTTTCTCTGCACAGGGTAACTGAGCAATGACGCAAATCAGGCTGTCAAGTAAGGTCAATACTGAGTTCACTGCAGATTAAAGCCTTGAAATTTCCTTTTGCTAATATCACAAAATGTTTTGGAAGTCACTGCTGTAGATTATCACAATACATTGTTTATCATTAGTTCTTATTACTCCTGAAGAACGTTACTATGGTATAGTTATATTACAGTGTATTTTGGATCCTGTCCTCTCCCGCACCAGGCTCCGTGACCCGATCACCCCCATCGCGGCCAACTCCACTGGCTTCCCATTACACAAGATATAGTTCAAGATCCTGGTCTTCACCTTCAAAGCTCTTCACGGCCTTGCTCCCACCTATCTCTGTGACCTCCTAACCTCCTACAAATCTGCCTGCACCCTCTGCTCAGCAGGCTACGGCCTGCTTTACGCCCTGCCTCGCCTGCCCCACCATTGCTGGACGGACATTCAGCCACTCTTCCCCCACTCTCTGAAACT
Source organism: Callorhinchus milii (assembly GCF_018977255.1). Classification (NCBI taxonomy): domain Eukaryota; kingdom Metazoa; phylum Chordata; class Chondrichthyes; order Chimaeriformes; family Callorhinchidae; genus Callorhinchus; species Callorhinchus milii. The sequence goes on along the minus strand of NW_024704752.1, from coordinate 13,419,125 downwards.
CCATCCCGCAGTCGCTCCACCTTGCCTCTCCCTTGCATCCTTCGAGACCCTCCTCTTCGACCGTGCCTTCGATCATCCTCCTTCCCCCCCCGCACTCAACCCTCCCCGATCCCGACCCCCAGCTTGGGTCCGAAACACTGATTGTCCAGCGCCTTGGGATGTCCTCCCGATGTGAAAGGCGCTATACAAATGCAATTTTGGTGTTGTTGTTTTATCTTAATTTTGCTTCAGATTGAGAATAATAATAGTAAAATACAAATGGATAGCTCTCTCAGCGTCCCCCTCACATTTCACAGAACCAAGTGAAAGTGACAGATTGAAAATAAGGGAAATGACAATCTATACCATGATATATGAATGCGAGTAAATAAGGATATGTATGTTTAAATAGCAAATCGAAATGCTTTGCTCACTGGCAGTGTTTTGGAATTGGTGAGTTGCCTTCTTTGAATCTCACAATCCAATAATCTTAAACCAGAAGTTACACTTAATGTACCAAATCTGGTGTTCCAGCACCTTTATAATATTTGCATTACATTTTGTAATCAAGACAACATAGTCTGTGCTGTATAACGATTTGTCCAATTTCAACACACTACCTGGAATTGGACCTATTTGTTTGTCCCTTTAGATAACTACATTATTTTTCCATTTTTTTTACACCCTTTGCTTCAGGTGCCACTTTCCCTGATGAGTAGCCTAATTTGGAGACGCAATGCTACCAGCAGTTCCACATCTAGCTGTCTGAAAGAGCAAAGTAAATCCCTGATGTAATTAGAACAGAATTCTCGCTGGTGTTAACATAAAAACAAATGGCGAAAAAAAAATTCTGTGACAGAATAAGGTTGCTCGAAATGCTGAAGATTGTCTAAAAGGACAGTTGACCTCCTGAGGTGAGAGCGAAATAACAGATTTCTGTTGATTTACCGCCCTGTTAAATTGTCAGCAACATGCAATGGTTCCTGATAGATATATCCATTCATTTTAGTTATGCTCTATTCCATGTTTTGTGACAAGCCACAAAGCCAATTGATTGCAACAGTAAGGAGTTCAAAGAGGTTGTGAGATAAGAGAATAGAACTGAGATAGATGGTGTAATGCACATGTCGCAACATATCTGAGTTGGCTTGGAAAAGAACTATACGTTACAACCTTTACTCTTTTGATCCCCATTGTAACATCCAATTGGACCAAGTTATTATCTAAGAACCAGATGAAAATAAAAACATTAGAACATTATAAGTATTCTAATGCAAAGTACGAGAGTGTGCTCAGCGATCTTCATACAGTTTTTTAAATTTATTGCAGAACAAGCTATAGATTTACTGTTAAATGGATAGTTAATGGCAAGCATGATATGAATTGTTTCTTTTGCTTTTTGAGAGTACCGGAAAACCTACCCTGTAAAATATAAATTAATGCTTCAGGTTTGACATATTGCAGATTAGCTAATGAATTTCTGCCTGGTCATAAATGGAACAAAATAGGCTCTGAGTGCATCATGAGGGTAAGATTATGCTACTCCAGTGACAGTATTTCAAAGCTGAAAACTGACGCACTTTGGTAAACCTTCCATAAGAAATGGAAATATTTGGAGCCTAGTGGTCAAGACAAAGGTGCATTAGTTATGGAGCTCAATACTTTAAAGGGACATTATGTGAATTGTGAAAATGCATCTGCACAGAATCTTAATTTACTGCCCACCCTTTTTCACGAACATAGGAATTGTTATCTATCACTGTTATCCACGACTGTTTGTGGGACATTGCTGTGTGCTATTGGCCTGCTGTGTTTCGCCCACAAAAATACAAACAATTCACTTTACAGTATATTATGTGAAGCGCTTTGAGACGTCTCGAAGACATGATTAGGCGCTATATCAAATACAAGGATTATTATTATTACTAGGGTTAGGTATTAGTACTAGCTTCCTGGAGGAGGGAGGGAAGCAGGCAAGAACAGGTATTATAAGATAACTTAGTAACTTTAAGGAGTCCTGTAGCTCAGTGGTTAGAGCACTCGCTTTGCAAGTGAGAGACCTGAGTTCAATTCCAGGCAGAGGGCGAAACCTTGGGCAAGTTTCCTTACTCCACACACCTAATAATAATCCCTCCAAAAAAAACAAAAAACAATAATAAATTGGTCATTTTCAATCCATATGACTGTTTGTGGGACATTGCTGTGCGCAATTGGCTGCCGCGTTCGCCCACAAATATACAGTCAATTCACTTTACAGTGTGTTCTGTGAAGCGCTTTGGGACGTCCTCCCGACGTGAAAAGCGCTATATCAAATGCAAGGATTATTATTAGTAGTAGTAGTAGCATAAAAAGACAGGAACATATAGTTTTAAAAATTTTATTATGTATCTTACAAATTCAGCAAGAATGTTAGAGTTAATTGAAGCATTTACAGATCTACAATTTTTTTTTGCTAATGAAAGCAAATAAAACTACCCACATACAAAAAGACTACAAAATGAGGTCAGTACTGTGATCCATGCAAAACTCAGGAAAGAGCATATGTGTAGGGAAAAAAAAGTAAGTAAATCACATATAACAAATTTAATTGAAAGCATAGCTGGAGGAGATAAAGGCTACAGTTTCTCAGTTGCAGGTTAGCTTCTTTGAGAACTTTGCAGCGAATTACCACAAAATCGCTCTGGCTGTTTTGTATTCACAAGAACATAAGAAGTTGCAAGGCGAAAACAGACAAAGGTCCCACAGTTCGCCTTCCACTATCCTGGCAGTTGCATGCACATTTCAAGTCTGAAACTATATACTCTATCCAGAGATATTCTGGCATGAGATATTAAAAAGATATACGATTTAAACACGCAAAACTTTCTGGACTTGGGAGTCCAAAACTACTGAGTCTACTAGGCCATGATTATTTTAATAGCTTTAAAAAGGAAAAAGTCTGGCATTGTCATTGATAGAACATGCAAAATATTCAGTACTGCCAAATGGAAATCTAGTCTACGTATTTAAATGCTTCACAGAGTGCTATATGATTTTGACAAAATACAAATGTTTTTTCTATAAGAGTTTCTGAGATCTGAGTAACATAAAAGGTAAAAATTTTTGTTGACTTCTTGGTTTAGACGTAGGCCTTTGATTGAGATGTTTCCGACTTTGTGTAGATCCGTTGACCACTCTTGGGAGCAGAATATTTGTAGCCTCTGTGGAGAATAATATCAACATTGTTATTACTTGGATAAAAAGGCACAATTTAATTCAAATAACCTATCATTGAATTTTATCCTCTTATTTGGTTTTGGAGTGTACCATTTTTATATTGCTACTTTTTCTGTTTCCCCCCTATCCACTGCCCACCCCCACCAAAAGGAATACGGCAAGGAAAGATAACTTCTTAATAATTAATAATAATAACCCTTGCATAGTTATAGTTATAGTGTTTTCCATGTTGGGAGGAGGTCCCAAAGCACTTCACAGGGTATAGTGAAATGGAGTGATCATCTATTTGAGAGAACTTTCACGTGATATGGTTGGATTCAATCAGAGTTCCAGAAATGAATGGCTATTGCCACCAAGTACCCCTGAGCCTGGAATCTGGATATTTCAACTCTGTTACATAGGTGATTCTAATCTAATCGGGGTGTCTTTCCTCACTAAACAACATGCTGAAATCAGATTGGTCACACCAAGTAAGCATGAAAGAGATACATAATTGATAAAGGCCAAAATATAACTTACTTTGGATTCCTTTTGCAAGAGCAACACAAGAATGAGCCACCAAGGATGAGCAGACTTGCTCCTGCCCATCCAATGTAGAGAGCAGATCCTAACTCATACCTGAAGAAGCAATAAATTGATCAGCAAATCATTTTTGAATGCAATTACCAGTTAGCATCACGCGCAGAACTAAAAGGTAACCTTTGGACCCTTTATTAATTGAGGCATTGTGTATTTCATCTTGCCAAATTGCTGACGGAATATTCTTAGTTTAACTATCAGTAATCTAATCTCTAAAGACAAAATATGAAATTCTTTCCTCACTTTTGGTAATTGATAAAACTGCCAACCAATAAACAGTTGACGGATACAGCAAAGAGCACATTATGTAGTTGTAAAAGAGCAGGTATGTAGAGACAGTTTGCTTTATCACCCTCGGTTCTGGGTTGGAAGCCACACCTTTTCTAAAAGATAAAATGATCAAGGACATTTTTTGCAGGATCAATCATCATTTCTCCAGGGTGCCACCTGTTAGAAGTGTAATATATTCTATCCCAATGGTACTCACTCTAAATACAACAGTACTTTATCCACTTTATTTTCCCAAACGTTTTCTTCCTACTCTCGTAAAGGCGCTTTCTCATTTTGGGAGCCAGTTTCATGAGCAAGGTGGCAGCAAACCATACCTTGTCTTCATTAAAGTCCACGTTATTTGGGCACTTTCTAGCAGAAGACAAGGATAATGAACTATGATTGAGTGTTCCCTTCCCTAGCCCAGAACATTGAGGTCAGTTACAGCAACCCTATCAGTATAGATAGCCCCAAATCCAGGCATCAAAGACATCAAACCCAAAACCTTCCTGGTCTCTCTAGCTCAGCAGCACTCAGAGACCCCATCAATTTGAAAGATTTGTGAAAGGATTCAAAAACATCACTTTCTTCATGTATCTGATGTGCCTCTTGCTAATGTACAAGAACTCTGCTTGGATACCATTCGGATTTTTTATTTCCATTGGTCAAAGGCTACCCTCAGTCAAGATGAGTACTTGAGCAAAGGTCCAGTGAGTCACTGTGAGACGCACTCAAGTATGTGCAAGATATTGATATTTGTGAATCCTTTTACAGATCCCACGAATTGGCCTCCATCATTGCTTAAACAGTAAATACATGCAACATGACAAAATATTGTCTTGGTGGGATTACCAAGTTCATTATAATCAATGTTCTCAGTAAATGTACCATTTCTAGAGCATCTAGTATGCTATTTCAGTTCCTAACACTGTTAAGCATAACATCACAATACTTATCATTTAAACCAAAGTCTTCTTTAATAGACTAGGTTGAGGAAAGACAAAAATATTTTGAAGTTTATCATAAATCTCTATAAATTGATTTATTTCTAAAAGGAATGTATCCACTGAGATTCCTTTAACCTTGTTCATTGAATCCGCCAAACATACCTGGTCCCAGCGTAGATGGGGTTGTAGAAATCTTGAGTGACATTGAAGGCGTACCAGGAAATTGGTACTAAACAACAAACACCTGTCAAGCAAAATAATTAAAGCATATAAATTTTATGTAAACTCTGAGTTGAGTAGTGACTCATTGATTGTACCTGTCATTTTATAAAACCAATTGGAGATATCACCAAAACTAGTTGAGATAGTGAAATGTCTGCTCTGCTCAGCCGGTATCAATTCTTTGTCCAGTAGAGATCAGGAAAATCCCACATTTAATCTCTGGTCTGATCTCAGCCAGGCAGCAATCGGGTGCTACACTTGACCTCAAAACTCCTGTACTACGGGGGGGTGGGGAGAGAAACCAATTAGGATTCTTGCTCTCAAGGTACTTGTGTTATTAACATCTTGAGATTCTTTGCTAAAATTCTTGGAATGGCTTGGTCACTTCCACAATCTATTCTGATTCAGGATCAGTCACATCTGTTAATGAAGCAATTTGCAAGCGTACAGTAGATTTCTGCTCTTGGAGTTGATATTCTGATTAGTTAGGATTATAACCATTTAGGTTAGCGCTCTGAGATGCTACGTGGAGGGTGCTATATAAATGCAAGTTGTTGTTGTAGTAGGTTTTGACCAACTGGTCTTCCAGCTTCAAAATCACTATTATTATTAGTTTTTACTAACCTGCAAAAACGTAGACAAGCCCACCAGACAGGGCAATCTTTCCTTTTTTAGTCTCGTCCGTTGCCCCAATGTTGGTACATTTCAGCCCGAACAAAGCCATCAGAGTGCCCAAAACTCCCAAAATAATAGAAATGATCATCAGGGCACGACATGCTTGAACGTAGGCTGCAGAGAAAGGAAATAACTTAGCACTGGTAGAAAAGCAAGCAGTGACTGGTATAGTGAATGTACAAACATTGAATCGACATAGAAATTACCAGACATTAATACAGACACAGGTGAGTACCAGTGTAGAAACAAACCTGCATTGGCATGACTTATCTACCTTATCCATCTCACATCAGTTCTCAACATTTGTATAAGAATCGTTTTGTTATTCTTGAGAAAGTCCCCTTTCTCCATTCTTGTTTTTGCCTCTCTTCCTCTCTGGCTTATTTCCTCCCTCCCTTCTATATCTTACTTCTGTTGCCCCTCTCCACCCTTTCCTTTCCTCTCTTGAAGCCTTTCTCATTTCATTATTTTGGCTCTCTCTTTCCTCCTTCCATTTCAATCTAGAGGTCATGTTAAGGTGAATCATTGAAGAACGATAAAAGGAGCTTGCTCTTTATTTGACCCAAGACCTGCTTCACCAGTCTGAATTTTTCCACTTCCAATTCCAACTTCTTTGAGTGAAGTCGCCAATTAACAAGAAGTCTTTGTAAGAAAGACCATCTTTACCAGATTGTGGTAAAGAGCAGAAATGACGATATTTTTTTTCCCCAGAGACAACATTTAAAATTAATCAGGCAATAAAATGCTTGTTGCCTGGAAAATAGTGACCAGCAGTTAATTTCTGTTTGCGAACTTATTTACTTATTCTTCCAACTAAACCAATAACAGTCAGGTTATTATCTATTTATCTACTCTGATAGGCTAGCTTTGATGACCTAATTGTATTTGAATTGTCCAATATGAATGCATTTTTAGGACCTGCTCATATCTATTAATAACAATTTTTTAATAACAAAAGTGACTATATTCCCTCTTTAATCTTTTCACTGATAGATTTACTAACTATTACTTCGGAAACCACAATCTAATCAACCAGCACCAAAGTTTAGGGGATTATTCTGCTCAGTGCACTCTTCATAGTGAATTAGTTGTTGTGGGTTAAAAGCTATCTTGGGTCATTCAGTAAGTTTTACTTGTGCATGTACAAATAAATGTGATGCAATTTTAAATTATCAATATAATGTAAATGCAAAAGGAAATTGGTCTTACAAATTCCATCATTATTCATAAGTGCAGAAAGATTTGGTTACTTATGGGCATTTAGCCCACATCAACACATTTATGTATTGAGCACAATAATTGCTTAAATGATTTGACTGTATCTGAATTTGCCACTCAACTTCTATCTTTATAGTTGATACCTGGTTAGAAAATAGGTTTCATTCAAGGGGAAATTCCTGGCTGACTGAGTTTCTGGAACTGCCAGGGATAACCTCCTTGCCCAAATCCCCTTTAAATTAGCTACAAGGGTAAATTCACTTTGCAACAGCTGCTATTTCTGGAGCTCCAATGACCACACAGTGCCGTTAATATTACTTTGCAGCTTAGCACAATGTGCAATTTCAAAAACTTTGCTCACAATAAAATTTGGATCAAAAGACAGTTCAACATTGACAAATGCAGCAATCATACCCATTCGAATCTTTACATAATTGGAATCATTGAATTTGATTCTTATAGTAAATTCACAATCCGGAATATAGCTGAGCCAAACAGACTTGGGTCTGTCTAGTCTTGCGCTGTGGCGGCAGTTGGGGAATTATAATTGGCCTCAGTAACTTCAGGTTGGGAAGAGGAAATCTGCTAGATTTTTCTGTTCTCCTGATTGTTATCCAGAGAAGCTAACCTGAGATGTGGTTGCCCAGTCAGAACAGATTGGGTTCAGTTATGATAAATCTCCCTCCAACCACCCACAACCTCCAAAAGTCTGTATATGAGTGGAATTTCTTCCTCCAAAGTATCTGGGAGAATGTTTCAAAGCTTATTCTTTGGTGTGAGTTGCGCTATTCCTCTCTCCCACCCCCGCCTCCCCGGCTCATTTTCATTCATTTTTAAAGGAGGGGACTTTGGTAGCCAGCAGTTATTTCACTGCCACACCCTTGATTTCCCAATGTCACCCACAATTTACTAGCACCATAAAAAGGCCCAGAGCTGCTGGTGTGGGAGAAGAGGGAAGAAAACTGCTATAAGGGTTTTAAATGGAGTTGGCACCCATGCCCCCAAAAAGTGAACTAGGCTGAATCGTTACAGCCAAAGAACTGGAAAAGTACAGTTTAAATTGATCAGTTTGACTTTAAGTAAAGTCAATGATGCCAATGATTTATGTGGGGGTGATTCTTGCCAACTGCAAAAAAATTGTTTCAAATAAAATTCTTAATCGATGCCAAAATACCACCAGTAAGTACCAGTAAGTGTCACTGGTTTCTGACAAGTGGCTTAACTAGTTCCTCTGTAGGTTAAATGGTTTTACAAAGGGATTAGAATCCAACTTTACAGCACTGTTCAGATCTTTGCTTCCTCCATTTTGTGAGTGCAGTTTCCTAACTCTATACTCTAGAGAGAGTTGGGAGGCGCCTGTCAAACTCATTCAAATGGAGGATAAAGGACCTCCCATTGACATCCGACCATCTTAAAAATCATTAGTAACTGAAAAAGGATTTACTTAAATCATTTTTTAAAAAACTCTTGTGTGATCCTTCAATGGTTGTCTTACCAATTCTCAAAGGATTCTTTCACCAGACATTTACCAATAGCCAACACTCACTTGCGAACCCAGTCCTGGCCTCCAACTTATAACTATGAACATTAAAGGATATCAATGCTTATAATTTCTTGATTAACTATCTTGCAATTATACTGATTTCAAATTTTGAAACATAACTGAAAAGACTACAGAAAAGGATGACTTTTATAGAAGGGTAGAAAAATGCAATTAGTCATTCTGATAGTTCTTGGATTACGGCACAAACTAAACTCTTTCCTTGTGTCTTTTTTTTGATATTGCCTAAATTACCATTCTTTCTTTGATGTACAAAATGCAGCATTGATTCATTTAATAGAATATTACTATGATTACTGGTAAAAGGCAGAATCTTTTCTAAAGTAAGTATATTTTCAACAATAGTGGGAACAAATCTTGCATTAAAAACATGACCAATTTAAAGGAAGACCATCAATTTTATGTATCAAAAGCAAACGTTGAATAAATAAATACATACTAATGTTAAATTTTAACTCCTTTTAAAAAGTTTTGAACAATTGGAATCACTCTACTACTAAGAGTTACTGATATCTGAAAGCTAGAATGTGATATATGTATGGAACTGAGCCATGCAAACCAAACATCTGAGGTTGAACCTACCTTTAAGCTCGATGATTTTAGTTGAGGCAGTATTAGGGAGATTACATTTAATGTAAATTCTGCTATGTCCCACTCACACACCACACCAACACTCACTATCTAAGCTCACTCATAGCGAATGGACACTTGTGCGAGTTAAGGGAAGGGAGGTGGCACTTAGTCAGCCACATCCCGTCAACAAGTCAAAGTAACACTCAGCTCTTAAGTGAGCACCTTTTCACAAAAGCTCAGAATTTGCCTGTGAAACTTTACGAGAACAATAATTGAAAACCAATGACAATTAGTACATTTTTTTACCTAGGCTCCCAAATGGTTACATTTGTAAAGTTGCGGTTTAAACAAGCATGGTTCAAATGTAATTGTTAAAAAGACACCTACAAGATAGGCCAAGCAGAGACTCAAACTCTCGACAGTTGAAAACACCAGTATTGTCCTGGGCGCAAGACTTCCACAGATTTTCATACAGCCTGGAGCTCGTGATCACGCTTCCCTGAATGGTTGAAATCTTCCAGTAATTGCTTGCCAAAGAGAATCCAGACAGCATCCACCCTGCTATTGCCATCAGAAACCCGGTGATCTCCATAGGTCCTGACATCCTGAAGCCTTACGAATAGGATAGTCTCGTTCCAGAAAAAAATTCAGACCCGCAGAGAATCCTCTTGTTACAAGCACGAGCGCAGGGAAACGTCTCTCTTCAAGTCCAGACACTCTTTCCCTCTCCGCTCTTCTGTTCCTTCATAAAGACAACCCAACCTTCGCTCTCTTGCTCAGTCATAAAGTGATAAGGTTGCACGTAAACGGCAATAAATGGGTGTGACTTGGGCAGTTATGATGATTAGTAAAAGATGAACTTTCCCGAAACGGTATCGATTCAGTCATTAGGTTTTAAAATTCAACCAAAAAAGCAGGGCAACTGTCAACATGTTTCATATTTCGTTTGTATTTTACAAGGACAGTTGTGAATTACTTTTAGTAAAGACCTTTGTCATTAGGAAATATTTGAATTTTCACCCCGATAAGCCCTTGAACCACATCCTCGTTCATTTTATTCATTCGTTTAACACCGTGGTACAGCCTATATTATTACACAGTGTGCTTTCTGTCTGTGTATATTCTCACACAGTACAAAAACATAAATGGCTTATAAAGTATAATTTGGTTCAAAACCTCGCAAAAGCACAGTTGTTTTTTTTAGTTATTTTGTGCACTAGACCTGAGTCACAGAGTTAAGGTCAGTTAATGTTTTACATGGAATCGATTCTCAGTATCAATATTGCATGGAGCTCTCGGTAAAACTGAATAGGATGAAAGTGCTACAGTGCAGTATTGAAAATCACTTATTTTGGAATAAGGTTAATTTCCAAATGCATCACATGGTGACGTTCTTTCATTACTCTACCCCCGGGTTGGATATACTTCCCCGAACTCCAATCTATGTCCAAATTTCCCTTCTGCAAGGCCCATTTTCCTCTTTCCTCACAACCACCACCATCAGCATATATCGTAGTTTGATTTTGTTTGCTGTCTTTTTAAGCGTTCGGCTTTCTTGTGTGGTCTGGAGCACAGTGACAATAACAACAAATTACATTTGTATAGCGCGTTTCACATCGGGAGCACGTCCAAAAGCTATATACTCTCCAAAAGGAAAGAAAATTAATGTGAGAATGCTTGGGTTGTTCAATCTGGCTCACAGTAGTATAATATATCCTGGACTCTGACAGGTACCCAGTTTGTCAATCAATAGGATGGATATGTACTACAGATTTCACTTAAGTAGACTTTTTTTTATATTTCTTGCACCACATTTCTATTAACCAGGGATCGTTAAAGCAACTTGTTTCTTAAATATATTTGATAATGGTTCCCTGAAAATCCTTAGGTCATCCATTGAATCACTTGAGAATTTTGAAGGGATGCAAATGGAGAATGGAGTCAATATTGATTTACACCACTGTGTTCGTACTGGTCTTTAAAAACCTAAATTGTATAAATGGGGGCCAGGTGTATGCGAAGCATAACATAGACTATCTGAATCAAGTAGCAAATCAATGAAGCGAAGCAGACCAGAGAGCAGGCCAACATTTCAGTACTTTTACTTAAATAAAGGTTCCCATGTGCCAGTCCTGGTATTTATAAAGGGAAAAAGTGCTACAACTTCATGTCGTGGATTCTGAGTGGGTATTTCACACTAATTTGATGATTAATTGTGAACAGGACTGTGATGTGTACTGCAATGATACAATTTGATTGCTGACAGGTGTTTGAGCATTCTGATCTTTGGGATAAACAGCATCAGCACCATCCAGGTAAGGGTAAGTGGATTTTTTGTGAATTTGTAAAGAGGAAAATATAGTTAATTTTAAGGTCCGAGGGAGTTGTTAGGAACTGCCAGATTATGAGTTATGTGAGTCTGTTTTTTGTGTTTTGTGTTTCTTGACCAGTTAAAACAGAGGTGGTGGTAGCTATCATGGTGTGCTCTTGAACTAAAAAGGATATGAGTGATGGCTCAAGTACTCATCGATTGTTCCTTTGTTGTTTTGATCAAAAATTGTTGAAGATATGGAATCAGAGTAGTGGTATGGTGTATTTCTCAAGACATTGTAAATTCAATAGTGATAATTATTGTAATGATGAACAATCAGTTTAGGCTGGCGAGATATTAGTTGAATGCTCAATATAAGGAACCTTGCAATTCTTCCAAATTGACTAATGCTACAAATAGGCATTCAAGGTTTGTCAGCTCGGTTCACCTTGAACTGTGTTCAGATTTGCTTCCAAGACTTTATAGATGAAACCATGTTTCTTTTCATACCAGACATTTAATCAATAGCACTAACTCTAAAGCAATCACTTTCCAAATCTGAAACCTATAGGATTGGGAAACCACGTATTGGATTATGTTGCATTCTTTACATTGCTACAGGGTTCCTTGACAAGCATCAAAAATAATTTATGTACTAAAGTTTTTTAAATTGTCTCCAATATATGCCTAATGGTGTAAGACCATTTATTAAATAGTTATGGATTTAGGCAAATAGCTTTTATTGCAGAATTTCACATTCAGCAATAATATTTTCTAATTCTTGTGTTATGCTGCATATGAAGATTCAGCACATGATGCTAAGTCATGAGAATGTATCTCAAGTGAATGTAGTAGCTATTCCTGTGAATCCTGATCTGTTTTGAATTGTGCTCCCCAGTAGTTTTTTATTTGAATCAAACAATATTTATTTTTCTACTTGTCCAAAACATGTGTCCCAGCCAGCAGCCAACCACCTTACACACCTCAACGTCATTATGTCGTCCCTGATGTATGCTATGGTACGGATATGAAATCATCAAGTTTATTAGCAGCAGTGATTATTAGCTGGGAATGATCAGGCACGATTAAGATTGATGGATGTCTCAGCTATATCATCTAAGTGTCCTATGACTGTATCACTTGGCAAGAGCGCTGAATTATGGAGCATACATTCGTCTATAGATGCGGCAGGACTCTGTAGAATAAAGCCATTATGCTGTTTTCTCATAATTTTTCCTTGTTGGTGTATTGAATTCCCATCATGTTTACTCCAAGTGGCTTAATTGCTTGTTATTTCTCTCTGTTGCTTGATTTCCATTATCCAATGGAATAATGGCTCTAGCAGCCCGTAAATTCCATCGAAAAATGTATGATTAATATCCAAGGGATAATTAGGGGGAAAAGCTAACCAATGGCTCATATGGCAAGGTTCTAGCCAATGTTCCTTTATAGTACAACCCATTTTCACTCAATCCCCATTAACATGAGGGATTATACAATTGAAGAATGGAACATTTTTCTGCTTTGCATTCAATATTATTCTTAAATCCAAGATGTTAATTGGCACACGTAAACAGTAATGCCTCCTTCTTACCCCACACCTGAAATGTTTTCCACTGATAGTCAGTGGATAGTCAGCCCAAGTTAGTCTGAGCCTCATCATTTATGCCTAAATAATAAAGGCGTGGCACAGAATAAACTCAAAAGGAAGGAAACCATGTGCAGCTGAAATTGGTAATAACTGAAAGAGAGGTTTTTGAGAGGGCATTCAATGAAGATAAGCCAGGCAATCGTATATCAGTTTTGGTCATCAGTTCAGTTAAGAAGTTTCTTACTTACGGTTTAAAGCAAGTAATGACCAATAGAACGTGCACTGCATTGTCCCCAAAGAGGTAAAAGCACAGGTTCTCCAGAGCCCATCATAAGTCCGGGTGGAAGTGATAAGTGTTGCATGGAAAGTTGACATCTTCCATGCAGTAGATAATGTAGAAACAATGACGAAGACTAAACCTATGAAGCCTAGTAAAAGGGAAGTAATCTGAAAAGCTGTTGCTCCCATCTCTTTCTGTCAGTATATCCAAGGAAACTTGAGGATCTTCAGTTGAATTCTGCAAGAGGAACAGAATAACTTCATGACTTTGTTGTTTGATTTATTAAAGTGTACATTGCATGGTATGGGAATGTCTCTAGCTCTTTGATGCTCAAAGGGGTGATGTCTTCATAAATGCTTGTTTAGTAACATGCCAGTAACTCACTAGTTAAAGCATCTATAACCAGTGTCTAGTTCAGTGAGGCTGGAGGAGGGGGAGATAGGAGAAATATGTTTCATGAAAAGAAAAGCGGATACCTTATTGTAACTAGTCAAAGATCTGCAATATGTGACACTCATTGAATAAATTGTCATAAATATCGGTTCAGAATTGATGTTAAACTTGTAAAACGTAAAACCAATGCAAAATGATTGCTGCATGATACACATTGCTTGTTTTAAGACTGTTGTGATATTATTGAGAAGTAATCTGCAGTTGGTTGTGAGGGGGATTTCATAATTGGTTTGTATAGAGGGGAATTGCTCTCTGAAAGTTCATATCTATAGACTACAGTGTAATTTAGTATCTACTGATTTAGTCCTGTGGAAGAGCTTCACTGGGGTTATGAACCGTTTTTCCAAGCTGTAAGTAATAATTTCACAAGGGATAATCTTTCCGTGCATTTGATATAAATGAAGCCAAGTCCTCTTGTTTGCGAGGCGAGCGCTAACCACTGCACTACAGCCCTCCACTCCTTTCCTATCCACTCCTATCCTATCTAGTATGCTCATACTAAAATGAAAATGAACCAGCAAAATGTGGTCTACCATTGCAGTTTTCCTTTGAAATCTGAGAAATTGTCCAGCAAGTTTTAAAAGCAGAAATTTAAAATGAAGTATATTTAAAACAACATAATGAATAGAAATCGTACAATGCTTTTTTTTTTTACCTTTCGGCCGCTCAATCCTTGGAGTCCAAATGTCCTATGCACTGCTTGTTCTGCAAACATTGTGATAGTTTGGGTCAGACCCCTATCATGTTTATCTCTATCAAAATGTTGGAAGTTGGGCTGGAACATCCCTTGTGCAGAATTGATGACCTTGTTGTGCAACTGAATCCAAACATTCTGTTTCTCTACCCAAAAATAATAATAGTAATTTTCCTTACATTTGATAATAATAATAATAATAATAATCCATGCATTTGGTTTAGCGCTTTTCACGTCTTCTAGACATCTCAAAGCACTTCACAGAGTATACTTTAAAGTGAATTGACTGTACATTTGTGGGTGAAACGCGGCAGCCAATTGCGCACAGCAGTGTCCCACAAACAGTCATGGATTGTAGTGACCAAATAGAACCTCATCACGTCACAACGTCTCAAAGCTCTTCACAGTAAAGTGGATTTGACTATGCATTTTGTGGGCAAAAATGTTTTGAGGAGATGAAAGCCAATAAGTCCAAAACGCTTGTCCCTTTTTGTAGGTCTCAACCCCACCTTCTTAATCCCTTGTGTCTCCAGCATCACATCTAGTGCCTCTCGGGTCTATTTCAATGCTTCCCTGCTAACTTTCATTATTTTAACTTTAACTTGCATCTCCTGGGTTTTGATTCTTCCACGATGCACTGCATAACTGTTCACTCGCTTCACTTTCTCAACTTTATCATATGACAAAGGAACTTTTATTTTGTTTCCTGCTCATCTCCTCTCCTGATGCCATTGATTCCTGCTGGGGTGTAATCCCCAAGGCAATCCTCCAATAGCTTGCCCAAGTTCTATCCTGTAATGATTGTTAGAAAGAAAGTAGATGTGAAATGCATTTCACACAGGATCCTCCCAGCTGGCACACAAAAACATTTCAGCCTGCACCCTAGGCTTGGTTCAAATGTAAAGCATAGAGATGGAACTGCAGTGTGCTAACCCTACTCTTGGACTCATTTCCCTTCTTTTTGATGTGCTAATAATATAATAATAATCCTTGCACTTGATATAGTGCTTTTCACATATTTTAGACGTCTCAAAATGCTTCACAGAATATACCGTAAAGTGAATTGACTGTATATTTGTGGGCCAAACACAATTTCGCACAGCAGTGCCCCACAAAGAGTCGTGGATTGAAGTGATCAATTTTATCATTTTTTTTCTTGAGGGATTATTATCAGGCGTGTGGAGTAAGGAAACATGCCCAAGGTTTCGCCCTGCGGGAATCGAACTCAGGTCTCTCGCTTGCGAGGTGAATGCTCTAACCACTGAGCTACAAGACTCCTAGCAATAAAATAAGTGATTAAAACAGTTTGGGATGCCTCAGTGGGTCCTGATGGCCAAATATTTGTGGGAATGCAAAGGCGGGAATGACCAGGATGTTTTTCGAACTTGAGTTTCAGTACCAGTTACGTCAAAGGTCCTGATATCCACAATCCAGTTTGTAACATGCCTATCAACAGGAAGGGCTGCCATCATTTCAGTTGGTTTCTTACTGTATGGCAATAGAAAGCAATAATTAAAGATTGAAGGTTACGTGAGAGGAAGCTACCGGGTTAATTTTTAACGTCTGAACCTTCTGCTTCGCTCCTTCTGTTCAAAGTCTGACCATGTTTTACCAGAAGAAAACACATTGCTATTTACTGTTACTAAGATGCAACATGGTCACTTTTATTGATCCCATGATTGTACAGCTTAACCTTCTGAGTGCTATGTTTGGTACTTCCGCCCGGGATCCTGAAGCACCTCTGATTTTAACTGAATGAAATACTTCAGCCCTAACAGTAACCCTTGTTTCTACCCCTCCTTAATTTTCCCTCTTGCTCATAGTCCATGCACAGTTTACAGGTTACACAAAAATAAACAAGAAGTCTTCTTCCAGTTCTTATCAATGTCCTGATGATCTGCTGATTCTTTGTTGCTCACTGTTGAGTGCACAGAATGGGATTGGCATGGGTGGGTCTCAGCATAGTGTGCAACTGTAGATAGTAATTGGAAACAAATATCAATCTTACTTTAAATAGATCTGATTTAAATCTTGATTACCAATCCTACATGGTTCTATAACTCAGCATGCAGTCCAGTTGAGTCACACCGATGACTGGATGGTTTCATTACATTGAATGAGCAATGCTCTGTGGTGAAACTATACCCAGGTTTCTGAACTAGACATCATGTAACCACTTGTTTGCTCATGATTTTGTTATGTCATTACATCAAGAGATTTTGACACAAACATTTTTACGTTTTTATCAACTTTAATTGAATCTAATATCAATATGTTAAAACTGGCTAGTGAGGAACATCCCAACCCCTTGCTCAGATCCAAATTCCTGACTCTCCAGCACCTTGGGACGTCCTCCTGACGTGAAAAGTGCAATATAAGGTAATTTGTTGCTGTTGTTGCTGCTGCTGCTGCTGCATTGAACAGCTCTTAATGGACTTGAAAGTCCATCCATAAAATGTAGATATACTTATACCTGAGTTTTATACTGCGAAAATGACTGACATCAGTGACTGACTCCTGAGTATCTACAAGATCCATTACTGTATCATACTCCTGGCACATGAGTACGAATGAGCAAACCAGACAAATCATTCTGTCTGACTGAAGGAGCTACATCATCTCAGAATGAGGCCCTACAAAGCCCAGTCAAGATGGGAATCTCTACGTGTTGGGAAGATATATACCTAACCCTGTATTCCGCAATCTGTGGCACAGCACTGTGGGACACTAGTGAGCTACCAACTTGTTAAAATTTATTACCAAGTAACCAAGTTGTACTTGTGATGATAACTCATTTGAAACCAGAAGGAATTTGGGGAATTTCTTGAAACTCAACCAGTCTGTTTAAATAAAAAATGTGCGTTTCCACTTATATTCCTTATATGGAGATCAGCCCCTAGGCCCTGGAACTCCATCCCCCAGTGCCTTCGCCGCCTCCTCCCTTTCCTCCGTCAAAGCCGGTCTCAAGACCTTTCTCTTTGACCGTGCCTTCAGCTCCCCTCTCGACTCTCTACCCCCTCCTCGCTCCCTCCCTTCCCTCCCCCTGACCATTTCCCCCCTCCTCGCTCCCTCCCTTCCCTCCCCTCACCCTGACCATTTCCCCCCCCTGCTCGGGTCCTGACCCAACTGTACAGCGCCTTGGGACGTCCTCCCGACGTGAAAGGCGCTCTACAAGTGGAATCTTGTTGTTGTTGTTGTATCTGAGCTGCCTGCAATAGGTTTCAATTTCAGGATCAATCGGTCAATGAAACTCTCTTTACTGTCTAAATAATGAAACATTGTAAATGTAGTGTAACATTGTCTCATGTGTTTACGTAAGCAGACCTTTGCTCAGTGAGTGTGATTCACTGGGCTGTAGGTAGTTGATAATGAGTTTCATTGAGATGAAACCAAAGGCACATAAAATGAGGCATCAAATGCATCACTAGTCTTATCTCTGAACCTCCTCAACCAAAGGTATTGCGGGAAAGAGTGTGAGCCACTAAATTAACACTATCATTGATTAATTGAACATTTGGAATGATCTATTTAGTAACTGGGCATTGTCTGACTGAGTGAAGATGTCAATTGCCTCAAATGTACTTTTACAGGTATCGGTTGACAACCATTAGGTCAACAGTACAAAATAAACTTTTATATTCTTGATAATGACAGAGCTTTGCCGAGCCAACTATATATACTCTGGGATGCTCTTGCATCTGTTGTGTACATGGACATAGCTACCAAAGAAAGTTGGTCTAATAAGTCGTCCTTCTTTCACTACCTCAAACTCTTCCTATTTTCAACCTCTCTTTCTCTCCTTTATCAGTACAATTATTGCTCCTCTGAACTTCCCCCTCTTGTTCCTCCTGAGCTACAATTTGGCAATTTTCCACATTCTTCCACCTCAAAATCAAGGCTCATTGCTGTGTCTCCTAGTCTAGATCATTATTTCCTTTCAATCTCAAATCTGTCCTTCAGTCTAAAGTTCTTCCTCTAATTTCTTAATTATTTTAAAATACTTCCTGGTTTGACACCACTAGTTACTTTTTTTTCGCCCCCTAGCGAGTCTTACTCTTTTTATCGCTTTGCACTGTATTCTTTCTTAATAAAACAATTTAAATCTTTTACACAAGCCCAGAAATTGTTTTCTACTTCTGGAAAGAATAATCCGTGCTAGGCTTACATTTGATCAGTAGAAACGTGAGACAATTCTCTATCCCCATAATAGCTTTCTCGAGTTGGGGATGTTTACCACTTTTACCATCAAGCCATTGTTAGTTGTCATTCCTTCCATGGTCATTGTTTAGAAGGAACCATTTTATCCAGTGAGTACTTTCATTCTGGTTTATGTAGCCCCGTTGCTTTGTAAACATATAAACATTACAGTGTATTCTTTAATAAGCTCCAAGCAAGTAACAGGTGTACAGTTTGCATTTACTGCTTATTTGCAAATCATTAACAGTTATGTCAACAGGTTTTTTTGTTCTCATCCAATTGGTGGAAACCAGTTCAAACTTGAAGGAGATCGTTATTGACTGATTTTTAGGTTTCACTGAAATGCTATTGAATGAATGTCCGATTTGGAGTTATCAGGAGATGAGTAAATGTATTTCTGGGAGGGTTTGTCGACTTGGTTTAAGTAAATAGCTAAGAACACAGGATGTTTTTTTCCCATTGGCTGCTGCTTCTGAAGTAATAAAGTAATAAAGAAGATGGGAGAATTTAAAAAAGAATCTGAAGTGCAATCTTCAATCTTCACTTTGAAGAATCCAATAATGAGGCTAATGTGTGCTGATTTATAACCAGAGTGACTCCAAGGCACAAATAGTGACTCCTGCCGGTAATTAGAAATGTATCCCATGGGAACTCTTTAGTTATCCGAAGTGGACTGTGTCTGAGTGGAGTTCCCACGTGACTCAATCTGATTAAAAGCAGAAGTCACTGTTTAAAACTCAGTTGCTGGTAGTGACTTCTCTTATAATCAATACAACCAGATCCAGAGTAACTCTAAATAGACAATTTCATCCATAATTGCAGTAATCAATGGTATGACAAATGGAAAATGTCCCATTGATGTCATCGGAGTGGTTCAATGTGGAGCTATAACACATTGTCAGGGCCAATTTGCAGGAGCTATATTCCACATGTCCCTGATCTGGGAGCACGGTGATAGCACTGAGGATAGGGAAATGTATTCCCTTTGCTAGCACTATTGTCCCTTCCCTTAACGAGTACAAAATTTATGCATAACAAAATGGCTAGTTCTCAAATTTATAGTGTTTAAGGAGACTCATGAAAAGATTAGTTTATGGAGTGAGTGGAGAGTTTGCGATATTAATTTATGGAAACTGAGGGTGAAGGTCCAAGGGCTTATTGCTTAATTAAATGTATTAATTTATTCCAAAGGGATGGAAGGAGCCATTGACTTACTGTAGCAAGAGAGAGTTTTAGGACTTGTTTTTTTATTAACATATTAAAGGGGAGAGGATACTTATTTACTGCATAATTGAAGTTGAGGAAGCTAAGTGTATGTGGATCGATTTATTTTGTAATTTGAAACTAAGGGGTCAGGGTAGGGTTGGGATGGATATGTCTTCCTACAAACAGCATATTATTGTACTGAAAATGGCGCATTTAGGAAAAATATCTATCTCCCCCCCCCACCACCCACTCGAAGATTGTAAGTATAAGAGTAAGCAAGATCAAATATCTTAAGAGAGCTCAATTGAAATTCAATTTGTCAGTTACTTTAGCATAGTCCAAATTCAAGACCTTCACCTGATCACATGCAAATAGATTAGCACAGTTTTAATGTTCACTTTCATCAACTAGATCACCCATGAAGTCTAATTCTGCATCAGCAATGTTTTCACGTTACAGAGTTATCAGAAGCACAAAGCCTAAAATTAAAGATATGATATCTGATTTGTCGAAGGCAGCTTTTGGTCATCACTCCCAGCATATAGTGACTGAGTATTGACCTCTGCTACTAACACTTTTTCCTTCCCTGCTTTCTGATATGAGAAGGTTCAGAGTCATTAACATAATATATATGTAGAGTGACAGAAGGCTTTTGCATTCAAGACTGGATTTGCACTGATTAAAAATCACATCTATGTGCCATGTCTAATTGCTTCAACCCCACCTTGTTCTAAGGTCAAGCTGCTTTTGAAAAGGATTGTTTCTCTGAATCTAAAACCATCGTACTAGGATTTCATTTTACTTTCATGTTCCATAAAATGTCACGGAGTAGATTGGTCAATTTGCTGAATTGTTAGAGACTGATTAAAAAGCTTTTAGATTTCTTTCCCAATGTATTCCTGGACTCTTTTTGGCAGCTTATTAACCCTATTTCCTTTTCCAGATTTGTTGCATAACTGCAGTTTTATCAGATCCTATCTTGATACTGAATAATGGCATTTGATCACAAGAGAAATTCAAATCTGGCTAATCGATTGATTGATTGATTGATTGATTGATTGTTCAGTTCCTAGTGGGCTCACGATCAGGTGATTGGAATTTCTAAACCTGTCAATTCTAGGATGAAGGTAAGAGTAAGTGTTGTCGTCATGGTTAACTAATCAGTTAAAGAAAGAGATGTGGTGCCAGTTCATTGTTTCATTATTGAGGATGCAAGATGGAGGAGTAATATTTAAAGTTTGGAACTAATAAGAAAGGAATGTTCAGAGGTCCGCATGAGCATAGTATTACTGAGAAAAATAAAGAAAATAAAGATTGTAATTGAGGGAGGGTCAGGGAAGAGAGAAGTGAGAAAAGGAGTGCCGAATGGATAACTTGCCGTATTCAATATTGCAACAGATAGGTTGACAAGTCTCACCAGACACAGGAGCAGTAAAGGAGTAAAGTCTTAGATGGCCTCGGACTTTAAAACCTTTGTTTAGGGGAAAATAAAGAGGGCGCCAGTCATTGAAGGAAGTGTGAGAGATCCACTTTAATCAGATATGGTACAATACAAATTTACATGAATATAGTGCATTTCACACTGGGAGGATGTCCCAAGGTGCTTAACAATCTTGGCTTGAAATTCTTGTACAGTGCGATATAATGAAGCCAAGATGGTCAATGAATGAGGACACTGGCATCTAACGCGCAGAACAAAATGTTCACTGGCATTAGGAAATGATTCATATCAGATACCAATGAGAAGAAGAAACATGACCTAAAAATGCAAAGTTAAGACTGATGTATGAAAAAACATTGTCAAGATTTTAAAAAATTACTTTCTCTGCCCCTTTAAATGAAAGGTATGTATGCCAGCCATCACCAGTGCCCTCCACTGGCTGTGATGAAATTGAGAGAAACCACACACTTTAAGCCTTAAAGGTAATAACTGTACAATTAAGATAATTTTACTACAGCAGCTGGTGGCAAGAAAAGTAATTTACATGCAGGTTAATCAAGTCTAGCTGTCAGATTAAGATAGAAAAGTGATTTGAAGAAAATCACATTGGACAATGCTTTGGATTCTGCACAGGTGGCTCCAGGAATTTGAATCCATTCTATTTACCTAGAAGCACTTTTTTTGTCAAAAAAAGTGGAGTTAGGAGCATGGAGTTGAAAGCTCACATCTGTGTCCAGAGATTTGCAGATTTGACTTCAACGGTCTTACTCCGCTCTTCAATTTAAATTTAACGTGTAATTTTGGATGAACAGCATTAATGTCACTCAAACAGTAGACAAAGCAGCAGCAGTATTGGTGCTGCAGATAAGACATGTGTTACATTGAGGCTAATAATGGTTAAAAAATAGTAAGGTTTTCCATTCTTTTGGGAAGATGTGATTTAAAAATCCTAGAATTGCTTGTAATTTACAAATAAAGCTCCGCTGTTGTTCTATTCTGGTTAATGTTTATATTTCATTAGTAGAACCAGTCTCCACACTCACAGTTATTAACTCCAGGAAGCTTCAGCAATTGTGTTCTTACTGTAGGTATAAATTCTATAGGCCTCCGTAACCTTGAACCAGTTAATCATTGGAGCTCCTCAAACAAAATGGAGCAAATAAAGAATGAGAGAACAAAGAGGGGTAAACTGGAATAAAAGGCTGGGCAGAATTAACGTTTCAAATTTGTGTTTTCAATTAAATTACATTTTTAATTCTGATTGTGCGTTTTTTTTCAAGTTACGGTTAATATTACAGTAATAAAACTAATACTGAAATTTCAGAAGGATTATTGCTGAGATATTTGTGTTTCTCTCAGTGTCTCCAGGCATGACCTGGAAAAAAAACTGCTCAGCGACTGGACTTAAAACGCTCCAGGACGCTACTCTATGTTAAGGGCGCTATATAAATGCAAGTTGTTGTTGTGGACTTAAGCCAGATCTGCTGGCAGTCTTACAGTAGAGTTAAAGTATGATCACTGTGACTTGATTTTACACAAAAATTGTTATCCTCCATTATGATATCATAGTCGTTAAATAAGGAAGCTGTTTTACAGAGAAGGTATCGACTCAAGATGTACCTACTTATACACATCCACAACCGTGCGTCTGAACCTCAGCCTCAGAAAACCAAACCCCAATTGTACCAGTCTGCTTTTATTTTCCATTTCCCAAACTAGCCTCTCTGGTTGAGCATGGCAGTTTTGTAGCCCAACAAAGGTTTGCAGCACAATTTCTCTGTTCAGTCCAAAAGCACACACCACTTTGTTTTCAATATGGGTATAGGGGTATTCCACAAGCAAAGGACTCGTTTCTGAAAATCCTGTCCAGGATAATTTTAACATGGTTAAACTCTATAAAGTTCGGATAAAGTACCTTTCTTTTGAATATCAAACAAAATCAAATATCCTTCAACTTTTATGACTTCGAACCAACACAATAGAGATTCCATTGTGAATAAGATCTTTTAACGATTCTGCGTTTTAAAAAAAAAATACAGGAGCTCACATTTAACGTATAATTGTGATGGTGGTGCTCGTGCCTTCTTGAATTGACCACTGAATTTTAGCAACTCCTTTCTTCATTGTGTGGAAAGCCCACTCTTTATAGCAAGCGATTGATTTTTGCTTCCTGGTAAGTATGTGGCAATCTCAGTGCCATTGTGCCTCATAATTGCAGTTCTCCTTACAGGCACACGTTACAAAAAGATTTTCAGTGACTGAATTAAGGCTTTTCATACTCCTCTGGAACACACAGTTCTGCCGTGTGCAATCTTTGGACCTTCTGAACAATGACATTCTTGTTGATAAAGTATATAACAGTCTAACAATATAGCACATTATGATGAGCAATGCACTCCCAATTGACTATCTGAAAATTCTATTAACGACCTATTGGTACCCATCTGTGGCCATGTCATTCAGTATATTGGATAGTCTTACAAGTCCAGATGTTACGCACTAAATGCCCTCCACAATGTCACTTTGGCAAGGCTGTAAAAATATTAGTTAAAAACCCTAGAGTGGTTCCTTCTCTTGTTAACTTGATGTTTTAAAAAATAATAAATTTGCCTCGTAATTCCCATCACTTATTAATATAACATTAATAATAATGCTTGCATTTGATATAGCGCCTTATCATATTTTCCAGACGTCTCAAAGCGCTTCACAAAATATACTGCAAAGTGAATTTCACTGTATATTTTATGGTCAAAACGTGGCAGTGAATTGCGCACAGCAGTGTCCCACAAAGAGTTGTGGACTGAGTGACCAATTTATATTATTGTTTGAAGGATATTTGAGATATTCGCTCTCCCTTCTTCACTCCCTAAACAGGGTATCTAAAGGCAAAACTTGTCAAACTTTCTTCAGCTATTTGTTTTAAAGTGATACTCTGGTTTACGAGTAATGTTGCACAAAAACTGCTGTAATATTTAAACACTGCCTTATTTAACATTGATAACAAAGAACCCAAAGCCATCAATTGCAATTCAATATTGAAACACAGTCTCTGAAAATGCAGCTGAATACAATAGGGTCCATATTTCTCATGGAGAACAAACTCAACCCAGGGTGCTCTTGTGAGAGATTCTCGTGTGAGATTGATTGATCAAAGCACAAGAAAAAGTCTCTTAATGGTGCAGCGATTAATTTTGAACTATAAATATCTGCTTAAAACAGTTTTGGAGGATATAGGGAAAGGTGTAGAATAAAATGGACAAATGCTATCTGTGCTACTGGGGCAATAGAGGGGAATGCTCCATTTTATTTACCTGCTGCTGAGAATTCCAAGCAAAATCTTCCCTTTAATGTACAGGTTATTTGAAACAATCCAAATACAGGGTCTACTCAAATAGAACTTGTTTATCCCGGCCTCGCTATTACATATACAGTGATCAACAGACACATGCACAGCGACATCCGTACAGTGAACAAAACAAATCACTTAAAGTGAATTTTATCATCTAAGATTAAGATAAAGACTTTTTAAAATAAAGTAAAATATAAGGTTCCCATCCTGAGAAAATAAAAATAATTCTGCTCAGAATTCTGTTTGTGGGAAAGTGAGGAAACATGTTTTCAGTCTGTGTCCAATACAGCAATTGTCCACTAGGTGGAAATAAAGCCCTTCTGGGCGAATAGATACTGTATTAACCAAACATTGTGGTATGGATATATGCCTGTATTTCCCAACATGAAAGGCACTATATCAAATGCAAGGATTGTTATTTTATTCCTTTCAAACTCCCTTGTAAAGTCCTAACCTGCTAACCACATGTAGAATATTCTCTTGTTCTATCAAGTGCTATTGATTAGGAGCAGGAAATGTGGCAGATTTGTATTTTTGCTAATAGAAAAGAACTAAGACTTATTGCAGTTTCTCTAACACCACTTGACTGAGTACAGGCAACTCAGCACAGACTGGAAATCTGGAAATGTCCTGACTCTGCAGCAAAATAAACATCATTTAAGGGAAGCCTCTCATTTCCATAATACCCGCTTTTTGAGCAGCCTCTTCGCAATCACTGGGGTAAGTGTCTCAGCAACAGACTGATGGAAAGATAAGTCGCCCTCATGTGAAGAAAATACAAATCTGACAAAAAGATTTGGCTAAGTAAATAATAGTTATTTTCAAAAGAGTGCAAAAGACTTCAAAGGATGTGCCTCTGGAGGTATGCTTCACACAACCTCAATCGATGAAATAAGATCAGAACAAGAGTTCTGTCAGAAAAAGAGAAGCTGAAGATAAACTGTTGAAAACAACGAAAACGTGTGTCCTCCTGAGCTGCACACAAGCTGGTACAAGCGTTACCTTGTTCATAGCGATAAATGCAAGATGGATTTGTCTTATTACCGTATGAAATGTGACCTGCAGATGTCACTATTTCACCAGACCTATGAACTTGATTTTGGTTGTAGTTTGAACCAGGCCTGTCTCAGGAAATACCTAGGCTTTATGCTTGTTGCAGTTAAAATGCATAGCTTATAAAATCAATCATTCACATCATGGTTGTTTTGTGGGGCACTGTGCACAAATTGGCTGCTGCGTTCATCCTACACACTACACTTTACGCTTTGAGACATCTTCCTGTCGTGAAAGGCGCTATACTAAACGTATTAGCGAATCAACAGGCTGGGCAGACAAATGCTCAAAGGCCAAGTCTTGCAGTCTACAGGAGTTGCAGGAATTATAATAATAATAAATAATAATCCTTGCATTTGGTATAGTGCCTTATTACGTTGGATGGATGTCTCAAAGCCCTTCACAGGATTTACAGGATGCTGAGTTGTATTAAAAGGGCATATTGAGCCAAAGTAGTGGGGTAATCCTGCCACTTGATAAACCACTGGGGCGAACACACTTGGAATACTGTGTGCAGTTCTGGTAACAGCAATATGGGAGAATATTGCAGCGATTGAGAGGATAGAGGAGGGCAACCAAAATGATTGAGGTGATGGAGGGACTGGACTTTGAGGAGCGATCAGGTAAGCTGGGCATATTCACGCTGGAAAAGAGAAGGATGAGGGGCGATATGATTACAGTCTTTAAGACTCTGAAGGGACCAGATAATGATAAGCTGTTTTATCTTGTACTGAACAGTAGAACCAGAGGACACAGCCTGGGATTGGAAGGGGGTAAATTCGGAACAAATCTATGGACACACTGAGTGAGAAACCAGTGAGCGTGTAGTAAACTTATGGAACAGGCTCCCTAGGGAGAAGGTGGAAGCAGAAAGTGTCATTTGTTTCAAGAAGAAATTGATAGATTTCTGCTAGAAAATAATATCTTGAGATACAGTATATAATTTGGGACACAGCATGTCAAGCGACTGCCAGGATGTTGGAAGGCAAACTAGATGGGCCTTGGTTTTCTTTCGCCTAGCAAATCTTACGTTCTTATATGTTCTTACTGTGAAATGGAGTGACTGTGTATTTATAGGCAAACACAGCACCCCAATTGCACACAATAATGTCCCACAAACAGCCATGAAACAAATGACCATTTTTAAAAAAAAATATTTGGAAGTGATTGTTGGTTAGGACACCAGGAGAACATTCCATCTCTCAGTATGGGAGAAGGAAGGTATTCAATGGTATTTCTTGCTGGAGTTTGTTTGGACATTTGCACTTCTCAACGCTCTGAGATGCAATCCTGCTTGACGGCGTGATATAAATGCAACTTATTGTGTGGCTCAAAATATAAAAATGAATCTATCTCCAATTTCTATTCATTTCACTTCTGATTTAAGAGTACTTACTTTACCACTGGAGATCAGTTAGTCCATATAGACCAGAGTTAATGAATTTAGAATCTTCTGTTTCACATTAGGAGTGTCTCTACCCAACTGAGCCTTCAGAGGAATAAAATTCAGCTCTTTAAATTCAATTTAACAAACTTCCATTTTTGATATCGCAAAAACCAAATGAATTTAATCATAATTTTAGGCTGAAACTATTTATTTGACTGAATACTGCTGATATCGGCAGTTGAAAAAGGATCATTTGGCTATAAATAATTGGAAAATTAATTCAAAAGTCAATCTTTTAATTTGTATCAGTTCATAAGTTTTGTAAATCGATTTTGAAAGCTATTCATTAATTTATATAAAAAANCTTATGCATTTCTATATTCATTCAAAATTTCATTATTAATTTTGAAATCAATATGTTACATTATTTTTACATGCCCTGGGGAAACCCGCTAGAACCTATTAATTCCATCATCTCAGCTTAGTCTCAGCTTGTGGAATGGAAGGTGCTGTGGAGAATAAGGATAGAGTACTCTGTTTTCTCTGAGGAACAATTGCACCTCTTCCTTCACTGACCAGCAAATGTGGTTATCTATGACTGATAAATATTACTTGATTTCTTCATTTCTACCCACTTTTCACTTATGGGACAAAGACATCTGCCATCAGCACTGTTGTTAGTACCAGCAGTATCACTGTTCACCTACATTATTGATTATTGCTCATGCACTTGCATTACTATGCTTATTCATAGACCAGTAGTATTAAAGGTGACTGATTCTGTCAGCATTTGTTTTCTGTTGGATGGCCAGAGGCAGTGCACTGTTGTGAACTGTTACAAACTGCATCTTTTGTAGAAAGCTTGGCTGCACCTTGGTACATCCTCCTGACGTGAAAGGCGCTATACAAATGTATGTTGTCTTGTATAAACACTGCAGGTCTGATCTTCTAGTTATTGGAATATCAGAGTTTTTTTATTAAAAAGGAAATCTAAATGCAGAAAATTGAGCTTTGGAATTATAATTTGTCCTGCAGTTAAATCTTATAATTACTGAAAGTCATTACGCCTGAAATCTGACTGCAATATAGATTTGGGAGCTGAGAATGAATGTGGTCAGGAGGACTGAACACCAGTGTTGCCAGTGATTGGCCCCCCAGGCCAAGTCCTGCTGGCCTGTCACTAGCAGGGCTTTGGAGTACTATGGACCCACTTATCTCGGGAAATGCATTACAGAGACCAACACAAAACACTTGATTGCATAAAATATGTTCTGTAATCAGACAGTTCTCAGTGGTAGTAATCAAGATGTTTAACATTTTGACTTGTTAGTTATTTGCTTAAGTATAAGAATCTGCTCAACTCTCTGATATTGGGTTTCAGTTCTGGAACCTTATGGGCTCAGTCAACTTGGGATGTAGTTTGGGAATACGCAAAGCATCTTGCTGGTGTGCGGGCAGCAACTGGCACAGGCTACCTTATCAAACATGACTAATAGAAATGAAGATGAAATATCGCACATTTAGCAACAACTCAGGTTGACTTTCACAGTTAAGATTTTGAACACGGCCCCTATGTCAACAGCCCTGAAGGAAATGGGGAAAGAAAAGTTCTGCCCTGACGTGTTTGCGGTGAGACTTCCTCACAGATCAGATTTATTTTCTATTATTTTTCTTGCTTCTTCTGATGAGAAAAAGGAATGTACTTTTTTCCATGAAGGTAAACACAGGAGAATTGCAGAGCACTCGATGCTTGGATGATGGTCTGTCTCTTGCAAGCAGGTGTGATTTGTTGCTGTGCCAAAAGTACTTCAGTGTAGCGATCAGCAGCAGATTAAAGAAATAGACCGACAGATAAAAGTATACAGTAGTGACAGTGAGGTCTGAGTCAGTGGTTTGTTGGCAGTTTGATGTACTTGGGTGGTTCACATCAAGGAAACATCATTTCTGAATGTGAACTTCATGCTTTGAAATGTTTATTTCTTAACATAATTACTGCAGAAGCATATATTTCGAGAATTAATTCTTGTGTAATTTGCCATTTAAGATAACCAAACCTGCAAGGTCCAGAATGATAGTGCCAAATCCATTCCTGCATCATAGTTTGATACCCATTTATGTTGCCAACCTTTCCTAGTTCAATATATTTTATGAGTCTCTTTGTCACACTTGTAGCAAGACACACAAACACTATTGTGGAGGTTACAATATAATAGATTATACTGTAATCCACATGATCTTTGTCCAAAACACAGAGTACCGCTTTAAAGCGAAGATGTGTGGACTGTAAATGGTTGGGTTGTAACAGCATGTGTACAGTTAGCAACACCTTCGCTTGGAGCTTTCCTCTGTCAAAAGAGGGTTTTAATTCTCCAAAGAAACATTACCTAATGCTTGCGAAAGAATTCCATTGCTGGGCTTTAATCCAAGACTATGTTGTTGAATTGTTACCTGTTTCAGATTCCATATTTCATCTCTCTATGTTCTTAGTATTTTTTTCCTTTTAGATCTGAAACACAACATCTATCCTATCACTACTTGATGCTTTATTCAAAGCAAATGATGCATCATTGATAACTTGATGTTCTTCTGGTCTCCTTTTAACTTTTATACAAGTTTCAAGCATTGATTATAAAGGTAAAAGTGACTGCAGGGGAGATATCCTTCTGTAATTCTCATGCAAGGACCAACATGTTTGTTATCCTTAGAGATACATCTGGCAGCTCAGCAACCTTAGCTTATAATGATTGGTGTAAAACAACGTTTACTTTGTTCCAACACAAGGTAATCATGTTTTTGAGGGAGTGAACCAGCATTTCATTGACATCTCTGTGGCAGGAGCATTTGTTGTGGGTAAGTGCTGTGTTCTGTTCTGGACACCACACTTTAGGAAGGATGTCAAGCTATTGACGAGGGTGCAAAGGAGATTTATCAGGATGGTACCAGGAATGAGGGACTTCAGTTATCAGGAGAGGCTACAGAAGCTAGGATTATTCTCCTTGGAGCAGAGAAGGTTAAGAGGAGACTGAACAGAAGTTTTCGAAATTATGAGGGCATTCAAGAGGGTGTACTAGGAGAAACTATTTCCACTGGCGGGTGGGTCGGTAACCCGAGGACACCGATTTAAAATAGTTGTTAAAAGAAACAGAGGGGAGGTGAGGAGAAATGTTTTCATCCAGCGAGTTGTTCGGATCTGGAATGCATTGCCTGAAAGGGTGGTGGAAGCTGATTCGGTAACAACTTTTAAGAAAGAAGTAGCTAATTATTTGGAGAGGACAAGTTTGCAGGGCTTTGGGGAGAGCGCGAGGGAGTGGGATTGAATTGGAGAGTTGTTTTCAAAGAGCCGGCACAGACACAATGGGCCGAATGGCCTCCTGCTGTACTGTATAATTCTATAATGTTAGGTTAATAGAGTAAATCTAGACTCAGTGAAATTTCTACCCAATATATCTGATATTTGCTTTGACCAATTTTATGATGCCTCAGAACAGTCTTGAATGTCCGTGTTGTTTCAAAACTCTGAGACTACAGCCCCATGAAATCAATTTGTCATCATTGTTTCCATTACTAAAAGTTTCCAAAGAATATTCCCAACAGTACTAGCAAATCACTGAGCACACAGAGGTGTGGTTGTTTAGTGATGGCTATTGTGCCTCCATTAGATAAAAATAACTAAATAATAATTTGGTCACTCAATTCACGACTTTTTGTGGGACACTGCTGTGTGCAATTGGCTGTCACATTTTGCCCACAAATATACAATCAATTCGCTTTACAATATATTCTGTGAAGTGCTTTGAGACATCTCAAAGGCATGAAAAGTGCTATATGAAATGCAAGGATTATTATTACTATTATTACTATTTTCAGCATTTTCCTTTTTAATTTCCAGCCATGGATATTGATGACATAAGAACCTTAATACATCATTCTTATAGCTTTGCTGGGGCGTGAAGGACACTTTCTATTGACAGAGCTAATACAAACCATGGGAGCTAATGTAGCTGTAACCTTGACAGTCCAGCACAATGAAAGACTTTTTTATCTTGCAAACTCTGGCTTGAAGGGCCCATTCTTTATTATATTCCAATGCATTAGAGTACAAACAGGTAGGAGTAGAACATTCCTGACATGATTGGTAATGTTTTAATGTAACACTATTTACAGTATTATGGATTATCTGTTTCCAGATCATCAACTACTAGTTGGGAATAATTAATAAAATTTGTGGACTAAACTCTCCCATTTGCCTATCCAATAGCTCTGAAATGATGTCTATCTGATGCTTATTTTATATTGTTCAAACTCTTCCACTTGCTGCTCGTATATCTGTGTCTGTCTGTCTTTTAGCCAAGAGATTTGCTGCCATCTGCGTCTGTCTTTGGTGGCTTCCACTTTTGCCTCCACAGTTGGTGTGCTGCTCCTCCTTCTTAGCCTGAAGTTAAACACAAAAAGAATTGTGAGTGGCAAAAATCCAAGTGGCTAACACACTAAGATGCATGACTAATGTTGGTGCAAGAGAATATTTTTGTTGAACAGAGGGAATGATGAAATCCTCAAGGAAAACCCGGATTGGAATTTTTTTGTGTGGAATACAATATCCAGAAAGCAACTCACGCGTGCTAATCAACCTATTGCACTACCTCCTTCTAATGTTCCTGATGTAGGAGTTACTCTACATTAAAACTGTTGTGTTGGACCATAAAAGACAGCAGAGCGATATAATGCTTCTCAGTCAAGTGCATTGTGTTCATTCTTAACTCCTAAATGGAATTTTATAAATATGCATTTCACCTTCAAAGCATTTAATCTTCAAAGACATTCTAAATGGGATGAGAACCTAAGGTTCTCTTCAATTGCTCAATTATCAATCATTGGATGGGATAAATATTACTGAATGTTGTAAAAAAGATGCAGGTGGAAAAAAACAGGAATCGAATGACATTCGTGGCGACAGGATAAAACCTCTGTCTAGACTTCAGATAATTTCATATGACGTGCCTTGCTATGAATATCACCCTTCTGCTGGGACGACTAACTTCAGGAAGCAGTACTGTTCTATCTGTAATCTTTACACATGATAGAGGGTTGGACAAAGGAAGCAAGACTTTCCATTCATGTGCCCTTCCCATATCACCTATATAATATTTGCCTCAATGACGAATTAAACATGAAAGGCTGATGTAAGAAATGTGGAGCAAAGGTAAAATATTGTGGGAGAGGCTTTGTGCACCTCCTAGCTAAAACCTGACCTACCAGAGTGCTAAGAGCAAGTTGGCTGCTTGTCCTCTCAGTTTAGCTATGGTACATGTACCAACCATGAAATCAGGGGTGGTTAAATTCATTACAAACAGGAAGGAGGAAGCGACAAATACATTTTTGGTTTAAAATAGAATTTTTTCTGGATTGTTCAATAGTTCCTTCTGCGTAGGTTATCCAAATAAAATAATGTGATTTTCTGCTAAGTGTGTCCCCCAGGTTGTTCAAGAAACTTGCCCAACGTTTTGCCCTGCACGGGAATCAAACCCAGGTACTTTCACTTGCGAGGTGAGTGCCCTAACCACTAAGCTGCAGGACTCCACCTGTAGCTACACTGGTATTTAATAATAATGATAATAATGTTATTATTAAATGCCATCGATAACTCATTGTCAATGTTAATTAAATGCAGGCATGGTATTTCTCCACAATAAAATACAATACATAGTTTGGAACAAAACAATATATAGTTTGGGACATGACATGACTGCCTGGAAGGTGAACTGGATGGACCTTGGTCTTCTTTCACCTCGTAAATTTTTATGTTCTTAAGGAATATCACAATTTTTGCCCTAAAATATGAAGTTCATACTCAACAGAATCAGGGGCCAGGCCTGAGATAACCTCTCCAATTTTCACTACTTTTGAAAAATTCATAAGTCCTGCTCACCAAGTCTTCAACTCTGATAATGACTTTTACTGCAGGGAGCGAAAACACCTCAATGTTAAACACTGCTATTGTGGTGCAGCAGAAATCTGCCGAAGCATGTAAAAGAATTTACCACTGACAGCAATAAAAAAAATGAAATGGCGTCTTTCGAAAAAGACTCAGCAAAGACTGGCGAGCAGCAAATCCAATTGAGTTTTACCTTTGTCAGTTTACAATGAATTACAGCGACATTCATTAAAGTATTGTGAGATCCACAATTCACACAACTGACTCCGAATTTTGAAACCTTGATGCCCTTTCCCCAAAAAATACCTTGTCTGTTCTTCATCTGTGCTTAGAAACCAAAGTCCTGTGGTGTGACTCTATCATGCAAATTGAGTGAATAAGTGCGAAAGCACGCTGTGTCACCGCAATAAAGGAAACCATACAAAGAAAAATACCGACTAAATCACACCCACAACAAAAGAAACAACTACAAAGAAAAATTGTGACAGTAAAAAGATTACAAAGCTAGGCTTCAAAGATCAATTAAATCCCTCTGTGAAAAGACAAGCTATCAACAGACAGACCAACACCTACACCTGTCAATCACAGGAGGCTCAGGAATGTAGTTCCCAAATGAGAAACTTGTAATTCTCACTGCCACACCTGGCTTTTTAAACGTTACTGCAGCTGAATGTCTAAGGTACCGTTTGCAATGATTTTTTAAAAAAAAAATCTTTTAACTCTCCGCTCAACAGCGAAATATCGCAACTGGTGTGGAACACTGAATGTAATGAGTCAAGCAAACACCATCCAGGTGAAACCTGTTGGACAGCAAGCACTGCTGGCACATTTAGTGAGGATCAAGCAGAATATTCAGACTGCTACTCCTGCTGTGGTCATTGGTGATCCTTCATTCCCCAGAATATAAGCTAATGCTTCTCAGCACTTTGCAATTATCACCTTCAATTTATGTATACGTTGATGTGTAAGAAAGGCTAAATTTTGCTCCTCATTGCATGTTATTTCACTGCCAGCGAGGAAGAGCCTGCTCACTGTGTTTTGGTGTTGGCACTGGACTCTAATGGTATGTCCAAAACCTGCTCTGTAGGGAATAGTAGATTCAATTGAATGCCCACCACTAAATATTGTGAAAATGCCTCCGACTTGCTCCTATTATTGCACTACCTTGCTGCATAGTATTCGTCTAATCTGATCTTTTCCCAACATGGCAACGTTAATAAATCCACAAATTCAGGTAAGATTACCCCAGTCCAGCAGGTGGAGGAAAAGGATGGTTAGTATGGGATGTAGAGCATGAACGAATGAAAGGCATTGGGGAACGATTCTATAATCTCATCTGAATATTAGCCTTTTGTTGTTGCTCTTTGGAAGCAGTTAACTTAAAAGGGGGAACACAAATGTATTGAGTTGGATTCAACAGCTCATCTACCATCTTAATCACAAAAATGTGAGCAACTTTATGACAGAAGGTATAAATTTGCACTTGAGCAATCAATTGATCTCATATGGTTCCTGCTCATTCTGGTTGCTTGGTCATAGAGAGTGTGCTGACTGTCAACACTGATGGATTTAGAACATGTAAAATGTACTTTATTCCTTTTTGTAAAATAACCCATAATAAATCGTCTTTATAGGTAGATCCAGCTACAGATTAATAGGAGAAAATTCTTGTATGTGGAAATCAAAACAATTGGTATCACCATGGGAAAACATAACTAATGTGAAGACAGAATGGCCCTCGGGGCATCAGCAATGATTTATTGACTTATGTTGTTGGCGTGAATTTGCACGTCACAATGCCTTGTTCTCTGGTAGAGCTGGAAACACTCCCTGAGACTTTCTGGCATATGTGACATTTTTCCCATCTAATTATTCTACAACATTAATAAATGTACCTTATGCAATAGTGTTGTACTGAATCGTACATTATTGTGGTTTCTGTAAAATGTCGGTGTAGGTAGGGTGGAGGGTGTTTGTAGTTACCACTGCAGACAGTCTCTTTGAGAAGTTGCCAGCTTGCCCTTTATTAACCTGCTTATTATACAGCTTGTTGTTTTCAGAGTAGTCATTTGTACCTAATTAAATGTTTGAAAGAACGCAAGCGGACCTGACCCACATTTTTGTTTATCTGCGCTTTATTATTGTATATGTAAAATTATTCATTTGCTTTTCTATGCCACATGCATTCACTGGTCAACAGAGGAACACAGAGGGTCTCTGCCAACACCTTTCTGTATCTGACAGGTGTGAGGTAACCAGAGTGATTTGGGCCTGAGATTTTCCCCCCATCCACTGTATGAATTGTTCTTCACATAAGTCAGTGATATAGGCAATTTCCCTCTGTGTATGGGCATAGTCATTGTGTTTGGTCATATTGGAATGGATGCATTGATTTGAGTGCAACTAGAAATGATGGAGAGAAAATAGACATCTCTTGAGCGCTGAAGTCTGGACAGAATGTAGAAGGAGGCAGCACTGTGAGAGACAATTGTAGAGCTTATTTTCTTAGCTGTGATTCTTCAATGAATAAAGTCTTTCCATTAACTAAAGAAGATGATTGCACTCACCATCTGTACTTCAGGTAACTTTCAGGCCTTGGTATCGCAATTACAGACAGTCCATCACGTTGTATGAGTCAGGATACTTTCAGTCTGTTTCC
The DNA here is from genome assembly GCF_018977255.1 of Callorhinchus milii. Classification (NCBI taxonomy): domain Eukaryota; kingdom Metazoa; phylum Chordata; class Chondrichthyes; order Chimaeriformes; family Callorhinchidae; genus Callorhinchus; species Callorhinchus milii. Next base: position 13,383,332 of record NW_024704752.1, on the reverse strand, counting down.
ATCATGGCTTTAGAAATGCTTTGAAACAGTCAGAATTTCTGGTAAGCTGCCCATTAAGTGATCTTATCCATTATGTGTAGATTGTAAGTATTTAAAAAAAAACTATTTATCTGTTTAGCTCAGATTATATTTTTGATTAATTTAGTTTTTCAGCACAGGTGGCATTGTGTTCCATGGCAGGTGACTCAATTGCTTCACTTCATTGAGCCGAAAGTCTTGGCTCATTCAATGGAGCTAACCTCTCCAATCCCAATCCCCAACCAGCCAGAAAATCAGGAATTTGGATGAATTGGTTCAGTGCAACTATTTAGCATTGCTGCAAATGGACTATGCAATGAAATAAGTGATATCACTAAAAAAGCTAACTGTCTCAAACAATTCCCTATGCATATTTACAAGTTCATCATTTTTTCAATTGCTGAACCAACCTTCGTGTCTTCTCATCATTTGCTGTGCGCAATTGGCTGCAGGCAATTCACTTTACAGAATAATAATAATAATAATCCTTGCATTTGATATAGCACTTTTCACGTCTTCTAGACATCCCAAAGCGCTTCACAGAATAGGCTGTAAGGTGAATTGACTGTATGTTTGTAGGCGAAATACATTGTGAAGCACTTTGAGATGTGATAAGTTGCTATATCAAATGTAAGTATTATTGTTAGATATTGTACAGTATATCATATGATAAAGTCCTTTCTATAACCAGAAATGCATTGATTGTAATTTCCTTGTGAACCCTATCACTATTTGTTTTATTTCCTTTCCCGGCTGGCCCGCTTAGCTTTGTGTTCCCTTTTATTTCTAACTTATTTTTATCTTGTTATGTCTTGATATGAGCCCTTCACTAAACCAATACTGTTAATCCCCTTCATATTCTTGAAACCTTCAATTAGATCACCTGGAAGGCTTTTCTTTGTCAAAGAGAAAGTCAAATTTCTTAACCTTTCCTCATAACTTAATTACTGAGATCAGGTTTCTCACCTCCATACTCTCTTAAGGGCAATATTATCTTTCCCAGAGTCTGGTTGGTTAAGGCAGAGAGTCAGTCAACTATGGAATGCATTGTGCTGTGAATCTGGTTGATTCTTGTATATACTCCTCTGTTTCTAACCGTAGCTTTTCCAGGTAGAGAATATACAAAATCATCATGTGACACAGTGATTGGAATTTCTTAGATCTTGTTCTGCCTTCAGGTGTCTTGGAAATTGTGCAATTGCAAACTGTTTCTTCACCATCCAACCCAGTGATGATATCAGGAGTGAAGACTGGACTGTGCATTGGCTTCTGTCTCCTGCATTGGGCGTCAGGAATCTCTGGCTTGGGCCACCTCACTTGCAGAAGTACTTGAGCTTAATGAATTTCTCTTTGGCATCGCTTCTGTCACTGATGTTTCTACCTTTATTTATTACAGATCTGCTTAACCTCATAGAGCATTTAACATTTTTGCAATTTTTTTTTCCCTTAGAAAGATGAGTCCTGGTGCCAAAGATTTTCCTTTGAAGCTGAATAGCCAAATTTCTCCATCCAATTCCAACCCCCACCCACCCCCGATATTTCAAATGACTCATTTTTTTCTTCTAAGACAAAACAACAACAACAAGATTACATTTGTATAGCGCCTTTCACATCGGGAGGACGTCCCGAGCCGCTGGACAGAGTACAGCGTTTCAGACCCGAGCTGGGGTCAGCGGGGGAGAAGGGAGGGGAAAGCAGGTGGCTGATGGTATGGTCGAAGAGGAGGGTCTTGAGGCAGGACTTGAAGGAGGCTAAGGAGGGGGTGAGGCGGAGTGACTGTGGGATGGAAGACAAAAGGAGACATAAAAGAGATCCAAAGATGATTTCGTACTTCACTCAAGTGCCCATTCCTTGTGAACATAAACAGAGGGTTTGGGCAAATGCAGAGAACGCTGCATGTTAGTTAAGAGTAGGAACCCTGTTTTATTTTCCATGCCTAATCTGCTGAAATAAAACTAATTGTCACACTACAAGTTTTTGGGGGGTCATCCGGGTCTCTGACACATGCGGAAACCCGTCACTATGTTAAGTGTATCCAAACCAAACTGTGTCCAAGTTCCACCTTGGCTGAGATCAGACGAGTCAGCACAGATATAGAATGTGCAACCTTTCCAGCCTGTGTGGTTCAGCCACTCACTGGATGAGCTCACTGAACCGTTCAGGGAGCTCGAACGCTTTCCTTTTCAGTCTCCTCTGTTTTTCCCACCTTTTCCACTCTTACGTATATGGCCTATGATTGCGGCCATGATTTTATCTCGAGCCTGTGTGTTGTTGACAAAATCAGGCACCCCCACATGCATTGTGGACAATTAATACAAAGAAATTGCATACATTTCCACAGTGTGGGTGAAGACACGAGATGTTGAAACAGAATAATACTCCCACATCATAGGAGAAATTGAGGCGGTGCAGGTTTAATGATAAGATCATAAGCATGTATGCACTATCCAAATTAGCTGGAAACTCTATTAGATAAATGTTTCATTAGTAGATCAGGGATTACTTCAGATACTGGATCAGAATAATCAGTTGTAGAAAGTTTTTGCCTGGAATTCATAAATACAGATGTATTTAATGGGAAAAATGTTAGAAAGTAGTATTCTAGCTCATTGGTATATGTGACTCTAAAATATCTGGAATCCTATAAATATAAATATATATATCAAATATTGTACTTGATTGAAGGTCATACGTTGATCTTTGTCTCAACTTTATTAACTGCTTAATTCAACAAGGTGTCACAGCCCATACATGGTCTATTTAGAGCTATGTGACTTGGTGTTAGGCAACAACATTACGTCTATCTTGTGCCCAACAATCCGAAACCTATGCAAATGTTTTGACTCATCTGATACCCACAGATGGTCACAGACCAATGAGGAAGGTGGTTTGGCCACGTGTTGTTCCATAATATTGGGCCAATATCAAAAGCAATTGTTTTACTTATTTGAATGTTTTTCTTAGAATCTACCAATATTAACTGAAGCCTGACCGATCAAGCATCTGAAAGGCATTAATAGTTTCTATAACCATGCTCCTTCCTGGATATGTCAATCTGGCTCAGTGATGGCATTCTCGCCTCTGAGTCAAGGTTGTGGGTTCATGCCCCAGTCAGGACTTGGAATCGCATAGTTTAAGGTAACGCTCCAATGCAGTGCTGGGAGTGTGTTTCGTTGTCAGAGGCGCCGTGCTTCAGATGAGATGTTAAAGATCCCAAGGCACTATTCAAAAAGAGAAGGGAGTTTCTCACAGTGTTCTGGCCAATAATCCCCCAAGTAAAATTGGTCACTCACTCCATGGCTGTTTGTGGGACATTGCTGTGCACAAACTGGCTGCCGCATTTCAACTGCAAACACAAATTACTTTACACTATATCCCATGAAGCGCTTTGAGACGTCTCGGCAGCATGATAAAACGTTATGTCAAGTGCAAGGATTATTTATTTCAATTTTACATAGAGTTGTGGGCACCCATTGAGGGGCAGCCTTACAGTTTAGATACAATCTGAAGAAGCTCACAATGTTTATTAGAGGTTAGTTTGGGCCGCTGACTCCTGCCATAACTCAAGTTAGTAGTTCAAGAAGCACAGTCAGGAGTCATGTACACAGAAGTCATTTTGAAATAGCCTAAATGAGCCATCGTGTCCTTTGCATTGATGGACACTAAAGAGTGGCATTCGTGTAATATTATTCAACTATTGATCATGGTGGAGGTTAATTATATTTGAACGTGGTTGATTCTGCACGGATATACCTTGCTTGGAAACTCTAGTTTAGAACAGCAAAGATCATCTAAAAACCTGTTGACTGGCTGAACTGGTTTGAACTGGTATCAGTTGGATGTTGAGCAACAGTGTGTGTGTGTTTTACTTCTTTCTTGCCCAAAAATTCAGAACAAGTTGAGTTCCGCTACCACTATTCCTTGTGGGATGTTGAGTTTATCCTATTCCAGAAATAGCCCGGGGAATAGGCATTTATCTTAAGCAGAACAACAGGGACTGAATTATCCAATCAAGCAACCATTATTGAATTGCTTATCATCTGATCTGACCAAGATCTAAGATCCAAAGGCGGCGAAATGAATAAGAATGAAGCTCTGGTTGTTACCACAGCAACATATTATTGATGGGCCATGCATTCTGACGAGGTATAGCACATTCTTATAGAATCGGAGGCAGCGGAGGGTGACCTACCTCAGCTGTCCCACAAGAGGGCATGAGATGCAAGCAACTTCACCTCGGAATATTATTTAGTTAGCGAATTTTCAAGGGAAACCTACTTATTCTCATGCAGCTGCTACTATTAAAGTTATTAAAGGAATTAAACTGGAAGAAAATTGCTGCTTCTGCTGTCGTCCTTAAATGGAGAAAACAAGTCTTTGCTAATGTATGCCATTACCGTGCTTGTTGCGCCAGGCAGAACATACAGGAGCATTTATTGTGTCTTTTCTCTGATTAAATGAAACTATATGTAAGTGCAACCTTTTAATCTTTCCCTTCTTCACTTTCAGTAGGTACAAATGGCCCTAGCCAACTTAGGATTTACTCTCAAGCATTCTGTATCTTGATGAATAAGATGTGAAGATAATTTGGTTAAATGAGGATTTTTCTCTTCTTTCATCTCTCGGGAACATAAATGCCCACTAATGATATATAAATAAAATCTTGCCCCACATAGCACCAAAGAAGCAATTATTATTATCCACACTTGGTTTTAATCATTCCCCACCTGCTTTCAAGTTCTGAGTCTAAAGGGAGGTGCATTTTATTTGAACACCCATGCTCATAATTATGCTGTGTAAAAATCCATTAAATGAGGAATTTTAAAAATAATGGCCCAGTGTATTGTGCAGAAAATTGGCTTCAAGGGTCCATCTCCTCAGAAGCAGGTAGGTTTACCTCATTGTGCTCTCACTGAATACTCTGTTGAATGTAGAAAACTGAGATAAATTGGGATGAAGCACATGTTTTCTCCAAACTTGCTTTTATCTTAACCTAATTGAACACATCTCTTGTATCCTGCAAACCTTTACTCAGCAATAGTTCCCTGCTGGCAAAGATTCTTGTGTTTTTCAGCAGCAAAATATTGCAGGTTGTAATTGGAATGGGTAATGTTAAATCTGATCAATCAATAGTACTAACTAGTGGCTCTTTGATTCCAAAGTTTAGAATGTTTTAATTACTTATGTACATCACTCAAATGACCTTCAGGCTCATTAAGCCAGGCTCATCCCTAGATTCTACTTTATCTTCTTCCCCCCACCCCACCCAATTTTAAATTAATATTACCTTTTCACTTCACCTTTGGCGATGCCAAATGCCCTCTGATTCATCACAATGCAGCTTACCTTGATGTGTGAGCCAAGGCATTGAGTGCCAGTAAGTTATTCAAGCCGAGCCCTGTTCTTATGTAGGAGATCAGCTGGGTAGAAGATGCAGTATTCAGTATAGATCCCTGGCATGGGGTCAGACACCACCATGGTCAAGCGTTCTGAACACTATCCGTGTGAAGGGCGTTATATAAATGCATGTTGTTGTTGATAGCAATCGAGAGTGGAAATCCTGACTGCTCCCTTTCCCCCTCACCCCAACCCAGGGCAAATCATGCCACGTCCAATGTCATCACCTATCTAACCAAAGGCCAGAGACTTTTCTGGACTCTGGCTCAATATCACAACACACATTGTATTCTCCTTTGTGCATGATTGCTTGTGAAGAGCAGGGAGGGGGGAAGAGGTAGACTGTGTACCTCAATCATTGATAACTATAAACTATACTCGGATCGGCAAAAAATACCAGAAAGCAAGCTTGCCATTGAAGAATTCCATTCACTGAGCCATTCCACAGCCTTCATTAATTGAGCTTTAATGATCCACGTGCATTTCTACCAGAAAAAAACAAAGTGTTATGAAATCAAAATATTATGAAAATTGCAAAAAAAAATCATTTGTGCTTGTATCAAAGCGTACGTAGGCCTTTCAGGATATTGCACAATGCTTCTAAAGTACATTTTTTCTCATACAAACATTTGAAACCCACTAATTTCACAGCGCAGCAATGCACAAGCATTAGCATAATGGGCAGTCAGTGACCGGATTCTTGCAATTGTACGTGTTGGGTATTTGCACAAGATAAATTATAGCTCATTGCTACATATCTGTCACAGGATATGAATTATGCAAGAGGGTGAAGATTTCAGCAATATCCATCCAAGCAGCTTCTCATTCTGAGGTACCCACTGCAGCACTGCACCTAATTGTTGAAGGAAGTACCCATCTGTTTCGTAAAAAAAAACTATAATGGAGCTATAATGGAAGCTATTTGAATCAACCAGAGCTGATTCAAGAGGCTGGTCCTTAGGCAAGACCATAATGTACCATTTTCTGGGGTTTAATAGAATTTTCTCTTTTATAAATTGGTTGCATAACAAATTCCCATAACACATTTCAGGGGAAGGATAGTGGCTTCAGGGCTGTCTTGTCTTAAGATATGAGCTGATAAAGGGCTGATTGGAAATGCGCTTTCAGTCTGTCTTATTGAACCCCCATTGAATCTGTTGGTGTATTGTAGCCTCATTATTAGTTCTGGGAAGACATTTTGTAAGTTCTCAAACTCCCAAAGAAGGAGTTTTGCCTCCTGGAATGAACCAGCAGCCTTCAGCAACTTCTTAACACTTTCTGCTGAAAACTAATGGAAGAGAGCGAGTACCAGGTGTCTGGGAACTTGTTACAAAGACAAAACATGATTGTGAACTCTAGATGGTTATCCATGCAGTTATGAATTTCACAAAAACCATGAAGTACTTTATAGATGTGAAAAACAAACCTGTATAATTTTCTTTCATATGAACGTACAGACTGCATTACATGAATGCTCACATACATTTTTAAATTTTGATATCAAACATCTTGTCTTGAGTCAAATGACAGTTGATAAATTCTCCACTGAACAACAGGGAGCAGATTTAATCACGTCATTTGTACTTTTCTTCCTCCCGACGTGAAAGGCGTTTTACAAATGTAATTTTGCTGTTGTTCTTTCTGAACTATTTCTGCCAGAGGCATCTATTCTCATGAGGTACATTTCTTTTTGGTGGTCTGAACCAGGATTGAGCTGGATTTGGTTGACTCTGTTCCATATGCTGTCAGCTTGATTTTGAATAAAAAGATAAATGGAGCAATTGCTGGGGAATATCTGTCTAAAATGTTCTGAAAACTTGCTTTCATGGCTTTTCATCAATAAAACTGCACTTCAACATTTTACTTGCCTTGACATTTGCTCAATATAATGGAACCCTTTGAACATTTGGCCACAACCTTCACAAATGCGTGTGTGCCCTGCTGCACTTTATTTGATGATATAACTAACCTTTTTTTTTAGCTGTTTTTAGTACTGATATTCAATATCTAGCCTCTCTCAGCATTAAAGCAATTTTGGTTTAAGTGTCCAGTTGAGTGTCCTTATCTTCTTAAATTAAATATCCTGCACTCCAGTTGGCTTAACTCTGTCAATTCATACTTGGTTGGATGCGATTCCCTGAGCACCAGGTGAGTACATCACCCTGCATTACGTTGCAGCACTTTTTATACAGTAACATAGGAACAGGTGGAGGCCATTCAGTCCATCAAGCAAGCCTGTTCCACAGTTTATTAGATCTTGTCAGATCGTTTAATCCCATAACCTACCATTTTTCCATACCCTTTAATATCTCGACCAGCTAAGTATCTACAGCCCTCTCTCTTTCTCTCAGCATTCCTAATGATTTGACCTCCACACTTTTCCAGGGCAGAGTATTCCACATCTTTTGAGGGGTAACACAATTCCTGTTATTTTTAAATACCTCAATTAAGTAGCCTTTAACCTCCTCTGCTCTAGGGCATATAACCCGTCTACCCAACCTCTCATCATAGCTAAGCATCTTCAGCCCATGTATTAATCTAATGACCTGTTGCTGTAAATCCTCCAAGGCTAGTATTCCTGTCTAAGAATGGGTGAACAAAATTGAACACAGCACTCCAAATGAGGTCTGACCAGCTCTGCAGGCGGCCTGAATCATTTCTATCTGAACTGGTTCTCAAGTAGTCTGTAAATGAAACGCACGAGCATCATGTTCATTATTTGCCCTATCACACGATGCTTTAGCAGTTTCAGGGCATTAGTAAACACATCAATCGCAACAGAAAGTTACACCAGGCTTTTGAAGGCACCAACAAAGCAAAAGAAACTGGTTAAGCAAGTCAAAAAAGGTGTTACAATGTTTGTGGTTACACCTCATTACTCACACATAATAGAATTTCCTACAGTCACTTTGTGACCATAGTGCAAGACTCTGCTTAACAATGAAACAGTAGTTTCCTCATCATTCAGATGGTCAGAACACATGGTCTATCAAATGACCCATGGTTTATTTCAGACCTATTCCAATCTGGTGTCAGCTTGGCCAGGAATTGAGCACTATAATTGATCACAGTTCCTCAATAATGATATTAATAATATTTGCATTTAATATAGCGCCTTATCATGTCTTCGCGACGTCTCAAAGCGCTCCACAGAATATACTATAAAGTGAATTGACTAAATTTTGTGGGCAAAAAAGACACAAGAAGGAGAAATGTACGCCAGGAATCCCATTCCTGATCTTATCCAGTAATCCTGCTTAAAAATGAATGTATGTGGACTTTGAGTGAGAATACAAGCTGGTTTGGCATAGCAAATTGAGCACTGACACCATGGAGCCGAACTTCAGAATGAATCAATGTCTTCAGGTGTGGAGGAGAGTCATTTTAAAAAGAATAATGTGATATTAATATACTGATCAATGCATTAATGTACTATGCAATATGACACTGAGCCAGAAGGAGCTTGGGTTTAATCTTAGTCAGGGTGGCATTTAGGACACTATCCTGTGTTAGGAAAGGAAATATCAGCTGAACTGGAAGATGTTTTGTTTTCCGATTCTTACTGATCTGTTTATTTAGGAAATAATCCACCTCTGTTGCTTAATCGTATGCATATCTTCGTATATTAGTGTATATATATTATAATTATCATCATCATTAGTGGTTACCTTGCTGCAGATAATGCACGATGAGCACTTGTATGTGCACAACTCAAATGCTCATGTTAAGAGATGCTGTTAATCTAAATTGTTTGCTGGCATAGTGTGGCATGGCAGAAAAACAAATTGGATTTGAGAAGCTTCTTCTAGTGCTTTTGTTATGACTTCTTCCTCTTCCACATTTTGCCTTCAGTCTCTACACAGAAGCCACCCTCTTGTCTGAGAAATCAAAGATGAAACAGGCAGTTTTCTAGTATTCTACAAAGTGAGGTTCATTATTAGAAAATGAGGAAATGATCATTAAAGTATCTTTCTTTTCCCACCCCCACATCCCCAAATCGTATGAAGTTGTCCTGTCTGCCTGTCTAGGTGAACGTTAAAGATCCTGTGACATTATTCAAAAAGAGAAGGGAATTTCTCCTGGTATCCTGGTTAACAATCCCCCAAATATAGTTGGGCATTCACTTCATGCCTGTTTGTGGTCACTCACACAGCCACATCACTTTGTGGTATATGTGAAGCGTCTTGATGATGTGATCAGCGCTATATTAAATGCAAGGATTATTATTATTATAACTGGCTTAAGATGAAGGGTGCAAGCATTCTTTCAACCAGTAAGCATAATAAACACCCCAGACACCAAATACACCTTCAAATCTTAAGGAAGGCTACATTCTTCCCATGATGGCTTGTGGGTGAATGCCAACTCAAGCAGTGACGAACACATCAGACCTATGTCTCACAAAGACAGTAACCACAATACTTATGATGCCAAGTTCATTTGACATTTTCATTTTTTTATTTTCATCACTTCATACTCTTGATTTTATGCTGTGCCATTGATTGGCAAATAAACTTGCAAATGTCATTGTTTTTCTTGTTTGAAGCAAAAGAATTCAGCACCTTAATCTATTTGACCTTGTTTATCTGAAGGTAATCCAATACTTTATAGTATTAACTAATCTTTTTTTGTTGTTCTGCCTGAGACACAATACAGATGTGATCTTTACCCTGCAAGTCAGCTGTATAGGAATGGCATGTGCTTCCAAAAGAAAGGCAGCCTGGTTTGCTTTGTAACTGGTAGGGACCCGTTGTATAAGTATCTTAGTTTGGGTCCCTCTGAAATATTGAATCTGTGGATTATGTATGTAAAGTGGATGTTTTTAATAAGTAGCCCAAAACACCAAAAAAAACTGTGTAGTTGTGAATCATTCTCAGGACTTATTACAAAATCAGTGGGAGTGCAGGGTAGGCTGAAAAACTGTAATTTTACAAGTGAACATTTTTCTGTGACCTACTTATCAATTTCAGGTCAATTCCATTAATTCAAACTCATCCAGCCATTGGACTGTGTACTTGGGTTGATTTAGAAAAGTGTGACTGTCACTAAGTACATTATAGCAAAAAGGAAGCTTCGTTTTTTTAGGAGGGAAAAAGTCAGCATAAAATAATCACAAAATGTAAACAGTAAATATTATATAAATTTGTAGTTTAAAAATTATATAGAATTTGATGCGAACTCATGAAAGCGCTAGAAAAGGCAGCTCTTAATTGCTCTAAATCGGGAAGGAGGTGAACGTATCTTCGGCAAGTGAGCTGGACGCCACAATGAGCTGAAGAATTTTCCACGTTTAAGATCTTTTAATTACTTTTGCTGAAAGGCATCCATTCGATCCCATAATACATTAGGTGGAATCAGAAGGGGGAAAAAAACATTTTCAAAGCTAGTCATAGTTGCAATGTCAGCAGATTGCAACCCAGTGCATGTTCTGAAGGTCTCGCTTCATCATTCAATCCTAGCTGACACCATCTTCTTTGCACTTAGACCCCTTCTTCTCTGTGATTAAATGGTATAGTTTCCGTATCTCATATTGCGAGGAACACATGGCTTCCAAGGTTTAAGTCAAGAATTACTTCAGACTGATGTGTGAATTTTTGCAATTTTTAAATCAGCTTCCTGTCACCTTTAATTCAGCTTAAGTGCTACGCTCTGAACTGTAACAATTACCCCAAAGGCTTTAATACACTTGACGTAAGTACGGACAGACTTAGTAAATATGAAACTAATCCTAATACCACTGATAGCACATTATGTCCCTGAGGGAGCATTCTTTTCAAAATATTATAAGCTTCTTAGCCCTATCAGTTCTATTTAAGGAAATGCATTCTAATGCCATAAAGTAAATCGTATTTTAAATTTTCCCCAGCATCTGTGGTTTTAAGCTTTGTGTCCAAGTTGTACAAGGAAATAATAGTAATTATAATGGGAGTTGTTGACACTTTTTGACAGGGTAACCCTTATAGCTCTGAAAGCTTTTTACCACATTGAGCTCAGCAACATCTTGTGTGTCTCACATTATAATGTTAAACAGAGCAGTCCCTTTGTTATTGAACCTTTGCCTCGCCACTCAAGAACTCAAGCATACAGAAGCTGGAGGGGAACATTTATGCATAAATTCCCATACTGTTTAAACATAGCACTGGAATTGAAGTGTTGGCTGAAGTCCACTGATGGACCTTTAAGGTAGACCTTTCTTGATGCTCACCATTTCGAGAATACAATTTTGGGTCAGTTTAAGTGCAGTCGCTTTGTGGGCTCATTGTGCATCAAGTAGGTGAGCACGGAATCTGAAATTGGCATTCTAACACTGTTCGATTGCCCTGGTTATTACATTTTATTTGGATTTTTAAAAAAAAGTAATTTTTATTTAAAAGTAATTTTTTTTAGTGCAATTTAAATACTGGAACCTTAGAGTGGCCTGTTTCAGGTGTCCAATTAAACCATTGGATGGTAGGAATGTACAAGACTCAGAAGAGCATTACCATCCACCAAACCAGTCAACACAACAACAAGCATTATGCACTACTCCATCTCTCATACTTCTCCATCAGCTTTTTTGTCAAATTGCTATCCTACGTCCCTCTTGAATTTGTTAACTCCCTGGATAATCCATTTCCACATAATTCACCATTCTCTGCATAAAGTAATTTAGTTAGTTGTGCGGTGCTTTATCTGAACTTGGGCGTGACTTCCAATCTACCAGAACTTTTGCAGCTTCCATCACTGCAGGTCCTGTACATTGGTTGCTGAAAATGACTGCTAAGGCATTAGGGTTAACATTTTAAATACATTTTGTAAAAAATATTGTTGCCTTGGTGAGCTTGTAGTCACATGTCTAGATTTTATTGTGATCCTAGTGGTGTTCTTTTTCCTAGTTTCCATGGTGATTTAATTTTAAATTCACTGGCAATCTAGTGGTAAATTTAAGGTGAGGATGTCTCATAGTTTCCTGATGATCCTGGTGATCTGAGGCTGATGGGTGGACAGTGAGTTCCAATCAACCTTTCAGTGCAGTTCTAGACAGACTCAGTGTCCAAGTTTGTTGCCAAGTTTAAATGAAATCCTGGGCATATTTGACTAAAAACACGCACTTTATTGAATTGGTATTCGTTACAACTCAGACCACACATCAGGTTATAGATCGATCAAGAGACTCCAGAATGGAAGGAACTTATAAAGCACATTACGAAGATTTGGACCCTGGTCAGCAACTGCTATGCTTTGTGGTAAACCTCAAATAAAGAGATCCAGTCCCTTTAAAGCTCAATGCTTCCACAATCCTCTTTGCAAGAGCAGATGGCACAAATGAAAATTGCAACATGAATAGTGAGTCACACTCTGATTTATAAAATAGTTCCTGCTGGTAACAAAAGAATTATGATTAACATTATCATCCTTTGCTTTTGTTCTGCCCGTTTCTGTCAATTTTGAACCTTTTTGAATTTTGAACAAGATCAGCTATGATCTTATAAAATGGCGGCACAGGCTTGAGGGGCTGAATAGCCTACTCCTGCTTCTATGTTTCTAATGTTTAAAAGTGCAAAAAGCTCAAAAATGAAATCAACAGCAATTTTTTTTCAGATTTAACGGTGTGTAAGCAGTAATCACACCAACAGTGGGGTGGGGGGGGGGGGGTGCAATTTGTGTTATTTCTAGAGGAGGTTTCTTAATAAAGATTCCAAGTCAGACAAATTGGATCTCCTTCCCATCATTGGAAGAGCATCATCTGGACCCACCGGGACATCTGCCCCGACACAGAGCCACCTCCAGAGCAAAGTCCGTGCAGTCCACGGGAATTCTAATTAGATTTCTTTTTAAGGAATCCCATTAAGAAATAATGTGGCCTCTACAGTCATCTGATTTGAAATCATCGCTGTACATGATATAAACTGGAACACACACGACACACAAAAAAATGGAAGATCCGATAGCTGGTCAGGTCTACATCTGGGACTCTTTCAAATTCTAAAATCGTATGGGTGAAATTGATAGCTATGAGGCATAGGGTTTTTTTTTCACATGACCACGTTCTGTCATTTTGAAAATGAGGTCTATTTATGATTCATGCATTTATCAGAGTGAAATGAAGCAGTTTGGTTTAAGAAAGGTTTCCCCCCTCGGGTCTATCATCTCTTTCCCTGCTGAAGAGCAGAGTACTCTGCGGCAAGGGATTGTTTTACAGATTGTGTCTGCCTTTGGATGCCTGCTGGGCTGAAAAACAATATTCGTGACTGACTGGCACATCAGTGACTTGCCCCACGAAAAAAAAAACGGGTCACTGAAAATGCTGAGGTTTAAGCTGCCAACCACTGTGTGTGGAGGCGTGATGGACACAGAATAGAGACGGCACATATCTTTTACTTTTAACTGCCAGTGTGTGGCCTCCATGGAGATTTATTCTGCTCCCTGAGATTCTAAATCAGTTAAAAAAAAAGGTTTATAGAATGACGGAGACTGTGTATACACCAGCCAAGAGAATAGCAAAGCACATGACCACAGCTTAGCTATTTTAGACGGTATTTTAAAATATTTAGCCGTCGGCACACTTTAAATCCTCTTTCTCTTCAATTTGGGGAGAAATTGTAGGGGGAAGCAGAATTTTAGCTCTGTTTCACCAGATGCTGGCTTAAAATTAACTCGATTGCATTTTTGGTTTATGGTTGTAATGGTACCAGTATCTTCTCAGTGTAACTGATGGCGACAAAACCATAAATGAAAAGAACATGAATCCACACTGAACGAATGTTGGCACTCCAAGAAAACTCACTCTCTTCTTGGCTGTCCCTAGGACATTGCTGTGCTCAAGTTGGCTGCCACATTTGCCCCCAAAATACACAGTCACCCCATTTTACAGTATACTCAGTGAAGTAGTTTGAGACACCATTGTAATGTGAAAGTGCTGTATCAAATATAATCATTATATGTTGGAAAATTGTACATGTAAAAATAGAAGCAAGGTGTGGGCATTTGCTTGGGGTTTTTCATTATTTCAGGATGCACCATACGGTATTCTCTTGCAATATGTTGAAAAACAAACTTAATATTTGGTACGTCATAGTAGCATGGGACTCACCTCCTGCCTCAAATGTCAATGCAACCACATCAAGGAATTGATTGCGTTAAAAACACAACAAGAAGGTGTCTTTCGTAACTTGTTGCTACTTTTGTCGTCAAAACCTTGTCTATTACCAACAGCCCAAATATGCAGCCACCCACAACATTGATTTATTGCTCTCTCTTCAACACAGGCAGTAGCTTCCCCATTCCCAATGACTCATGAGTGACTAACTTCATGATTTGCCTAAATAAGACCATGTGCAGTGCCAACTCTACGCAATTACAAAATAGAGGAAAATCAATTAAGCATTGTAATTCTTTTTTGGAGTCGGTCATGTCACGTGGATTCCAGAATAAAATTATTTCCTTGTTATCTTATTAAACAACAACAACAACAACAACTTACATTTGTGTAGCACCCTTTCACATCAGGAGGACGTCCCAAGGCACTGAACAATCAGGGGTTGGGTTCAGGATGGGTAGAGGGCAGGTAGGGTATGGGTAGGAGGATGGCCAAAGGCACAGTCGAAGAGGAGGATCTTGAGACGTGCTTTGAAGGAAGCAAGGGAGCAGGCGAGGGGAAGGGCTGTGGAATGGAGTTCCAAAGGATTGTGGCGGAGAGGCTGAAGGCTAATGGTGGGGCCGGCTGGGCTGGGGATGTGGAGCAGGCCGCAGCCTGCTGAGTGGAGGGAACAGACAAGTTGATGTGGTGTTACTGGTCACAGAGGCAGTGGAGGATGATAGAGTGGTCAACAGTGTCAAAGGCAGCAGAGAGGTCAAGGAGGACGAGGAGACAGAGGAAGCCCGGGTCACAGATGGACAAAATGTGCAGTACTTGGGGTGAGATGGAGGCAGAGGCAGGCAATGTGGTGGAAGTGAAGAAGGAAAGAAATATATGAGGGAGGTAGGAGAGTGGAGGATCGAACTGGATGTCTAGTTCAGTGAGTTTGCGAGAGAGAGCATAGAGGACAACTTGGAATGAAAACAAATCGAAAAAAATGCTATTTACAGGGATTCCCTAATGGCCTGGCTTCCCCAGTTTAGATTTGTTTGTCTTTTAAATCTGATATTTTATATCAGTATTGGTCAGCATAATAATACTGCCACTGAAAATACTGCCAATTCTAAACCCACATCGCTACCCCTAGCTAGATCCCTATTTATACGACCCAATTGAACTGTTGAAATATTCTTGTTTTTGCCTTACAAATTCAAAGGAACTTATCTCCGATGCAGACTGTCATAAAACACAAAATGTAGCGTTCTTTTATTTACCTTCCACAGATTGCATGTGAAGAGGGAGCCAGATAACGCCACAGGACGTGTTGCTGTGCGAAAATGTGAGTTTATCAGTTCATGCCAATGATATGTGGTTTGCCTACAGTGATTCTTAAGGTATGAAAGCAACGGGCAAACATATAGGGGAATCAGATAATCTGCTCAGTGCTGACAAGTATGCTTCTGTTTCATGTTGTTCACATTGCATTGCAGTGTATCAGATGCACAAATATTTCCTGTCAGAGGTATGTATGCAGGGATGGTCTCTCTTTCCTCTCATCATTTTCTCCATGCGTAGTTTGCTGCTGGGCTGGCTGAATGGATTGTCCAAAATAAAATTTCTCCCCCATCCATGTTCAATGCTGTTCTATTAGCAATAAAATGACAAAGCTACGTGAGGTGAAATTGGTTCATATGACACTATTTGTGCATGTTCCTTAATCTAGCAATGCAGCCTGTAAAACTAATCTGGATAGACCGTATGGCCTTATACCTCAGACTAAAGCACTGAAATTTAAGGGTCAGCAGGAAGATTTTTATTTGGAAACATTATTATAAATTCCATTGTATCCATTTTCTCTTGTGTATTTGGAAAAGTCCAATCTTACCAGAGACAGAACAGTAATGCATTGCACTGAAATCTTGTACTTCTGTTCGTTTGTTAATTTGAAGAGAATTTAATTTGTGCAAAAGTTAGTGTTACATTCATTGAATTTAAATATCACTACGTATTCCGCACTATCTCCCTGTTCTCTTGCCCCCCGGCTGAGCATACCAGTTACAAACCCTGGCACTACTGCTGACACTAGTAAGAGTCATTTTATGCTTAGTTGATTGGGAATGTATCTCCTAAGGAGGGATGAGATGAACATGTTATGTATGAATTACCCCTGTGGTGGTTGTTGAACCTTTGGAAAACAGTCCAGTTAAAAACTTACCTTAGAAATGACAAGTCACATTCCACACTTCGATGTGAGCCTGAAGTACAAATTTGCAACAATTAGAGCAGTTCTCTATCTTACTTAAGTATTGGATATCAGTTAAATCATACCTACTTTGAATCCAATTGTCTGCTTACAGCATCAATGAATTACAATATATTGTACTTCTATTTAACTTGATATCGACAAATGAATGTTGTTACATAAAGTGAGATTTATTCACTGCAGATACCTTTTGACCAACATTTGCCTTTTTGGGTTCTCCATGCTTGCTTTAGGAGTCATAGTCCTATCTTTCATTTCAAGTACCAGTTGCATTATCAGACCACAATGTGCTGCTTTGTGCATTGTCTTTAATATCTTCATTGCAAGTGCAGTCATTCAAGAGAAGATATTTGATGAGCAGTTGCAGTGGAAGGTTTCCAATTGCTTTTATCCTATTGTTTCATCTTCGAAACCTGCCAGTGAAGTTTCTGAATTGTAGAAGACAAATGGTCTCAATACAAGTACAGTACCGACTAGCTCTCTGTCTGTATTTGCAGTTGAGACAATTCTGAGGAGAGTGTCGAGGTGAGGTGGGCTGGAAACAACTCCAGTGTATGAGGGCACTGGGTGGAATCGAATGATAATGCAGAGCTGTGCAGGAAATGTTTGTCTCCTTTCAGTTGGGTCCAAGAAATATTGACAAAATTATTCAACCTGATATCTCAGTCAAGAGCGGGAGAAAGATCTGAAGAAAAAACAAGACTCACTGACAAAAANTATGAATTGGAATAAAATCGCTGAATCTCTTCCTGAACGATGTGCTAACAGCTATAACTAATGAATGTTCTATGCTGCAACAAGTGGCCTCAAGTTAATTAATTTTCCTATTTTAATACAATAGCTCCAATTTTCCATTTTGATTGGTAAGTACTGTTTTCTCTGAACCACCTATGGAAATGTCCCTGTTTCGGGAGTGGAATGCACTCTCTCTGCCTGGTGGTACACACCCTGCTTATTTAATTCCAAAGAGTATTAGGTACATGTTAGCAAAGTATGGTACTGCTGGAGTTTAACCATCTAAAGCCACATAAGCCTGCCATTGAGAGCACTGTCTGGCAAGCTTCCCATTGCTTTTCCAGCTAGGAACACCTTGTTTTCAGGGATACAAGGAGGTGAGTGGGAAGATTCCCTGCTCCGAGTGACTTTTCAAGTCCTGCTGATGAGTCAAGCTAGTAACTTAGAGATCGTGGTAAACAATAGTTAACATTAAATGGTGCATATGTGCCTGTCATGTCTGCCCAGAAACAGGTGCTAATGACTGGACTCCTCAGTATTTCCTCTAACTGAGATACACCCTACAACTGACAGAGCTTGTTATGCTCAGAGCAGGCTGATCTGACTAGCTCGAGGTGCCCATGTGTGATTCGATTGCCCAGGTGTTAGGCTGAAACAAGCAGTTGCAGTGATGATCATTCCTGTCAGGTTAAATAGCTGAAGTTTTGATGCTGCTTGAATCATTGGTCTCAAATCATCCCTGAACTTCCTATGGGCCCAGGATGGTCCTTGTTTTCTTCCTGATCACAATTCGGAACATTTCTATTTCTAACCAAAAACAGTGCTTCATCCAGAAGTTGTGTTAACCAGATTAACATCTTCATGGTATTTTTGCCATGGAAATCACACTGAATACTAATTATGTAACTAGGAAGCATTCACATGACAAAACTAATACCTTGATGCTGGTTAAATATGCTCATTGTCTTTTTTAACTGTTATAAATGTTACAATGCAAAATTGAAGCAGAACTACTATTGACACGACTAACTCTGCTATTGTTAACCATTCAGGTACATTTACACCCTTTTAGTCTCTTGTATTCTAATTCGCAGCACTTCAACATCTTGTTATAAACCTGACACTGACAAATACAGTGAAATGCAAATACAGTACATTTTTTTAATCCCAATTCTGACAAAAAGTCAACTCTTCAAAAGTTGCTGATACACGTATGAAACAATCAGGATGTTTGTAATTTTACTTGCCGTCCCCAATCTTCCATGTTTGATTGGCCTAAACGTGTTTTTTGAAACATATACCTTTATTCATTGAACCCTTAGTGTCCTGACAATTCGATACACATTGCATTTATGCAGCGCCTTTCAAGTCAGGAGGACGTCTCAAAGTGCTTAGGCTGAAATTTTATGGACCCCCAATATTGATTGCAGTGTAATTAGCTCGACTGTACTTTTAACCGTGTTTACAAATAGGCAGTCACACAAGGATGTACACCAGGGGGCGCTACATCATGCACCAGAACATACTGTAGGACGAAGCTAAACCTGTGCTTATTGTAGGCTTTAACAGCACACTGTACAGTCAGCGTCCAGTTTCATTGTGGACGTGAAGCACACTGTACAGTCAGTGTCCAGTTTCATTGTGGACGTGAAGCACACTGTACACTCAGTGTCCAGTTTCATTGTGGACGTGAAGCACACTGTACACTCAGTGTCCAGTTTCATTGTGGACGTCAGGTTGGAGTCCTAGCAGTAAGCCGAAATATTAGGGATATATAGCAGCCTCCTTATTCATTATTGCCTGAATATGAACTGTATTAACTCTCAGTTCCATGATCTCTACTCATTTCTGCTCGAAAATACTTATATTTTATTCAAATAGTTGTCTTCCATTTGCTATGGTTAATAACCATAGTCAGTTTCTAGCACAGTTGGTTTAACACAAATGAGGTTATTTAGTGAGTGTAACTAAATGGAGGAAAAGGTAAATACCTTTTAATATATACAGGATAACAGAAAACTAGGAAGGTGTTAGAACGTGGCAAAGGGATCAATTGGAAAGCTAGCTGGATAGGCTAGATGGACCAATAGTTTACTCCTCTCTGCAACTATTTCATATACTATGTAAATCTCAGGCTGACATAGTGACACTGGATAGCACAGACTATGGGGTGTGTTGGTCAGGTTGGAGAACATTACAGAGCAGTAGTACATGGCAAATACTTGCTCCTTTTAGAATCAGCCCAATACTGCTAAGATATTGAGACACTATATAGCCAGTGCCAGCTGTAGGGATCAACATGGATTGTGTATAAACTTGTAATGTGGAGGTTTGGGGAGTTGTACTTACAGCTGAAATTAATGTGTGCTGAAGTGTGTGTCCCACAGCTACAGAATGACCCTTCAAACAAAGGCATTGTTCTCAATAATTCATCCATGCTCCATGTACTTCCCAGGTGTATCTTTTACGCTGAGCAACCAGCTTGTTTAAAAAAAATCCAGCTTTTGAAGGGTCATATCGCCCATACTAAGAAAACCTGCTTCCAGCCAGTGTCACTGTGACAGCCCCTTTCACATATCACAAGGCTGACTAGGTATTATTCTTAAATCTCGTGTTCTTCTCTTTTTTTTTTGGCCACTTCTGTTTAATTTTCTTGAGTATTTTTCTCTTAATGTTTACTGAACCTTCCTGGCTGGAAGCTGGAAGCTGCGGGTGTAATAATGCGAAAGAGCTATGGAATTGACAAGGTCGCTGAAACACCTTGGGTTAATGAATGTAGCTGTTAATGTTAATTTACCTCTCACACACTGTCAGGCTTAAACATTCCTCTAAAAGTGACTCATTTCGATGTTGTCATCAGCAGTCAGTGTTCATGCACATGTAGTTTATTATACCATCCCCACACCCCCACCATTGAAGTATCTGGTGTTGGTGCTCAACATAGTAGGTTTCAGGCCCCCTGTTCAAATCTAGACTGTGGGACCCGCTCTCCCTCCTATCCATTCTGTAAGTTCCTAAACTGTAAAACTCTGGTTAGTCTAAGCCCATTTCTTAATGGTCGTGTTCCATAACATACTCCTCAATCCGAATTTGGTATAAGTTAGGAGTCTCGTTCAATGAGGCCGCAAAGATGATTGGTGTGCCCAATGGAAAAGTCTCTCTGCTTCTCTTTCTCTCTCCTTCCCTCTCTCTCTCTGACCTTCTTCCAGGTCATCAGGTCACCTTTCTTTGTGAATTGACATCAGAGGCACTTCTTGACAAAGCACATATGAGCAGAGCACAGGAAGTGCGATCACATCAGATCAGAGCTCCCACGGGACAGTGTAACGCATATCTGGTGACACACGTAAGCGCTCCGAGGCGCCATTCGGCGTGAAGGGTGCTATATGAATACAAAAATGCAAGTTGCTGTTGTTGTTTACCTACTTGCAGGTTTCAATATTTACAAATCCTTTTCTCATCCTGTTGTGAATGCAATATTTTCGACCCCACTGTTCCCAGACACATACTCATCCAGTTCATTTGTTTTCTTTTAAGGTAACTTAACTGGCACAACATGAAGCATTCTGCTGCTGCACCACTAGAGTAAGAATCTATAAGAAAAGTGGAGGAATAAACAAAGTCCCAAGCAACTATTTCCAATAAGCAACTATTTTCCGATAGATAAAGCCTTAAAAATTGTAAGAGTGGTAATAATCTTGCTGTTTAAAACATAAGATTGAAGTGCAATCCACTGAACCAGACCAGCCTTGTTCAACAATAGATTGCGTGCTAAATCCCAGTAGCTTAAAAACACAGGAGTTAAAAACACTCCCTCTGCAGCAGGGTCAGTTAAATCTGATATGTTTCACCTTCTGAATGTAGTCATTTGGAAATGATTGCAGTGAATGAGGACTTTCTCAAATTAATTACTGAAAAAATGCACTGACTCACATTAACAAGCTTTTTAAAAAAATTCCACACGCACACACAATAGCACACACACACACAATAACACACATGCACACACGATAACACACACACGCATGCACAATAACATTCATACGCACACACACTAACGCAACCAGAAAATGGCCAATGCAGTACTCTCCAGCTATATTGTACCAGTCAGTAACATTCGGGACTGATGCATCATGTCTATTACTTTAGCTGGTGGAGTGGAGCACTGAGTCCAGTTGTAAGACTTGCTAATGCTCCTTCTGCTGAGAATAATTAACTCAGCAAAGACTAAGTTTCAAACCAGGCACTAGCTGGTCTCTGTGGCTTAGTTTCACACAAGGCATTAGCTTTACCACCTGACTACCATCAGTTCACCTATAGATGTTAACCCATGTGAATGTATCCATTTCATTTGGACCTTCCTATGCATTATCACAATCATTGATTTCCATGTCACTTGTAGATCCTTTTGTTGGTGCCACTTGGTAGGTAAATGTGAAAGATTTAAGGGTATGAAGCCATTGATGTTTCTGCAGCATTTCAGATCTGTATAAGTACCTGACACAACAGGGTTTGTGGTGCTTATTAATACTTGTGTTTGTCTCTGGTGGTTGACAAGTCAGAGCTGGAAAGCCACACTGGAATTTACAAAGCAAATTCCTGAGGTTTACTATTCTGCCGCACCCTGTCCGACCCATTCTTGCCTCCAATTAATGTCACTATGGATTCTACAGCTTGCAATTCACAGCATAATCCTTGCACATTCACAATAACATAAGTACACAATGCAAAGCTGCCAATACGCTTGTATGATTACTGGAATATTTGTCTAATAATTATGAACAATAGGGTTTGGTATTTGCACTAAATGGATTTCTTCGAACTAAGTGCTAATCTATCCAATTTAAGACTGCTAGACGCTTCACCTAATGCAGTGCATGGTACTTTACCTGGTAGGAGAGTAAACGACTTAAATGATATGTATCTCATGGCAACTGTCTGCCAAATCAAACCTGTTATTAAAGTACCTGCTGTATGAACCCGGATATTTTTACATTCTCCATCCCTATTGTATTACTATGTTATTTTAGCTCTATCCTGTTAAGCAAGATCACTGCATACTGATAGAAAAGTGAAAAATAAAAAAGTAACAGTTGCCCTTTATAAGAGTGGGGGTATCCTGCGCTTTAAACTCTAGCCTTTCACTTTCTCAGAACTGAGTTCAAATCCAGCCCAGAGCATTTGAGATCAAAATCCCCTCTGCCTGCTGATTGTAAGTGTTCTATGTAAAATGTATGTTGGGCTGTCTCAACCTCGTGCCTAATAATTGTGGTCTTACAGTAGAACATGTCCCTCAATTTGGCATTAAATTTACATTCTCGCTCAGACTGGCTCCTATGGAAAATGTCACATTGACAATATATTCTGTGAAGCGCTTTGAGACATCTCAACAATGTGATCAGGCTTTTTACCAAATGCAAGTATTATTATTATTATTAATATTATTATTATTGGTATCATGAAACAAAGTTTTCTGAGGTTGGGAATATAGAAGAGGGAATTGTACCGTGTACTGTACTTTGGAGTAATAGAAGCCCCAAATGGCCAAGATTTGAATTTCCTTGGAATAAGATACAACATGCTAGGAGCACCATATTATGTGTAATATACTATTAATATATCCTTTCCCCATAGAATCTGCAGGCTTTTAAAACTAGAGATAGGTTTTGCTTTCTGCTCAACAAAGTGAAAGGTAATGGTGTTAGAAAATGTAATACTTTTTCACTTTGGGCACCAGGTGAACTGAGCACTCTCAGGTGAGGTATAGCATGGGTTAGACCCAGGACAAAGTTCCTTCTGTTTTTCCTGACAATATGCTATATCCCCAGAGTCAGGAGAGGCTCAGTACTATCCAGTGCAATGTTTTTTATTTCTCAAACAAGCCAACCCATAATCTTTCTGCGTGGAATGGCCAGTTGGTATTCAAGAGCACTCCATACTATGAGATCATTGCCAACTGGATTGAGTCAATTGAGCCTCATTTCACATGTATTGCAGCCAACAGCACAGGAGGTTTCATCTCATTTTGGGGCTCGATTCACATCTCTGTCCAAGAGGTCAATATTCTAACCCACCGGTCAACCTACTTCCCTATAGAAACATCTTAGTTCTATCTTTTCCCGTTTCTGTTGAAAGGATTTTTGCTTCAGGTGATAGAAATAAAGACCTTGTACATGATGGCACAGGTCTAGGAAATTCTTTACCTTTGAGAATACGCAATGAAATGTTCTTACTTTTTCATTCCCAGAAAGACTGAACATCCAAAAGCTCTATTATTTTTTATGTAAATCTGTTTTCTTGAACAGAACAATGTATGAACATTTATTGAATGTTCGTTGTATTCACTTGTAATTGACCATTATGTTTGCCAATTATCTTTACCTATCTTTACTGTTTGTGAAAAGACTGGGGTCTTTATTATTATTGTTGCTATTATGATGATTGTTAGGATTATTATGATTATGTTTATGATTGTTATTATTATAAAGACTGGGGTCCTGCTGAATTGGTTTGTTCAGCTTTCACAGAGCACCTAGTGGTTTCAAATGTGGTAGACGTTTGAAGGCCATGATCAAGCTAAAGTATAAATGAAGATTTCTAGTATAAGTGATTTCCTTTTGTGTCTGTACATTTTTCAGCTTGATGGCAACATACTTGTATGTTTTTAAGGCACACAATCTTAATAATGGCAGTCAGTTAAAATACCTGAAATTATTCTCATTGAACAACAACAAATTCCATTTACATAGCGTCTTTCATGTCAGGAGTAGATCCCAAGGCAGTAGTTTCCCGTCTAAACCAGTGAGAATGTGATTCTTGACCTAAACTAATACATGCAAGGTTATTCTGTTGATGTTAAATGAGAGGGGGGAGGGGGTGGAGCGAGTTCAAAAAATATTCACATTTTCTTTCTTTTACTGTGAATCCCAGTTATATTAAACCATTCTTGTAGAGCATTCTGACTTTCGCTACTTACAATAGAAAAAGTATTTGCTCCATGTAAATATGGCAGTTCTGTACATTTCTGGCATGTTTTTCCAGATTAATGAATGCCCGCACAAGGAGGGTTTTCCACATATTTCAGCACATGGCAATGTTGGTGACGCTCATCAGTATTCGTGGATGATGCCTCCACACATTCATTTATAACTCAGATTCTGTCAGATGTTAAAAGGACTAATTTAATTGTATTAGTTTCAGCCTGTCATTGGCAATAAAGCTTGTTCTAACTTTTAACACTGGTTGAATTTACTATTCTGTGATCTGAAATTATGCAATGTTACTTAAGTTAATTTCTTTTACCACCAGCTATAATTGCTTTAATCAGTGTTTATAGCCAACCAGTGTAAAACATTTCATGCCGTGTTAAATCTATATTGGAATGTATGAACTACTGTCACTCAATGAGTATCTGGACTGTTTTTTTTATATCACAATTTCTTCTGTTCCAATTTTCTCTCTTCTCCTCTCCTGACGACATTTTTACTCCTTTTTACTGGCATTAGTTTCCACAGGCACGGATTACTCTGCAGTACTTTGTCCATTATTCACAAGTGAGTCTTGATCAGCTATTGACTAGATTATTTGCCGACAGGTGGATCAGAGCCAAGCTGTTCGCCCAATGCTCACACATGCCCACACTCCACCAGGGCTCTCTGGTTGATGATCCAAACCAGATAACTTGGCTGATATTCCTTTCCTTAACACAGGATTTTGAGCCCAATTGTAGCAACGCCACTGCAGTCCGAGTTGAGATTGACTAACTCAGCACAGGTTAGTTTCAGAGACTGCGACATTGTCTGTATAGCCCAGTACTGGTTTTACTCTCCATACAATCAGGGAAGCTGATGGAATGACACTTACTGCATGATTGTAAGTCAATATCAAACCTTCTATATGCCCTTGATTCTATGAGTTTCTTACATGTTATTCCTTTCAGCCACTTCACCCCATCTTTCAGCAATCTTTTGCCTTGTACCCTCAGACTCTTTCAAAACCTTTCTGAAACCCTACCCCTTTGACCACAACTTTGGTCACCGCCCTCCTATTCTGTTCATACTCATACTTTATCTCGTTGAAGCACTTCACAGCATTATCTTACAGTTAGACGATTTTTAAAGTGCAAACTGTGAAATGTGTTGCAGATTCCAGTGCGAAGTTATCAGGAAATAAGTCTGTGTTGCACTTTTATATTTTACATATTTTTTATCCTTGTAAAATCTGTTGGTCTACATCAGAATATCTGGGTCATAGCAAGGTTATACTCCATAAATATAAAACAGTCATTAATATAAAATGGTTCGCATCAGTTTGGGTTGAGCATTTGGTTTAATAGGGATTGTGGCTTTTGATATATCCAAACAAATTCAATGGGTCAGATGTATAGTGTTACCAACACATAGCTATTGGGCTGACTGCTCACTCTTTCATTGCAATTCAGAAGAGTGCAAAGTGACTCCAGCTGATCCTGTGGGAAGGGGTGCTTTAAGACAAATATGTCCATAAATTTAAACAAAATTATCATAATTTTCCTCCTCCAAATTGCCCCCTCTTTATTCTCGTTCCCTGGAGGTGGCGATTTGTGCTGGGGAACGGCACAAAGTTCCTGTAGCTTTTTCATATACAATATAAGACCAGGGCCATCCTTTGGATAAGATGTAAAACTTAGGTCCCATCTGCCTGTTCAGGTCAATTTAAAGAAACTATTCGAAAACAGAAGGGAATTTCTCCCAGTTTCCCCCAGATAACAACAACAACAAAATTACATTTGTAAAGCGCCTTTCAAGTCGGGAGGATGTCCCAAGGTGCTGGACAGACAGAGTTACGAAATTAATCAATGCACTTCATGGCTGTTTGTGGGACATTGATGTATGCAAATTGGCTGCCGTGTTCAACTACAAAAAAAACAGTCACTATACTTTCCAGTAAATCTTGTTAGAAACATCTTGACAATGTGATGAGGCTCTATCAACTGCATAGATTATATATAATGAGAATTGGTGGATCAGTTTACTAAGGATGCCATCATATGATGTATATCTCATTATCTCTACATATACAGGTTCTCCAGGGACACCGAATAGTTGTTAGGAGCTGTAGCCAGGAGATGCTAAGGCCAATTGTTGAAGGCTTATCTCCACCTTGATAAAACTGGCTAACCTACAACATAGAACCTGGGCCTATCTTGTTTGGATATCCTGGGCTATTGTGTTTGCAATTTGTGGTGCCACGTAAACCTCTGGATTAGATTATTAACTCACACTTACGTTTTCATTATTCAGTAATGTAAACCAACTCATCCCCCTCCATTAAATCCCAGCTGTAATTCACTCCTAAGTATGCAATATTCCATATAAACATCACTTGATCCTCATGATTAGATTACATTATTCTACATATAAACGGTCTGAGCATTCAATTAAAATACAGCTTATTCTTAAAGAACTGTAACTCTGAGATACCATCCACATCGAAAATGATTTTTTAATAACTAAAATGCCCTCAACACCATTTTTTTAAGACTAAGTATCACAGTTTAGCAAATGTAAAAGCCTGCCAATGTGTTTTATGATTGTGTGCAGAATGTGCAAAGTGGCTGTTTCTGCCTTGTGCTATTGAGTTGCTGGCACACAGTAAAGCTGTGTAGCAAAACCTGCAGTGACACTTCATCCTCTTTTCCATGACATGTTTAATAGAGAGAAAATATGCTTAAAGTGAACTGATGTCAGGGATTAGCAGCTCAGTTGTCAGGCCGCTAAATGAATCAAGACAATTAATGTTTCATTCTAGTATATTATCCCACATGCTTCCACAGGCCAGGAAGATCCACTTGGTGTTGTTGTTAGTGCTTCCCTAAACGGGTGATGTTTCCATTTCTCAAGCCATCCACCCGATCTGTCTATTGTAAATGAGAGAGCCCAAATTACAGGCAGTTTTTGTTGGGTAGTTTCTGTTCACTCGGAATTGGATTGAGGCTGTTGCAACTAGTTTCACTCAGTAGTCCTTACAGAGACTGTGCTTGTATTGGTAGATCTCTGGTGGTGCAGTGATTTGGTGGGTCAAATCCTGCAATTCGATTTCCTGATCACTGAGATTCTGATCTCAATTGTGGTGTCAGTAGAAATGCTGATCAGTGAATGAAATCTCAGAGATGTATTTATTTTATGTCATTCACTTTCTCTCCTTGTCTCCCCCCCACCCCACAACACTTGCATATCTCTGCTGTACTGCCTAAATTATGGATGCAGATTATTACCTCAGTAATAATTATAATAACTATTATACAATACGTACAGCAATGTTCCACTCAGGGACACTGTAAAAGGAGAATTGTATGTCTGTATCATATATTGTATTATTTTATATCTACTGGAGGGTTTCACCTGTTTAACTCCATTTTGTTTTATATGATATTTACAGAAATGTTACATCTGTGCAATTCAGAATATGTTATAAGTGTGTAATGGAAGCTGTTCAAATATATAATGCATGTTATATTATATAATATATCATTTTATGATTACATATAGTACTCTTACATTATTATTTTTCTGTTGCACAGTTACAACCTTGTACAGGAATGCTACATCTGTGTATCAGAATATTGGATGCACAAGAGTGTTTTACACAATAGACACATGTTTTACACCACTATAGCATAGAGTAAATTATTATATAATGTGCACATTATTATATAATGTACACAGGAGCCTTATACCTGTGTAACACACTGTGTTGTATCATATGCACAGGAGTCTTGTATCTGCGAAACAGAGATTACAGTATTATAAAAAATGCTGGAGTTCTTTAACTCTGCATAACATAGTGGATTACTTCTGAATTAAAAACCTCTTGACCTGTTCAACAGTCCTATTGATCCTCAGTCCAGCTCCATAATGTAAAGTTCTATCTCTTCCTGTCACACGATGCAGTGTGGAACTACACTGACAAAGTCAGTCGAGCAAAAGGAATCCGTGCTTTCAGAGTGTGTTACAATGTGAATCAAACCATTCAGGTGTATTGGCCTTGCAGCATACTTCTATTTATTGTTTATTCTCTATATGATCCAACCTGTTGAGTGAAAGAAAATTTTCCTTTAATTTCAGAAGTTATCCAGTTGTTTTCACCCCCTTGCTCCCCTTAAAAATCATCTTGTTTAATTCACTAAGTATGAGTGGTTTGCTGGTGAGTGAATCAACAGCTGTACAATCAACAAAATGCACCACCCCTTTAATTGAATATACTATAATTGCAGCCAAAGTAATATACTTGGAAGATCTTTTGTCCCCCCTGGGCCATTTCCCACCTGATGATTTGTTTGGTTTTCACTCTCCTTCTCCAAGTGTAGCTGAGATCAGGAATTCAGTAGGTGTGTCCTTCAACTTCAAAATTTTAGCATTTCCCGACCATACTACCTTATTCTGGAGTAATAATTGGGTTTGGTTAGTGATGGGGAGGGTTTAGTTGGAGACATATTGGGGGGAGTGACAACTGGCAACAGTAGTTGTGGTGGAGAGAGGGTTTAATCAAAACTGCGATTGAGTTCAACATGTAATTCCAAGATAGTTTCACTTTCCCTGATACCTCCCCAAAAGCTCATGTTGAGAAACAACAATGTCTCTGTGGGAAGCTTCCAGCCTTGTATTGCTGAAGAGAATATCTGTTCTTAGCAGGGATCTGAGTTGATGAAAAAAGGAAAGTTTAATTTCAAATAAATTGGGTCATATGATAGCTAATTCTAATGGGATTTGACCTCAAGTTTAAGGACAATTGTATTCCTAGAAATAGAATATTGTAATTATTAGTGATAACCAAGACAGCACTAGCTATGCTTCAACATGATTCAGTCCTGCCATCCAATCCCATTTCCTAAAATATTCAATGAGAATAATCACTTGCTTACCCCTTAAAACAAATCCACAAAGATTATCCTTAGGTATATTTCATAAGGGGCAGACAAGTAGATTGGATTTCTTGTAGATGTTTGGAAGTATCCTACCTAATGCAAAAAGTGTCTGGATCCCACTGCTGGCCAGTGAGAAACATTACCCAATGGATACCTCAACTGCATCAACATTGGTTGACCTGGTTTCTGCTTCATTCCTTGTCTGCTCACTCTGCATAGCTTCCAAGGAACCCGGACACACTTCAGCTGTGCAAGACGATGGCTGACTTTCTGAAGATGCTAACTCATGAGGTGAATGTGCAGTGTGAACCCAAACCTGAAGAGGGCACTTTGAGCCAGTAGAATGGGCATGACACTGCAGAGTAAAGCCTAAGCAAAGTAACATCATTAGTTGGGTGTGATGGACTCTGGATAATGAACTTGTTGTCCTGCATCAGATTGGGGGGAGGGGGTATTGTTGGCTTAGTCATTCTGATATACTCAGTGAATCGTAATTTGCATAATTACAATTCTAATCATTGTTTTCTCAACTAAATAAATACTTTGTTGGTGATGGGTTGTTTGCAAAACACATTATATTGCATTCCGCACCCATGTAACTAGGTGGCATAATGCTTCAGGATACTTGACTGATCATGGTTTGTCTACTTGTCGATTTCATGCTATGGACTATTCTCATTCATTGCTTAATTATGTTCTTATTCTTCATGTGTGGATGTAAACAAGTGTTGATGGCCTATTCAAGCTTAGGAAGCATCACAGTCAAGCTACATCCTGACATCCACATACATCTACTTTCTAACAGGGATCACTGGGAAGATCTTGAGAACTAGAGTGAAGGAACTGTGGCTAATTTGTTTCCTTTTCACAGTACAATATTATTAGGGTTATGGAGAGCAGCCACCTGTATCCTGACCTACAGACTGAAAAAATGGAAGGAGAGAAATAAATATAAGTTTATAATTGAATGCTTTTCAAAATGCTGCTTTGGTGTGCGTTAACTGTTGCTTCGCCCAATTATTGCTGTTGACCCCAAGGGAAATGAAATTAATAATCCTGCCCAATGAATCAACATAAATCAAGACCAGCTTCCTAGAATTAAATGACTCAGACTGCAATAAGTGAGGTGCTCCTTTGTGACAGGAGAGGCAATAAAAGGCAAACTACCTTGGTGACAGCTCAATGACAAAAATTATAATGGTTTATTTATAATAAATTAATTTAAAAAGGGCATCCTAGCTAAATACAGTATCCCATTTGTCCTCTGTGTAGTACGGCACTGCTTGGCTAAATCAGAGTTCAGGTCATAGGAATTGTGTGAATCGTTTGTTTTGTGAGTAAATGTTTGTTGAAAGGTTTAGGTCTGCTGTAAATGACAATTTATTGGAGAACGATAAGACCTTGACACTGATCAGAAGCCTTTAAGGAGCAGAATACAACTTCCCATTTAAATAAGACTATATTCATTGCTACAAAAGGCAAACTTAACCTTTCCCAGCCCAGATTAACTGGGCTGGTCCCTATATGAGATTATAGTTTGCTTTATTTAAAAAAAACTGATCAAACAATTACTGTGTGTGGAGTCCTGTAGCTCAGTGGTTAGAGCACTCGTTTTGCAAGCGAGAGACCTGAGTTCAATTCCAGGCAGAGGGCGAAACCTTGGGCAAGTTTCCTTACTCCACACTCCTAATAATAATCCCTCAAAAAAAAAAC
The DNA here is from genome assembly GCF_018977255.1 of Callorhinchus milii. Classification (NCBI taxonomy): domain Eukaryota; kingdom Metazoa; phylum Chordata; class Chondrichthyes; order Chimaeriformes; family Callorhinchidae; genus Callorhinchus; species Callorhinchus milii. The sequence continues at coordinate 13,352,243 of NW_024704752.1, read as the reverse complement.
AATAATAAATTGGTCATTTTCAATCTACGACTGTTTGTGGGACATTGCTGTGCGCAATTGGCTGCCGCGTTCGCCCACAAATATACAGTCAATTCACTTTACAGTGTATTCTGTGAAGCGCTTTGGGACGTCCTCCCGACGTGAAAAGCGCTATATCAAATGCAAGGATTATTATTATTATTACTGATACACAGATCCAGTGCAGTAAAACATTCTATCATTGTCTACAGTTTGTCATTATCTACTCTTGTCTGCCATTGAACGTATTTGTTTTCCCCAGCATTGTCTGTTAGTTTTTGATATGACAGCATTCACAAGCACAGTTCCAATTAGTTTAGCTAACCAGATGAGGAAGTTTGACAGCAGTTAGGATACAAGAGATCAGATGCATTCTACAGCATAAAAAGAAGGGATCATGATATGGAAAGGCACTGTTGCTGTGATACTGAAAAGTCAAACAATCACAAAATCTTTCAGAAACTGCAGTCACAAAATTCTATGGAAATTACACAAGCTAAATATTGGGTACTTATGTAGAAAATAATGGATTACCTGGGAGTACATCTGAAACCCTTCCTTTCAGTTCCACAACATCCATGGTCACAGAGAACAACCAACGTTATTAAATAATGGGGATACAAAAAAAACTGGAAAGGAAGCAATAAAGATAACAAGAGCATAGAAATGAGTTGAAGGGTGTCATTCAACCTCATTTAGATAAGTTTTCTAAAAAAAAGAAAAACTGTGAATGTTGGAAACCTGAAATAATGAGGATGCATTAGAAATGCACGGCAGGTTGATCATCACATTTCAGGTGTAACCTTTCATGAGAACCTTGAAGTTATGCTAGGGTTATAACCAAAAGACATCTTTCATTTTCAGATTCTACCTGCTGTTCAATTCCAGCATTTTCTGGTTCTAATTCAGCCTTAGGCCTGGGTTCACATTTACAAACCACTGGAGCTTCACTCTCATCTGCTATTAACCCTTCATATGCCATCAATCGGAACTAATTTTGGCAAAACTGAGCATCCTGTGCTACCGGCCATTTTCCTCGTTAGGCCAGTGGGATTCTGAGATTATGGAACCAATTTCATTGCTCTTGTTTGAACTCGTCACCCCAGTGATGGACCAAATCAAACCATAACAACTCCACTTCATAGCAATCTTGTGAAGCACTTTCCAACGTGAAAGGCACTGTATAATAATAGTAATGATGGTACAATAATAGTAATAATAACCCTTGCATTTAGTATAGCGCCTTTCAGGTTGGGAGGACATCTCAAAATGTTTCACAGAATTTACTGTGAAGTGCAGTGACTGTGTATTTTGTCAGTGAATGCAGCAGAAAATTTGCGCACAGCAATTCCTACAAAGAGCCACGAAGCAGATGATCAAATCGGTATGTAAGAGCTAGAGAATATGGAAAAAGAAAAAATGGATGAAAGCAACAGCTGGTAGAGCAGAGGTTACTTTTTTTTAACGTTTTATCATTGTTTGAAATAGTTAAAAGATGATTTCAAAAAATTATGTTTTAGTGTACGATCCATTTTATAATAATAAAGCTGCTTCTGACAGCTGCGTTTTATGTATCCTGTATATATTAATATTACAGTTGGATTCAGCATCATAGTATTTGAGCTGAAATCTATAAATTGAGAAAAAAAATCTGTTAGGCTCCAGAAGCACAGATTTCCACGGACCCGACACAGGTCAACGGGTATCATTTACTGAACCGTTTAGCTGGTGATCAACTCTCCGAAGAAACAAAGCTCTTTAATGCTGTGGAACCTGTCACGTGCTGCCATGCAGTGTGAGACTGAAGGCCACAATCTGTTTTGTTCTCCTCTCGCGACCATTATGCCATATTTCTGTGCTGCCACGAATAACATCCCTGTTGCGCAACAGCAAGAAAAGCTTTTAAAATAAAATGTTACCCATATAATAACAATTAGTTGTCAGTTAGCTTAGAGCAACACTTCCCCTGGGAATTTTATGGACTTTAGTAGATTCGTTCTGAAAGTTTGTCATTGGGACACTGTTAACTGGGTTGCAGTCTGAGAATCACTATCCGTTCTTTACATGCCTCAAATCCAGCTGGCTACCTCAGTCCCCTTCCCACGTGTCTCTTTCTTCCAGAGCTCCATGGCTGCTTTGGTTCATTTTGGACAGAATATTTTTTTCCCCATACAATAAAAAAATTTCATTACCTTCAACCGTCCTTCAACAATCAAAGAATTGGACTCCAGGAAAAAAAACGATCTGTTTTACTTTCAATACTTTGGATGAATGGTGGAGTGAATCCATTACTGTTTCTTCGTAGTGAGGAGGTTTATTTAATGTAGCCCTAATAAGATTTCTGAGGTCGAGTTTGGATTGTTTTTCTTGTTTTTTCTCCTCATATGGCAGGAGCGGAAATTCTTCCTGAACAAAATTTCAGAACAGCCTCGATGACAGAACTGCTTATTCCCGGAGCTTGTCAAGGCTTGTCCCTTTTTATTCGCCGACCCACAGAACAAAACATGCCATTAGTGAAACCACATTAAAAGATGCAAGATAGCGCTTACTGTCAAAACAGACCGCATTGCAATGATGAAAGTCATTAAATACACAACAGTTCCATGTAACAATACCCCACATTAGCTTTTCTGATACAAACGTTTCAAGATTCCTTGTGATAGTCAAGGAAGTTGAACATCATTAAGCACAGATATCGAGTGCATCTGGGGACTGCTGTGGGAATGAGCTGCAGGTGAGGATATAATCTTGCCTGAAATTTGAGTGCACTAATGGACACTTCAGATGGTTTCTGTAACAGAGCAAGCATATACTTGGTTCTGTGCTGGCATCTACAGCCTTACACTGTTTAATTGGCTTCACTTTTTGACTGGAGACCCATGCAGACACACTCATTAAGTTACAGAGTGAGTCACTTCACAAAAGGCAGTTCTGTATTGCAGCAAACTTTGGGGGTAGTGGAATTAGCCCAGTTTCCACTGTGGCTGGTTCCCACAACATTGTTATGTCCCTCAGTCTTCCCTTCCCCTCGAAATCTACATAATTGTCAAATCCAACATGGGTGTCACTTAACTGCTACTTCTTAATTGATCCCGTCCTCTCTCCAACTCTCTAACCTTGGCAGTGTCCTGTGCCCTTCAAGCCTGTGCCCTTTCAAACGAGCTTGATGACAAACAAGTCAAGCAACTGCATGTTTGCGAGTCTGTGCATGTCCAGGATCTGTAGATTGGTAAACACGAATGGTGACTTTCATATTCAGGCTGCACTGCTGTAGAACGTGTCTGATCTGCTGAGGAAAAATGTAACAGTAGACAGGTTAAGCAGTTATATTTACTGCCACTGACAATGTTTAAAGAAGATGTGCATTCTTGCTGCTTGTCACACAATTACTGCAAAGGCAGATGTACCTGAACATGTTTCAGGTCTGACAGTAATCCCAGGTACTTTTTGCTTAAGTATTTTGCTTAGTTCCAAGCATCCTGAAGCAGATATTTGGTGTGTGGCAGTGTGCTTTTGTGGCCAGTGACACCATGAAGTAAGACAGAGAGCCAGAGGTGCTTCCTTTTCAAATGGCACCAACACAGAACTTACTGATGGCATATCATGCAACTATGTCTGCTCTCACTTGCTCCTGATCTTCAGCATGAAGCACAATGAGCTTTCAACACTTCCCATGGCTGTTTATGGGACCTTGCTCCTTGCTGGTGTTAACAGCTGGCCCACTATCCTAGTAAAACAGTCACGATACTTGACAATAATTACTTGTGAAGCACTTTGAAATGTTTTGACACAATAAGGTGCTAAAACTGCAAGTCCTTTCTTTCCACAGTCGTCTATGTTTACAACAATGACACACGCTAATTTAGTAAAATATCTTCACATTTTGTCTCACATCTTCAGTTCTTATCAAACCGTAAGGACTTCCTGAAAGGGTCCTTGCTCCAGGATTATGCATGGATTGTTATATCCTGCTGGAGTGTTATTTCCTTCAGAATTACACTCTAGTCTTATTAACAGATGTTTTGACTTATATTAGCTTATGTTGGCAACAAGCTGCAGGTTTGGTCCCAAAATGATTGTCTTAGGCCCGAGTCTGGACCATCCGTAATGTATTTCCAAAGTGATTGTTTTCGTTTGTGACCCAAGTCAAAGCAAATGCATTAAAGGTCAGTTAGATGCGAAGACCCCATTATTGCTAATCTGCTGCCAGTTTAGGATAGGCATTCTCCACACTGAGGCCCAGCCAAGCTTGACGAAAAATAATTTTACCAATCTGTTGTGTAACTTCCAAACAGAAAAGCAGCCTTTGTAGCTGGGGATAAAAATGGGTACAATGGAGGCAGTGGAGGATAAGGATCTGCATAGGTAATGCGAGGGTAGCAATAAATGTGATTTCTGCATCATTTGAATTCTGACCAGGACTTGTCCCATTCCTTTTGAAATGATGGGTAACAATTTTATTACATATGCTCAGAAAAATGTGATTAATATCTGAATGCGTGTATTTTTGTTACAGTGTTGATCGCAATTTACTTTGTTTCCTTCAAGACATCTCCCCACCAGCAAATCCCAATACACGTGCTTAAACACAGAGACCTACTTACATAATTCATGATCAATAAAGGTGGGAACGGGTTATGTTATGGAGCGTTTATTCTAGAATGTTTCTGTATAACATAATCGTGCTGCTACGTAGTTTGATTAACACTGTTTTTAAAAAAACTGCTGTTAGTATTTTTCAAAAGCGGTATGTACTTTATTTTTCATTATTTCTAATTTAGTAACTGTTTTCTTTTCAAAGCACAGGGTATTACCTCCGGGAAATGTAACAGTCCTCTATTGTAAGTACCCAGCGTCGGTATTGAAAAGCTCCTGGTGACTCGGTGGCTATATGTATCCTGATCCGATACAGACTACAACAGCAGCAGCTTGCATTCATATAGAGCCCTTCACACGGGGCAGTGTCCTGGAGCGCTTAGAGTCCCGACCCAACTGTCCAGCCCCTTGGGACGTCCTCCCGACGTGAAAGGCGCTCTATAAATGCAATCTTGTTGTTTTTGTTGTTGACCTGGAAGGCCCAGGTTCACCTTGGACAGTGATGGGAACTACAATTGGCCTCAATGCCCTAGGGTCAGGAAGTGCCCAATGTGGAGTAGACACCAGGTTCCTTTGACACCCACAGTCAAGCAGGTCACCAACACTCACCGTTGAGAGCCATATTAGAAAAATGACCATTTTGAGGTGAGGTTCTTGACAGCCACCATTGCCTGTGGAACTTTAGCCAGGGTCATACCTCATATTTGGGGACAGGAAAGGAGGATAGAAGAAAATCACAGAAAAGAAATGAAGAAGCAAAAGAAAGCATATTGTCAGGTTCGCGTTTCCATGGAACAACGAATCTGTGAAACCTACGCAAGATTGTATTCACTGGATATTAATGATTGCTTCAAGCTGGGGGATCATTTTCACAGGGATAAAACACAGGCAGTTTCCTTATTAAATGATACAGACCACAAATGAATCAATTGTGGCAGTGCCACAGGCTGCTGGGGTTGATTGCTTTGAACAACCTCGACACACCCATCATTTTAACACTGGCTGTACAAGCCATATTAATCTGACAGTTGCAAAATCATACTTGAGTTGAATATTGTTTGCGTTATTGCTCTATTTTGGCTCAATAAAAGAAATGTGTGTGGGCTCTGACTTACCAAAGAGAGTGGGTGTTTGGAGGCCGAGTCGCACTAAACAATTGCTGATGTAATCAAGATTGTCAGCTTTATTTCAAGTTGAAACTTATTTCTGTATTTTTTTAGAATGTTTTAGGTGCAAGTGCATTGAAGGGGTACGTAGGTACAGTAACTGGCTTTGGTTCTCTGTTTCCGCCTACCAAGCTGTTGGGTAATTCAGATCATGAAGCAGGAGTCATTGATAAATGTTTTTCGAACATTGTTGACTGCTGCTTCAAATTGCTTGACTGGGATTTCTTGAAAGTGCTGGTGGTTTGGCAGGTGAGAGCAGTCCTCACCTTCCCTGGATCTAAAACACTGACATATCAAATCCTCTTCAAACATCTCACATCAATCAGACAGCGCTTGCTTCTTAAATCTCTCTTATTTTTTTCTGGAAATACTAGGTGTAGCAAAACTAAATAAAGCTGGCTAACTTGCACAGAATTTAGTCCATTTTCTGTGTTGATAACTCATCCAAGCTCATTACGTCAGTTCCAATGATCTTATTAATTTGAAGACAATTTATACCTCAGTCAATAGAAATAAATGAAAGGATATTAAACTTAATAGTGTCAAAATTCTTTGGAACTGGTTGATTTTATAAAAGAATAATTGGTGGTATGAATATGGGTAAGAACCTATGATTGTGGATCCTCAGTGTAGAAGTAAAATCTATTTATCGATTACTGACCTTTAAACTGAAAGCCAAATCCAGCGCTGAAATTGCTGAATACATTTGCCAGGCATATGAGCTGTGCAGTGGAAGGGAGATTGTTTAGTGTATAGATCCATTAATAATTTATCATTTAGAATTTCTACATATATCAGAGGTTAATCCAATTTTACCTGGGTTGGACTGCAAGCACCCAGGCGTGAAGAGAAGCTGTTTGGTGTTGTTTAAAAAGTTTTATTCATTAAAAAAAATCCAGCCTGCACGAGTAATTGAATTCCTCTTGTAACCTCTGTGATGCAGTAGCTTTCTCTCTTCCACCACCCTCCCCCCCACCCTCCAAACCTGGCCACCACCTATACTGAATGGCATAACAAAAGAGGATGATTCTGATAACCAGAATAAACATCTCACAGATTTGATCCTGGTGAAAACTGAATCTTCAGAAAAAACCTGGAGAATTTGCATTTTTACAAAATCTCCTATCATGTAGTTCTTGCTACAAAAACCCTGGTTCCGTTTGTGATGATTGAATTTGAGTTTCTCCTCCGATGCTCAGATAGTTTATCCAGTGAGTTACGGATGGGATTCTCAGCCAACAACAACAAATTACATTTAGATAGCGCTTTTCCCGTTGTCCCAATGAGGGGTTTGCACCCGAGCTGGGGATTGGATCAGAGAGGGGTGGAGGGCAAGGGGGTGGAGAGCAAGGGGGTGGAGGTGGGTAGATGACCGGCATCATGGTCGAAAAGGAAGGTCTTGAGATGGTCCTTGAAGAGGGTGAGGCAGAAATACCACCAGGAGGACAAATGTACATGACATATTGCTCGATGGTATATATTTTATATTGCTAAAAAAANGCGCTTGCAGTTTTGTTTTTTAATTGGCCAGGTACCAACCAAGGCATAAACTTTAACATTCTCTACTTTTTTTATAAATTGTTCATCAAACATGAATTCAAATAGGCAAGTCCCTGCAGCCATGGGGGAATGTCACAGCTGATGCCTAACTCAGTCCGCAAGCCTGGAACCTTCAAGCTCTGCATGGCTCAGTCCCTGAGACCACTGCGAATGATAGGAAGCCAATAAGTACAATGAAGCTTTAATGTTTTTCTTTGCTGATTGTATAATGTTTTGTTTGCCCCTTCAATAACTGTGGAATTTGATATCTACTGTCCTCTTCCAATAACCTGAATTGTGTAGTTTTACAGTGAAAGGAGTAAAAAAAAATCTGTTTTCCAAACAAACATACAAGTTTAAATCCCTTAAAAGTGTTTACTTTCAGCCATCGGTGGATCTAGCACAGAGCACAGCTGCTCACAAGATTCTTAACTTTTCTATTGAATCATATTTGTGCGCATCCTGCAAATTCATTTCTCACAGGTACCACTAGCAGGATTTAAAACTCACTAAGTGCTTTATTCTCTCAAGCTCTTGTAAAGAGTGGCAATGGGGTTGCGACACCCAAATCCTGGGCACTCTGGTGATAAATCTGTCTCTCATAAGCTCTTGGTGAATGCACATTGTTACTCCCCAGCATTCCTTTGTGTGCATGCCTATTTGCCACTTGCAAAATGAGTAAATAAAGTTTGAATGTCACTGATTCATAATTGAATATTTTATATCCTAAAGCTCTTTATGGATAACTGTTGAGAAAATATTGGAAAATTACATAACCCTGGGCACCACATGTATATGCTTGCACTTATTGAAAATGACTCTCCCATGCACATTACGTTTCCAATTGCTGGAAGGTCATCTTGCATCCGGGTCGTGAGCAGAAACCAAGAAGTTCCACAGAAACAAAATCTGGAACAAAACTCAAATAGAGACTAAGCCATCACCGCTGAAGTTGTCTTAAACCTGTATATAGAAGAAATTTGTGGTATGTGATTTGATAATTATCTCTGGTGATAATTATCACAAGGTATAGAATTTGCGGTCGATTTTGTCCAGGATTTAACGACTGGTTTAGGGCTGAAACCTTTCCCCCACTGCCCCTACCTGACTTCCACAGAGTGGTAACTCCTGCTCGGCCGTTCAGTACTGGTCTGCACGGCACTTCTATATCTTCCAACAAGGCCCCTTCAGGCAGTCAAAGTTTTCTTTTGTCTCCTCTAGAAACGACTGTGATCAATTGAGTAACACCCTTGTAGCTTACTGACCAACATCACATTCCCGCATTACATACAATCAGATTGTAACCCAATGCTCCATTAGACAAACATTATTCACTGGCTTCAGAACAGGAAGGGAAACGTAGTGGAAAAAATATTTGTTGAGTCACTTTTCTGGAGTTAGTTTCATTTTAACTGGTATAGGACTTGAGAATAAAATTACATTATTTTGAAAGCTGTTAAAGCAGTCTGGCAATCAAATGGTTAAAAGATTGATTTGGGTCAGTGGGGGGGTGGAATCTCACATCTGAATCATATTTACCTTTTTTTACTGAAACCAGCAAATTGATAGCTGGGCGATAAGGAGATCTTGTTTTAACGATTCTTTCAGTTTTAGGACCTCAAGCTTCTCCAGGGCAGATATCTCATAAAAAGAAAAGGACATCTTAGGTCAGTCATTTTTGGGGGGAAAAAGGTGTATTTTTAACTGTCTGGTGATTGTCAGTTATCTTGTGTTTCTGAGTCACATATTTGCGGAGATCCAAGACAGATCTTAATTTTGTTTTTGTAAATATTACAGTGTTGTAGTGTCTGCACTGTATGGAGCCAGATAAGTGATTGCTGGGGTTAATCGGATTCAGAGGTGTCTCATCTTGGAGCAAAACAACTATATTCAAAATATAATTCAGTTGCTACCTAACCACGATGTTTTGATCAAATACAAAGAACGTGATATTTACAGCGAATATTAAGAATAATGTTTTAAAAAGAAACATATTTCTAGTCATGTGAGAGGACACAGACAGCGCACCTTGATGCACACATGCTCGCCCTTTGATTGAAGACTCATACATTCTTTACTCAAGACCTATTGATAGGCAAGCATGCAAGACCAAACTGACATTCAGTGCTTTGTGAAGAAGGATTTGTTTTCATACTTTACGTTAACCTTTGGGTAGGTAAGAATAGTCTTACATGCCAAAGGCTGGGTTTGTTTTGGGGCCCAGGGAAATCAGGCAAATCAGAGAGTTTCTGGCATTTACACGTTGGGTGCTATCCCTTGATGCAATAACATACGCCAGTATTTCCGGATTTTGAGCTTGTTTACAAGAGGTCAGGAAAATAAACAGGTTCACATTTGATGACTTTTTAACCTCTTATGTTGGCTGCAACCTTTATTTGTGTTTCAAAAAGCTCCCTGATGGTATTAACCTACATTTGTCTCTTTCATCACTAATGGATTCTTAAAAAGATTTTCTGCCCTTGGGGTCGTTCGCCCTTCTCACTCTCTCTCTATCTCTCTGACACACATTCACAGTGCAACGTTGTGTTGTTATATGTCTCATTGTTGTTATATTGAAGGGTAATTTTAAGACAAGTTCTCTTCTAGTTTGGTGTACTCATATATTACTATGTTTCAACATACACTGGGTTGCAAAGGATTTCTGTAAAGTTCACAGGAAGCACCATTCTATCAAGAGCTTTTCACACACCATTGAAGATTGAATAGCATTGCCAATTATGCCCATATTGTGCTCAACAACCAGGGAGAGCAAGTTTATGACCTTATCATAAGATTACAAGTTTTATAATCCTTGCGTTGGATAGTTTTGGTACATTTTTTCTCATCCTTCCAGAATACCGACCCTACTCTTTCCCAGAAACTCAAGACTGCTATATTCTTTACCTTCCTCAGTTTTTACTTCCTTCTGCAATGTACAGACTTTCCAAGCCTAAGCCAAGTCTTTTGGCTCTTTCACCGAAGGTTTTTCATTTTCATTTTCAAAAAAGGCAGACATGATTTCCAATTTGACCTATGCCTTCTCCGTGTCCAAATATATGGTCTTTGAAACTGTGGGTGTTATATTAAGCGCTAAGGCAGTGGGGGTGGGGGGGATTGAAAAGAGATGAAGGAAATTGTGTTTTTTTCCTCAGAAAATATGAAACATTCACAAGCATCTGTGTTTTTACTTGGAGATCTTGAGTTTCGAAAGCTGGAGAGTGAGAGGCAGCAGAAGGAAAGTTAGATTTATCACAGAAAGGCTTTATTGTCTGTCATGAGGGTACCCTGTTTCAAATTCCAATTGATAACCAGTCTAAACCAGCTCAGTGGTTTGTCTTTACTTGTCTTGGGTTCCTCAATAACACTGAAATATCTTCAAACAATTTTGAATGGACAGTCAATCGGAACATAGGTATTTTGGCTGCGTGAATAAAAATATTTGGGTTTCGAGGAGTGTGGGAAGTGGGGAGAGCATTTGAGTAAAGTTATTCCATTTGGGTTTCTGATTTAGATTCTAATGTTCAAAACTATTTCAAAAGTTTCACTCACTGATTGCGTCAAGTGTTTTGTGTAGTGTATCACCCACCACAGCTTTGACAATTTGAGCCTTTGCATATTTAATTCTCTTTCGAGTTCAGTTCAGTGAAGTGGGAAATTCAGTGGTTCTTTATCATTTATCCCATTTCAAAACCCAGCGTTGGGTTGAATTTCAAGGGATTACTTGTCTGAAAAGTTATCTTTCAAATGCGATTCTTACAGCACATGAAGTGTTCAAATATTTCTCAGTTTACAGACTGAACAAAGGAAAAACATGGTTGACTAGTTTGTAATAGGTAGCAGGGCTGTATACAGCACTTTAAAGGGCAGATTGTGAATTTTTGATTGTGTCATTCAGGTAGATTATACCAGTAATGTAATACACAAGAGGTACATATAGATGATACATAATTTGGTGACCCAATGATATTTAACTGGTTTGTGTCGTCTATTTTGCTGCCAAGTCTTTCCATTGAATGCTATTGTATCTAAAGGGTTCCCTACAGGGATGTTCTTTCTTACTACAGGTACCACTTTTGACGAGATAAAAAAGGTTAAAAATACAAGTGAATTTGCTGACATTGTCACATGATGACATCAAGAGTACATGAGGTTATCAAGCAATCCCAGTCAGAAATAGCACAGGTTAGATATAGGATACTTTGTGTGTGTCCCATCACTGTGTCTTTAGCGTCTAATCATTAAAAAACATTCTTTTCCCTATTGCACCAATGTGATATTTTGTCCACACCAGCTACTCAACTGACGTTTCTTGCCAACTGACGTCAGTTTTACACTGTGGTTTAATGTGCACAAGGAATTAGATTGGAACAATACCAACACATAAAGAATACCATCACACATTTACTTTACCAGCCTTGAGAAGGGATTGGGCCGGAGAAAGCAGGTTGAACGAGTGTGGTTACTATCGATAATAAAGTTTATGGACAGGGTGCTGTGAATAGACCAGAATGTTACTAGCTCGAATCCCGGGCCAGGCTGGGTTTGCTAGAGCTATATGGAGGTTAGATTAGCCCCAACTTTCCCAGGGTTCAGGAGGAAAAAGCCAGCTGGGCTTTGTAAGCATTCAAGAAGTTGCTGTAGAAAGGAGCAACTTGGTGAACTGGTCAGCAGGTACAAAGGGGAACATGCTCCTGCATCATCTTCAGCAGCCTCTACTGGTTGTGTGTGAGGCTCCAACGTCAACAGTAGTCATTTGATTGGGTTAGTGGATCTTGAGGAACCTAACCCCAGTATGAGGAGGCTGGGGACCACAAGCAGAGGCCATGGGGAGAACATTAGAAAATTATTGGATACACTGAATATCAAATAAAGAAAAGTTCCAGAACCAAGAAATTATAAACATGATACAATACAATGTCACTGGTGGAATGGATCATTATCTGTGTATTTGTAGGCAGACACGGCAGACAATTTGCACACACCAATGTCCTATTACCAACCACGAGAATCACCAATTTATCTGTAGACCACCAGAGAATCTCTTTCCGAACGGTGGCACGAGATGTTTAATGTCCACCTGAAAGAGCGAATAGGATCTCAGTTTAACGTCTCATTTCAAGGTTGACACCTCCAACAAATCATTAATATTTTCAGCACAGAGTGAGGCCATTCAGACTGTTTTGTTAGTTCTACCTCTTTTGTATATTCCTGTTGTATTCTTGTGAAATCCAAGTGTCCCTGTTTGTAAAAAGAGAAAAGATTTACCTCTAACAATTCTACTTAGGCCCTTTTAAAGCATCAGTCTGTTCAAGGTAAGTAAAGTGATTAGATTAGATTTAACAAGCCCATTAAGAGATATTTACTGCTGTATGCAGTAAATATCTGCACTGAAGTCTGAAGTCTGCACTGTACCAATAGTTTTCATGTATTTTATAGTAGCGTTTTAGGACAATTAAGAAGTTTTGTATTGAAAAGCCTCAAGATATTGGAATGTCATTGCATCTTAGCTGTAACTTGCTAATAGAAACCACAACTTATGTAAGGGAGCAATGTCTTCAGACAAATTGTAAAAATATTAGCATAGGTTAGCAGACAGAAAACTGAACTGTAATATTTGGTGCTGCCTTTTTTTAATCTAATTAATTTGATCCTTCAAAATGTAACTACATGTATTGCGTAGCTTCAGGCAACATGATCTTCCCACAATAATTAAGTTGGCAGTGCACAAGTGAAGGCTTGGTTAGACGTATCTTCTGCTTGTTAGAATGTGTGTGGTGTGTCCCATCACTGCGTGTGAACTACACCTCCACCTTCGGCGGTAACAAGGTCTTTGGATTTCATTTGATTCACATTCGATTTCAAGATCTGTGCACTCGTGTATAAACCACTTCATGCCCTGACACCTCCCTACCTCTCCAATCTGCTTACACACCACTCCACCATCCACCGCCTTTGCTTGGCTGGCTCTGGCCTGCTCTTTGTCCCTTGTCCACTCCACTCCACCATCGGCGGCCTTGCTTTCAGCCACTGCATCCCGAAACTATGGAACTCTGCCTCAATCCTTCCACCTTCCCTCCTCCTTCCTCCTCTTCAGATCACACCTTCCTCTTCCACCGTGCCTATAGTCACATCCCCCCTCTCCCTAGTTAGGCACTCCAAGATGCTGCCCCACATGAAGCTCACCATATAAATGCAAGTTGCTGTTGTCTTATTGTAATATATGTTTTGGGGGTCGGTATCTGACTCTCTCAGGAACCAAATATTTTTCTGCAACAATTGTGCTATGTTTCTTTAAAATGCAGAGTTGACAACTGCAGCAACTGCAGCCTTGAAGGAATATTATCTATACAGAGGAGCATGTATAACCTAGCAATGATTACAGGCTTGAATTCACTCCAGGCTATATAGAAGTTAAAAAAAAGAATTTGGGAGTGGTTTCCCATTTGGTATTCGCTGTGAATGTGCACGTTTATGTATTTTTTAGAGGCTCTCATAGTAGTCCTTTTCAATGGTTGATAATACCATTCAAAAGAAGTAAAGATCATTGTAATTTTGCAATTTTGTTCCAAGACAATGAATGTCTAGATATGATATGAGTCAATGTTACTCCCTGAGACTTAGTGGTGTCGTGGTTGAGAGCACTGACTTTCATCTCTGGAGCCCGTGTTTGAATCCAGATGAAATGTAAGCCTGATCTAACTATTAACAGTTAGAGTCCTATGTGAAATAGTTTTGGCTGGGCTAAACCCAGAGGTATGATCCTTGGTCTGTGCTCAGTCAGCTGATCTCAGCCAGAGCAGGAATGGGCCACTGGAAATTCTCTTAGTATATCTGGTTATGAAGCGGATAATTAGCCAGATTTCTTACTCTTCTTCACAATACAGTGACCCTTGTGGGTATGTGTGCATGTGTAGGCATCCGATTGTGCGTGGTTATGATTCCCATTCCTATGGAATAGCCTGACTGATATTCACTGTCCAGCCTCACACATGAAGAATAGTCCACTCAGACAAGGTTCTTGATGCTAGACAAGAACTCTACCCAGTTCCTTCAAGAAATATTGTGATACAATCGCTAGAGTATTATTAATGCTGATTTTCATGAAATAATACCTGTCGTCAGGCATTAATGTATAATAATATTCAATTGACAGTGTTGCACAAGTCAGAAGAAACAACAAGATGATATCAATAATTGCTGCAGAGACTGTAGCACAGCATCCAGTAATGCAGAGCTTGACTGTAAGCCTGTTTAACTTTGTCAACCAAATATGATTTGTAATGTGCATTACAAAAAGAGACCTAAGGGGAAAAAATTACAAATCACCGAACTGACAGTGATCACTTTAGATAAGCAATGAATTATTTTTTTAGAAAAACGCTTCAAGATCAACTGAATTAAAAGTTGCATCTAATGTATTCTTCCTCCTTCAAATCACAGTGGGGAAGAAAAGTGCTTCATTTAACAAACTGTCAACTTGCTTTTTAGTGGTGCTTATTCCAGGCATTGGGATTAATAGGAGTAGCATTGTGTTGTATCACTATCACTTAAACCAGTAATGGAATTATGCAGCAGCAAATTAAAAGAGTGAAGAGTACTTCACTTTTAATTATATGTAATTATAAAATGTGAAATTCCTAACAAAGCAGCCTGAAAAAAATGCCATAAGTGTGTCTACCTTTTGATCTGAGTTCAATAGAGAAGCAGCTCCAGTGTAATCCACTTCAGAATCCATGCAGTTTCCAACTCGGTCTGTTTGCACACACTGCGCTGTAGCTCAGCCTCTTCCAATATTCAGGCAGGAATTCCTTTTCACAAAGTTAGCTGTAAACTCACAACAACACAGTCTGTTATCTCAATCCTTCCACAGAATAATGGATCCTGGGAATGATCTACAGGCTGGAATTTAATCAAGAGGTTATATGTAGAATAATGGATCCCCAGGAGTGAGGGACTGGTGGAATATGTCGATGGTTTATATATAGAATAATGGATACCCAGGAATGAGTTACAGGATGGAATCTAATCGAAGGCTTTAGATGGTTTATATATAGAATAATGGATACTCAGGAGCGAGCTGCTGGGCTCTTATTGAAAGGTTCATATCCAGAATAATAGAGATCTCGGGATGAGTTAGAATCTAATCAAAAGGCTTGTATGGTGTATATCTAGAATAATGAATACCCATTAGTGAGTTAAAGGCTGGAAGCTAATTGAGGGGTTCGAATTGCATTTTTTCAAGAAAATGCAAGATGATTATTCTAAACATGCGTATAATGCATAGTGTTGTTATGGTTTGTGTTAATCAGTCTCAAATTGCTCTATTAATGCCTTTAATCTCCATTCCTGTGGATGTTACATTGAACTGAATAAGAGTCCAGCTTATCACAAGAAGCTTCTCTGAAATGTGAAACATCTTCTGGCAGGCAACACATTCTCCTAAAGGAAACAACTGTTTTTGTTTCATATTCAACACATTGCCACTGGATGTCACCATCAACAGAAGGTCTTCTTTCCTAAGATGAAAGTTTCTGAGTTAATTCCTTCAGCAATACGTTAACAAATAAGAAAAGAAAGCACGTTCTCACTGTTTTCCCTAATTCTGTTGCTGTAATTCGGGATTGAGCTCCTTCAAGAAGTGCAAAAGCTTTCGAAAGCAAAATCACAATGAATTCGGACATCATAGTTTAGGAAGAAAAAACGTGATGCACTAGAGAGCGTTCTACTTCTTCCCCCCCCCCCCCCCAGATCTACATGGGTTATCCTACATGTTCTTCCTTCTCCCTGCATTCTTATTGTGTTAAAATCAAGACTTATTACACTGTTCTACTCTAACTCCTTCTCTCCAGTAACCTCATGATTTCTTACCTTTTTCAGTTTTCTCTTCTTACAATTTAGCATCTTAAAAAGTCCAAATTTTACAACATTTAACCACTTATCTTTTCACTCCCACCCTTTGACCTCGAGGGTGCTCTGCACTATGAACCCAGTGATTCACTCAGCTTCTCTCAATTTAGAAAAAAAGTAAGCTGCCAAGTTTTGCACACAAAATACATCAAAGTATCTTCTGTGAAGCGCTTTGAGACATCTCGACGATGTGATGAGGCACTATATCGAATGCAAGGATTATTATTAGTATTATTATTATAATGCAATAGGACTGCTGAAAAGCCCATTGTAAGGCTCAGCGGCGAAACCTCTCACAATCAAAGAGCCTGTGAGACTCACAGATAGCGTTCACATATTGACCAATGTCCTGGAGGGCGGTCGGGGCCTGTGAAGCTCCAGAATGAAGTGGAACCTATAGGAAAAGAAGGGAGAAAAATGAAGACCAAGCAAAAAAAATCTTCTTCTATGTGTACAATGCACAATGTTGTTATGGTTTGTGTTAATCGGTCTCAGGTTGCTCTATTAAAGCCTTTAATGGCATACACTGTACAAATAATAGATAGAAAGGAGTTAATTTTAAGATTGATATTTGATCTCCGATGTTAGAAGACATGTATAGACTACGTGAGCTTCATTCCTGAAGTTTATATTCCAGCGGAGCTATTAATTAGATCATCACCTTATATTTTCTTGTTGTTCATTATTACATATCATGTACACACACCTATACAGTGAACTCCTGATAACTCGTCACTCTGAAGGGTGAAAGGGCTCAGTGACGAGTTATCAGGAGTGGTGAGTTAGACATGTATATGAATACCTAAATAAATGCGGCTGGGATATTGACAGCATCATGACTTAAGTGGTAATGACAAGTTAAGCCAGAGTCAAGTCATCAGCAGTTTACCGTATACATAATAACCATTGTAAATGTACAACGTAACAAAATGTAATCGCCTTTGGAATTAAATTTATGAATTGGAAAGCAAACACTAAGGCAGTTTGCAGATGTTTGCCTACAAAATACATAGTCACTACACTTTAAAGCAACATTTTGTGAAGCAATTTCAGATGTCCTCCAGGCACGAAAGATGCCACATCAAATGTAATGATGGTTATTATTAATAACATTGGCAGTTAAGAAAATCTTTAAAAAAGTGATACTCTGTAGAGCGATGTACTATTATACTTTAGTGGTGAGAGACAGGTCTAAGAGACAGTGATTGTTAAATCCTCAACTCTCTGTATTACCCTGTTAGCACAGTATCTATTATTAACTTTCTTATAAGCACAGCAGCATTGCCTGTCTGGCATTTGATGGTCTGCTACCAGAATGTGTGAGGTAATGGACAGTAAGACATTTACACTTGGAAAATGTTTGAACAGAAATTTCTGGAGGTGAGGAGAAAACAATCATCTTTGAACCCTGATCTATCGTTTGCGTGTTCTTAATGCTTTCTGCTTATTAACACCTGCTGAACAGAACTGATGGCTTTCTCTACAATTTGTTGTCAAAAAGACACGTCCTTCTCCAGTTCTGAGCAATAAACCAGGCTGAAACTTTTGAATTCTGCTTGATGCAGTCTTTCACTCTTGATGGCTCGGGTAGTAAAAAATGTGGCCAGTGCAAAACTGAGTCACATAGACATGGAATGTCTGAGGTTTGGTCAACAAGGGTTGGTTAGTTGCAACCTGGGTGATGGTAGAGGAACAACATTCGGCCTCAGTGTCCTACACCAAGCAGGGGGAAAAAACAGTCAGAATTTCTGCTTCTTGTTGATAGCAAGTGGTGCGCATTTGTGACATTGAATGAGAGTGGGATCAGGCTTGACTGTGATTGTTTACCCTCGTGGTCACATAGCTGAACAACACAAGAGTGCCACTTGGTCTGGGAGAGCAGCCAGTGCCAGTGGAACCATGATCCCCGAATACAGCTCTTGGAGGGGAATCTCAATTGGAGGACGAAAAGGGGTATTATAAATTATCATTAGCTTTACAATCCTTCTATTTAAATTTGTCATTGATTCTTTTTCCTTTTTGGATTATTTTTCCTTGAGTGCTGATGACACCAACGGGGGAACTGGCTGGAGACTGTTACTGTTCAGCCTCCAAAAGCTCAGTGAAGGGGCTGGTGTTGAAACATCCAGGTTAACATGCCTTACCTCAGCTTCTGCCACACTGTGGGGTTTAGTGACTCAGCTCACACATCCTTCACCTCCTGCTGTAGCTCAAATCAAATGTTAGTGGTGGGGGGGAAAGGGAGAAAAAAAATCAATAAAATTAGACAACAATCAAATCGTTGATAGCAATCTAATTTTTAAAGGGAAAACTGTGATCTGCATTACTATACCACAAATTAGGCTCACAGTCCACAATTCAAATGTTTATTGTACCCTGGAACACCTGTTCTCAGGTGAGTGGTGTTGAGTGAGTTGAAAGGCTTTTAATGGTGCAACACTCTCACACATGTGGTAAATAATCGAAAGTTAAACATTCCTTTTTTCCCCCCAAAAAAATCCTGTTTGATTCCAGGATTATAAGGATGCAGCTTCCCTTTGAGTCACAACAGTGAAATCGTACATCTACCAAGTGACACAAGAATGTTCTAATCTGCCTTTTCCATTTCCAAATGTAAGAAGGAATCAAACAGAAAAGAGTCTAGAGTAAACCTTATGAAAGAAGATGGAAAGAAGGAGAAAATGAATTGATGGATGGGTGGACAAATGAATATAAATGAACAGACATGATTACAGGAAAATAACATTTTTTTTTCTTTTATTCCGTAGATCACTGGGTTTTGTTATGTGTAATTCTCTCATATCAGGACAGACAGGAAATAAACCTCCATGTAAATCATTTCCCCAACTGGAACTGTATTAAAACCATAGAGTTTTTTTCTTCTTCAGCAGCAGGCTTCCCATTTTCTTATCAGTTCATTCACCCTTTACATTTTTGAAATGAGAAAGCCCAGCACCCCCAGAATTCAGGGCTGATCTGAAGGGGGAAAGCAGTCCCACTCTCTCTTCTTTTTAAATACTAGCCAGATCCAATTACAGATAGAGCCCCAAATGCAAGACTGATGTTGCCTGATATTAAGGTATTAAAGGCAGAAAGCATGGGTGAAACAATGAGTTATCAAAACCACAAGTTTGTAAAGACATATTTAAGCTCTCTATTCATATGCGTTAAATAGAACCAACAAACGCATAACATTGTGAAAAAAATAATTTCAAAAAACAAACAGTTTTTAACCCAGTTCAGCGCTTTGTATAACCATCTCCTACACCCTGCGTTGTACAATCCGTCAGTCTCGTGTTATATAGTTTCCAGGGAATGTGGTTTTTCTGGTCATTAGGATGTTAAATGCTGCAGTTTATATTTCTAATGTATGATGTGGAATAAATTCTGTTGTAAATAAACAGTATTCGTTTTATTTCAATCAGTTATATAGCCAGTTACAGCAGAGGTAGGCATGGAACAGAACAATTCCCCAGTGCTTATTTATTTTACGCCATTACAGTTTCAAATCATTTGCTTTGTGGAATTAAAATATCTTGATCCCACAGCCAAATGAACACTCACTTTTTTTTTTAATCAGTGCGATCTTTTGAAGCGTTTCTGACTCGCTTAAAAATAAAAATAAGAAATAGATGGCGTGCAAGCCACATCGGAATTGGCAAACGTTATCCATTTGTTTATTAAAATTATTATGTGTGTGTGTGTGTGTGTGTGTGTGCGCCGTTCTGTAGAGCTTGGAAAATCTCATTGGGCTCCAGTCCATATCCCTGTACCTTCTCTTGACTTTTATCACTAAATTAAGCATATAAATTACATTAAAGCACCCGACTGTCGTATTAAATTAAATAAAATAAAGGGCAATTATCCGCTCCTTTTATGCGATGTGAGGCTGCAGCCCCGTTTGAAAGGAGTCAGGGAGAGATAAGGAAGATTGAATGGAACATATGATCCACCGACTTTTTTGTTCAGCAAAATAAAAACGTCTGGGAAGTAGTTAAAAAGAAGATCTATAGTGTCCCCACGATTCACACTGTGCAACTCACCCACTGCCTGATAAAACGCAGCGTTTTCAATATGCAATAGCTAGTTTTTATTAATGAACATCGTCTATATTCCATAATTTTAAATCAATATAGATTACGTGAAGGATTTCTTTTCAACCCTTCTCACGGCTCTCTTCTCACGGCTTTTAAAGCCCTGTTTCAGGTATAACACCTGCCTCTCTCTCTCTCTCTCTCTCTCTCTGAGTACACATGCTTGTATATATGTGAGCACATGGACTGTTAAGACACCAGGTCTTGTATGATTAACCTTTTGAAAACAACAGCATTTTTTTTTATTTTCTTTAAGATAAAGTTGTATTTTTCACCCCGACAGCGACGAGGTTTCAATGTGCGCTACACCTAAACTAAAGCAATTCTCTGAAGCTGCTGCACTGAGTATATTTATTACAAAAAAAAAGCACAGAGATTTCAGCAAATATTCTCCAACATATATTCTCCAACATGTACACATGTTCAAAAGGCTACAGAGAAAATTCTAATGTCGTGTTACTTTATATAACTCGCTTGTGTATATAGTACAATAAACACACATAATTAATTTCTTCTTTATACATATCTCTCCAAGTAACTGGATTCGCTCCCAATCACAATAGAGTGGAATCCAACTGTATACCTGGAGTTGGATCTGTGGTGCTTTGGTGTTTATACTGTATCTGAATATAAACGTCATAATTATATGGTATTCACAAATGAAATATGTAGGAGTCTATTGAAATCGTTATTGATATATAAACTACGTAAGACTACTTCTGAATTCCCTTTACGTTGCACATTACATATACAAAAGTGCATTGGCGAAATGGCACAATGCGAAATAATTTACGTTGAAATAATATTATGATGTCTGTGTTACAGTGCAAAATTATAAATGTCATCTTCAATGCATTTTTTTTCAAAATAAAAAAGGACAAGAGTCTCCAAAAGGGAGACGATAAATAGACCAATATTATTCTAAAAGCATTCTAATATTTCAGAGATGAATTTGCATGCTTTAAGATTGACAAAAAAAAACTCCATATTCAGCTCAATCGAGTATCACCATAAATTACAGCCCCCAGATAAGGCTGGAGAATGTAATAAAGAGCAGATGCCTGTCTCCTATATTGAATTGCACCTTGGGCGATAGTGCAGAATACAGAAAAAAAACTTCTCTGAACATATGTTCTTGGCAGATAAGTAAACAATCTGGATGTGAAATGAAAATTTTAATTAGGGCAGTAATACCATTACACCTCAGTGTGCTAATCCCAAACCCACCACCGTGACACGACAGAACCCCAGAGCAAAAATTCCAACCTCATTCCACGTTTTACCACATCCCAATTGTTTTCATATTTTACTTGGAATTAATCTCGTCTCTCGCGTCTGTAATTATTAATTCCGTGACTCTCTTATTAAGTGGTGCACCCTTCAGTATATATTTATCTTACCCCCTTTAAGTCAACTGTTTGATACAGTCGTGGTATTTGCTTAGAAATTACTAGGTTGCTTGTAATTATACCGAGGTATTTGCATATCTGAGAAGAATTGTTGTAATGTTGTGTTGCGTTTGCTTTGAAACTCTAATAGTCATCTTTGACCTAAAAGCCTCTTCAAATAAATATTCGCGAAAGTAAAGACTTGATCACCTGTCTAACGACAAAGGCATATGGAAGGGATTAAACAAAAGTCCTGGAAGTCGAGGAAACCAGATTAGTCTTAAAATAGAACTGTATTTGAGAAAAAAAAATATGTAAAAGGAAAAATGGAAGGAGAGAACATTTGGGACAAGTAAAAAAGAGAAACCAAACAAAAGGCATTAAGAAAGGAGAGTAGCAAAACAAAAAAAAAACAGAAAACAATAGAGAACAAATAAAAGAATGTTTTAATGAAACTCTCCCGAGTTTCTGCATTAGATGGAAATTTTAAGACGGGTTTCGATTCCTGGCCAATACTTTCTCCAGTGCTCTCTGCTGTGCGTTTTAAAACACTGCCTAAATGCGTATTGGATGTCAGTCGCTGAGTGTAAACAAGTGCCGAAGTGAAGTTGGAATGAAAACTTTTGACAGATTGGGGCTGAACGCAGTGGCAGCGCAGAAAGGCGTCAATGCTATCATTAGCTGCACAGCGATTGAAGACCACTTCAGTCTCTCGTCTGCCTCCCAGTCACGGCATCGCCTTACATCTCATCCCCCCTCTCTCTAACGCCTGGTTTGCTCCCCATTGCTTCGCTTTGTTACACAGACAACACACACATACACACACACACACACACAAAAAAAAATTGCTGTGTTAGTGAGGTGACTTGCACGCTATGCAGACATCACGCTCTGCATCAATAACCATCTCTTTTTTTTTCCCCTCTCAAAAAAGAACACTATTATTGGGATTGGGACCAGATCAGATTTCTATCAACCGTTGTTATCAGCCCCCGCCCCCCCCCCCCCCCCCCCCCCAAAAAAAAACAAAAAAAAACTTTTTTTTAGACTTTCATCGTGAAGATTAGAGCCTTAAAAAAACAGTAGAGTCAGTTAGACAAAATACCCTGTGAGTGACGTGCTTGTTCTGCGATAACTTCAATCACAGCTCTGGAAAACTTTTTCCCCCCCCAAAAAAAAATAATTCAGAGAGTGTGATAAAATAGTGCATTATTAGCCCGGGATACTTCCACATTTGCTCGTGTGTGTGTCCTTTGAGTGGCCCCAGAGATATGTTTCGTGGAATTTGGGTTCACCGATTGCGTTCATTTGACGTTCACATTTTACGGTGGAGTTTCTGTTCTAATTTTAATCTCATGCTTTGATATTTTTAATAGGAAAGTTTATTGTGTGACCTGGTCCAGCCCAGGTAGGGTTCACAGCCCTGAGTTGGTTTGACGTTAAACCCTTAGCTGTTGTGCGTTGAAGACTGGTCAGTGAGGACTGTTTTTCGATGTAGTTTTTCTGGAGCTTTCTGGAGCGCTCCCTCTGCTATTCCATTTAAGCGAATGCGAATGAAACAAGCATTTTGCGCGTTTTAATTTTTTTTTAAAAAAACCCCAACACATCTGTGTTCTGTGTTGTTTTCCCTGCGTTCTTTCCTTTCAATGACCCCCTTTTTTATTGCGTCTACATTCCCATCTCCTGTTTTTGGAAGTTCTTTTGTGTTCTGCTCGTTTTTATTTGTATTTCGCTTCCCCTTCCTTATCCTTTTGTGTCCTTCTTTGACTTGCACTCTTACCCACTTAGATGACTTTCCCCCAAACTACCAGCGTATAGATTAATTGATCCAACTTCCTTACACTCTCTACACTACTACATCAACCAAGTCACTCAGCCGGAAAAAGAGATGGTGAATGGATTTTGAAGGAACACCTTATTGAAATGTGAGCGTCTGCAGTAAGTGTTTGGTGAGATGAAAGCTAAGGTGTGCTATTTGTACCTGTCTGCTTAACGATTTTATTAAAAGAAAGAAAGGACATTTCTGGATGAACTGGTTTGACAGGATTATTTCCCTTCGGGGTTTTTTTGGACTCTTTTGTGACATCAAAGTTAGAAATCAGTTCATTCCGATGTCAAGTCGATTAACAAACTATTATATGTTTTTTTTTGAAAAAAAGGCCGGTCCTGTAAAGGTACGAATGGGTATGTTAACAAATGACTCGATGTGATATAATTTATCCAAGAGTCACATGTAGAAACAAAGGACCAATCTGTCAAAAAGATAAATACTTATTTGGTTGGATGTAACAGCGAGTGTTAACACTCATGCAATTCCATGTCGACATTTTTGGTCATGTTAAAATGTTGCACAGCACATACATTTAAGGGGAAACACAACAGTGATCTGTGACCATATCTGGAATCCCGCCTTAACCATCACAAGCAGGAGTGGATAATTGAAGTATAACGTGTATGCAAACTGTGCCATTCTGGTGTGTAATGTTCTGCATTTAAAACAACACTAAATCCAACCACTCTGCGCCAACCTACCACCCAGTTTTTGGAGACAGGATTTATGAATGATCCAGAATTGCTTGAATCGAATTGAAGGGCTCGTCGCGTCAGGGATTGGTGGGCAGTTTTGATTTTTTGTTTTTTTGTCTCCCCCCCCCCCCACCCCTTTGAAACCCGGATCGTCCTCCGTGCTTGCGTTTGCTTGCAAATACCCCCCCCCAAAAAAAGAAACTCCTACCGTGTTATTATGTTTCTTAAAGTTAACAGATCACAAGAGCACTTTTTGCATTGTGGTGCTAATCTGGGCAGATCTGGTCCGGACACTGAGCTATGTGTGATATCATATTCTCTGACAGCAACTGTCAATCGGTGTTAAATCACATGGCGAGAGGCACCAACGATTCTTATTTCCCAGCCTCGTATTACTAAACTTCATCCTCGTGTTGAACGCCTGCAGTATCCGCCCTTTACTGTTTCAAATCTTTTTTTTTTGAGAGACCTCTTATTTAACACTCATTGTCCCATTGATTGCAGCTCCAGTCAAGACATTGTCTAATTGTTTGTCTTTTGTGGAGTGGTTTTGTAATGTTAAAATAGGGGGGTGGCTGAGCCCTCCTAATACCCTTTCAGCGTTTTTTGTGTGTGTGTGTGTTTATTCTGGCTTCTGCTACCTGTTTGTCCTCCCCCCCCATCCCTCAGTTATTGAAAAGCCTTTCATTTCACCCATTCAAATCTTCGTATATTTGATTGTGTTTTCAACTGCAGTGATGTGTGATGCTGACATGCTCATCATTTTGGAGCACTTTGGAGAGAATAGAAACAGGCATATATACAAACATACACCACATTGCTATTCATTCCAGCCAGATGGACAATTGCAACTCTTTATTGAAAAGACCCGTTCACAATAGCGAATGATGAGAACCCTCTCAGCTAACATTTTTTGTTGCAAGTACAGTTTTTTTTTGTTGGTTTTGCAATCTGACATAGCTCCAGATTCTTTAATCAAACCTCCATTCTACTTTCACAACGCATTATTATTATTATTATTATTATTATTGTTTTGCAAATCTTTTGTGCTCGCTCTTCTATCCGGTTCACGTTAGGGAGAAGCCGTGTAATAATTAATAATGAAATGAGTGACATTAAAGAGGTAGTGGACGAGACAATGGAAGATGTTTCCCAACAAAATAAAGGAATCTTGCATGAGTGCAAAGGTAGTGCAGATGGGTTGGGGGGGGATCACAGGAACACCGAAGAGTCTTAAAAATATAAAGTTAAAGGTGCCAAAAAAGAACTAAGAGGAGCAAATACGCTCCATGACAGCAGAGGCTGAATCAAATAGCTGACTCGGAGAGGATTGCAATATTGCAACGGCAGCAAACAAAAGTAACCTAACAGTAAGAAATATATTATCTAAAAAACATGAAATATATATGTTTTGGGGGGTGGGGGGGGGGGGGGGGAGGGAGGGGGGGTGGTGGAGGTGAGTAAACAGCATGAATAAATAAAAAATAGCCACTTGGTGCAGATTGTTGCACTGATGCGATGCGTTGAATCCAAACTGTTGCCTTTATTTCAATGTGATTTTTGAAGAAATGCTCAGCCCTGCGCTGTAACCCTGCAATCTACACACACGGAAGCAAAGCAAAGCAAAGCTAAGCTAAGCTAAGCTAAGTGCTTGTCAATTTTGGCACCGAAACTGCTACAAGCTATTGCGTGGATCAAATTACCTTTTTTGTGTGTGTGTGTGTGTGTGTGTGTGGAGGTGCGCACAGGTTCACTTTGCTTTTCCACCTTCGTATTGAGATTTGCAAAAGAAAAAGAAAAAAAAGACCATTCTTCACCCAGCAAAGGAACTTAACTGAACGTGAAAACGCAGGGGGTCCGGGGGGGGGGGGGGACTTACTTACTTACTTCAGACAAACTCAACTGAAACTGTTTTACACGGGTGTGAGTGGGGGGTTTTAAGAAACCCAATTTGTTGCACTCAAGTTGATATCATGATCTACATGTACACTGTTTGACACATGATTGAAGAGACGGGGCTGCATTGTTAATTATATTCTAATTATCACGCTGCTGCTGGTACAAAGTCATCCTTGTATCACGGGAGCATTATATCAAAATAATGTAGTATATAAGGAAAACTATAATCCAATCGATAATGTCCTCGCTATAGCTCCCTCTTAAACAAAAGACATAGTGCAACATTCGTGTACATTTCTGGTGATTTACAGTTTTGAACACACAACATACTATATGTAAATATTTGTAGACAGTTTGTCTTTATTTAAAACATTGTCTTTGTTCAGCCATTGAACAGAGTACGAGGTAAAATCCTTCCGGATACAGCTTGTTTTCAAGACATACGTTAACATATTTAAATTGTCATTTTTTAAAAAATACAACGCTGCTTCATAGCTGAAGTTCTGTCTAAAATAAAACCATAAACGATTTCACTGGACGAACAAAAAAAAAGTGAGGACTATCTTTAATATAAGCAAACACTCTATTCTTACTCTGTCCATTTTCTTTTAAAATATAAACAATACCCCCTTATCATAATGTTAAACGTTATTTCTCAAAATGCTTTTGAAATTAGGAAAATGGCTACTTATTACTGTTTGATGGTAACATTTAATACAGGTTTTTTTTTAAATGTTGTGCAAAGTAAATTTAAGGACTTAAAGAGTTCAGGTCCCAAAAAAAAGACAACATTGTATTATAGACTCAATATACATAATAATAAATAAAATCAAAGCTGCTTTTTTTTTAAAGTGGCAGCGATTAAAAGAGAACATATACAATTTTACAGTTCTGTAACCTGCCTTGAGCAACATATCCCCCAAAAAAGTCATGCTTATAGATGCTTCTTGTTTTAAAATCCATGTCAAAGTTCCCTTTTTTATATTTCTTAAAGAGTCTGCATCAGACTCGGGAAAAGTTTTTTTTTTTTTGGAGTCCTTAGTGTCACATGCAATGTAGAATTTAAGATCCGAGGCAGTCTTTTTTTTTATTTAGTATTATATTATTTTGGCTTACATTGCGGCTCTTTGTGCTGGAGTCGAGGGAATCTATCTCAGTACTGTTCATTCATTCATTCATTCATTCTTTGACAGTTCTGTTGGAATCCCTTCCAGGCTCAGCATTTTTTGATCATTTCGGATTTCAGTTTTTGTTGTGTGTATTGAACATGCAATGTTGAATTCAAGTTCATAGATAATTCTCTCTCTCTCTCTCTCTCTCTCGCTCTCTCTTTTTGGCTTACATTGCAGGTGCATGTGCTGAAGTGTAGGGGTCTAGCCCACCCTTCGTCATCCCAGGGAAAAGTATGTAAGCAACGGGTGGTTGTAAACTAGAGGCGGACCAAGCGGTACAGTTACAGGGAACTACGTAGCCAGGATTGGTTGGTGATGGATGGGTATGTGTGTGCTGGCTTGGGCAACTCAAACTCCCAAATGCCCCATTTTGGTATCCCAAGGTGGATGCGTAGGGCAAGGTGGTGGTGGCCAGGGCGTGCGGCACCTCGGTCATCTTCTGTAAAGCACTGGAGCCAAACTGACTTGGGTCAAGCAAGGAGTAAGGTGCTGATGGGGGCAGGAAAGCCCTAGCTTTCTCCGATGCGCTCAGCAGCGAATCAGTTGCAGACACAGACAGTCCTGCAGCCTTCAAGTGATCAGTGTCCCCAAGGTAAGGCAAAGGAAAGACGTACCTGTCCTTCTTCAGGAGATTCTTGGGCTTGCGCCTGGGTCTGTACTTGTAGTCTGGGTGCTCTTTCATGTGCTGTGCTCTCAGCCTTTTGGCTTCATCAATGTATGGTCTTTTTTCAGCCTCTGAAAGTAACTTCCATTCGGCGCCCAGTCTCTTACTAATCTCAGAATTATGCATTTTGGGGTTGTCTTGGGCCATCTTCCTCCTCTGCCCCCTTGACCAGACCATGAAAGCGTTCATAGGTCTCTTGATGTGATCTGCAGGCTTAGACATCTTGCGGGAGGGAGAGGTAGGGGTGGGTGGGGGGATGGGGGGGAGGGGGGGATGGGGAGGGGGGAGGGGGGGAAAGGGAAAACGGTTGACTTGGAAATCACACACCGCTCAACAGCTCACCTGTCGCTAAAAATCGTCCTCAACAAATCATTCCAGTCCAAAAAAAGAAGAAAAGCAATCCGGTCACTCCAAACCTCTTCTGTACCAGGAGGCGAACACCCTTGTAGGAAAAGCTTGGGTGCAACTCAAGAGATCGCAAGAGGTTTCTGGGTTCTTCAGTTGCCCAGTTGATGGTCAGCTTTTTAGTGGTGTGTTTCTTCTTCTTCCACTTCTTCTTCCACTTCTTCTTTTTCTTCTTCTTCTTCTTGTTCTTCGGCTTATGATTAATGTTTCTTTTCTTTTCTCTCTCTCTCTCTCTCTCTCTCTCTCTCTCTCTCTCTCTCTCTCTCCTGCTTGCTTCAGCTCTCTTCCTGGAGGTGTCTAGCCTGCAAGCACCTGGATGGGAATGAGGAAATGCTGGTGAATCGCAGCCAAAGAGCGGCGAAGTTCAAAGCTCTCCCCCCCCGGTTTGTCAAGTGCGTCTGGTCTGCACGCAAACTGACATAATAACTAGGCGTTCACTAAACTCCCTGAGCATCCAATCAAGACAGGGAGAGGGGAAATAATACCCACAGGAGAGAGAGAGAGAGAGAGAGAGAGAAAGAAAAAAGAAAAGAAAGGAAAGATGGGACTATTGTCAAAGAGGAGAGGACGATTAACGACAAAACACTTCACGCCTTCATTATTTGTGAAAGATCGTTTTGCAAACTAGGAGTATTTTTTTTTAATGACAACGCAGCCTGGCAATTGCTTTTACAGCGAGCCCTGGCTCTGGACCTAACAGCAACTGACATTTCCAGACGCTTTTTTTCTACTATATATATATATATACACAAATAAAATAAATATCTGTCGCTTACTTTTTTTTACACATAGATATATATATCTATATATATGAAAAACGAGTCTGAAAAGGCTGGGTGAAGGGAAAAGGGGGTTAAATAAAGGGAGCTTTTGTTGTCCTGAAATCGGTTGGTGTTAAATAGACTACATTCTTCAGTCTATAAATCAAATTCAGATTCGATCATGTTACCAGCTACAAGGCTCCATCCACCAAACCTTTTTGCAATCATCAACTTGAGGACTTTTAAATATGATAAATTAATCATCACAAGCAGCGATCGCTTTTGCTTTTATTTTCGCATTCAGATTTGTACACAGAGGTTTTTTTTTGTGTGGGTTGGGGGGTGGGGGTGTGGGGGGGGGGAGGGGGGTGAGGCTTTTTATTTTATTTGAATGCATTTCCCTTTTTTTAAATTATTATTGTGTTAGTTGCTTGTGTCCCCCCCCCCACCACCACCACCACCCCCTGCATCCTACTACCTATTGCACAGTCACAATAGCTCTCCCTTAGAAAGGCTATTCAATTAATCAGCTCACAAATTCCTTCTATAGGATGTTATTTTAATTGTTGTATTTAGCGGATAACACTTCACATGATACAAGCGCCATTCGTCACCCGTTAAAGATTAAGATAGCGAAGCACTTTGATTCACAAAAGCCAAATTATTATTTCTGGGTAGTATGGCTGGATTCGCTCACCGCCTGGGAAATTGCCTATGCAGATCAAACACAGCGCGCAGTATGTTGTTTGTCAGTGTGTTAAACACCGACAACAACAAAAAAAATAATCGTGATATTTCTCAGCTGCTCTAAATACCAAAAATAGACCCCCCCCCCCACCCCCATCCCTTCCCCCCACTCCCCCCAGACACACACACACACACACTCTCCTTCCTTTCACGCGTCCTGTTAGTATGACAAAAAAAAAACCTCGCAAATACAAATTAAATCAGCTATCATGCACCATTTAATAAATAATTGCCTGGGAAATGTGAAGCTGCCCTTAGGGGAGTGTTTATGAAATGGAAACAATTGTCCATAGTCCCTGAGAGACCAGTGTGTGTCGGGCTCGGTGACTTGTGCACCTGTCTGCTGACTGCTTCCATTGCTGTACAGGGAATAACACACAAAATGAAAGAGACAGGATCTTTTCTCTCTCTCTGTTTCTCTCTGTTTCTCTCTGTCTCTCTCTGTCTCTCTCTCTCTCCTCTCTGTGTTCCTCCTCACTCTTTCACTGAATGATATAACGCGACAAACCGAAGCAGCCCCCCAAGTAATCTTTTGTGTAACTCTTTCCCTGCGAACCACCTTCTCTCCACTGATCCATTCACGCACTTTGCTGTTCGTAAACGAGCCATCGTCCAGGAGGTGACACATGAGTTTGGGGTTGTTTTCGGTCCATGAAAGTGATGTCAAGAAACACTAAGATCACCGGACGAAGACTTATTGTAACTTTTTTTTTCCCCCCTTCCTTTACAAAATCCCGCCTACTACATAAAACGCCTCTTTCTAAAAAAAAAACGTTTGCGAAAACTACATCGAACAGCCCAGAAAACACAGTCCAACACAGCAAAAGTCTGGCCCCGGTGTTGCTGGATGGAGAATGATATTCCTCAGTCGCTTCAAATTCCCAGCGTTTGCTCTAACGTTTTAGTTCAAAGGAAACAAGAGTGTGTGAGACAATGTGTTGATAGATGTTTTGACTCATTTTAAAGTACAAGAGGGACGGACAAGGGTCACCTGAAGCAGTTTTACAATACATAGGACGCCTCAGTTGTTGTGACAGTATTATGTATATATATATATGTACACACACACACAGAGTTAGAAGCCAAGGCAGATGAGTCCAGGGAGCATTCCCGACTGTCCAGTTTGTCTGCACAGATAACTAAGGGTTTTAGTTTGCTGGGGGCGCCCAAGTTTCTTTTGTAGATGATGTGTGTATTTTAGAGTGGGAGAGCCTCGCCATTATTTATTTTTTGCTGCTTTTTAACTGGCTTAACCCTTCCACAGCCGAGGGACAGGGAGTAAGGAACGTGGATCATTGACATTGGTTCTGAACAAAAGTGGCATTGTATTGCATAACATGATAATCTATAACCCCCCCACACCCCCCACACACTCACACACACACACACACACACCACAAATTAAACACACAACACAGATTACACAACCAAAGATACGCGGCTGATGGTATAATGTATTATTATTATTATATATCGTAGGTATCCGAATTTCGCTCTCGCGAAATGGGGGGAATTTCTGACCCAGTGATACGTCGGAGTGGAGCAGTTGTTGATGAGGTCCCAATGATAGGGGTAAGATCCGATTTCTCTGGGGAGCGGAGGGGATGGATCTGTACCCCGAGCGCCGAACAATTGGTAGAAGATACATCCACACGGATTGACGGACCTCAGAAGTGACCATTTACTTATTGATCGATTCATTCGTTACTGATAACGACTGTAGCGCTCGTTCGGTCCCTTTATTTTTTGGTGGGTGTGGTGGGTGTGTGGGGGGAGGGGGTGTGTGGGGGGGGAAACACAAAGCTTTCTGAAAACGGGTCAAACTTTTTTTCTTTTCCCGGTCGCTCTGTTGCCTGTGTCGTGTTATTGGGTTTGATGAGAGCCACAGTCAGAGGAAAACACTCATCATTACGGTCCGGGAATGAACACCAACACTATCCAATGTTCAGTCCCAACTCATTCTCAAGATCAAATTGTATTATTGCCAGAATGTGGCATATCAGGATGGCCCGAGGTCTCACCACACAGACACACAGACAGACACACAGACCCACACACAGACACACACACAGACACACAGACACACACACACACACACACACGTTATTTATCTGTGGGAACAATATTATGAAGACAAGCGTCAAAGATGCTTTGTTGGGAGGACACTGTGGATGTGATACAGTGAAGGACGCAGTCGGATTGACTGCTACTCCTCGCTCTCAGTTCGGGTTGGTGTCGGGGCAGCTCAGCGGCTCGGGTTCAATCCCAGGTGTAGCCCTCTGGAGTTTTACTGGTGACTTCAGCTATTTTTGACCCGTCTTTGCGAAGCGCCCGCGTGGTTTTTTTTTAGAGAGGGTAACACTGTCAGATGATGGAGAGATCCTTTCATCGGTGGGTGGGTGGTGGGGGGGGGAGAGGGGGGAGAGAATGACAGGATTTTTTGTTAGGAAATAAAAAAATAGACACAGCCACAAGTAGTTGCGGACAAAAGAGATGAGAGAGAGAGAGAGAGAGAGAGACGACTGAAAAGAGTTTGGAAGTGATGCCTTTTCAGACTGACGGGTCCAGAGTGTTCGTGTCTGCGCTCCTCAGCGAAATGCCTTATTTTTGCACAATAAAATTAACCACTTGCGCTGTGTCATTTTGTTCCCCCCTCTCTCTCTCTCTCTCTCTCTCTCTCTCCCATTAACGGGAAGGCATCGTTCGAGATAAAAATGCACGTGGATTCCCCCCCCCCCCCACCCCCACCCCCCCTCCCCCCCTTAAGGGCGATAACAGGACACTTCATCCGCTTCCACGTTGCGCCCTTAATGCGCAATTCGCTGGTGAGTCGGGACCGAACGTGTCAGTCGCCAACAGTTGCGACAGTTAAATATCGTCAACCAGAAGTGAAAGGAACGTCAGCCCCCAAATCAATTTATGTCAACTCGTGTCTTATTAAAAAAAAATCCTTATTTCCCAATAATTCGTACTCGACATTTTAATATTCCATTTCCATTTCAACGTCGTGTGTGTGTGTGTGTGTGTGTGTGTGTGTGTTTTTCTGCCCCAATTGCACCGAAGAGAGACGGTTTTGTGCGTTGTGACTGTTCCAGATCTCAGTGAGCAGCTAAATATTAATGCATTACGTGCTAAACCGTCCAATCTACCTGAAGGCAATCCAATCCCACCGACCCTTTCCCACTGGGAATCCGCCTTTCCATCATTCAGTATTTATTAATTTCTTTGCATCCGTTTTTCAGTTTTATTAAAAAAAAATCCAACTCACCTGAAATATAAAACGATGCATTTATTTTGTGTGTGTGTGTGTGGGGGGGGGGAGGGGGTGGGGGGGATGTAATGATTAACACAAGATTCTTTATCCTTCTAATTGCAGAGAAGGTTTCCAAGAGCTTGATTTAGTCAGTTATTATCCTATGCAATACAATATTTTAACCAGTAGGTAGTAGTGTATAAACACCTGATTTTCCTCAGTGCCTCCACTTTACTCGCCCTCGTCACGCCAGGCATCAAAGGTGGTGCTGTCTTTAGAAAATATACTTTCTCTCTTTCCTATCTGTGTTGGATTTGGCCAACAGAGTAATCGGTTAACTATTGTAACTCCCGAGTTTCCTTCCCCGCTATGGACAGAGAGATGCTCAAGAATGTTTAGGTACTGGTTAACGAGGCACAGAATTTCTTTTTACTTCGTTTCACTGTTTATTGCTGTGTTTTGACAAATCTCAGGCAGCAGTGATGGCTCTCCAGACCATCTCAATTTATTTGTGTCAAGCACTGTTCAACTCTTTCAAAAAAAAAAGCACAACAGGACTGTTTGTCTTCTATTCCAGTGCTGCATTGGCAACACAAAGAAAGTGTGAATGATGAGAATATTCCTGAAGTTTCTAGGAGAACTATCACATGGCAGTACTGTCCTGTACTGGTATCACAGTTATACCACAGGTACCCACCGCCTTAGCTCTCTCAACCTGCAATGGCAGCAAAGCTCTGCAGATGTGCTTCTCCAGAGCGAACACTGTTACTTTCCAAATTTATTAATATGCTAAGTAGAGCGACTTTCTCTAATAGCATTGCCATCTTAAACGGTGGTGAACTGGACAGTCACTTGCATGATCAAATACCCTGCCTTCACTCACAGGCCTGGGCTGACTCATGTAGAATTGTGGTTGGGGCAAGTTACAGAGAGCTACTAGTGTCAGGAACCATACTTCAGCATGAGTCAGGGTCTTCAGGAGAGGAGGAAGGGAGCCTTATTGGCAGAAGGACAAGAAGCGATACACACAAAGGGCTTCGGGCAGACAGCGGAAATTATTTCTTTACTCCCATGTCACAGTATTAGATTGCAGTTAAATTAATTCTGGAAGGTTGAAAATTCGGAGGATTAAGATGCTTAAATGGCACTTGTAATCCAGTGTTTTCGCAACTATGGTTAATTAACATGTTTCTCTCTGATGCTTGTATGTGTATTTTTATTCATATGTAAATATGTACATAAACCTTGAATTTCATATTACACCATTGTTAAAACATCTCAAAGTATACCGCAGGGTTTTTACTGTGAAGAGTAGTGACTGGTTATCTACAGGTTGCCTAATTATTGATCTAAACTGAATTATGGTTGTCTATAGACTCATTGGATGACCATTCAGGATGCAATGATTGAATCCATGCATAGGGAGAAATGGGAGGAAATGTTGAATGCCTAGTGGGAGTAAATTGCAGGCCTTGTAAAAGGTTCAAGTTATGTCAAGATCATCACAAGGGCCGAGATCTCAGCTTTCTAGACCTGGAGCTGTATTTATTTGTCAAGTAACACATGTTTGGTGTAGATTAGTGCTTTATACACCAGTTCTACTGAGCTTCCTTTAAGTCTTTTTACCGAATTACATTGTGACAAATAGCATCCCTGATAAACAACTTTATTTTAATACCCGTTCTAATTCAGAGATTTGTTTTAGAAAATAAATCCCATCCATTTTCTCTTTTAACTCGTGAAGATGCTGACTTGCGCCAGTATACACAATAGTTTCACAGGTGCTGACTGTCCTCTGGTTACTTGTTCAAGTGACAATTCTTCATACAATATGTGGAATTGAATAGTGAATTTGACTGTTGGTACATAACCTCAGCCCAACTCATTCCTCATTAAACATTTAACAGGGGTGAATTTCCCAGAAAAATCAGTGGCTGTAATCAGGAGTTAGAAATGTATTGAGACTGACCCAAATGATTTCAGAAATTCATTTTACAACCAACAGAAAACAAATCCTAATTTTCTTTTCTCTGTTTAGCAATAATCTAAATGACATGAACATTAGCGTATGGAAAGTCAAACTCCCATCCTTTGGCTGATGTAACTTAATCATTTTTGCAGCACTCAGAATTTGTACAGCCAGCATTGCTCATGTTTTCTATTTTTCCTTGTATAAGCAGTTCGTGATGGAGCTGAAGTCTAACACTATCTTGAGCTATTTACGGGTCTGATTTTTGCTACCAACAAATTTCACAATGGACTGAATATTCCATATAGTTGATGCATGATGTTATCCACACTGAGGAACTGACGATAATGATTTGATCACTGTAAGTTTATCAAATGAAAATCCACTCTTCAATATTAGGAAGTAACTAAAATCAATATTTATCATACACAGATTATCAGTCAGTAGTATTTCAAATCACTCTCGGGGTATGTGCATTGGTGACATTTATTGCGTATCGTACTGAGAAGGTGATTCTGGATCTTCTCTTTAAACAACTGAAATCCTTGCAGCATTGATGTTCTTAGGATGGTGAAATATTAGAAATATATCACATAGAAAGATTACAGTCAGTATATAATATATTGTATAAGCCTATAGTGGATGCATAGGTACAGAAAGAAAAACAATGTGTATCAGATGAAGAATAATACTACAGTACGTTTCGTAAGAAGAATAAGGTCAGTATACATTAAACAAAGAATAATCACAGTTAGTGCATATTCTATAAATTATATTGTAGTCAGTATCACATGCATTTTAATGCGGTCACACATGCCTTTCAGAGTAAATATCATCAGTGTTATATCACTTGGTGTACAGGTATTTATGAACATAATTTAGACAAGAGGCTTTGAAGAATTTTCTGCAGGGTTTAGCATTAGCTCAGTTTCCACACTGACAACCATTTCTCTAAGGAGCTTACAGAGATTTCATTATTTTTCTTAATTGCATTTTTAAAGTTACAATTTTTACATAAACTGTCCTACATTATTTAAACGCCACTGCTGGGAAACAGCACATCAACACTTTATTTTATAACGTTCGCAAAAAGTATTCTGAAATTACTTTACCGCCTCCCCACTTCCCCAAGCAGTTAACCATTTAAAGCAGAGGCGGTTTGCTGTATTATAGCTTTGTAACATCGAAGACACGGTGTCAAAGTGTAACTTGCTATAAAGTGCTGAAGCCGATAAGCTGGAGAGAGCAAGGAGTTGTGTTGCAGGCTCCACATTGCTCTTCTTAAACCAAATGAAACCATGTGTCTTTACGCCGACACTGTGCACAGTGCCTCCTCCAGTTAATATTTTGATTTGCGTTATTTTAATATTGTAGCAATAAAAAAAAATGGGTTTTGAGTAGCTTTGTTACTGGTGACGCAGTGTGAAGGGAAAATTATAGCAACGATCAGTCCACAAAGACAGTTTCCACAGACTTGCTAATAGTCTAAGGGTTTTTAAATGTGCAGCTTAAAATGTTGGCCAGCAATTTACTGCACTCACTTGATATTCGTATTCTCAGTTCACCCACAAAATACAGTCAATTTACTTTACAGAATATCCTGTGAAGCGCTTTGTGACGTCTCGACCATGTGATAATGCTCTATATCTATATCTGTCTTATACTAATAAAACGACAATGTCTGTGTGTGTACCTGAGTATCCGCCAATATCGCAATAACCGATTGACGTAGAGACATGATTTATACCTCATCGGAAAGATCTTGCAAGCAGGAGTGTTATGGGCATATTTTGTTTTGGGATCTCCTATATTTAAAAAATGTTTTAATTAAGCCCCAAAATATGAGGTATAGATGGTAATCTGCAGCAAAGTAGCAACAGAGGAAATCACATTCTTCTTGACAGATACATCTGTACTGATATATTTTGCAACAAAGTAGTGACAGAGAAACCATGGGCATATTTTGGGGGGAATTTCCTATCGTTATGTAAAGTACAATAATCTAATATAAAGTATAATAATATGAGTATAATAATACTGAAATCGACATTCCACATTGGATCCTTTGGTTGCAAGCGTAGCTGTAACGGGTACCACTAGTATCAGATTTATAGTAGCAGATTTATTATTTTTATTAATGAAAAATCAACTGTCCCACCGTTTATTTCCTAATCCTAAAAAATATAGCTTGATGAATAGTCTGGAGGATTTGGTTTGGAACACAAAGGAGCAGAGTTACTGAATAAATAATTCTTGCATGTGACATATCATGTCATTGAAGGGCCTCGAGGTGCTGCCTAGGATTTTACGTAAAGTGCGGTGGCTTTTTTTTAGGTGAATGTGGCAATCAAGGTTCCACAAACAGCCATGAAATGAATTTTATCTGATTACTCAGGGCAGGGGAAGGAAATTCCTTCTCTTTTCGAAATAGTGTCATGGGATCTTGAATGTCCACCTAAACAAGCAGCCATGACCTCAGTCTAACATCTCGTCTGAAGGGCAATGCAGCAGGACTTCCCCATCAGAGCAATGGACTGAAAGCCTAAACTGTGAGCACTGCGTCCCAGTGTGGATCTTGACACAACCTTCTGACTCAGAGGTGCCACTGCTGAACATGGGAAAGAGAAGCTGCAGCCATCAACTGGCCTGCAGCCTGAGATCACAACTTTGCAATCATCCCCATGCATCCAATATTTTTAATAATTTATACCGTGTAGTTTAAGGAAGACTGATTTCTTTTGGGGTCATGTTTTGTGCTGACAGTCGATGTCATAGAGGACACGAACAGCCAGCATTATCCATGTAATGGACGTGTTATGGTGCACACATTGAAGTTTTATTGATTGTAGAATAATCATTGCGAGATTTAAAGTTACGATCCGCAGATGATTATTCAACAATTGCAGTCAATACATATTTTATCAGTTTAACAATCAGATAAAAATCAAGCCTTTTTTTCCCTTTTTGTTGCAATCTATAGTCAAACACTCTTCTTGGAAACTGCCGCAGTTCTGGATTGTATGTCACTGGGAATTAATATGTTTTTTTATATACTGTGTTGGTGAGGGGCTTACTGTTTGAGTTTGAAATATAGAAAATATAAAGACCAATATAAAATAGTTCCCTAGGTAGGGTTTAAGTAAATCCTGTCAAGCGTTTTGAGATGTCCCCCTGACATGAAAGGTGCTATATCAAACGTCCTGACGATGTTATTTCCTCCCCTTGCTGCTCAGGGACACTGAGGTCAACTGTAGCAACCCAACTACTACTCTGATGAAGATTATTTAACACATTAATACACATATTGTGGAAATCAGAAACACAAAATGAAGTTGCTAGGAATGCACAGTGAAGAAACCAGCAGCTGAAAGAGAGAGGTTGATATTTTAGATTGAGCTTTTATCAAAACTGTAATGATTGGGCTGCAGAATCCCCTCATAAATTGCAATAATAATTTTTGCTTTTAATATACAGTAACACCTTTCATGTTGGAAGACGTCTCAAAGTGCTTCACAACATTTAGTGTAAAGTGTAGTTGCTGTATATTTTGTAGAATAATTTAGCAGCCAGCAGTTGTCTCACAGCCATAATGTGATAATTAATTTAATCTGTGGGAAACTACCTTCTCTTTTCAAATAGTGCCATGGATAGTTAATGTCAATCTTGAACAGGCAAACAGGACCTCAGTTCAACACCTCAACTAAAGGATGGGGCATCCAAAAATGCAGTGCTTCCTCAGTATTGCATTGAAGTATCAGCTTAGACTGTCAGTTCAAAATCCCAATATTGGGCTTGATCCCACACTGATCCTCTGATTCCTGTAGCTCAGTGGTTAGAGCACTCGCTTTGCAAGTGAGAGACCTGAGTTCAATTCCAGGCAGAGGGCGAAACCTTGGGCAAGTTTCCTTACTCCACACAGAGCCTAATAATAATCCCTCCAAAAAACCAAAAACAATAATTAAATTGGTCATTTTCAATCTACGACTGTTTGTGGGACATTGCTGTGCGCAATTGGCTGCCGAATTATACAGTCAATTCACTTTACAGTGTGTTCTGTGAAGCGCTTTGGGACGTCCTCCCGACGTGAAAAGCGCTATATCAAATACAAGGATTATTATTATTATTATTATTCAGAGGTGAGAGTACTGTCAACTGAGTCAGGTAAGAAGGACCAGGCAAAGCCATTCGGAACAAGTCAAAATATAAAACACCTAATCGCATACACAAAGAGACAGTTAATGGGTCATTAATAGATTGTAAAATATTGAAATGAGATGTTAAATGGCCGTTCATTACTAACGCAAAACTAAAGGAAGACTTAGGGGACATATGAGTGATACAGCAGACAAAAAGCATATTAATTCCAGTACAGTTATAAAAAGGTTAAAGCAGCAATCCTTTACTACAGTGTGCATCTCTCTCAATTTTGCTTTCA
This sequence comes from Callorhinchus milii, assembly GCF_018977255.1. Lineage (NCBI taxonomy): Eukaryota > Metazoa > Chordata > Chondrichthyes > Chimaeriformes > Callorhinchidae > Callorhinchus > Callorhinchus milii. The sequence goes on along the minus strand of NW_024704752.1, from coordinate 13,312,704 downwards.
CTTCTAATTTGAGCAGGCAGAATAGTGGGTATTTTCAGTAAAGCAGCAGGACATTTCCTTTAGTTGTGTGATGTGGATATGAAGGAAATTGAAGTAAGTCTGTAAGTCTGATTTTCTCCCTTTGCTTGTGGTTGAATGCTCAAGAATGGTTTCAATAGACAACGTAAATACTCAATTCTAACATTGAGCCAATCTACCTGTTTTGTTGTCTTGGTCATCAAGTTGGTTGTTACTACAAGCTACCTGCCTCACTTAATAAGTGACGATTCAGTTTTGATCAGGGTGTTGACTGATATATCTGCACTGAAGTTATTTAATCTATAACGATGCCAACATGGGTTGCTTAAATTGCGCTGGCTGGCTTGCTTGCTTTCTTAAATCCTAGCTGGAGGAGAATATGTAGCATATAATGGCCTGTGAAATTTAGAGAGGAATAATTAGAAATGTGTAAGGAGTACAGTTCAGCTGAACAACACTACTTCCTTTGGATCTGGAGGGTAATTGACTTCTAAGCTCCTCAGAAGCAACTGGTTGGAAATTGCACCCTATTCAGATACAGTGCTGAAATTCTTCCTGCATTCGTAGCAAGTGGAGGAGAAATCTGCCCTGGATGTGCGTTTTAAGACCTGCTACATAACTCACCTGCAAATTGCCAGTTTGCAGCATATACAGGACTATTAAAGCAGTGGAATCTATACAGTCTATGATGGTCCCCTATCACAAAATGTTATCACTGATGTTCAGATCATGTAGCAAAGCACCTTTTCAATGAACTGTTTATCACAGACACACAGACACCTCACTGGCTACCCACCTCCATCCACCCCCTCCAAAAATAGAAAACTGTCCCAAAGCCTGTAGAGGTCACAAGATGAGTTGTGTGTGAAATTGGCGATATCAATTGTTGGTGCAGTCGGAAGTGCTGTTCGAAAGTGGGCCTGAAGCACTTTGTTGGGACAGAAGAGGGGGAGCTTTAGTTAGCACTTACCTGTGCTACACTTGATCTTAGAGCGCTTACTAGACTTTGGTTTTCCTGAAACTGGAAATGTGTTCCGTTTGCCCGTTTCAGTCTAAAATTTCAGCCTTCAAGTCACTGAAAAATTAAGATTAATCATAAACATAATTTTCGGATAGATTTTCTTTTGTTTTTAAATTGTTTTGTAAAATCGAATACAACTAAATAATAAGTAGAAATCTGTCCAAGATTGTTATTTTCTGTTTATTCTTAATCTGTTTGTGTTACAACCCAGTCAGATGTTTTCAGTACAGCAAGACTCATCTAATAAACCACAACCAAGGAAATATGTATTACATTTTCACTTTTAAACTGCACATTTTCAACCAGTAGGAATACAATTTGTATGTAAACAACAGAAACATTATTAAATTAGATTATTGTTATCTGTTATGATTGACAGCTGAATGTGTGGTTTCTACCAATTTTGAGTGATTATTGATACTTTGGATTCAACAAGTGAGCTACAAAAATTGTTGTGTTCAATGAGACTTAGTTTATAGGACTTTCTCTGCATCATTTCGTAATTTTTTTTTATCTGTTCAATCCTTTAACCATCAGGGCTTTGTTTGGGACATCCTCCCAATGTGAAAGGCGCTATACAAATGTAAGTTGTTGTTGTTATCATCCTTATTGTGCCATCTTGCAACTGAAAGGGCTTGAATGCTTTCAGCCTATGAATGCAAAGGCGAACAGTTGGTTTATAGGACCAAATGTGAGCCCTTTGACCCAATCACATCTGTTCCACCATTAAGTGTGGAAAATCTTTTCAATTCTATTTCCCCACATTTACTCCTGATCCCTAAATCAATGGTGTTTCTCAACATTCAGCTCTCTCATAACTATATCTTGAAAGTAGTAACCTTTGGTTTTTGGTTAAATTGCAGAATGTCTTATAACTAATATTTGATTTCAGAGTTGTGTCTGCAGAAGATAGGCTTATTCAAACTCTTCACAGCCCCATTTTTCCCCAATCGAGATTCAGGCCTACTTTACAGTCCTCGACATTTAGTGAATGGGGGCGGGGGGAGACAGTTGATTTTTTTGGGTGACTGTTGGTGGGGTTGATCCCTTAGATAATTGTTTCTGTAAAATAATAAAATAATAATCTTTACATTTGACATTGCGCCTTATTACATCTCAAAGCGCTTCACAGAGTATATTGTAAAGTGCATTGACTGTATACTTTGTGGGCAAAACATGGTTATATGTGTGTGAGGGGAGGGGAGGTGGGTGGGGTTGCAGTGGTTATATCTGTATCTCATAAGTGTACATGTGTACACGCCAGCAATGAAATCATTCTTCAACCCTACAAAATAATTGCGTGTGAGAGATTAAATGCACAACTACTGACAACAAAATAGAACACAGTTAACCTACTTCAGTTTACAATTGGATGATGCCTTCTTTGTTTCTGGTTCATAATCTAAGCTGAAAAAGACGAGGTTTTCTTTAACATTATTTAGGAGGCGAGTCATTCTGTGGGCAGATCTTATCAACATGTACGCTATACCTGGAAACCTTGAACGTGTGGAAATCTAAAGGTGAGGCTTGTTAATTGCCACTATTCAAATCTAGGTGCAAGTTTCCTTAAAATGAAAATAATCACTTTTGGAGTTGTTTTTCTCTTGTTTCATTTTCTGAAATTCTTGGTCTCTGTGGGTCTTGGCTCCCTTTGACCTCTTCCAGTGAAAGAGAAGGTTGCCCCACGAGTCCATCAAAACTCTGAAAAAAAATCACAAGTACCCCCTTTGAATCAGTGGCTATTGTGGCCATCAAACAAAGGCTTTTCTTCAAAGGTCCTTAATACACGTTTTCTTTCATTCCACTGTGAAATAGGCTGGGCAACAATTAATTTCAGTGAGAATTCAGCCTGGATCTATTACTTCCCTCATCCCTATTGCGGTAATGAAAATCTATTTCCTTCTCTTTTGTGTCCAATATAATTTAATGCCCATTTTATTAATGGCCTGAAATAATTATGGAACCTTTGTGATTCTGAAGTATGTTTCATTTAATTGTGCAATAAATGTCTAATCTTTTCCTCCATCTAAAGCTATTATGGCATTAAAATTAACAATTATGCAGCAAATGTCTTGGTGAATGCACAGGGGTCCATAGAAATCACTTCTGATAACAAGACATATATAAATCATTCATGAGAACAATTTCTGAAAAGAAAAATTATTTGTGTTTTGAATGACATTGAGAAGCACAGCCCAGAATGTGAGAAGATAGTATTAAAATCATCATCTTTTTCCTTTCTAAATTGTATTATCCAACCTAGCTTTCTTCCCCTTCTTCATTTTAGCACGACAGATATTTTCAGAATTAATTAACGTGAGCTTAGAAGGTAAAATATCTATTCTTTTTCTTTCCTTTTAGAGGAATAGAACGACTATTACATGCTCGTCATTCAGTAGTGCTAGTATTTGAAGGCAAGGCGATTAAATAGAGGAAGCTGCCTTTTTCATTTTCTCCTATCTTTCTTGGAATTAATAGTCCTGCTGATAGAAACACAATCAGGTGAGGGTAAGTTTGTTGTCTCAGCACTTTATTAGATTCAGGTCAGGGTAATGACTTGCTGATGTACACTACACCATGAACAGTCCTCTCTACAGAGAAGTCAGGAATCCTTTAGATTGTGTTCTCATCATAATATTTATTGTTTCTACTCTGATTTGTTTTTGTTTAAATTGCCTCTCTTTGGACTAAGTGCATTACCTCCTTTCTGTTTGGGTAATTGGCCTGTAATTAAGAGACTTCATAATATCTCAAAGATGAAAGACGGTGGTTAATTCAATGATTCCAAATCAGATGTCAGGGGTTTGTTATGAAATCATTGGCCTAGGAAAGAAAAGGCGCAATTTGGCACATTACGAATTTCCCAACAGGGTTTGCCATGCACAGAGTAGCCTGATCTCCTCTTCATTCTCTAACTGCATGGAACTTTACTGAGGTTTATTTTGTTATTGAAAATCTGTTGTGAAGAATCACGCCATGTTGTGTTGGGTGCTAGTAAGCTTGAATGGAATCAATTAAACTGGTGTTAGAAGATGCCAAGTTTGAGGTTTTAAAATAGTAAGTAATCCTTCAATTTGATACAGTGCCTTTCACATTGGGAAGACTTTTCAAAGCGCTTCAAAGGATTTTACTGTAAAGTGTAGTGACTGTGTATTTTGTAGGTGAATGCCGATTTGCGCACAGTGATGTCCCACAAATAACTGACCATGAGGTGAAAAGCCATTTTTTATTTGGGGGATTGTTTGCCAGGACTTTGGGAAGAAATTGAGATTTCCCCATTAGAAGTACAACAACAACAACAAGATTACATTTGTATAGCGCCTTTCACGTCTGGAGGACGTTGCAAGGCGCTGGACAGTGTACAGCATTTCAGACGTGAGCTGGGGGTTGGGATTGGGGAGGGTGGAAGGCAAGGGGGGAAGCAGGGAGATCGAAAGCAAGGTCGAAGAGGAGAGTCTTGAGAGGGGTCTTGAAGGAGGCAAGGGAGAGGGCGAGGTGGAGTGAATGCGGGATGGAGTTCCAGAGGGTGGTGGCAGAGTGGCAGAAGGCCCACCCGCCAATAGTGGGGCGAGCGAGGCGGGGGACGTGAAGCAGGCTGGAGCCCACTGAGCAGAGGGAGCGAGCAGGATGGTAGAGGGTTAGGAAGATGCAGAGATAGTGGGGAGCAAGACCATGGAGGGTTTTGAAGGTGAGTACCAGGATCTTGAACTGTATCCTCTGTGTGATGTGATCCAGATGTACACTTAGCAACCAGAGAAATTGGATCATGATCTCTATATACTGTGCATGAAAATGTAGATCTTTTGAACTTCATCCATTTCAGTGTTCATTCAGCAATTCCACTTCAACAGTAATCCTAGCCACTTGACAAAAATAAAAATGTAGCACAAAAGTAATACAGCTTTTACCCTGTGTTACACTGATTGAAGAAATTTGATAATAGATTGACTGTAGTTAATGTGCCCTGCTAGTGTCACCATTTTTTGCCAAGCTGAGATGCAAGCGGGTAATGCATTATGGTTATGTATTGTGATGCCTACGAACATTAATTAAAAACGAAATCACGGCAGTACATCACAAATAACTAAGTGGAAAATAGACTTTACTTTAAAGAAATTGCTTTTGGTGTTGAGTTAATGCTTTCAGTCCAATTTCAGTGGATTTTTCTTAAGTTCAAAACGGTATTCTTTGAACGGTGTTCAAGATGGTAATATGAAGTTTTATTACCGTAAAGTTATTCAATTTATGACAAGTCAATTAAGCTGGAAAAGCCTTGTCCTTACATCTAAATAGAATGATTTGTTCAACTGTTGTCCTGGGAGAAGAAATAAAAATGAACTTATGGAAAGAAATCTATGTCCAGTTTGTCTGAGGAAGGTGTGGAAACAGAAAATTTCAACTTGAGTCCTTGAATGTGTTGGCAGCCAACGTAATTGTATTGAAGGTATTTGCTATAGGTTCAATATACGTAAGGACATATCATCAAGAGTTTACAGTTTCTCTGCTTACATAATAAAAGCAGGAAGAACTTAGCCCGTATGATAGATGCTAGATAAACTGTGGACACTGTGTAAAATGGGTTCAACCATACTATGTTCATGCAAGTGCTTATGAATAATTTTCATTGCTGCATTTTATGCATGCAATCTTCCTCAACGTATTTTATGACTGCAATCTTTATCTGGTGTTTATAAGGATATTCGCCATCAAGGTGCTTTATGAGTGTGATTCTCATTGAAATATTTTGTCAATATAATGCTCCTCAATGTTCTTTGAGACAGTGTTCAGCTAGTGTTTTATGAGTTTAGACTTTATCCAAGTATTTTTAAAGAGTGATCTTCATTAGAGTGCCTACGAAAGTGACCTTCATCGGTGTAATCCTTATTGGAGTAGTATAAAAGGATAATCTCCAACACTGTGTTTTATGAGTGTGATTTTAGCTGTTTATGATGTGTTCTTCATCAGTGTTAAAAGCATAATCATCATGTAAAACCTATACTGGGAAGAACATACGCTTCAGAAGTTTTGGTATGGAATGTGGTGAATTCATTGCTGTGATATCCTGTTGTAGGCGAACAGCAATTTATTTTTTATACAACAAACTTATGATCACAAGATCTCTGCCCACCTTGTGATCATATTGATGCAAGCTCTCAAAGTGACCTCATTCACATTTGGTGCTGAGATAAAGCCTGAGATTGGAGGCTGTCACTTCAATATAGTTCTGACACATGACTTGATGGTTCTGTTTTTGATGCCCTTGTTGGTGATATCAATGGCTTAAGGAGAAACATTTCCTTACAAATTTGTTTATGGTTTAATTTTGTGCTATTAATGTTAAGGGATTAATAATAATCTCTCCAAAACCAAAAACAATAATAAATTGGTCATTTTCAATCTACGACTGTTTGTGGGACGTTGCTGTGCGCAATTGGCTGCCGCGGTCGCCCACAAATATACAGTCAATTCACTTTACAGTGTGGTCTGTGAAGCGCTTTGGGACGTCCTCCCGACGTGAAATGCGCTATATCAAATGCAAGGATTTTTTAAGCGTGTTAGTTTCTTTTTCATTTACATTGGGAGCACAGGACTAGAGGACACAAATTTAACAATTAACAAAGTGTCTTCAGAGATCAGAGCAATTTTCTTCCCCAAACAGCAAATATGTGGAACAGACTCCCACAAAAGCAGTTAATTGTTTCAAATAATCCTATCAAGAAGGGGCCATATAAATAATGGTTAAAAATGTGATTAAAGGTTATAGGCTTTGGTATCAACTAAGATGACAAAATACTCTAAAGGACATGATGGTTTATGTGCCGCTGAAATGGGAGTGGAAATGATGTAAGTGGGGGAATAACATTGAATAGGGTAGATGTGAGGGTGAATTAATATTTTTGGAGATTTTCTTGATTCCCTTTGGGATTCAAGGAGTATTTATGCAAAACATTCCCTCGGGAGATTAAATGGGAAAGAGTATGTGATAAGATTAATGATCTGTGGAAGGAATGGTTTGAACAGGCTGAATGGCCTTTTTATATTCTATAGTTTTCTATGTAACTCATACGAAATTTGATTCCCGATGTCATCTCTTTCAACATTAATCTTTTCTAAAAATTGGGTTTATTTTATTTTTTTCAACAAATGTAACATTTTACATTTTTTTTCACAAGGTGTACCATTTCTGCAGTCACTAATCCTGGTTAGTTAAAATGATGAAGTCTTGCTGCTGTCATTGAATAGCTTGCTAGTATTCACAGGTCACTCCTATTAACCTGTGTAAGTATGGATTAGAGAGATGAAAAAATTGCTCTGGAGAATAGCCGTACGTCTTTGAACCTGAAAGTTCTCTATGCTCTGTTTTTACAAGAAAGAAAGTAAGAAAAGGAAAGAATGCAAGATAGATCTGTAATTTTTGAACAGATAGTAGGAGGACTAGAGGAAAAAACCTGCCCCACTTAATAACTGTTTAGTTTTTACCGCTGATAAGAATAAATGTTAAGACTGCACATTTCTGATCCTAAATGAGTTTTTTTATGGACAGGACCATTTCTGAAATCCTAATAGAACAAAGTAATCTATTACAGTACAGTAAACCCCAGCTAACTGGACTTGGGGTATCTAGGATTCGTACCTAGCTGGACCTGACCTAGCCTGAAACGAAATTTATTTCAGAAATGTCCTCAAATCCACACTCATGCAGACTCCAGCTGGCCCCACTCTCCTATCACACTGTGCTTGGTGGCCTTCAGTGACCAGACTGTGATTCCCACTTTACTCAGTTTGAATCCTAGGAGCAGAAGATAGTTTATTTGCTGTGTTCAATTCAAACAATTACAATGCCAGTACCGGAATTGTTTTAGCGTATTTATTATCATTTATTTACTCTGGAAAGTGTAATGAGTATGAACTGGATTTGGCTTGGGTGAGAGACAGGAGGTCGGAGGGAAGATCTATATTATTAAAGTAGGTGAGAAGTGTCAGTTCCTTTCATAATGAAAGCATAACTGTAACAGTTACAGAAGGGGATCCAAGACCAACATTGGTTGGTTAAAAGTACAGAAAAGACAAACAAGCAGACAACAAAAGAGCGAAGCAGGGGGAAAAAAAGTGCTATACCAAACAAGTGGCTGGAGTTTATTAAACTGGAATCTACCCGAGGAATTCGGATGTCACTCCAGGAATAGATTAAACTCAAAAACCTCTCCTCACTCCTTGTGAAACACGAGAGGTTTCTGTCTTTCATAATTTCAAAAACGATACGTTTTATTTCACAATCATTTCAGGAGGACACACTTCTTTAAAAAAAATTGAGAAACAGAATATTTTATCCTAAAACAGAATCCATCATTATAGGGAGAATTGTTTAAAAAAAAGTTTTAAAAAAAAGCGGTGGCAGTTTTAAGATTGTTTAACCTTGACTCCAGAGATGAATCATAATTACAAATACAGGTCTCTCATTCTGAATTTAAAAGGCTGTAATTAAACAGAGTCTGAGACTTTTATCTCAGGGCCAAAGTTCTCCTTGATAGCATAGAGCTGTTAAAATTGATTGACCTTTTTCAGAACAGCCACAATGCTCCTCCAGAGAGGTGCTGAACAAATGTTTAGATGAGAAAAATATTTTTTTTCAGAAGAGAACAAAATGAAAATGTTGACCTCTAAAAGTAATTTGCTTTCTGCTTAACCTGCTCCTTTCTTATTCAATCTACATTTTCTAAGATGCAGGAAAGCTATTGTGACAATTATTCATCTTCTTACGTAGCTTTGAGTTAGTATTATTAAAAATCCTTTTCACTTTTCTCATTATGAATTATTCGCAAGAACCGTATTTTTTTAAAAATTTGCAAAATAGATTTAACAGAGAATCAAATGGGAGTAAAAATCATCACTGCAGAGTCTCTGTACCTCAGAATTTATTTAACTGATACAATAACTTATCACAAGTAAAACCAATATGGAAAGAAAAGTGTCCATCAATACAACCTTTTGAACTTTAAGCTTCTGAGCATGGTACCTTTTATTTCAGTCCTCCACCCACGTTCCATATTGAACAAATATTCTATCAAAAAAGAACACTGGCCATTCATTGCCATTTCGACCTGGGGACTGTGGTAGAGCATGTGGTGGGGTGGGTGATGGGGGAGTGTTGAGAAAGGTATGTGACATCTCCTGGTGAGGGGAGAGGAAGGGAAGTGCAGAATTTATGTGACAGCCCCTCCAATTACCTGAACTGCTGAAACCATTGCTTTTTACTGTAATATATTTCCTTTGGTGTTCATTGTTCTCCAAAGCCTTGCCCCGGTAACAAATTGTTGTGTGTTATTCTACATGTATTGGTAAGCTATTTGGCAATTGGAGATTGCCCAGTCGTGCCTTTATCTGCAAACAATTTTCAACATGGGTCACTGAATAGCAATTAGGAGTGCCTGACTGAACCAACTTAGTAATAGTCCTTTTCAAACTACTCTGAAAATGAAAAGATCATTCATTGAAAGTCAATGAAATATCAAAGTGAATATACTCGCACTGTCTCAAATGTCTTTATGATTAATACTGTTCACTACAATAATGATCCTTATGCTGTTTATAGTGAAATGAAAAGGTCGGTAATTTTAGCAAAGCATCTGTGAATAGACTCAAAGTATTTCTCCAAAAATAGTTAGCACTCCTGACTCACATACAGACCAACTTGTTGGTCACAAGTTGCTAGGCTGAAGAATGTTGCCCAGAATCACGCATTTATAATGGGCCATTAATGCGCTTAATGTTTGTACTTCATCTGTTCCATTATCCAGTCTATATTAGCCTATAGTATTCTGAACAAGGGTGTTTACAGGAGGTAGATTTGAAGAAATCCGCTATTAGGCAGGTTCACAAACAGTATCAGTAGGTTAGTTCTTGACCCAATGTAACGACATATTAAATACTACAATATTTGTGCTCTTCTGAGAATAGTACACTTCAGTTCAAAGCAGCTGCGGCTTTGGAACAAATCTGGTTTGACATGTAAATGGAGCATTTCCTAAACTTTTCAGATCTCAGTGATTGATGGCTGCTGACATGGTTACCCTGGTTACTTTTTAAACAATGTTGAAATCAAGGTGAAGGGGACAGAAAGCTGTCTTGTTCAGCGGCAATTGATGCTCCCAGATTTACATCTAATTAATATCCAATTAGGACAAGCATGTTCGCCAATTCTCAAAGATCTGTCTTATCGGCTTGTAGCCATAAGGTCTGATAAGAATCTTAAGACCATTGTTTGGACAAACAGCACCGGTTGCTTTAATGTTAACAAGTTATGAACAGGATGCAACTGCTTACAAAGCTCGGGTTAGGACAAGCAAAATTAATTTTGGAAATTTCAGATCCTATCTGTAAAGATACTCGAAGCAGCTTCAGCAAAGGCTTTTAAGAGATCCTAGGTAAGCCCCCTTTTGTGTACATAAAGCAGTTGCTCTCACTGAGGTTTTGTCAGGATCCACAATCCCAAATCATCTTGCTTTGACAACTGCTCTCAACAATGCTCCAACAAACTGAATCATGGGTGAAGGTCTGAGCTGCCCTGTGCAGCTGCCAAATGAACGTCAGACACTATTCTACAGGAACAATTGTTCTATTAAATTGTAGATCCAATTACTTTATGAAGCCTTTTCACTTGCTCTATTGGTGCTGGAACAGGCTCACCTCCTAATTGCATTCCCTTGTTTTCTCTTATTGGATAGTAGGAGAAGCAATGCTGAATATCATCCGCTATAGTGCATGATTCTCTGCTGGCTGTAAATTTAAAGACCTTAGCACTAAAGTAAATTTGTGAACCAACAGAAAATCAACAACACAAACAACAAATTGCATTTATATAATCACAAAAAGTCTGCAAAATGTTTTTCATTCATCTGGTTTGATGCCTCTCACCTTAAAGAGGACAAAGTGCACCGAGGAACTTGTAACCTAATACATTTATTGTGGTCAAAATGCAAAATACTGCAGATGCTGGAAATCGGAAACAAAAACAGAATCACTGGGAACACTCAGCAGGTCAGGCAGCATCTATGGAGAGAGGTAAATGAGACCTGCTGAGCGTTCTCAGCGATTTCTGTTTTTGTTTCAAATTTATTGTGGTAGCAGGATATTAATTTTTTAACAAAAATCTGATACTCAATGAGTTTCTTTTAAAAACAGTGTTAAAAAAGATTTAACAATCCAGATGTTAATTGTGTCTATCAAAACATCACTCCATTCTTCACTCCCATTTTATTCATATGAACCTTTCCAGTGAATTATGACATGTGTTAAATATATGACACAAAACTGCATGAGTGAGATTCAACTTGCATCGCTTCTGGAAGCCAATATTCACAAGACTTTAAACCTTCAAACATTATAATTTGCACAAGGGATCTATTACCTCTCAGAATTTAAAACGCTTTCCATCAGTAATTTGGGCTGGGGATTTACTTTAATGAATCATTTCCAGTCAGGAAGCTATCGGTCGATGCACGCATAAATGGTGCTTTAAATGATAGCTGGACTTCTTCAATTAACTTGAGAACAAATAAGTAGAGATGAGTGCAACTTAACGCAGATCATACGTTTCGTTCAAACGGATTAACTTTCGCTTTCCAGCTAACTCAGCTCCACTGCCTTCCAACCAAAGTGACAACTTGCATGAGCACAGATCTGCTCGGATCCACCTCTGAACCTGTCAGTTCTGGGTTGGTCATTTTGACTCAAGTATGCCCATCTCTAGGGGGTTTGGGAGTTGAAATCAGTATCAATGGCCTTGGGTTATGAAGGGGAGATACCAACCATTGATTACTGTTTCTGATTGTCATCCACTCCTGCAGTAAAGTGCACATGAGTGAACATCCTGTGATGGTTGAAAAGCTTCCAACATACCTGCCTCGGCTACTTGGGCAAAGCACCATGAACTATTGTGCCCTGTGGTATATTTGCTTATCTCAATGTACACCTATCCTTATAACCTACAATATTGTTCCCATCCAGATACTTAGCCAGTTCTTTTTTGAAGTAGTTAATCAGAAAGCATCAACTGCTTTCCTGGAAGTCTGTTCCACATATCCACCAGTCTAGGAAAAAAAATCCTGCTAATCTCTAGGCTTGCTCAAGGCTTGTTAAATTTAAACTTCTGCCCTCTGGATGTGCACTCATGGTCCAAGTCAAATACCATGCTTAAATCTGCATATCATAGGCTTTATTTCACCCTTAGCAGTTTGTGCACGTTTTGCTTACTTTACAGAGCCCCAAGCTCTAGAGTGTGCAGATGTGGGGGTGGGGGGGGGGGGGGGGGAGGGTGGGCACAGATGCTTCATGAGCTCAGGCCAGAAGTGTGTGCAAAGCATAGGGTGATTGTTCCATCCTGTGATGGGCAGAAGCTGACCTATGCAGTAGAGAGTTGCAATATGAATCTGAAGCATGAATTTCATCTCATGGCTGCCATAATAGCTCATTTTAAAAATGGACTGCCCCGTGTGGTATTTAACCTCACGTGTCAAGAAGATCCCAGGTTCAATCCCAGCCTGTGGTGAGTTAGCTGATATCATGTAAAATAGTATATGGGGGTGGGGGCACTGAGCTGGAGAGGGAGGGGGAATAGGAGTCAGTTGCAACTTAAGCGCTCATGCTTAGAATACAATTTTCACTCATTGTGTTGCCTTCACCCTTGTCCAATAGAAATATTCAGTTCTTTCTTTTCCAAGTAAAGGAAGTTTAATTGACTGAACCCTCTTTCCAAATGGACCATAGAGAGCTTGACTATTATAGAGGGGAGAATAGCAATTATAGTCCTTGATCCTGACATTCTGACGCAGCATACACGCACGTCCTGTGTGATTTGATCTGATAGGTTCTGCCTTGAATGGAAGTGGGTTTTAAACTGCTAAACGATATGTGTTGCTGGAGCTGATTTCTATGGGCAAGGACCAGAGGCCGCTGGGGTCTTTAAGCTGTGCTTCCAGAAATTAGATTTGGCTGTGGTTCTCTTGAAAGAGCAGACAATTGTGGAAGAAAACTGAAGGCGGAAATAATAGGCTGGCAGCGCAACTTACACAGTGCACAGAAGGGTAACTCACTTGGCCTACGTCAACATTCTTTTAAAGGGGCAGATCCCTAACAATCTTTCCCAGATGACTTTATTGTGATGTGGAGTGGAATGAAATTTAAATAAATCCTGTATATTTCAAAATATTATAGCATGTGGTTTGTTACTGAGTCATGAGACCTAAAAGGTCCTAAATTCAATTGCTAGTCTGTATTGAGTTAGCCAATCTCAGCAGGGCATCAGTCAGGTGCAACATTGACCACATCATCTCCATGTTAATAATAATCCCTCCATTTGATATTGTGCCTTTCAAGTCTGGAGGACGTCTCAAAGTGCCTCACAGGATTTACGGTAAGGCGTAGTAACTGTCTATTTTGTAGGCGAATGGGGCAACCAATTTGTGCACAGAAATGCCCACCAAACAGCCAAGATCAATTTTATCGGGAGGATCGTTGGCCAGGCCATCACATCCCAGTGTAAATCACCATCTTCTGGGCAGAAAGGATAAAACAAAGAATTAACCTCAAATAATTTCTGGATTCACCCCTTTGTAGAGTTTTACTCTGTCATTTACAAATTTTGCAACCAGAAAATGTTACCTTGCCAATAGGTTTTAAAAAGATTATTTGACTTCCAGTCCAACAGTGTTATTCAATAATAGTAGATATATACCTTACTGCACAATCGAGAGAAATCCAAGCATTGTTCAAGTAGCAAGAGAAAGAATGCTCAGAGACAAGGTCTGCAATGTGAAGCTTCTGGGGTTGAATAACACAACTAAAAATGTTTTGATGTCTTTTATTTGCAGCTACTGTAATAGTTTGATGTTCTTTTGTGTTCGTATATGTGTGTGTGTGTGTCTTCATACCTGGGTCAAAGTTCATGATCTAATTGAAAGATCACGTACAAATACATAGTTACCAGCAATGTAAGAAATCCATGATATTAGCAATATCTCGTATTCCTGAATAGGTCTCAGTGAGATTTGTTTTGATAGAGCAGCTAGAATGTTTTTTCTACACACTGTGATATCATCCTAAAAAGCTTAGAACGACTTTCCAGATTGGAAAGCGGAGTTGACACAGCACCAGTTACCTTACTGTATAGACTCCAAAGCCAGGACTTGAAAATTACTCCTATTTTGAGGGAGGCTTCTCAAGAACCTCGCTTACACTCGTAAACAGCATAAAAAAAAAGACATCTTTCTTCACGTCTGGCTTCCAATCTTTCTTTTCCATTGAAACTTTTCTTGCCTTACTTTGTCGTCCTTGTTATTTTGACCATTGTACCTCAGAGCTTCCTCCTCTCATTCAACCTAAGCTTCAAATACACTATCCAACACACTTCTCCTCGTCTCTGCAGCCTCGTAGTGATGAAATCCATGATCATCACATTGTTTCCTGTTCCCAACTCATTCTTTCCAGGGCCTCAACGCTGCACAATACCTTACCTCACAATCTTTTGTTCCATCACAGGCTTTTAAAAGTCAATCATGGCATCAGGTTTAAGACTCCATAGGGCAGAATACAGGTTATCAACAGGACATCAAATAGAAAAAAAGGTATGAGCTTGACTGCTATTATGGTAGGCCAGAAGCTACTGACTGCTTGGAATTTCAACCCCTATTTCAGTACAATTCTGAAAAATGAAGACAGATGTCTTCAGTTTAAACACGAAGCAGCAGATTTATGAGAATAAGGAAAACGTTTTTTTTTCTTTTAAAAAATGGTATGCTGAAACTACAAGTGCTCTTGAAGCAGTAAGGATTTCAGTATTTGCAATATAAATCAAGCCCTGACATTTGTGTTTTATACCCAGAAACCCACATCCACTGACAGATAGATGCAATCATGTATTCATCTCTGGGAGCCTCGTAATATCTGTCTCAACAAACAATTGCATGTAGCACATCCGACTGAATTTGTCTGCTACTATCCAAAGATAAGGATCCTATCTATCATCCAGTGAACATTTTTATGTATGAAATACAGCTACTACAAGTAGATGCATGCACAGGGTTTGTTCAAACAGATGATTTTATCTGGGATCCTATTAACTCAGCAAATACTGAATTATTCTGCAGAATGCAGCCTGACAATTCATTACCACCTTGGTATGCGGGCGGCTAATGCTAAACAAACTAGTTGTTTGACATAACATTCCATAGCACCGATAGCACCTATTCAATTAATGGGACTCTGCCTTGAAATATTAAAATGCGGGCTTTGCAATGGAATTCATGAAGTGTATTTCAGCTGGCTTGTAAGGTTTGTAATGGTCATATGCTGGCATGTATTTTAGCAGAGGAAACACACTGCATCACTCATGCCAGATTGTTATGCCTATGGTGATTGTTTGCTTCGATTCAACAGTAAAGATTTAATTCTCTGCTTGTTTTAACAAAAAATAAAGCAGTTATTGAGACTGAAGTGGAAATCTAAGACATTAAGGTGAGGAAAAGGGGTGGAAGTGCATATAATTTAAGGGGGTAAGTAATAATAAAGTTAGTAAGTATACAGTATAAGCAAGGAGCTCCTCTAATGCGCATTTGATTGTGCCACTGCCAACAGTGAAACTGAGCCAAATAGACATGGAGAGATCTAGTTCAATTCTAGGGTTGCCACCCAATCGGTTCTAATCAGGATTTCTTTTTCAGGAGCTGGCATCACTAAGCTCACTAGTACAAGGGTTTGGCTTGAAAGAGGAATTAGGTTTACCAATACGGTGACATGGGAAGTGCATATGAGATCAGGGAGATAGTGACACCAAGAATGTTCATTATCCCCAGCGCCTTGGGACATCCTACCGACTTGAAAGACGCTATACAAATGTAATTTTATTTTTGTTCATTAGCTGTAGAGTGTGCAGTCAATTCACTTTACAGTATATTCTGTGAAGCGTTTTGAGATGTCTCGAAGACGTGATAAGATGCTATATCAAATCAAGTATTATTATTAACAAAGTAAGTAAAGAGGGATTGTTGGTTAAAACTGTGGGAGACATGAAGAAACTGTGCCTTTGAATCATTGAAAGAAATAAAGTTATGACTGAAAGAAATGCTGCCCTTTTGATCAAGTTTTAGTCATTCGGCCATTTCTCTGCAAGAGAAATGAAGGCTGTGTGTTCCTGGGGAGGATGATCTCAAGAGGATTGATGAATGGAGAGTGGAATCAACAGCAAAAATATGAATAGGATTGGATGATGAGTGGGAGAGGTCATTCAGGTGACGAAGGAACAATATTCAAGGCTCCCCAAAGTGTTGGACTGCAGAATAGCTGTAATGTGGTCCACTATGGAGAATAATTCAAACATTATATTTGCTGTTGCACAATTCTCTGTGACCCATGGATTGAGTGACATAATGTCAGTTCTGAAGGAAAGACTGGCAGATCTCAGCAAGCGATTGCAATCAGCTATCAGGGAAGGCTTGTCAGAGATTAGGGATGCCGTGCAGACTAGTTTCAGCCACCTGGATAGCGAGCTGCCTTGAGCAACCACAGCCCACGATGGAACAAATCTGGGGACATCAGAGACAAGATGATGGGATTCAGGCCAGCAATTTGTCTTTGGTCATATCCAGGCATTTTTTCATAGAAACATATCAAATGGACAATGGACATACAATGTAGATGGTTTAAAATTGTGTTTAAATCCACTGCCATGTGTCTGAGGAAGATATTTTCAACAGCTATTATGAGAAAAGATGAATCACCAATATAGTTCCCCATTAGTCATTTCCTGTTATTTAGTGCAAAACTTCAGGAAAGGGTTTTGCGAAGTGAGTTTGAGAAGTTCTCAAAAAAAGCCATAAGGATATATATTCATATATTAAATAATATTTAATCGTCTTGTAAAATAAATGAGAAAACAAATATAAACAGCATATGCAGTAAATGTATTTCACATATTCAGTTTATATATTAATATGTGCAAGGCAATACATTTCAAAGCAGAAAAATTTAGTTGCTGAATAAATATTCAACACTTCTTTACAAAGTAATGGTTGTTCTACAGCTTAGGAAAGGCCGTCATGACATTTATTTAGCGCTGTAATAGCAATAATCAGAAAAGATAATAATAATCCTTACATTTGATACAGCAGCTTATCATTATCATCAAAACGCCTCAAAGGACTTCACTGAATTTACGGTAGAGCGTAGTGATTCACAGAATGCCATGATAAACTGCTGATATAAAATCAAACCAAAAGTTGTTTTACAGTCTATTTGACTAGCCTGATACTGGCATAAATGACACTCTAACAATCACAAGATCTTGATGCAATTGTTCAAAATTACAGTCAACTATACTCAAAATGGAATAAAGTTGAAGCAGATAGGGCCCTCCAGTGAGGGAATCTTTGCTTGCCAGACTATCAATGCAGAAGTATTGGCTTTCTGTCGGTGTACTTTTGGACTGCATAGAATCCTGTCGCTTTTCGTAACTTTTGTGGTGCTGTCTGATTGCATGGAGCTCTTGGCTTCATTATTTTGAGCAGATTTTTCCCTCAACTTCAACTGAACCTATATTTCCCTCATCAATTACACTTCCCTTTTACCACCAGATTCTGCAAGAGTGCGCATTCCATTCCAATTCAAGGCGATTTCATTGGGCAGGTGAGATGCCTAAACTCTCAGCTTGGTTTGGATACTCTTAAGCATGGTGATGGGTTTCCAAATGTGTCACACACCCAGCTGACCAGAGAAAACGATTCTGTAAATTTGTGCTCATTTACTGGTTGGTTCAATAAAGTTAACACCAATGCAGAAACCATTGCTTGAGCTTTCCGAGTCCATGGTGCAAATTGCCCTTATAGTTTGTACACTTGGTTTAAAATGATGCTCTGCCTCAAGCATAGGTGTGATCAGAACATGATCTTGATTGCTCATGAAACAGTCAAACTGTTCAAATAGTGGAGGTACACCTGAATTTGCAGAATAAACAAATCAGGTTTGGAATCCCTACAACATTTGGCGATAAGACAAATAATTAAAACTAATGTGGAATTAACAGGGATATAAATTGGTGGTCATGTTGCCTCATCATAAGCCCAGGAATATCAACCAGGCAGACATGTGAGAGAGAACATTCTGCAAATGTGCCCTTTACCTGTGAGAGTCCCTTCCTCAACAACAGCAATCCATCAGTTTCAAAAAGCTGGGCACAATGCCCCCAACAAATGGTGCTGTTAATTAGCTGACTAACAACTGCAATCCCCAATGTCAGTACCTGCGCTTCAGTGACTAGATAAGTCTTAAGCAGACTGATTTACCCAGAGGTGCATGCAACCTCTGACCCCGTGTAAGTCTGCGACACTCGGCAACGCTGTAAGGTCTGTGACTCTTGTTTCACACGTCTTGTTCTTGTCGTGCGTTCCATTATTTGCTTTTGGGGAAGGAAAAAAAAACAAAAGTGGAAAAGCTGCAGGGAATTGACGCTGCTCTTGGCCGCAAGCCAATCGCAGACTTCTCATGTACAATGTTCCAGGATTTATTCAAACGGTAAGAAGAGAAGCAGTTTAATGGCATGAGATTAATTCTGCTTTTTAAAAAGGAGAAAAAANGGAGGCTGTAACGTATGGAGAGATAGTGGGATTAGAGAGCCCCCTACCCAACCCCCAACCTACACACTTTGAATTCATACTTCATTATAATTGCAGCTAAACCATTTTAAATGCACAAATATAGCTGGAGTAGAAACCAGGGATCCAGTTCAAGCTGAGGCTTAGAAACACTGCATTCAAGATTTCATCAGGGATCAAATATTTGAGATTCTCAATTATTTCTGAAATATTCTTTAAGGAGTTTCCTATCTTACACATGCCAATGGTCAGCCAGATCGTCCAAACTTTAGGAATTTCATTTTTGTGGGCTACACATTTTTTTTTACTCTATGGCCATATTTAGCCTGGGCAGGAGATTGCTTTGAGATTGGCTGCCTTGGGTAACTGGCTAATAAACAGGGCAACAGAGCTAATGAGAGGTGGCTGGGATGGTAAAAAGAGCAATGGAAGCGAGTTAATAAGCAGGGTGAGAAAGTGGACTAGAACAACAACAACAACAAATTGCATTTATATAATGTCTTTCATACCAGATGACATCCCAAGGAGTACTATACAAAACAAGTGAGCTGGTCTGGCATACAGGGCGAGGAAGATGGGCTAACATACAATGAATTGAAATGACTGACTTACTGAAGAGCTCTAGGTTAATGATTGTATCTCATATAAATTTGGTGTCCTGCCACTCTCTCTCTTTCACTATCGGTTTCAGGCTCCTCATTCAGGTTGTCACAGCCACATCCTCATTGTACGAACACAATGATAATACAGTATTAAGAAATAGCAACTGGGATGCACTTTCGTGATAATTCTTTCTAAGCATCTATTCTTTGTCAATCCTACTGATAGAAAGATGCTTTCTGAAAAAGTGGCTGCCCACTTCAATTCAAACAATTGATGCAAATGTTTGTTTAAATAACGATGCCCTCAACATTCCCTCCTAACTTTAGAAAGTTATTTGAATAAAGTCATTACGATTTAATTGTCTTTTCCCTCATGACGTTTTTCCTCTCTGATTTTTTCCCATATCCTCAAAGCAGTGCCTTCTGCTGCCACAGGCACCCACAGCTCTTTAGTACGTCTCTCAAGAAGCTGTTTTTCCTCGGAGAATAGTGTCAGTATCAGTCTGACATTTTGCAGCGGGCATCACACACAGCCAATCCCAGTCTTCTCATCACTCATTGTTCATTGGCACCACCAGGGGTCACTGGGCAACAATCAGAGGCAGGAATTGATTTGTTTTCCTTAGCTCAGGGTAGTGCCCCCAATGCTGCACTGGGGCACGGAGCGAGTATTGAACCTGCGACCTTGCTGGTTTGTCTGGCACAGTGACACGTTACCCACTGAGCCATCAGAAGAACTCCGCTAATGGCATTGCCAAACTTTCTGGCTTGAATGGATTTCTCTACGGGGGTTATCCCAGACTAGCGCAGAAAAGATCAGCCTCAGGCTCATTAGCTTAATATGTTACATTAAAAAATTGTGCAGTATGATAAACGTAAAATTAAATTATACTTCAAGCATTGTGCTACATTTACTTATAAGTGGGATGCAACAAATCCACTCAGCCTGCTGAATGGAGCAGAATAGAGCTTAATCAACGTAAACAAATTTGCTGCCTGGAGTACACTCTGCTCTATTAACCAGTCTGAGCCGTTCCTGATTTCAGCTCAGACTGGTTTACAGGTGGACCCTGTTATAATGCAGTTTAGAGTGGACCTGTTTATAGCGCAGCCACAATGTAACACTGCCGGCTCCTGAAGTAGGTATGGCTGATGACTGGGAAAATCCCCGACATTGTGAGGCCAGTGTGCAGAGTGTGCCAGTGGCCTCATCCACATCTATTGTTTTCCCAGTAACCGCTGGCCATGCTCACAAGGACAGTTGGCTACTTCCTGTATGCTATGCACATACTCAGTCCACGTGGTAATGTCAGTAACAGTTACTGGAAAGCTGCACGCTTGTACAATACATAGGTAGTGACAGCGGTGTTGACCTGAAATGATGCATGTGGCTATTTTCATAATATGCCCCCATTATAATGCAGAGACTGATTTTATGCTACCCCCAAACCCCTGGGTTAAAACAGGGTTCAGCTGCAGTTTCATTCCCATCCTACAAAAATATTTGCATCCGGTCTGATTTATTGCACCAGCCAGGGTAAGATTTCAATACACAATAAAGGTAGAATAATTTCAAAGCTGTGCAATTATTATTTGAATTGTTTTAAAATTCAAATTGACACTTATTCAAGGTCCTTAAAGTTCTTATGTACCAAAGTCAAACCTTTCCACTTTTTTTTATTTTCTTCCAGAAACCTTCATGAAAGCGTACATCGCAAAATCTATTATTACCCAAGAGCAAAAGTGTCATTCCGTGAAAGTGCAAGCATAGAATATTTTTATGCAAGGGGAGATAGAGAAAATACCTTGAATTACTTGCTTCGTCTGTCTCCAGGCACTAGGCAATGATACTCCATTCCATCCATTCAAGAGCCCATTATCACTTGCCTCCTCCCCATTATTCCCCTTCAACCTTATCAACAGTAGCATCGCCACAGATGTCTGAATAGAGGCCTTGTAATTGTCCTGGTTAGCACTCGATACTACCTTGAACCGTTAGAGCAATCTTGAAAAGGTCTGGAAGAAGAGAATTTGCCTGTGGCTATAGGTGCCTAATAGGAACCCTTTTCACAGATAAATGGAAAGTTTCGTTATTTATCACCTGCTGTTTAGCTCGCTATTAAGTGCAATCACACTATTTATTTGGATCCTGAATCTCCATATTATTTGCAGGCTGTTGCAAAGTGACCCACAGTCAGGAGAGGGGATCAGACAGGCTAATGGATCTGTCACAACAAGAGAGGAGGAAGATTTTTTTTTAGTTGGTGGCAGGGGGAGGGGTTGTAATTGTAATCCAAAGACGACAATGTGAAAAATGTAAAAGATGCTTTAGGCGATTTTATCTGTGTTAGTAATTCTGGGGCTTTACTGAACAAAGCGAGAGGTGTTAGGAGGACTGCTTGCTTCCTGTTTCAAAATCAAAGAGATAAACATGGAATGAAAGATCGATGTCATGAAAGTAGATTTTTGCAATCCTAAACTTTCTGTTTTTCACTCAAGCAAATAATTTGATAAAATATTTGTAGCCCTCTCTCTATTCAGATGCAAAAACGGAAGCCAATTGCCCAATTCACACCAACAATTTAATTGTAGGATTTATATCAGAGTTTGGTTGCATGAACATGCGCATGTATATATGTATGAGAGAGAGAGACAATATCTGTCACTTTAAAATTGAGTTTTAGTTTGTGAAACAGTTGGAATACAAGGAAAAAGGAAGTGTGAGAGGTGGGACAAGGGTTAGAGGGCAATAGAGGGCACTGCCCTATGTGCCTTCTGTGTCAGCCTGGCTCAGTTGGTTTGCTTTGAAGTCAGAAGGTTGTGGGATCAAGCCCCATATCAGGATTTTGACCTCATTTAATTTGGGCTGATACTTCAACACCGTGCTGGAGATGTGTCAAAGGAGGTGACACATCCCCAATCTGGAGGTCCATTCTGCCTGTCCAGATGGATGTTAAAGATCCCATGGCACTGTTTAAAAAGAGAAGGGGGTTTCTCTTACCTGGTGTCCTGGCCAATGATCCCCCAAGATAAAATTGACCATTCACTTCACGGCTGTTTGTGGGACACTGCGTAGTGATGAGCAGTATTCATCTCTCTAGTTCGGTTGGCACTGGGGACAATAACAAAACTCCTAGTTGAAGTTAAGGAGCTCATTTCTTAAAGGCACTGTGAGCCTCATCATAATGTATAAAACTTTTCATCGGTCGCTGTGGGACTAAGATGGGCAATGAAGGGAATCGAGCTTCCATTTCAGTCATTCAGCAATCTATTCCCACATATCCATCCCAGAACCAGCTGTATCTCACTCTGCAACAGCAACAATTTCTCACTAAGCGCCATTCGGCGATTTAGCCATTTCCACCCTTTGCCCAAACTGAGTGCAAAAAACTAACTCACGGCAGCAACAAGAGCCTCTTTGTGGAATCCGGCCTTGTTCTGAGTTCAGGGTGCTCATCAAGGAACACATTTGCAGTGCACAAACCAGGCTTTTGATTACTGGGACAATAAATGTACAATTGGATTGAAAAACTCCAGTGGCATTCGACTGCTGCAGAAAAAGTAATATTGTTTATTGTTAAATCCCACCACTAAAGCAGGCCTTCGCATCAGTTTCAGCACATGCTTGGAGGAAAGCATGAACCATTTATACCAAAAATACATTTTCTTGTTTGTTAAAGATATATGTTACCACTGCTTATTATCCTGCTAATTAAGGTGAGGCATGTCATCGTGGGGGAATGAAACACTATCACACTTTTTGGCAATTATTGGGCAGTCCCGCATCAGTTACATAAGCTACAGGGTAAAACTGTTTCCAATCTACCCAAGAACTGGGAGGAAATTCCACCTGGGTCTAGATTTACTCTATTTATGCAGCATTTTAGAACATCCAAAATTTGACAAATTGTTTAATCCATTCTTAATTCTGAAGTCCACAAAATATACAGTCAATTTACTTTACACTATATTCTGTGAAGCGCTTTAAGATGTCGCAAAGACGCGATAAGGCGCTATATCAAATGCAAGGATTATTATTATTATTAAGTCGGTTTTCAGTAGTTCTTAAAAGCACTTGTAGAAAATCGGCTTCAATATTAAAGCTGTATTTAAGAATCTATCAAACCTTGGACTTTCTAAAATGCTTCATAAATAGAATGAATCTAGGCAGGTGGAATTTCTACCCAAAATGCCTTATAGTTCCGTGTGAATCTGCGCACTGCTTTTAGATCTCTTAGTTCCTGTCCAGTCACTTTGAATGTTCGGAATGCATATAACACAATACATTTTNAACCTTTTTACTTGCATTCTTTGGAACTTGTGAGGTGTAAAGCTTTAATTTTGAAAGATTTTTATGTCTTGCTAATGTCCTGAGGGAGCACCAGGAAAACAATAGATTAGTCTGTCTGTTCCAAGCTGTCCGTCTAGTTGTTTGTATAACTGACTGTCCATTCTGTCTCTATAGCTTCCTATCAACATTGTCCATGTAGCATAGCCGGTTGCCTGCCTAACATCAGTTTACTCGTGCTTTAGTTTATTTTTCTGTCTGTCTTTTGGTCTGTTGTTTATCTGCTTTCTATCTGTCTACCGGTCTGTTAATCTTTCAATTTCTAATTCTCGTTCTGTCCGTTTGCCTCTCTATCTATTTATCTGCTAGTTGATCCATCTATCTACCAGTTGGTCTATCTTTCCACCACTTGGCCTACATATTAGTCAGTAGGTCTATCTGTTTGCTCTCAGAATCATCGCTTGATTTGTCTGTCTATTGGTGTTAAAGTTTTAAGTATTGTTTTTCTTCCATCAGTCCCACGGCTGTTATTAAGGAATATTTTTCATTCCCTACCATCTGGGCAACTGTTGCACGTGACATCATTGAACACCTTAGAAAGAGCATGCCCTCTATCCATTACCAAGTGGCTCATAAAGTGAATATATAGCACAGACCAGCAGTTAATAGACTAGGAAAATAATACTATATTTATTTATTAACAATATATGGAAACCATGTCTGGTAAAGTACTCAAAATACATTTTAGATTACAATGTACTGTATGTTATTCTCCAATTCTGAAATGTTCAGGTTGTAATAGTGGATTTCAAGCATGGCAGAATACAATGTTTTCTGTTGATTTTGAACCAAGCAGTTGCTATGTAACAAGTCCAACTGGATCCACATGCCATGCCCAACAACATCTGTAACACCAACTCATACACACCGAAACCTGTTAATCTTATGGGAGGATCCATTCCTATTAGTAACCGTACAATTTAGTTACAAGGAGCAAAACGTATTCTCATAATATCAGCGACACCCCATATACACTGCATTTATCAATGTACAGGTTCACATTTTTACTTTCAATACTGCTTTTCTTTAAGAGAGCAAATTGACCCAGTGCATTTTTTATTAACCTAAGGCTCATCATACACAATACATTACAATGCTGACTATTTGGCGGGGGTGGGGTGGGGGGGAGTGGATATTCTTTCTCCTCAGCCTCTCTGGGTTGTTCTGACTGCCATGGAGAATGAGTTACTTTCCTGCCAGCAGTTCATCCCAGCCGAAATTAGCCGCTTAAGTGTTTATTTCCTATGAGTTGGGCAGTGAGATCCGGATCAGCTTATTAACGAGATAATACAGGTACAAGGGTCGGCCACTACAAGCTGATTATGTGCTGGCTTCAGTAGTGTACGATTGCCCTGATGGCAGGCAGGAATATGTTTAGAAGGTCAGTAAGAGCTATCAACCCCCCAAAAAATCAGCATAAAACTGTATACGGACAAGTTCAGACTCTAATAATATGGGTGCACAAACTGCAGAAGAGTGCTCCGACCTGCACTCTGCATCAGATGGATATTGTCCTGTAGCTAAATATCACTTCTTACTGCCTTACTTCACGTCGCCTGCGGTGGATGCAGATTAACGGGGGAATCTCTTGTGTACTTGAGGCGTGAGTAAGGATGCTAAAGAAACACAATGTGTAACTCTCGTTTCTAATGAGCCCCTCAGTTCGCTACTTTTGTAGTACTGAATATATTCAAACAGCTGCTAATGGCATCTCCTTAAATATATCCACACACCAGGCAATACTTAAGTAAATGCTACCCGTCGCTCGATTTTTACACTCTCTGATACCCACGTACAAATCGGTACATGTACGCACACATGCACACATTTTTAGATAAATATACATTCACTCACATGTACACAAGTGCACACACTTACACATTCAATTCCACACAGAAGCACAACATGTATACATGTGTACAGTACTGCACACCAATGTAGAACGTGATTCATTAGCAGCGAAGGGTGTAAGGTGAAATGCTAAAAATGTAGTAAATTCTTTGGAGTTGCCAGATGCTGAAAGGGTTAAAGTCATTTTGCATCAGATAAAATAATAGGTTTGGAAGTAGATTGGCAGAAAATCCCAACCAGATCTCACCCAGGTAAACAATCAATTTTATTCTCAACTGTTATAAAATACTTAATTGGACTTCCCTCTTTATTATAAAATTCACCAAATATTTGTTTACTCGGAAATATCCCAGTGACCTGGCCAACGATGCCTCCAAATAAAATTGGTCACCCACTCCATAGCTGTTTGTGAGATATTGCTGTGTATAAATTGGCTGCCATGTACGCTCACAAAATACACAATCACACCACTTTTCAATATAACTTGTGAAGCGCTTTGAGACGTCTCGATGATGTGATAAAGCGCAATATCAAATGCAAGGATTATTATTCTTATTATTTTGCACTTTGAGTTTTTCCTCCACTGTGTAAAGGTGGCAGCTGGAGCTGATGGCAACAAGGACAGATAAATCTGATTTTTNCTTTCTCAATCAGAAACTGAGGTGAAGGGTCAAGGCCCATGATGCCAGATAACACCAGATATTAGGAAAGAAAACAAAGCCAATGAATATCGGTTGTGTGGCACTAAGTTTGGATTTTACAAGCCTGCAGACAAAGGGAGGAAGGAAAGATTGAGGGAAGTAAAATAAGGCTGAGGGAGGTTGGTCCTGGGAGTTACCAGGAGCAAAGAAAGACTTGGAGACATTTTACAGCAGGTCACAGTTTTCCATTTCCTCATGTATTCTCCACCAAACCTGGCGTTAGCAAGTGACAGCTGATTATCCAGGTCCACAGGTATGAGAAGTGTATGAAGCTTTGTATTCTACACTGACCTTTTGCGATTGATACAGAACTCTGAGCTGCAGCTGCAGCAGCTCTTGTGTTCCTGGCACAGACATGGAGTCCTGGCTTAAGCGCTGACAACAGCTGAAAGCCAATGAGACGTGCGGAACCTGTTTCAGGGACAGCAGAGAATATCTTTTTTAAACCAGCATTATTGATGTTTGGAAACGGAAGTGCTGTTTAAGTGAACCGCCACAAAAGTTAGCAGGAGCTGACTGTTCCACCACAGCGTGTTTGGTAGTTTGAGAGAGTTAAATAGGGCGCCCATTGTAATGGGTGGGATTAAGATTAACAGCGTGTATCAGTGAAGTACAGGTTCAGTCACCAAAAAAAANCGCAAGCAAACCTCTAGCACTTTCATTGATTTGTGTAGAAACAGCTTGTAAGTGACTGGAAGGAGTATTTACTGAGTGAATTAATGTTGCCTTTGTGTGTGTGAGGAGGAGGATTATTCCTCAGCCGCTGATCCAGTTCTATTTCAAGGGAGAGTAGCTCATCGCCGTCACAGTTAGCTCTGGGGCAGGTCTAATAATCACAGCACTCTGGCCATTAAATGCTTAACCACTATAATTTCTCCCAGGTTTGGATTAGTTTCAGCCTTAGGCAAGGTGCTTGGATAACCCCAGCTAATTCCTTCTTTGATTTACTCGTGAGATCACACACTAAACACTCCATTAGAGCTCGGCTGAGAGCTTTAACTATGACTGTGAACCTCAACTTTCCAAAGTTGCCATGCACTTTAGGTATATCTGCCTCCTGCATTGCTTTATACCATTGGGTAAAGGATCGCACTTGTGCTTTTATCTAGGAATGGCAAATGTTCACAAAGGAACTGATTTGCCATCGGAATGTTCTTCGTTTAGGACATGTTGACAGTGTCGGAAAGAAGTGGAGAGAAAAGAGACTTAGAGGCAGCAAAGAAAAGAGAGGAGAGACCTAATAGAAAGAGAACACAGGAAGCTATACTTGGCCTTGGTGTCCATGGGCTACAAACAGGCAAAGTTTCCCAAGTTACCCACTCCTGATTGCTGTCCAGTGACCCTGGTTGGAAAGCGTAGGAAGCCTTAGGAAACTGAACGTCGCTAGGTTAACACCAGATTTTGGTTTGCAACTAAAATTGTGGGATTTGCTAAAACAAATTGGGATTGAAGGCCAGCAAAATACATTTATATAGGGGGGTGTGTTTTGGTATGGGGAAATTCAGCAATAGTACCTTTATTTGCTGTACAAATACTCAATCACTACACTTTATAAAAACCTCTATGAAGTGCTTTGAGATGTTTTGATGTGATAAGGTGCTATATCAAATTCAAGGGTTATTTTATTATTATTATCATTATTACTAATAGGCCTCCAATCCTTTTTCGCGCAGTTGTAGTAAGTGAATTGCCATGGTTACAGCGCTTACACAGCGGTTCAGTTCATTTCAAACTGATGGTGGCTTTTAGGAAGTAATGCCATCTGAGTCGTTTACTTCACATAAAATGTTGCACAAAGCAGATGATTCAAACCTTTATTTTCCATGAAGCGCACCTTATAAATGAGAGTTATTATAATAACAAGCATGTACCACTTGTTGCACAAACATTGTATGGTAACACTATATAATATAACACATGCTGCATAAAGTACTACATGCAACATAAAATCATAGAAGTTACAGCATTGAGAGGCTGGCACGTACTGTATATGTAAACTGTGTTCTGTATAAAGAATATGCCCTTAAAATGTGTTATTGCTGTGAACTATAATACACATAAGTACATACCACATAACATATGCTATGCAATCTAATATGCAACATAAAATGTCTGGATTTGGCTGTGGTCCATTACATACACTCTAATTTTCATACCTCATTTTATATTAATTTGATGATTATCATGAAATTGCTAAAGAGCTGACTACAGTATTTGCATTAATGTTGTAGCTTGTGTTCTGCCGCACCAGGAAGAACAAAGCCTCTCATTTCTGAAATGCAGATCGAAGGGGGAAGCTTTTCAAATTCATTGTACAGTAAAGGCTTCTGCACAAAGCATCCGCTCTGTTTTGTGACATCCAATTATTCTGCAAATAAATACTTCAGCTGTCAAAAGGTTGGGCTGCGTGAGGAAGGTTTCATGCTCGCCTTCTTTGTTGATGAGAGTAATTCCCGCTAATCTAAGGGTTACGGATGTCACAATGTGATATTTTTGGGATCTTACAGCAATAAGGAGATTGCAGTATACTGAACATTGTAATACAGCACAATACTGTTAATTAACACTTCTTTCTTGAGATCAAGTTAAAAGATTTTGATGTTATTTTATTTATGTGGCTCTGCCTCTTTCTCACTCAGGTGATGGTGAAAAACAAAAGAGATGAAATGAATGCATTTTTGTCCTGAGATTCATTGTCACAATGCAGATGGAGTGCTCAGATACAGCTTGTTTGCTCCCCTTTTTATTGTTTCTTGTCCACAAATAAGAACTGCGACCTCGCAAGTGAGATATTTGCTGGGCCACAGTTCTTGTTAGCGCTCTGGGATGCTATCCTGCCCGAGGGGTGCTATATAAATGCAAGTTGTTGTTTATCACATGCACCCAATTGTGTGATGAGATCAGCATCTAGAAATCGGCTTGAAATGGACTGGGGCCTTGCATTAATATCGCTCTCTTTACGTCAGACGGTGAAAATCCTACAAAACAAGCAAGAAAGCTAAATAAAAACAGTGTGTATAAGAGTGGAAAGTAAGACACATTGAGAAGGGAGAAGTGGTCAGCACTGTAATGCTGTCAGGGGCAGAGGTAGAAATTTAAACCTGGATTCCACTCTTCCACTACTCATCATCCATTTCTCTGCACGAGCTTCACACCACAACTCCCAGCTGCCATTTACCCTCTAAGTCACCCATTCCCGCCCATGACACAGGCACTCCTGCTGATTCACAGCAAACAACCTGAAGGGAAACAGAAATATGGGGAGAACATTCTTCTGAATCTTGCAGCAAAAGCATCGCAGTTTCGCGAATTCTCTAATTTGGGTTTTCTTTTCCACCATCGGTAATAGAAATTCCACATTCCAAGCCTGCACAATTTCGGCTTCTGTCCGTGAAACCCTTTTAACCTTAGAGATATGAGATAACTTTTTTCACAGACAATATTAAGTACTAACCATTATCTCAGATGGTCTGTATCGTATTAAGATCTCCGCTTGCAGGTCAGAAAGTACACCAAGGTCTTGTCTTCGCAATACCACTGAATTACTTTCTGCTGCACAATGCCCAGTGAATGGGTGGACGCTTTGTCATTCAAACTGCATAAAGAGTCAGAAATTGATTTTTATTGTAGATCTTCATATCTAATAAAGCTCTGAGGATTTCTTTTCTTCTCAGGCTGAATGGTTGCAGAATGCTTTCAATCTAGTTGCTGTGTTTCGTACATAAACTGAAAAGGATAAAAAAAATGAAAAAAGCAAATCACTTTACTCTTCAAGAGGCCGTGGCTGTTGAGAGAAAAAAATTGGAAATAAATATAGATTTAAAAGAAAGGTTTTTTTTAATATTTTTCCTGTGGTATTGAATTTCACTATCTTTTCATGCTTCCATTTCCAGATTATTTTTTGGGGTGTTTTGAATAGATAGCTAAACAAAATAATGGGCCACAGCTAGAGATTTAACCCATTGCATCCCTTAGCCATTCTTTAGTTCTCTGTTTATAGGGTAAGAGAGAGATTGCCTGCCAGACCTTGCTGATTTTACACAGAGCTCCTTTCTTGGTTGCAATGAGTTAATTATTTTTCCTGCTCTATTCTCTCTTTTTCGAAAGGTGCCTATTCTGGCTGAGATACGGTTGTGTGGGGTGGGGTGACTACCGCCAGCCTGTATCTCACCCAAGGGGTAATTTTCCATGTGGCAGCCTAAAAGGTGAGAAAGAAAATGCGACGTTTGCGAAGAGATTTGCAAATATCAAGTCCTGCTGCTAACTGGACGTGTATCAGGCTGGCCAACAGAAACTCCGCTCGAATCCTGTCTGACAGGGTATGAATATGACAAGGTTAAGCGCTCCCGAGACGCTGTCCGGCGTGAAGGGCGCTATATAAATGCAAGTTGTTGTTGATAGCAGAATTCCCACGGGAGCCAGTGCAATGCCAGTCTGGTTTCCGGCAGGATTCAGTATTTGCTAATCCTTTTTAGAATCTGTTGGGAATACTACATTTTTCACCCCAATGATTATCAGCAGCCTAAGTGAGCATGGGTTTGGGGGTCGCAGGGGGGAGGGAGGACGTCATAAATGAGTCCAATTCCTATTATATCACAGCATGGGGACACTGGATAGCAATCAGGTGTAAACACTCTTGGGCGAAACTTGGCAGCCAATTGCGCCCAGTGGTGTCCCACAAACAGTCGTGGATTGATTGATCACATTTTTTTTTGAGTGATTATTTCCCCAGAAAACCAACCCGACGAATGACTAAAAACCAAGTTCCTACTTACTGGTAGGTAAACAGAGCCGTGTGGAGTAAGGAAACTTGCTTAAGGTTTTGCATTAAAGCACCATACAGTGAGCTTTATATTTTCTTAAAATTAATTTTGTTATATATAGATATATATCTATGTATAACCATGAGAAAAAGGTGTTGTGCCTTTAAAACAACCAAACTGCCTTAGAGGCTTTTTTAAAAAAAATTAATTCTTGGAAATATAATGTGAAGTACTATAAAGTACTGTTTTTTCCCCTCCTCTAAGATCAGCAGAAAACAACTGTGATGGGGAAAGAGAAAAAAAAATCATTGCTCCTGCAAAGCCGAACATGCTGGTGGATAAAGACTTTATCCCCCCAAAAACCTCTTTAAAGTTATTTCAAATTCCTTGGCGAAGCTTTCAAAAATCTGTTTGTTTGAGGGCAGAATTAGATGTGACCGGCGTTTTATTGTGACATAAAACCGCATTTCTTCCTCAGCAGATTAAAAAAAAATCGGTTAATAAGAAAAGTTGTCAGCAGCAGAATATGGCTGACATAATCCGTTTATCCTTGAAGCAATGAAGATATTGGTCCAAGGGAGTCTATCTTCTCTCTCATGTTATTTCCCCCCAAAACATTATCTTTCATACACTCTGATGGATTAAGAAGTCATATGGGAGATAGGAGGGAAATGACAGATACTAAAATATAATATCCTTTCATTTGTGTCAAAAAAAATAGTGGCTGTGGGTACCCATAATTCCGACGGTCTGTGATGCTCCAGATAGGGTAGCCCAAGGGTGATGGTGCAAAGTGAAACAGTAATCAGGCAAAAAATAGAACAGTGTGAGCTGTGAAATTAAGCCAGACACTCACGTTAGCTAGTCTAAATGCAGATCAGTGTTTTATTGGAAACAAAAATCCTGTCCGCACAGAGGTCGGTTATTCAGGTTCCCTACAAAATAGCAGCTAATCCCGACTATAAAGGATTGAGGGAAGGGGGAGTGATGGGGGAGGGGGAGGGGGGAATAAAGTGTGGATTACCACAGGCGACTGTAAATTAGGATGAAATAAGTCTCCCCCCACCCCTTTACAGTGCAGGACTCGCTTGGAGATTGGCTGCACTTATATGATCAGCGACCTGAATTGAGTGCTGATATGAGGATCCCACAATGCATCGGGTACTTGCTGAGGTTTACCTGTGTGAAGTGATTCTCCAACGGGAGCAGTGCACAGAAATCATTACTCTTAGTTCAGAAAAGAACAAGAATTAGACCACATCTGTCCAATATTAACTAAAATAATTTTCAAGCAGATGTGGCTTCTCCAATGTGATATGGGGTTGGGAGGGAGGGGGGGGTGGTTTCTCCCAGTGGCCTGACCAACAATCTCCCAAATAGAATTGGCCATAGCTGTTTGTCGGCCATAGCTGTCCGCAAATTGGCTGCTGCATTCAACTACAAAAGGCATAGGAGCTGCCCTTCACAGCATTTTGTGTGAAGGTCTTTCAACGTGAATTCCTATCCAATAACCATGTGTGGATATCAGGAGGAATAAACTCCACTGGTCAGTAAAGTTACTTGAAAATGTACGGCATGGAAATCGTGTTACACAGAATGTTAGGGCATGGAAACAGACCATTCAGCCCAACTGGTACCTGACACCCGCAAGATTGATAATTTTACCGACCAATGAGACTTCACCCCATGGGTGAAGACAACAACAACTTGCATTTATATAGCATCCCAGAGTGCTTGGATTGGGACAGGATTGGGTTTGTGGTTAAATTGTTCTCTGGCATTCCCTGCTCAGGGCAACATCCCAAAGGATCGCTATCATAAGTCACCACTTTCAGTGGGGAGAAGTGGGGGTCAGGTGAGAGGGTGAGGGCAAAATTGAAGGAGGGGAAAAAGCATACGTACTGTATGTAATCGCCGCCATCATGGACTCTACCCAGCCCACTTAGCCTCTTGAGAAAGGCCAACTACAGTACAGTAAACCTCTAAGAAGATAAAGCTCTACCAAGGTTCTCCCTGACCCCCAAAGGTAATAAGTGAAACTCCTGGTTATTAATCTAACCTTACAGGCCACAATTCAACTCTGACCATTTATGTCCCAGCAGCACAGGAACCATCATGTTCCATAGAACGTTTGATCATTTGTCGGTTCTTATCCGTGTAGCCGTCAATCCTTTTTATACAGATATTTATCCAGTCCCTTTTAAAGGAGTTAATCAAGATAGCATTAACTGCTTTTGCTGGAAGACTATTCCATACAGTCACTGGTCTAGGGGGAAAAAAAGATTCTTAATCTCTAGTCTCGCTTGAGGCCTGCTAATTTTGTATTTATGTTGTCTCGTTCCTCGATCATAGATGCGGTTAAATGACCTGCTTACATCCACATTATACAACCCTCTCATTAGTGGGACAGTTTGATTGAATAGACCACTGGCTCAGATTGACTCAGATGTGTATTCTCAAGGAACAATTACAGGTTTAGTTTGCACAGGAGGGTGAAAGGGAATAGCTGCTTCTTGGGTAAACCTGTCAGTAACTCAGCAAGGAATCTATCCAGAGATTAGCAGAAAGATGTACTTTAAATTCACCTGTTGTGCTGTGGCTCTTTGTGATGAATACTGATTAGACATTCCAATAATAAATCAAGTCCAGATGGTCATTTGGTTGCTTTGAGCTGATTTTCAGGAACCTTCTTCTACTGCTGCCATTCGACAGATGCCAATCACATGGAGGTCAATGAATGTTAATGTTAGAAAATTCCTTCTCTTTTTGAATAGTGCCACAGGATTTTTAATGTCCACCTGACCCTGCAGATGGGACCTTCATTTAATGTCTCATCTGAAGAACGGTACCTCTAACAATGTAGCAAACCCACCACCCCCACCCAGTCCCCACTAATTATTGTGGTGTCGGCCTACACTGTGATCTTCTCAATGCCTTACACTGGGGATAATTTAAATCTTGTTCCATTCATTCCGCTGGATCTATTCAAATTTTCAAGGCTGAGGTGGGTAGATATTTGTTAGGTAAGGGTATCAAGGGATATGAGGCAAGGGCAGGTATTTGGAGTTTGAGGTACAGATGAGCCATGATCTAATAGAATATCGAGGGGCTGAATGGCCTACTCCCACTTCCAATGTCCCTTTGTTCCTACAGTTTCTTCATTTATCACGCAAGACAGTTATCACCTCTTACTATGGAAATGAGGGACATGTGTGCGTGCGTGGTAAAGGCTATTGATGTAGCCCGAAGCTTTATATTGATACAATCAAAGCTAGCTGTAGAAAGATCACTCACATTAAAAAACGCTGCTAGACTATAGCAGAATATTTTTTTTCTTTGAACCCTTCTTTTAGTTCCTCTTGCAATGGCATGCAACATTTCCCAGTTGAATCACTCTGTGTCACTACCGATGCTGTTCTTGAGCAGGCCAAGAGGAGGCGACGTTGAGTAGCCCAGTGATTCCTGTCCTATGAGAACTTAATGAGTACAAGAAGAGCAAAATATTGTTCTTTATTGAAAAGCATGAAAGGTACCAACTATTTTAAAAAGAAATGAAAACCAGTCAATTTTCTGTCAGGAAGAAATATGTGATTCATGCTGTTCTACTGCTCAACGACACAATGGATTAAGACACACTCTGCTATATTACATTTGAAAGTATTATCCATGAAACAATATAGAGGGTGAATCTAAACCAGGAAACAGCAATGCTTTGATTAAAACAAATCCAGCAATTTAAAAGCAACATCCTTTACTAGCGATCAAAGTTGAGGTCATGGGTGATCATCAATCTGCAACTCTTTGTTATTGGCAGTAAAGTTATTTTTCACCTCTACGAACCATCAAATTTTGATTTGTTTTCTTTTGCTCAGCCACACATTACTCAGGTTCTAAGCGGATAAGGATACATTATGATCGCAGCTTGTTGCAAAGATAGCAGCACCTTCTGCCTGGCACCATAGTGCCAGGACCAGAACAATCATCAATGGCTGTAGCCAAAAAGTGAGGTTCCTGTTGCCCAGGGACAAGTCTTTCGAATGCAGCATGTTAGGAAGGGTCATTAAAAGCACCAATCCCAGGTGGCCCTATTGTTTGCCCCTACTGATCTTTGATAACCCTGCAATGGATGCAGTCAGCCTTGAGTTCATCTTCTGGACGAACTGTAGGACGTTGCCAGGTGGCAGATGCCTCTTTGTTAGTTTTCATTCTTGGCATTGCGAATTCTCTCCAGGGATGGGAAAAGGGGGAACTTATTGTTTTGCGTCAGCTGAGATCAAGCATCAGTCAGGAGGAGAGCATTGGTGCTGCCAGTGGCTGGGTGGGCAGCAATGTGACTTCTTTTCCTCCCCTAGTTGGTGTTTCAAACCTGGCAGCAGATTTATCATCAGACACATCACCTCCAGATGATTGTGATGATAATGACTCAGAGTCAGACAAAGCCAGATCTGAGTGGCTGTGCACGGGGGAATTGGAGAGAGCAGAAGGGGTAGTTGCATTCACTCAATCCAGGACATCAGCAGGAGAAACCATACCTGGGAGTACTGTGCAGAGATTATGGGCATGTTGCCCATTGAGGTGCTACAGAGACATTTGTCTTTTGTGCTGATGTTTTTTTCAGCTAGGTTTGGTACCATTTCATGACTGCTGTGTGATGTTACGGTGCTATGCTCTGCTGTGTGCCGTTCCTTTGCTCCAACAGGCACTCCCTTGTTTCTCCTCATTTAATGAAGAGAGCAGATGGTTCATCATTAGTAAAAATGCACATATAAATCTCTTTGGGATCTCCAATACTGTTATACTTAACTCAACTGAAGAGTTGTCATTATGTATGCTATCATATGCTTAGGCACCACCACAACCATACCTTACCAGATTTCACTCCCAAATAAACCCTCTGTGATCTGCTCATACACACTGCCACTTGTTTGAGGTTCAGGCTTCCAATACTTGTGTTCTGAACCTTACAGATGAGTAACCATTCTTCCTTTGAATGGACAAGCATTGCTAATTGAGACCTTCTACTCTGTCGTAACCTCAAAAACGCTTTGCTTGTGCGATTCCATTGCTTCCATGAGTGAGATTGTTAACTTACTACAAATAAGGCCAGCTTTGTGCTGTGAGCCTTTTCCCACTGGGGAATGAGTTGATACTGCCAAAACTTGGGTTACGAAGGACTGTTACAACCAACTGAGACAGGAGCTTTTATCGCATTAGTCTGGACAGGAGGATTGGAAGGCCAATGAACCAACCCACTGCACCATCGAGTTCCTGAGAATAGTATTGATTGCCACCACATTGTGCTATTTTTTTTAAAATCAGATTGCAACTGGTAGATGAACCTTTCAATGTGACTACTACCTAATGAGCCAACTACCCAATCATCACTGTTGTTATCATCTTTGTTTCTCAATTGTTCCTCAGAGGTCTGTGGTTGGCTGTAAACCTGTGAGTATTTTACAGCACTGTACAAATCAGCCAGTGCCTATTTATGAATCTATAAAAATAAATGAAATGAGGAAAGTGAATTGTTAAAAGCCCCCACATTGAATTTTGAAGAGCTCCTGGTGTATTTTGCTCTTCTAAGTATTTATATGTGCTCATCGAGGTGAGGGATGAGTGTGCTGGGAGATAGAACATTTTTATGTTGCAGCCAGTGACAGCATTAAAGACAACTTCGCCACCTTAATGCTATTTGTGTGTGTATAAGCTCAGAGGTCAGTTATCATTTGTCTGAGTCTGACTGTGGAGGGAAAGAGGCTCATGATTTCAGTAATTTCAGGTGCAGCTCATTGCAGTCTCTTCTAGATAAGGATAATACAGAATCTTTGAAGCCATCATTCACCAAATATATAATGTTGGTTTATCCACTGTGTCCAGTGTAGCTTGTTCCATTTTACCGACACTTGAAATAAGTCACAGCCAGAAAAGGGCACGATACAATAATAGAAAAAGATACTGAGAATGAAGAAACTGAAATTGAAGAAAAAAGGATAGACAGAAAAAAATAAAACAAAAGAAAGACACAAACAGGAAACTGAGGGGAAAAAATTGGAAAAATAACACTTTATCTGCAATAATTAAAAATTGAAGAGAAAAAAAGCCTGATTTTTTTTCAGTTTTTAATTTGATGTAGTATTGACCTGGAATGTTTGAGACATTGGCTTTTCTTACAAAGTATGGTGGCAATACATTGTTGACTTATTACAAATTTTGCTGAAGATGCTTCTTGTAAAACTGCCCAGTGCTGTTAACATCTACCATTGTTTTGTATTGCTTGGACAACAGTCTGTTTTAGGATTTCCTATTAACATAATTCCTGATGAATTTAACCCCTAAATGAGAGCTTTAGGGTGGCTGATCTGATGTTGTAGCCTTTTGTGCCCTGCAGCATTCCAGGATACTTTGCCAACATATCTTCTAAAATCTTGCCACGCATTTAGTATCGTTGTCAGCTTTGACCAGTTCATACCCTAATTGAGCTATATGCCCAGGCACACCCATAGTATAGAAATTATTTTAGGCAGCAGTAGACCATTAGTCCTTCAAGCTTACACATCCAACTTCCCAAAAGGTATCTTTGGCATCATATAAGAATAATAATCTAATAATCATAAATGCTTGTAATTTCCAGGAACCTCTTTCAAAATCAATGAGTTGGAGAGACATTTTTGTAAGTGGTGAGGCCTTTGCCATTTTTTAAGAAATTCCAAAATAGTACAAGTCCTGTGTGGAGAAAAATTGTAACAGTAAATATCTAATAATGCCTGTTTCATTATTTCTGAGTCCAATATAAATGGGTTGCACTGGCCTGTATTTTACTGGCTGGTTTGAGTGTGAAGTACGTTGTCCGACAGCTGGATTGCAGTTCTGAGAAGTTGTGCTTATCAGAGGATAGAGCCAACAACAACTAGAAGTAATTATCTTCCCAGAGTCACAGCTGGGTTGCAAGAGGAACACCAAGATATTATTTTTGTTTTGTTCTATTTTTATGTTTCTGACTTTGAGATTGATCTGTGGACTGACTTTGCTTTCTTGCTGTAGGTTGCCATGCTCCAACATATCAAGTCCTTCATAATGAACTGTGATTATGTTTTTGAATGTTATATTGCTGATTGATGAATGATTGTATTCTGTGCACTTGTGATGTATGGTTCTGTGAGCATAATTCCAGCAACACTGCTTTACCCTTTCACAATTTCTCGGTATTAATACTGTTTAAAAAAGTCATCATTTATACAACCCATGGACTGGATCCTCTCACTTAATCTTCCTCCAAACCATTCAACAACCTGTCACTTATGCACATCTTCATTTATTAATGTGCTATCACTTTATCTTCAACACCCTGCAACAAGGTCATTATTTATGCAGATTCCTAACCTCGTAATACAGTCAATCCATATTTAATGATTAACCTCCTGTCAGGACATTTAATTTGCTTATCATGAACATTTGTTTTAACTCTTTAAGAGAGGAAGTATTTTTTGCATTTTTATTAAAAAAAAGGAACTAGATCTGCCTAGCTGTCACTCATTTGGAATGACACATTGTCCAGAGTTAAAAATGTAGCCTATTTTGAAATGTCACTCTGAAGAATAAACAGATTAAATGAACACATTTAAATGGCTTTGCAGTCTGTCACTCTCACTGACGATGAGTCTCACTCCTCACTTTTCCTCAGTCTTGACAGCTTTGCTGCAAGGAGGACGGAGTGGGCCCAATGCACAAGTGATCTGAAGTCCTTTCACGGAGTGTTGAATGTGGCTCCACATCATAATGGACTTCGACTCTCTGCTGTGCTGGATGCTGGACACTTCTCTACCTGGTAAGGCATCTGGACCAAATGGAGTACAGGCAAATACTTCAGCCAGGTGATGGAGGTAAAAAATGGTTCAAGATTACAATGTTACAAATTTAGCCAGACCGTTATAGGTAAAGAAACATTATATGGTCAAACACGAGCCAATTTAATGGGTATTACAGTGTGACCCTTTAATAATCTATAGCTCTGCCTCGCTGATACTGTGGGTCTGTCTGCTGGGGACTAGTTACTTGGACTACAGCCAGATTCTAACACTGTCTGGAAAGTTTTGTAAAGAAAGTGACATACACAGCATTTCTGGCTGCAACAGTTAGGAAGCGATCTCAGTTGCAACCTGCTGACCCATAAGTCAGTCATGTTTTGGTATCTTGCTAATAAGATGATCAGTGAAACATTTAGTCCCACTGACCATGTTATCGTGATGTTTCCCTGTAATTCATGTAGGAGCTGATACAAACATAAAGAAAACATTGAACTATTCAGCCAACTAAAATCAATACCTCTACTGACCATGAATAGCCCACACTATCATGGTTACTAACCCACCCATTCAATCTTTTGAAAGAAAATTCTATGATATTGTCCTTCACTTCTGATTAAATGAGAAAAACTTAACAATATCTCATTGTAATGAAACTTCTGTGAGTTGAATCTTTCCAGTTCCTCTCTGGAAATGGCATATCATGGCCCTGGCAACACAATGTATTCTATATAATAATCGACTGGAAGTTCCCGTGCCAGAGTTTCGAATGGTTTTACTAGGACTGCTAGTGAGAATTTCATTTTGCCAGAGTCTCTGACAAGATTGTTGGATATTATTCAGGTACGAGTTGGGTAACGTGAGGAAATAAAATTTAAAAACTTCCAGACTATGCCATGCAGAGGCCAGAAATGATCTGGGTCAATAATTACCATTTCTAATGAACCAACCGATAATCTGTAATTTGTTTACCATCTATGATAATTCGTGATGTGAATCGGTAAAATTAGAAAATTAGTTTATGATTAATTTTTTCTCCGTTTTAAGTCTCCAATTCTTCACTCTCTCTGGCACACTTCTTTATTTGGAAGCATAAGGGAGTCTGCTTTATGGATTTCCCACAACCACAGTCAATGCTGTCCCTGATTAATCAATGCAAAATAGGGTGTTGGTTGGAAGCACAATATGCAATGAGAGTAGAGATCACTACTTCTCTGGTACTTATAGGCTGAATAGGATTGGTGGGGATAGGTTGAAGCAAGAGGCAAATTGAGGGATTATTGGCTACTGGACATGAATGGTAGAGAGGTGGTGTTTTGGTGATGGGAGGATGTTTTTGTGTCACTGTTGGTCTTCCTGGGATGGAAGAACTATTGAGATGACTGATCAATTGGAGGGCAGGGTGGAGTAAGCCTCACAAATTGTTTTATACTCTGTGCAATCTAACTGTACACAACCTTCTGTATACCTGTTTCTACGTATTTTTACAAATTCCATTTCAAATGATATCACAAGAGGTTTGGATGAAAACGCCCATTAAACAATTAACCTCATCCTGATCACTTCCCATTGCAGCATCAATATGTTTCTTAAAAGAGTTCATTTGTCTCCTCACAACCATCCTTCCTGGTAATCCATTCCAGCTGCTGATTAACTTCTGTGTATAGAAATACTTCCTGGTATCTGTCTTAAATTCGTCTCACACAGATTTGATCCTGTGCCTGATTTCTTGAGGATATCTGAAAGTATTGTTCCTGGTTTACTTTTTCTATCCCGTTAAGTATCTTTTACTATATGTAGTGTAGCTTATCCAGACATGTAAACGGTCCCCTCTGAGACATTTTTTTTGAGGCTGTAGAGCCCTAGCTCTTATCTGGTCGTTTCTCATAGCTCATCCCTC
The DNA here is from genome assembly GCF_018977255.1 of Callorhinchus milii. Lineage (NCBI taxonomy): Eukaryota > Metazoa > Chordata > Chondrichthyes > Chimaeriformes > Callorhinchidae > Callorhinchus > Callorhinchus milii. The sequence continues at coordinate 13,272,056 of NW_024704752.1, read as the reverse complement.
TAGCACCAGGGATCAGCCTTGTTGCTCTCCTCTCTACGCTGTACCATAGCTCATCCGGATATGTGAAATGTATGTTTATGTGAACGCCATGTAATCTTAAATTACTACAATCCACAAGCTTTTAAAACCCAAGCTGGGTATCAGTAAACCTCAACTTCTTGATTTATCTCATCTTCTCTCCTACTCTTTTCATCCTTAGTGATGTCCTGCACTATAGGCCCTGGCTCTTCACTAGTCTTCTCATTGATACAAAGTGATATTGGAGGAACATGCTTGAGTTTTAAAGGAAAGTGTGCACTCAATCAAACTGAACATACTTTACGGTACAAATCTAACAAATCGAGTTGAGGTTGACTTGATTCTTATAAAAGAGCTAACACATCAAGCCCATGCAGATATGTTGGACCAGTCTGGCTATGAAACAATTTACATGACCCTGTACATTTTACCAAAGAACTTTAGGTGGTTAACATGCTAACCTTTCTCACTTCTGCAATATGGTTTTGAATCTTGTCCACAAAGCAGTGTGGATAAAAGTTTCCGTCCTCTGACAGTGTCAGCATTCTATGTCAAGTAAGTTCTTGGTCAATCTCAACCCAATTCCCAGTGGGACCTGGACCAATGGCTCAGTTCTATCCTGAATTTTAAACAAAATAGCTCTGAATTCTCTTTTTTAGGGGAACCGCAAAGTTACAATATTGAGAACTAAAGATACAATACTGGCACTGTATGAGGAAGAACAAACCTTTCCTGAGAGAGGGTTTGATACTAACAACAAAAAATAGAATAGTATTTCCTTTTCCGGCATTTACACCTCTCCTCTTGCTAAGGATAAACATTTATAACATTTAAATAAAGTAATAACCTTCCATTGATTTATTTTACATAGTAACAATAGATTTTAAGCACTACTGTTGCAAATCAATATCAGATTATACCCATGCAAGCAACATTTCTATGTTACCAGTCTATATATTTCTTGTCAAATTAACTTATGCACATAAAATGACAACCACTGGGTATGTTCAAACTCTGAAAAATCTTTCATAATGATTTTTTTCTAATTAAAAAAACACAATCAATTTCTCTTTCTTTGTTTATTTCTCAATTTGAATTATAACTTTCGTCTTACTTAACAAACCCAAATCCCTAGCTGCTCTGGGCTACAAGAGACAGCAAGTACCCATTACACAGATTCTTCAATTATATTTTGTATAAAGAAAAAAAATGAAGCCCGCAGGAGACAGAATCATATTAAGCTCAAAAAATACAAACAAAAGAGACAGACGAAAGATAATTCAGTCGGAATATCATTTTCCAAAGTTCTAGCAATACTGTATTTCTAGAGATAAATATTGCAGAGGAGATCATAAATGAGGCAAGTTTATTTAAGTGCTCGAGGACGTTGTCTTGCGAGAAGGGAGCTATATAAATGCAAGGTGTTGTTATTTATCCTTATGTTTTAGGAACATTTCCAACAATAACATTTTTGAATAGGCCTTTCTTTTTTAGAAAATACCTTTTTTAATGCAGCAATTTTAAATTCCAGTATTCTCTGCTGATATAAGAGCTTTTGTTTTGCTCACTGAATTTCGTTTTTATGTGTGCTGGACTATTTTGCTCCATTCAATACGTTTATCGATTTTGAGGCTGGCATGCTTATAAATGACCGCAGTAAAATTTTAAGTCGGGACTGATAGCAAATTATAAAAACAAAATTGAATTATAAGATAATATTTCATTGCAGTTATCTGTCAGTGTGCAGCGAAAAAGTTAGTAACTTTAAGGCACAGGAGCAGAATAAGCCTCAGTTTTTTTTTGTCTTTAGAATTGAACCCCATTGCCTTTATTAAACAACAGTTAAACCGGTCGCTTGCACGCAATGACATTGCCACAGAAAACTCTGCCACTGTTTTTGGAAGGTTTTCTTGATGCAATTTGGTCCGCCATCACAATCTTATCAATAAAGACAGAAGTGACTCCCTGATGGCTCAATAAGTTTATCCAGTGAGTAGTTCAAACACACCAAAGTTCAACCTGTGCAGAGTGATCTCAGCCAGGCTAACATGAGGGAGTGGGACTACAGTGCCCTGGGTCACAGAGGAGAAAATCAGACAGGGTTACCACTCCTGATTGATATCTAGTGGCGCTGCTGCTGAAAGTGTAGTTGTATGGACTACAATTAAGGACAGGATCAGGCTTAGCTGTACTGCTAACTCTTAGAGTGCTCGATCTAGTTCCACATTCACAGCCTCCATTTCTTTTAGATGCAAAAATCTTGTTACACCTGTCAATCAGCCATTTATTTTTGCCTTGGCTTTGGCTGAAAAATCAATCAATTTGCTGTTGAGCAAATTAAAAATAATTTTTCCTTTTTTTTAAAAAAAAAGTATTTCTACCTTTCCAAACTGACAGATGGGTTCCGGAAGATAGAAGAAGGAAGGAAAGAAACATTTGGAATAAGCAGAAAAGGAATTAGTTAATAATGTAAAAGTGCACAGATAATATTTTTAAAGAAAATTATGCATGTATATTCCAGTAATAAAGCTATCCTGGTGTGTGAATAACTTTATTACTTTATTAATGGGAATCCTGTAGTATTGTGCAGACCTGCCAGCAGTCTAAGGGTTAATGGCCAGAACATTAACTGCTATAATGAGGAGTTTGTTCCACATGCTAACTATGTGTGGAAATGATTCTCACTTATAGTCCTGCCAGAAGCTTGGAAATTTAGCATGGGATAATTTCTGCAGAATTCCATCTATCTTAGAAATCGTGTCCAAAACATATACAAAATATGGAATGAGAAAGGTCCTCAGCTGACTGAGCCTGATTTGCCAGACTTACATTTAAATAGTTGCAAATTCCTGGCTAGTGAATATCACGCAATCAAATACTTAGAAAAATAAAATAGAAACCTGCTCTTTCAAAATTTAAAATCTTTTTTTGCAGCAGTGTCGGTAAGGATTGTGACATAAAAATATCATAAAGGATCACTGGAGCTATTTTCAACTTGTCAGTAAATGTATCAGCCCTTGGCAATATGTACTCATGTTCTATCGTAAACGTGTATTGTTTAAAGTGGGTATATAATAACAATAAGAATAATCCTTGCATTTGATTTAGCACCTTGTTTAGACGTCTCAAAGCGCTTCACAGAATATATTGTAAATTGAATTGATTGTATATTTTGTGGGCGAAACGTAAATATACAAGAAGAGAATACCTTCCCCATGTATTGACTATTCCATCATTACTCCTGCCAAAAGGTAATTTAAGTAAAATTCAAGAACATCAGTTTTAAAGGCATTTCCTACAAGCATATAAGAAAGCACACAATGAGAGTAAGGTCATTTGGTCCATTGACCATTTGGTCCATTTGCTCTGCAGGACAACAACAATAAAATTACATTTGTATAGAGCCTTTCACGTTGGGACGTCGCAAGGCACTGGACAGACAAAGTTACGGAGCTGGGGGTCGGGGTGGGGGAGAGTGGAAGACATGCAAAATCTACTTTATTATGGGCATCACTACTGTCCAGGGAAAAACACTCCATAAAGGCTTTCTGACCCCCAAAGTCAATTAAGCAAAACTCCACAATAGCAGACAGGGAAACCATGATACATTTCTACAATCTCAACAGTTCAATAACTACTGTCTTCCAAAAACTATCTGTACATCAAAACAGGACTGATCGTAATATGGATAAATGTAAATCTGTCTTTATTCCGTCCTCAATCATGTTCTTAAGCAGCAAGTAGAACCTTTTTAAGTTAAACCTTGTGCAAACACAAATACAATTCTATCATAAATAATTATAATACTTGCATTTGGAATAGCACCTTTCACCTTGGGAGGAAGTCTCAAAGTGAACGCGACAGCCATTTATGCACAACAATGATTACCACAACACTTATAAAACAAGAATATAGACCTGCAAACCACAACATTGAGTTTAAATACAACAAACTATCAAGGAAACTTCATCACACTCCTCAAAACAATTATCTCCAAGACTCCTGTAAACATTTTATAAGAATTATATGATCCTGTCCTCAGATCAGAGACAATATCATTACAGTATATTTGCAGCAGTAAATCTGTCAGTATGATTGTACCAATAAACTTTCCTGCAAAGTAGACAATTTATTGCATAGGCCTTGCAGCTCAAGGCCTTCTTGGGCTTACTCACCAAAACAAGCCTCCCACACTAGCAGATTGCTGTGACTCTCACTGTTAGCCTTGAGAGGTGCATTGCCGTGATCTGTAACCCTTTACACAAGAAATGTGTGAGTGAAACACCTATACTGGGGAGGTGAAATGGGTCAGTATTACTCTGTTTTATACGTTGGCTGTAAGGGTTCTAATTGAATTGAATTTGGCAGTCTCACATTGGGTCCTAGCAGGTTTGGGCTCTATAGCGTGAACCACAGTGAGAGGTTTCCTTCTGAAACTGAGCCTATTGTGAGTTGCTGGAGCAAAGAACAAGGAGCTTTACTCTGCAGTTAAAGATGATATAGCTGTACTGGCAGCCCTTGATGGACACACTGAAAGGCCAAATTGGGAACGTTTCCCAGCAATAGCATCCCTCGCCTGGCAAAGCACAACATTCAATGAAACAACAAAAAAATATATTTTAAAAAAAACTATTTCAGGGCATTTTCCAGTTTGAAAGTGCTGAATAGTCTGGAGACTCTTCCCAAAGCAAAAGGAAATAATTTCACAGCAAATTGGAATTCTCTGCCACATCAGTTGTTGGGGGCAGCAACAATATGCACATGCAAAAAAAGACTGGACACATGGTTAAAAGAGAATAAACCTGAGGATTATGGGGAAATAAGATGGAACGTGGGACTAGGGATAGGATAGAATGGGCATTTGTGTGGAGTATAAACACCAGCCGGACTGGATGCACCCAATGTCTTACCTGTACCAATCGCTCTCAAAGACCTTCAATATCCCAAATCTGCAAGAACCTCATTCCATTTGGACAAGACCCTCCTTCCTCCCTCAACCAGCCCGGTCAAGTACCAGGAAAAGTCACCAAATGATTGCAACCCTCAAACAGCGCTCTGTCCACAGGGTTTACTCCAACTGTTCCAGCAATCCCACGGAATCTCCTACAAGTGCCTTGGGATAAAACTACACATTGATTTCACAAAATATCTGTCTGTATTTTTACAAATGAAAATGTTAAAAGAAGAATGTGTCATGTTGGACTCTGTTCATTCTTCCATGAGCTAATGTTGGGTCATCTATCGAAAATATAATTTTAAGCAAATAGGAAAAAAAATTGTTCCTTTCCATCATAACTCTTTCGTTTATGTATATATTTTAGTTTGAAATAAATGGCCCGTCACTTTTTTCTTAACCACAGGGATGTGGCATTTGTGCACTCTGCGAAGTCACATCTTTCCGAGCACCCCTCTGGAATTCTGGTTTACTGATCCAAAGTTGTGGAAGAAATCCATTTAAAGGAGCTAAAGAGATGCTGAATAGAAACCTGAAAGCAAGGAATACACCAAGGTACTGTGAGCCATGACGATTTGGCCTTTGCCTCTGGCCCGAACCATTGCATTTTCTATTTCCTACTCTCGTAAAGCGTGAAGTTCAGTACCAGAGCTTTTGAATCAGATAGTAACGTACAGTTTGAGTTTTTATTTGTGTCAGTTCTTGGTCCAGTTCTTAGGAGAAATGTGGCCTGAAAAAGAAAAACCTATCTCCCTTCAAGGGAGGGTAAAACCTATATTGCTCACACGGAACGATATTGAAACTGGCCCAAACTAATTTCACTTCAGAGCGCAAAGCCAACAGAGAGTGAAGCCTTAATCAGAGCTGTCAAGAATCATTCATTTTCAGTGAGAGTCTCTGATATTTTGTGAAAAAGTAGCTTGCTTCCAGGTGTCTGGCTATAAGGAAAAACCTCTGTTCCATTCCTTTCCTCCGTTCACGATCTGTCTCACTGTATTTTTATTTACCTCGGTACAATCCGAGCATTATCATTGGTCTGACCTTGGCAAGTGCTGACTTTAATTCCCCTCACCCTGAAGCCGAGCTCTTTCAGTTAAAGGACTGTACTCTAACACATCATGCTGCCTGGCAGGAATGAGTGCCACATCCAACATACAAATCAAAATGTTTCTGAATTAGACCAGAATCCCTTAAATTTGGTTGGAACCTGCATTTGCCCTGATTCGAACAGTTGTAGTCCTGGCCTCAGAGAAACAATTACTGTGCAACTAATTCCCACATGTCATTTTCATAACAAACAAAATGACATCAGTTTTCAATCAGGATTAGACCAAACTAGGCTTTAGAGGCAACAAAAAAAAGATTGAGGGAAGCAGAAAATGTTCCTTCAGAATGTTATATTGATTAAAATACATTAAAATAGAAAGCCAAATATTCTTTCGCACAACAAAACAGTTTTGTTGCAAAGCTTTGTTCATTAACTCTTTCATTGTCATTTGCCTTAGATATATGCCTTGGGATGTCCTCCCGACATGAAAGACGCTCTATAAATGTAATTTTGTTGTTGTTGTTGTCGTTGTTTTGTTGTTGATGTGTGTTAGCCTGGCTATTTTACCTTTTTTTGACAATCTCCTTTCTTTTACTCTTCTGCAGGCAAACTGGCCCTTGCTGTGATATGATTTCACTGGCAGTGACCTCGCCCACCCTCAAGCTCACCCAAGTGGCCATTCTTCATGTGTAAATCTGGACAATGAATGTCAGCAGGCCACAAGACTCAGAGGACATCACATCTGGTGTAAGCTTGACTTCCTTGTATTCTCCTTTCCCAGCAGGGGCACTGGATAGTGATCAGTAGCTGGAACCCAAGCTTGTGCTTGTCTCCCTGGTCTAGGAACACTGAGATGAATTATAGCATCCAATTGCTGCCCAGTTAGTTCAGTATTGATCAGTCATCAAACCTGTATTAATGCTACATGGGCAATCCCTTTGGACACATTGTGAGTTTATTACATACTGTAATAGGGGATCTAACATGCAGTCTAAGAATATAAACAGCACAGAACCTTCAGTCTTTAAGCTGTTCCCAACATGTACAGGTATTATACTTTACACAAAAGCTTAGCGCTCTGGGACTACCCTGAGTGAGGGGCACTATATAAATGTAAGTTGTTGTTGTTGTAGGAAGTGCCATAGGATGTCTTCTGATGTGAAAAAGCACTCTTATTAAACGCAAGCAACATTATTATTTCATGTTATGTAACGGTTGAGCTGTAAACATTTTAGTTCTTGGTTCTTCTCTTATTAGCAAGCGATTTTCTCCTGTTGTGGCAACAATTTATTTCCATTATTGCAAGGTGTTGGTGCCGGGGGTGATGTGAGTGATTTGGCATCCAGGCCTCCCACGCTTGCTCGTGCAGCTGAAGATTTAGAAAACAGAATCTATCTTCTAGTCTCCTTGAGCCGTCTTGAGATTCAAATTAGTCCATGTTTTTGGAACTTGTTCTTTGGCATCTCAGTCCTTGAATCGGGCCCAGCTTTGGGATGATTTGGTCAGGCTACCAGTTTGCTGTGGGGTCCATGCCAATCTGCTGAAAAGTAGGCATCTGATGAGCTGCTTGTTAATGGGGTCAGATGTGTGTTTGATCCCTGACATAGCAGTTGCTGTTTACATCCAAGGCATTGGTAATCTCATGAAAGCTATTTCCAGCTGTGCTGAATTTTAGACCACGCAACTCCCGATTCCCAATTTATCTGCGTCTCATTGCCAGCTGCCAAAAACAAAAGCTTTCTCTTTATCATAGAATGTTTACAGCACAGAATGAAGCCATTGTTTCTATTTTGTTGTTCCGCCATTGTCATCTAATCCCTTCCCCTCTGTTCTTGATTCATAACTTTTAACATAATTTTCTGCTGCAATATTTTCCACTGCAGTGGTGTGTCTGCGTGTGTGTGTGTGTGTGTGGGGGGGGGGGGGGGGGGGGGGGGGAGAGAGAGAGAAAGAACCTTGATCTTTTTTTAGTGCCCAATAAATGATTTATCTATGACAGTGTTAATGACCGAAATTTCGATCAAACAAAACAATTTGGTGCTGAACGAGTTAATAAAACTAAGCTTTGCAACAAAACTGTTGTGTTGTACAAAAGGAAATTTGGCTTTATGTTTTAATCAATACGATGTTCTGAAGCAAAATTTCCTGCCTCCTCTCTCTCTCTCTCTCTCTCCCGTTTCTTTTTTTTTGCCTGTAAAGCCTAATTCAGCCTAATCCTGACTGAAAACTGATGTAGTTTGTGTGTTAAAAAAAATCTTTTTGCTTTTTTTTTGCCCCAGTTCATTATTTTTCTTTCTTGTCAGTTAGTGTGATAGGTTGGACAGAGCCTGGCAGATGAGTACTGAAGACACCGTCATGAGGCCTTAATCTAGTCTTTAATGCGTGACTTCAGAGCTGTCATTTATCTTCTGACTGCAGCAGGCCTCCACAAACTTTATCTCTAATAATATATTGATGGATTAAAAGGGTCAGGCAGGAGACCAGGCAAGAAAAATTGCTTATTGACATCAAAATACAGTGCCCTAACCTGATAAACATGGAGGGGGCTCGTGTATCATGAATATTTGCACTCCGTAATTTTGTTCGTCAGAGGCCCCATGGTGGTCTCGGCCCATAGATAATACATCCTACTCTCGCAAGCACCAGAGCGGAGCTGGAGAAAAGCCCATGGCTGCCAGGTCCCATTCCAATCTCTCTGAAGTGTTGCAGAACCATAGTAATCATATTTTGTAGAGAGTATGACAAGCTGTGGGCTACCATGTGCAACACAGCCAATTATACGCTGTATTTTTTTGTCATGTGATTAGTACTTATTCCTAAATAGGAAGTGGCCCCTTAAAAAAAAAGCACCTTTTATTAAAATAATAATCCTTGAAGCATCAATTCAGAAATTGTGGTCCCGTCTCACTAATTCTCCTGTCATAGGTTTCCTTTTCATTTTTGCCGACAGTATTTTGCTCTTATGTAATTAAAACTGGGAGGTGTTTGACGGTGAGGGTTGGTGGGGGGGAGAGGGGTGAAGTCACAGATGAATACATGAAGATAATCAAACCTTCTCTTTAGGAAAATATCTGGTGTACAATCCAGTTCAATTAGAAGTTCCATTGTGTAGGTTATCTGAGATTTGTTTTCAGTTTGTTTAATCCCCAATTTCCTCCCATCTCTCCTGAAGGCGTAATTTCCTACTGCGGTGTTCTTGCTGTGTGAGTGTCAATGTGGTTATTCAAATCCAAAACGGTTCTTAGGAAAGAATCGGCTTTCGAAGTACGATTGAATTGAAGAATTTCCACAATTCTGTGCCATTTTAAAATCTAAGACAAAGTGCTTCCACAGGTCCAAACTAGGAATTACAGGCCACTCGCTTCCATATTTGCACTTTTCGGCAGGATTGCATACATTAGATGTAGGATGGGCACAGTTCAGACCTGGCTGTGATGCCACCAATAATAAAGTAGTCGACCGACAATCACCGTCAGGGCTTACACACGAAGAATGGTTGTCTGAGCAAAATGTCAAAGAGGGGCAAGTAGCAGGACACGAGGGCACCAATTCGGCTGTTAGTGAGATATTTCTGTGCGCAAATTGGTTACCTTGTTCACCTACCAGATACACAGTCATTCCACTTTACAGTAAATCGTGTGAAGCACTTTGAGACATCCTCCTGATGTGAAAGGAATGTAAATGCACATTTACATTCTTAATCTACGGATTTATTTATCTTATTTATTTAGATAGTGGCATGAATCAGCACAGTTGGGAGAAGAGAAGAGAAACGGAAATAATTGTTTAAGGCAATAATTATTATTTGCAAACGAGAAGAAGTGCGTTAAATGCACTTTCTGCCACTATTGAAAAGATCGAAATTGAAAGCAGCAGTTTGTCAGCAAATCAAGAAAGGACACTGTCCCTTTAAAAACATGACACCAGTGCCTCTTTAAAAAGTGCAACTAATATTCCACCTAATATGGTATTTCACACCAAGACCATAAATCCTGTCAGTGAGTAATAAACCAGGCAATTTTTCTGATAAATAATTTCTGTCTCACTTTGTTCATCTGCCTGAACACATTTACTAGGGCCACCAAGGTGAGAAACAGCAATCCACCTTCTACTGCTTCGTACAAATGTTTGCCCCCCAGACAGATATTTCCATATTTACTCTACCCCCCCCCCCCCACCAACCACCATCATCACCACCACCAGCAGCGGCTGCCAAGCTCACAGCTATGAAGCGAAACAGGCTCCTTTGCTGCTCGACTATACCCCTGAGTCTATTCACTCCCGTAGCATAATTCTGGTCAGCCTCATTATTTAGTATGTCATTGCTATTTTACATTTTTAAAGCCTTGCTGCCCTTTAATTTATTGAGGGAATATCAAGTGGGTGAGATCCCGATGTGGTTGGTTTTGTCCTTAAGCGGGTGGTGAAGGTGAAAACTGTGCCTATGTGGAAAGGTGCCGTTGCACATTAAATGACTGACTGCCTTAAATCCCAGGTTTAGAGGCTGCACTGCTTTGGAGAAGTCACACTTAACCCCAAGGGATGGTGGGGAGAATATTTAGAGGTTGTTCCACACTTGGGGATGAGCGAAGGCTGTCTGAGTGAGCAGTGATGTTCAGCCTGATCTGATTCAAAATGATTGAATCCAAAGCTTTTCTTTCAATGCTATCCCTCATTGATAAAATGCCTCCAAATCACACCAGAAGTGTTCACGGCTATTGAGGTACAATTGGGAATGGGGAGAATTTTGCCATAAAATGTCCAGACAGTCAGAGATTTAACCTGTAAACATGTTACCCATCACAGTACAACTCCCTCAATCTTTTTTTTTGTACAACGTATAGACTTTTATAACCCAAGCTTGCCATCGCCTGACCATTTCTGTTTGATGGATCTTGCTCTCTCTCCTCTTCATTTCAAGCTTGATAGCATTCTGGTGCTGTCCACAGTTTTGAGGTCCTGAAAAAGCATGAGTTAGAATTGGAGTCAGTGGAATGGAATTTTGATATCAATACAGTAGGTATGCAATGAGGAGGAAGAGTTTGTAGGGTGGAATATTTGGAGAATAGGAAGAACAAGAGAGGAAAGTTCAGAGGAGCAATGACCATAATAGTTATCAATAAAGAAAAAAAATGGGAAGTTACAAAGGAGCCCATTTTGGAGCCTAGAGATGAGAGATGGAGATATGCTTTTTGTTCTTAATGTATAGAATATATTTTGTTCTACAGAATTTTTTTTAATTGTAAAAGTTTTTTTTTTGATCTTGTCTAGGCCAACTGAGGCAACAAAGGCAAATTTTTGGTCTTGTTCCATTGCTCATTCCAATTGATCGTTGGGTACTACTTCAGATCTACGTGCAGTATAGTAACAGTTTCAGCAGTAGACAATTGATCCATCGAGCCAGTTCCTCAATCAACAATTGGAAATCTGACATCAAAAATGTTGTACAGTGCACTATGTAGCTTTTCCTGTGACATTGCATTATCCACCGTGGAATACAAGCCTCACCAGATCCCACACTTGCTGTTTTTGCAATGTTATCGGTTCGGTATTGCACAGGGTGAGTGGGCTCCTTTGTAACTTCCCATTTTTTTTCTTTATTGATAACTATTATGGTCATTGCTCCTCTGAACTTGAACTTTGCAATCGAGAATATACGTGTTTAATTTAATTGTTTGTTTAATTGTGAAAAGTACTCACTGCTAATTAACAAAAGCACATTTGAATACGTGGATTTGATGTATGAAATTGAATACAAAGAAGTTAATCTAACTTTAGAATAACGGATATCTAATACTTGCTGACTATGGAACTTCCTGTAATGGTCCCTTTACACTGCCCCATCAAGTACTGCCAGCACTGCCCGCTTCAAGGTGAAGCTGCTTCTATTATGATTTAGCAATGTTCCTTAGCCCAATCCTCAACTGACCATTCCCTTGGGGGCTCCGTTTCCCTTTCTCACACCAACATCCTTGAGGTCTGTGTTTGATCACTCATTTCGGTGCAAAGTTTTCCACATTGGGGACAATTTTTTGCTAAGGGCCATCGCCCACTGAGAACTGGATTTTATTGACACCAATGTAACCCATTGACAGGGGAATTTCATCCCCTCAGGAGATTACAAATCATAACAAAAATTGGATTTCACTGAGTAAATAGTAACTGATTAACTGAACAGTCACTGCAAAACTAAGCTAATTTCCTATTTGTACCTATTCTATTCACTGGGTTAGTGGGCAATTGTCATCATTGCTGAGGTCAGAGAAGAGTTAGGGAAACTACATGTTCTATTCATTGTCAACCTGTAATCCTCCGGTTTCTCCATGAAGTAACAATTCATCAAGTGCGACTGTGTGTGTATGGAGGTGGGGGGTGGAGGAACAGGGAATAATCAGAGCTGAGACAAATTCTGTCTTTCCCAGTGTCTGCATGTGTATGTACACTCCAGCAGAGAGAAACCCAACTGCAGTCTGTACTGGGAAACCTGGCTGATTATTTCCCCTTCTTGCAGGGAATACTGAGACTAATTGTAAATGCTTCTCCATTCCCTTGCCTGAGATCTGGTGTAGTGCCTCATTGCAACACACCAAACTGTGCATTTAGCCGCCGAGCCAGATTATTATCCTGTGAGTGAGCGTCACTTTTTTTCATAACACTTCACACGTTATACCATTGCTGTAATCTAATATATTACTACATGTTAAATACATTTGTATTTCAGACAAATTTCCATCATCGTTCAAAAGAGACAAGAAATTGAATAAATATTTAATTGTATTTTCCTGACAAGTGAATAAACTATCCCAGCAATTAGGTAAATCATTGAGCAGGAACTGACAGTATTCATAGCAGTGACTAACTCGCCTGCCAGTAATTTGCATCCACTTATCAGGAAAACGAGGGGAAATATTAATAATAAAAGAAATCTGTTCAGCAATTTTATACAGACTTTTGATTTGGGGGAATATTTTGCAAAATACAAATGGATTCATATCAGCTGGTAAAGCAAATAAGCATTCCACTAAACAACTCAATTTACAGCTCAAATAGTTCAGTTAAATGCAAATTGCCTTATAATATGGAATATTAAATAAAGGAAGATGGATGTATACTGATCAATGTTTGCAAATCCTCCCTGGTTCCCCACTTTTGTGCTCCAGAGTTGCTGAATGGAAATGCCTGAGCGCAGAGCTGTCCCCTTATCTGATATCAGGAAGGTCTGTTGCAGTCACATTGGGAGAAGGACACTACTTTTTGGGCAACACTATCAGTGGAAAGAGTCACTGGAGTGGAACGTTAGGATGTCACATCAGGCTGAATTAGGTATGAAAATGTCTGCTCCCTGGCCGCTTTTAACCAACAGGTAGTAGGGAACAAGGTAGAGAGGCAAGGGTAAAATTGTGAGGCAATAAGATACATTTGTGTACCTTCACTTAGTATCATTTGGCATTCAGTCGAGTCCCCTTCTCTTTGAATAGTGGGAATATGAGAATGGATGCAAATTCTGGAGTTATCCTTCATAAATATTAGGTTAAGAAGTATTTTTTTGCAGAACGTACATTTAAGAGATTGAGAGGAAGACTCCATTGTGGGATACAATGGATATGGATGGTGGAAAGAGTTGGTTTGATGTACAGAATGGTCATTTCTAATCCATGCTTTCTTATCAACTTACATCTCTTTGTCTTTCTCACTCTTTTTTTTTCACTCAGCACTACTGAATAATCCTATAATCCTTACATTTGGTATAATGCCCTTCACATCATTAAGACATCTCAAAGCACTTCACGGAATACACTGTAAAATGTAGTGACTGTGTGTTTCTGTGGGTGAATGCGGCAGCCAATTTGCCACTGCAAAGAAGTGAATACAAACAGCCATGAAGTGAACACAAACAGCATCAATTTTGATTACCAATTTTATTTTATACTACGTGGGCCCATTCCCAAATCTCTCACGTTCAGTTGCACTCAAGACCCACTGAGTAGAAAAAAAAACTATTCTTATTCACTGCGTATATTAACAAGAGAGTGCTTGCCCGAAAGCATATCAGTTAAACCCGCTACTTAGTGATTCTTCGAGGAAGTTACATGTTGGATTGGGAGAACCAGATGTAGTTTAAGCCCATTCTGGTCACTCTGGATACTGTTCTGTGAATGGAGAGCAACCGGCTAGTACAACTGCAGAGGAACCTGCACACAGATACAAGGACCACAAACTATATGCATGGCGAGAGAAATTAGGGGGAATGCATAATTGTTGAGATAAGAGATGCTGCTCCATTTAAATTTCAATTAAAAATTAATTATTCAATTGAGCATTTACATTTGAACCTGTATGGTCCTCTTTGGAAATGTCTGTTCACTCACGCCATTCACACACACGTAGACACAAACAGACACAGAGTTTTCAGAACGTATTGTTTTCTTGGCGTTAAATAGAGAAAGAAGAGCACGGTTACTCACAAATAAAAATCAATTGCTGCTCATAATTACTCAGTCAGAACTGTCTGCAGCGAGTCCTCAATGATTGAGGTTCAGTGGGATCTGCAGAGACTCAGAGCTACAGTGACCCAGTTCATCTGTCGGTGCCAGCGTGCCTGTAATTGCAACAGATAACGGCTATAATATCTCACCTACATGGGAGAAATTTGTCAAAGTGCTACAACAACAAAGTAAAAGTCAAGTTTAAATATCAGGAAATACAAAATAAAGCATACAAAATACAAATACAAAACAAAATAGCTTCTTCATTGTGTTTACCACTCCCACAATTATATCCTGTTAGACTAACTCACATGCCCAAATCACACCCTCTTGTCAATCTCTAGATGAATTTTCAGAAGCTCAACACAAATGTACATCACAGGATCTCCTTTGGATTATATTTTGTTAATAGGAGTCGTAAATAGTTTAGTTAATACAAAAAGCAGTTGGCTCAGTTCGCGAAGGCATTGCCCAGTGTCAAAATAAGCTACATCTACCAGGAAGATCCCAATGATATATAATTCAGGAGTCCTGAATTAGGAAAGGAAAAAACAGCCAGATTACCTGATTCTGATCACAATGGGTATAACCACTGCTGGGTAGTGTGTATGGAGTCATGTAGCTCAGAGCGCTTGTCTTGCAGGCGAGAGACATGGGTTCAATTCCCGGCAGGGCAAAACCTTGGGCAAGTTTCCTTACTCCACACGCCTGATAATAATCCCTCAAGAAGAAAAAATAATAATTTGGTCACTCTGTGGGACACTGCTGTGCGAAACTGGCTGCCGCGTTTCGCCCACAAATATACAGGCAATTCACTTTGCAGTATATTCTGTGAAGCTCTTTGAGACGTTGCAAAGTTGAGCTCTTTCAAAGCTTTTTGAAAAGCGCTATATCACATGCAAAGATTATCATTATTATCATTATGTGAGAAAAGAACCTAAATCAGCTTGTGCTGCCCTCCACAACAGAATAGCCTGCTGAGGTATATGACGTAGATGAGGAAGAAGGGAATAGAGGGGTAAAGGTAAGGGGAACCGGATCAGCCCAGTCCATATTAAGTTTCGTTCAAACACTATGCTCCCTGCATGTCCCTGCTGGCTTCTGCTCTGTATGATACTTAAGGTATTTTGTTGAAAAATTGCACAGAGTGTCTTCTGAGCAAATCAACATCCGTTTCATTTCCTGAAATTTTAGACTTTTTTTTGTAGGTTTCGAAGATGATTAAAAAAAACTATTTACTCAATGAATAACGGACGCTGTTGCGCGCAATCGGCTGCCCTGCTGCATTCCGTCAATCGGCAAAATACAGTCAATCTGCTTTACAATGTATTCTGTGAAGCGTATTGACATCGACGTGATAAGGTGCTGTCTCAAACGCAAGGATTATTGTTATTATATATAGGAAAAATAAAAACTAATCGGCAGAGCAACAAGGGGTGAAACGTAGGTTATTTCACATCACATACCACATTTTCACCCCCAAAAATGGGAATTGTGATAGTTACCATTTCCTGGTGAGGCACGGAGACAAGACAGTGGGACGGAGCTTATTCTAAGATGAGGGAACATAAGCTCCTTCCATAATTCCAGGAGGATTTTATAAATTAGAAGGTGTAAAAGCCAGGTTATTTTTAACGCCTCCCGTGTGTGTGTGTGTGTGTGTGCGTGTGTGTGTGTGTGCTGAATATAGGTGGACACATACATATATAAAAGCCATAGACAAGAATGGATTGTGGGGAATTTTTAGGTGGTAAATGGAAGGGGCATTATGGGCCACAGGATTTCTGTGAAGTAAGAAAAAAAGTCTAAAATGATTGTACTCTGTACATCTTGCTTACACCAGCAGGGTCTGATCTGAGCATTATGTGAATACATCAGTCCGTTTTTCTCCACAGAAACAAATTATCAGCCCTCGTTTGAAGGTGAATGAAGGCTGAGTCCTTTCCCCTTCCTACTTTGACATCTCAGTTTTTTTAGCAAGCGTTTCTGGGCTAGGTGATAACTCCCTGTAATAGGATTAGCATTGATTTCTTTTCGCAAGAACAGAGATGTGGTGGTTCCAGCCATTTATTGAGCTGGCAGCTTTGAAATATCAAAACTGGCTGCTGTAAGGACTAATGCAGCATTTTAAATAAAGAAAGCCCCCATGAATTCCTTTTATATTTTGTTATTGCATGATGAAAGACTAAAAAAAATGCCCTGAGTTTTCAGCTTTAATAATACGCTTTATTCTTTCGCTGTGCCGAATTCTACCTTTTTTTGTCATTATAGGTCAGTGTTTTTTTTTTGACATTTTCATACATGTATTTAACAGAAAATAAAAAGAAGCTTTTGGATAAATTTTCTCTTTGTAATAGCTAGGGTGAAGGATTGTAAAGAATGAACCCCCACAAGCATTAAGTTCCCTCAGCACATTGTACAACACAGACCGATTTATTTTCCCGCGATGATGGGTGATAAACATGAAATGCTGAATGCAGGGATAGGAATAAAGAAAACAATGTAATGGATTTAATATAATAAAATCAGTAATATCTTTGAAATATTCATGACAAATCTAGTGGAGGCTGTTTTGTATGTTGTGGGTGGGAGAGCAGGGAGGTCACCGGTTGTAAAGGAACAACCATATTACTCTTTGAGACCGATACACAGAAAGCTTTAGTTAAAGAGCAAGTTTTCTGTGGGCCTGAGGCATGAGCCACATTAAGGGCGTCTTTAAGGCTTTGTGTTGCCATTGGCTTCATTTTAGTCGCCTGATCTCTGGAAAGATATTGTTGCTCTTCAGAGGGTAGGGAGGGGAGCAACGAAGATGACTGGGTATCAGGAATTAAGATAAAAAGCAAGGTTCATAATATAATAATAATAATAATCCTTGCATTTGATATGCAAGGTTAAGCAAGTTGGTTTGTTATTTTTAGAAGAGACTTTAAAATAACGCATTCAAGTTTTCAAGGTTAGGTAGGGTTTGCCCAGGTTGAAATAAGCAAGTTGTTTACTGTGTCAAAGGATTCAAAATACCAGGAGACACAAGAGAAGATTAGGAGGTCCCAAATAAGGAGGGGGATCAGGAAGAATACTTTTACACAAAGAGTGGGATACTTGGAATAAGTTACCAGGGAAGGTAACCAAACAGTGCAAACAAAGTTCAAGAGGCAAATAATATGGAATTTTCTTTCATTTCCTTTTTGTTTCTTCCAGTTCTTTCCACTTCTGAAAGCACTGACTCAGGCTATTTGATATGTGTGACCAGGGAGGACATTCAGCCAAACACAATCCTGCCCTTCTCCCCTATGTACCCTTTGCAGAGGGGCATGGGGCATCAGTCTAAGTGCTTCGGGATGTCCTCCAACATGAAAAGTGCTATATAAATGTAAATTTGTATTGTAAAATACCAGTAATTGCAAACAGCAGCTTCTATATTATATTAGACACTGAATATGAATCTTGTGTCCAATAGAGGGCTCTATTACCTATTATAATGGAAAATCTCATTAAAAACTAATAATGGAGAGATCATTTTTTTTAATAATTGGTGTGTGATAGACACCAGCAACCCAAAACCAGAGATGGACTGAGTAATATCACTGTCCTGAAGAATGGCCTGTGATCCACTGAATTGCAGATCTTTACTGTTATTAATAATCCGTACATTTGATATAGCGCCTTTCATGTTGGAAGGACATCTCAAGGCGCTTCACGGAATTTACTTTAAAGTGATGTGAATGTATTTTTGTGAGCGAACGTTTTTGTCCAGTGTCAATTTTCAGTATCATTGTTGAGAACCTTCAAATTTGGAATAAGGTGATGCAGTGTCGCAGTGGATAATGTAGTGTAAAATAAATGTTTATTCGGTATATAAAAAACCCACAGTGTTACATTTCCACTCCATCTCTATTTTATATTAATTGAGAATATATGTGAAGGATCAAGGATTAAACATCTTCACGTCTGCAGTAAGTAGGAAAAAATGTGAGATAAATTAAGCAGTGTTTTGCTTGTCCCTAACTTGCATTTTAAAATCTGGAAGCATGTTAGAGGAAGGGAAGTAAGAAGCTCTGCAGTCTCGAAGGCCTGAAAAAGAATGAATTACAGAAGCAGAGAGTGAGCGGAGAATTGAGTTCTGCACAGCGAGGGTGGTAGAAGAGGGAAGAGAATAAGGGTGGCATATTTGGTGCTTCTCAATGAGCAATGAAGAAAAGTTACAAAAAGAAAATGGCATTGCTCAATGGTACACCACTCTTTTGGCCTTTCTGCACATCTTCCTCAGATTCCTACCACGTAGCAGAAATCTCCAGCTAGGAGACCACAATGCTCGATATTGTTCCTACTCAAAACATAAAATTCTGGATGATTCATTCAGCGAGATAATTAAAGGACAAGGAGTTGCTAAATTCATGTTTGACTATTCAGAACTGAAGGTCTGCATGACAATAAACATTGACAAAATATTCCAACATAAAAGAAGTCAGTTCGGCATGTATGAAAAAGAAACTGAATGTAGACCATGAACATTTAAGTGGCTTTAATGCACTTGTATTCTGCATTATTGTCATACATATTTTTCAATAAGCAGTGATAATAATGGTAAAGGTTGACAAAGCATTCAAATGCAAAAAAAAGACTATTCTGTACTTGTGAAAACAAATCAATTCAATGTGGTATATGTTTCATAGCTATTTTTTGGTCATATGGAAGTCAGATTTGTGCAGAATTGTATCAAGACTCAGGTCCACATACTATGAAATCTCAGAAGCTTTGTGTAGTAATTTGTGTTATTTCATGATCATAATGCATTATGAAACAATGTAAAATTAGTCTCACTGTACCTGTTTGCCAGTTATGGAGTGCACAATTTGTCCCATTGGGGTGAATCCCGCTCTGCCGAGGTCTGGAGAACACTGGCACATGTTGGAGGAAGCAGACACAAAGTGCTAAAATTTAAGCAACTAAAAAACGTGTAGCTTTTCATTGCTTATTCAGCGAATGTCACTGTAACCTCAAAAAGCCATTGAAATGTAGGGTTCTTAGCAGCTTAGAAGGAAGTAACGTTCCAGAAAGAACACTAACTTCCACCTAACAGTCTAACATCTTATCCAGAGAATTTGTACGCAATGTTTGAATGAAATGTTCCTGTTTTTTTATTTGTGAATTGGTTTAAATATCAGTGGCAGTGGAA
Source organism: Callorhinchus milii (assembly GCF_018977255.1). Classification (NCBI taxonomy): domain Eukaryota; kingdom Metazoa; phylum Chordata; class Chondrichthyes; order Chimaeriformes; family Callorhinchidae; genus Callorhinchus; species Callorhinchus milii. The sequence continues at coordinate 13,252,374 of NW_024704752.1, read as the reverse complement.
TCACTCTGTTTCAAACAAGGTCTGCTGATGGTACTTTACATTCGACTTCAGTCTTTATGAGTCAGAGAAACAAACAAAGGACGTAAGAAGAAAAAAGAATCCAGTTACACAAACACTGTCAAAGGGAATTACCTAAATTGCTTATTAATTATAATCCAGGGATCAAGGGGCTTTCTAGGAGGTGGGAATGTGATTTAAATTATGATTTAGAGGAGATAAGAAATCTCATTTGGAACAGCAGAAAATAAAAATGCAATTTTCACTCTAGAAACTCAAAATTGGGAGTTCCTGTAATTTGTTTGTTTGCCAAAGACTTAACTTTATGATCCTTATTTTTGGACATTTATCGCAGTCACTTATAATTTTCTTTCTGTATCTGCACAAAGGAATTTGGCCCTATAATATAGAGGAATTCCTTATATATGAGCTGGAGAGGGTGGGATTTAAAATGAAGAAAAACTGAATATATTTGAAGATGTGACTTGAAGTCTGAATGCCACCCAACACCCAGGGCAGGGCAAAATATACTTTATTCTAAGTCTGATCTGACTAAGATCAGTAGGAAAATAATCTCTCGTGTTTATAATAAAACATCGGAGATTGGACATGACAGGGTGTTGAAAGAAAATCACCTTGTATCATCCATTTTGTACCTGCCAGAAAAAGATAAGACAGATAAGCAATTGCACAATTAATTTTGCCCAATAACATTGTATACAAAATCCAACTTGGCCTTGAGCTTTATCCTTTCCCCTCATTGGACCACTTTTTCATTCCTTTACACAATATTGCTTAAGAATGGTTCCAATGAAGTATTGCAGAATGTTACTCTCTTTTCCAAATTTCAAATGAATTGACTCACAATAAAAATGTTATTTACAGAACTCAAGGAACTCAAAATCTGAATTTCTTGGAAGGGCTTCAGGCATCTGCCGAGAATCGAATTTAAGGCTGTAGTTGAATAATAAAGTAAGTGAAATGGATTGTGTAATACGTTATTTCATAATCTAAAATTGAACTTAAAGAATTCTCCCGATTTGCCCTGTTGAAGATTACGAGAACACTTTGGCTGATAATGTATAAAAAATGGTGCATTTTGCTCTCAATCTCCCTGATGAGAACATTGATTCCTGTAAATGAATAATTTATGCCCCATTTATACTAGAAGAAGCGATGCCATATCGTTTCCAGCTTGGGATCGCTGCAAGCGGACAGATTGAATTTATACAGCCCGCTTGCACTGAACAATTTGAAATTATTTCCCAATGCGTGTGCCGACCCCGCTACGTTGCACGCTGTCGTAAACCTATCGGCTTTGTGGTAGACAAAACATTAACAATATTTGTGTATCGGCCTTGCTCAGTTGGTAGCGCTCTCAACTCTCTAAGTCAGAAGGTTGTGGGTTCAAGACCCACATCAGGACATTGAACTTACATGGTCTAGGATAACAGTCCAATATGCTACTCGACTCCGCAATGTTATCAATTTCCGACGTGGGAGGGAGAAATACATCCAGGGAGCCTGCATGTTGGCTGGCGGATATTCTGCTCCATGTAACCCAACAGAAATTTAAGAGGCTGCAAAGCTGAATGCAACAGGAAGCTACTTTGGCCATTTGGGTGTAACAATTGGGCATCACAGTGGGCACAGGCTGTGTCTGTCAGAACTTCTCATCTATATCGCCGAGACAGTGTCATGTCCCCCCTCCGAAACATGTAACTTCTGTCGCGTTGCTAATGACCCTTGAGAAAACAAGCAGCAAATTTAAATAAGTGGTAAAAAAAACTAAAGAGATCAGCTGTGTCCCCCCCCTCACTAACTGCTTCAGGCAATAATGAGACAGTCATTTGCAACTGGTGGTGTTTAGTTTCCAAACACTGTTAGGCTGAGATTTATACCAGAGCCTGCTCATCATGATTTATTTATTTGAACAGCTTGTGATATCATTAACCTCCCCTGACTCTCCAGAGAATGACATCTGTGGCTTTCCACAATCCAAATAATAGCTCTGTGTTTGCGCGCCAGGCTCTCTGAGGATGTCGCCTCACGCAGCAAATGAAATCTCAAATGAAGCACTTCTAATTGAGGGTGAAGTGGTGTCAGGGTAAACAAACACTTTCGCAATCTTTTGTGAACCTTGGACGCAATTAACTAGGTGGGTATCAGTGGCCACAGTGCAAAAAAGAGTCATCTCCTTCCTTACTCCCTCCTCCCCCTATCAATTTGGTCTGATGTTAACCTGGCTTTCATGCATTTCTGACCCATTCACACATATCATGGTGTTGATTTGGGTTTCTGGCTCTTAAGTGTATTCCTGTTGATGGAAGGCTGTAATGGCAAACATTGAGGAACAGCATACTCCTCGACACTTACTGAAGGAATGATATGGGGTTGGGGGTATTTTCTCACTGACTGGAGAAATAATAAAAATAATTCCTGCTATGTTTATGTAATGGGAATTATGATTGATGCAAATTAGACCTCAATGAATATCAAATTAATTGGATGATAATCCACATTTGTTTACTGGGAATACAGTAGTATTATGTAATAGTATACTGAATGCATATTAAATTGAGAAGAATGGATAGACATCAATGACTATCAATTTTCAGAATGATAGCCTACTGTTGGATAGTGGGAATGGATTGCTATCAAATAAAGAGGAATAGCTATGCTTCAGTAAGTATGAAACTATCATATTGCTCGGATTATTTTGATTGTAATCCTGCTTATTCACCCATCGTACATCCTCCCCTTTCAGATTTTGTCCCTTTTCCTCCTGAAGATGCTGATTCATGCTGGTGTATAGTTCTTCACGCACTATTCAGCTTCCTGTACTTTATCCAAGTTACCAAAGTTCAGAAACTCTGTCTGAACTTCCCCAGCTATAGCTAAGGGGCAATGAAACCAAAAGTAGCAACTTGACTTTGACCTTACTCCACACGCTTCTGTTTACTGAGCAATAAGAAGGAACCCAGACGTTAGTCGATTGGATTACTTTCCAGGGGGTAATAATCCCTCAAAAAAAAATGTGGCCACTCAATCCACGATAGAAACTAGATTAGACATCTTGTTTCGAAGTTTTGGTGATGGGAGGGGGGTTGTGGTCTTGATTGAAATCAAAAGCCATGATGTTTTATTTGTTTGCTACACGGTGACATCTAAGTGAAAGATGATTTTATTGCACTTCGTATAAGATTGCTCAAATTTTATACGTTACATAGTAATAACTCTGTTCTGCGTGTTATGTTATGACGTGCTTATATCTTGTATAATTTGATATAGATAATATAAAGGAAAGGTCTATTTATATACTGGCAATAAACAAACTACAAATATTATTACAAGCTACACGAGATTATATAGTAACACTGCTCAATATACTTTGCAGCAATGATCATGTTCCACATTGTGTCACTTCATGTTAGTGCATTGATGCAGTGTTAGCAGTGATGTGGTGCAGGATCAAGTTGCCACTCGGGTTAGGTATTGATCCAAGTAACACTGTGCAGAAGAGGAAGGGGTTGTTTCTACAGTCCATTCTGATACCTTCCGGCCAGCTGACTATTGGTGACCAGCATTGAGAATGGACCAGTTTCAGATTACTGCTTGCCATCTTAGCCATGGATGCTCAGGGTGGAAACTGCAAGGGAGGCAGGTTTGAAAACAAAATATATGCACGCCCCCATCTACACGTTGCTCTATGTGTTAAGAAGAAATAGCAGTAATCCATCAAATTATCAAACAGCAAGAGATAGGAATTAAATGTCCTGTGCACATTCACGTGCTGCCAGACCCCGACATTCATACACCAGGCAGGCAGAGGCGAAAAATCAAGCGCGTAAAGCTATACTAAAGCTCAGACTGTAAGGCATCTTTCCCTCCCAGTGGCACAGCGTGCTCTCTGCAAACCTCCCGGCGTGATACTAATTCCTGACTGATACGGGGTTACGTTTGAAGTTTGATTGTACTTGTTTGACTGATTTACTTTCCTTTAATTAATTCTGCTACAGGCTTTGTGGAAAGTGCGTCTGATTTTGTGTGTTCTTTATTCATAAAGTGTCACCTAGATGTAAAGATGTACAGATTGTACAGGGAATGGCTGCAGCTCTGCAAACCTCACATATAGGTTAAATCCATCCTGGAGGCATTTATTTTAAAACCTATCTGTGGGTGATGGGGTTAGAATATCTGTGGACTGTTACCCAAGCAGTAAATAAAACTGAAAGAGCTTTCTCGTTGAGTTTATTGATGAGAAAAATAGATAACCCAGATAAAAATGAAGGAATTGAAACCCAAGCATCTTTGAAATACATTATTATAGTGGAAAATAACATTAGACAGTTTATCCATAACTCTTTTCCAGCAATGTTTGCTATTATTTTGCCAGACAAATACAGTCACTACTCTTGACAGCAATTGCCTATGAAGCACTTTGAGTTGTTTTGATGTTATAGTCACTATATTAAATGCAAGGATTAGCATTATTATGATTACAGTGTTAAAAATCATTAACTCGTGGATATTTGTTAACTCCTTGAATTAATGCTTTAAACTATTTTTTTCTTATTTTCTCCCATCTCCTGTTGATTTATAGGCAGTGACTTGAGTCAGCATAGTGATGTGATGCCACAGTGCCTTTTAGTTGGTTGAGTGAATGTTGGCAATCTATTTGACCAGGGAATTGCAGCCAAGACGAGACCTGCCCTAATCCAATACGCACACACATGCTTTCTGACAGGGACTCTCATTCTGGTTAATAATCAGGTGTGAGAAAGGTAGCTGATTTTCTCTTTCTCCACCACAAGATACTAAGGACAATTGTAAAACTTCCATTGCTATCTTAGGTAAGTTAAATTAACATGGACCAGAGTACAACACAGCACAGAGCAAACCTAGAATTTTTATGGACAGTATGGCTCCTTTCCTCATCAAATGCCAGATGTTTAATAATAATACTTGCATTTTGCATTTGATATAGTGCCTTATCATGTTATTGAAACACTTCAAAGCCCTTCACAGAATATCCATACAGTGAATTCACTGTATATTTTGTGGGCGAAACACTTTTTTCAATTTAACTATTGAAATATTAGGAGACCCTGAAAGTTTTTTTTACGATTGCTAAAATTAAGACGAGACACATTAGTATTAGGAATGTGGTAACTTTTCAGTTGTAGGGTTGTAGCACCTTTGCCGAGTTTCCCCCAAAATCAGACATAACAAGGGGTTGGATGCAGGGTAAAGGTTTTTTTGACTACAGTTGACCAGTGAATATTTATTGTGAATGATAAGAATTTACTCCAAACAGGGAAGAACAGGCCAAACCTCACCAGTGCAACATTCTTGTTTCCAACAATAACCATACCTTGAACTCCTTGGGTCAGTTTGACAACTTAATTACAATCTGTGGGCAATTTTGCATGGTCAAACTCATGTAGTGGGAATCCGTGGAACCTGACAAGGATGGGGGTGATGAGCATACAAAGTTTCATGCAGGTAAGGATGCAGACAAAGAAAGCTGCAAAAGGAAAACAACATTCAGCAGGCAAGCAGTTAAATTATTTGTCGATGAGTCAAAAAAAACGGGTAAACCTGTCTGCAACACATTCTTCCATACCTCACAACCTCCGCTGCTGGAGACATTCAGTCCATAAAAAAGGGGGCAGATCCAATTTCCATCTCGGGAGAATAACTCTTTCAGCTTAAACCTGCGATAAATACATCAAGCGGTTCTCTTCTTTGATTAGTTCTGAGAAAAATCCCTAAAATTCAAAGCAGAGGGTTCGGTAATATAAATCAACTTTACTTATCTTCACCAGTGTCCCTAATACAGAAATCCAAAGCCTCACACACTGTGCAACATCACTCTAACATGTGCAGTTACAGTAGTTCTGTGGATTCCAGTTTACACATCTCTGCACTTTTTTATCTTCAACCTAGAGACCAATAATTTTAACTCTGTTTTGTGCTTCCCTGTAAGATTTATGGATTCTGCCCCAGCCTGACTGCCAAACTATCTCTGAGACAGTGACCTTTCAACCATATTCCCTGCTAGACTGAAGACCCTTTAAATTATAGGGAGCTCCACAGAGTATAAACCTATTATCGCTAGACCCTGTCTGCCTTTTATTTCCATTTTATTTATTCATCAGAAAATGGTTTAGGATCTATTTTCAAATTCGCAACAGAGCAAAAAAATAAGTTTTCTTGTCAAAACTGGCTGTAGATGGAAAAGCAACTTACTTTCAAGAGGCAAAATTGTTCCTGGAGCTCTCTCGCATGTTCGCGAGTACCGCTTACATTTCTGTCAAAGGAAGAAATTTTAAATTACAGTCACGAACAACAAATGCACTTAACAAATTCATTTATTTCCCCCTCCCAATTCAATCGACATGTGGGTTGAAATCAGGCATCATGGCAGTTTTTATCTAGTAATATTTTAAAATGTAAAGTCATTTCACAATAACTGGGATAGGATGACCGACTAAACCAAGTGGTATCTAAAGCCATGATGCACTTCTTTAGAATAAGAGTTCCATGTTGAGATAGCTTTCAATTTTTTTTTACTTTTTTAAGCTTTTTGTGTTATATTACACCAGGGAGAAATTCCACCTGGGTCTAGATTTACTCCATTTATGTAGCATTTCAGAGGGTCCAAAATTTGGCAAATTGTTGAACTTTCTTTCCAGAACTTCAGAAAAGTGGGCCACATGGTGTGGTTCCAGGGTTGTGATTGCCCCCAACCTATTTCATATCGAACACTTCATGGAAGCAAAGAAAGACAGGAGGCGTTCATCTCATCCATCTGGGCCAGATTCAAATCCAGATACCACAGGTGAACAAATGGCGCATGAGCTCCCTGTGATGTGCAATCCCCAATCTCAGAGCCCTTTCTAACCTTCGTCTGCCCACAATGCCAACAATCTGAGCTGTGACTAAACCTTTTCCACAAGTATGTCCTCAAATTCCTGTTCTATTTCAGACGGGTTATACTATATGTGGATTCAATGACAAGGTTAGGAAGAGTTAAAATCATCCAAAGATATTTGAAGGAAGCCAACACTAGTGAAATTGTAACTCAGCTTGATTAATGCCTTTAGGAGAGGAAATCAGAGAGTACTAGTAAAGTGTTCTAACATCCAAACCAATCCAGTCCTAGCAAGTACAGTCACAACACTTTACAGCAAACACTGTGCTTTGAGACTTCCCCACCATGTGAAAGGATCTAAATTAATTGTAAAGGTTATTATTATGATTTAGCCCATGTTATCCAAACTTCAGAGATTTGTGGGCTCACAGTCTACAAAACAGCAATCCACTTTTTATGTGAATGCAGATCACAATTCACTGCGCAATAAAATTTTAAATACATAGGTTACTTTTGTAAATGGTTACTTTATAAATAGGTAATAATCCCTCCAAAACCAAAAACAATAATAAATTGGTCATTTTCAATCTACGACTGTTTGTGGGACATTGCTGTGCGCAATTGGCTGCCGCGTTCGCCCACAAATATATACAGTCAATTCACTTTACAGTATGTTCTGTGAAGCGCTTTGGGACGTCCTCCCGACGTGAAAAGCGCTATATCAAATGCAAGGATTATTATTATTATTATTTACAAATGGTCTTCTGCATGGAATTTGGGTAAGAGATATGAAAATAACCTGTTCAATATCTCCTCAATGAGGCATTCAATGTCTTGTATAAACAATAAATGGAATCTTGTTGTTGTTGTTGTTTCATTTTTCAATTCTCCCATCCATAAAAGTTTCAATGCGGCTTTCTAACCCGCAAGTCAGCTCTGAAGTACCATAAACCTTGCATTTTATAGGTGAAATAAAGTTCTGTGTTGGATTGGAATGGAAATGTTTTGCGGGTATTTATGGTTTGACTTGTCATAGCAAGCTCAATGCAATGATCCTTCCAGACGTGGTTGGGTTTCCAATTTCCAAGTCTCAATGCAGTTAAGAATATCACAAGGAAATGCTATGTACACTCAAATCCACTTAAGTGAAAATATTGTGATAAATGATCTGACTTTGTTAAGGTCTTTGTTAGTTGAAGCAATTAAAAAAAAGAAATGCCTGCGTTTGCCAAGTTCTTTCAATTGTGGAGGAGAAGAGGCAGAAATATTTGTGACACTTAGAAGACAGGAATAAAAAGCGTCCGGAGGAGAAGCTGGAGGTATTGGGAGAGATTGAGAGAAAGTGAGTGTGAAGTCAAGAGGAGAGCCTGCAGTTACTGAGAAAGAGGAGAGAGGAGTCTGTGGTCAGGAGGAGAGGCAATAGCAAGTACAAGCTGCAGCATAAAATACACCAAGTTCAAATCACCATCTGCTACCTCAGAAATGTGACACAAAATAAATAATGATGATGGTTTACTCACAAACCAAAACGTGAATAATACAGTACTTCGAGTTTTAAAATGGTAGGATTAAAAGATTCCTCCATATCAGAAATACAGAATTTCTGTACACCTGTTATTTATCTGTGTTTCTTAAAAGCGATTTGCATGGTTCACAGTGCACAAGATGTGCACATGTGTTTCGATGGAATTGGTGTCTGCGACAAACAGAAAGGATGCCGATAAGGTGAAAGACGTGTCTTTCAATTATCTGTTTCTTAATGAACATATTTTCATGTTTAAGTTCTTTCTAAAACTTAAGAATATGTTTTTTTTGTTAAGGGTTCTGTTTGTTCACGTTTTCTGTTAGATAATGCACTGTTCAGATAATGAGTTGAGCTGACAAAATTTGGAATTGTGATATATATTATATATGTATATATTTTAGGGCATAATCTTGCTGTTTTCTGACTTATTTAAAAAACATTTCCATTTGTATATGTGGGGAAAAGAAATAGCAACTTTCCAGCAGGACTCACTTAATGCTGTTCATGAGGCTGTTTATGTCCTCCGATTGTTCGGCCGATTGTCGTCATTCAGCTTCTCTGACTGAGTTCTGCTAACAACAACAATTTGTACTTATGCAGCACATTTCACATAGGGAGAATGTCTACAAATATATAGTCACTACATTTTACTGTAAATTCAGTGAAGCACTTTGAAACAGCCTCTCGACATGAAGGATTATTATTATTATAATGTCTCAATGCACTTTACAAAGACAGAGTGGGTGCCTAGATAAAACATCAAAGGTGGACCTTATTGTTCTGTATGACTCAGTTCTGTCAACCTGTGTATATTTTATGACCATCTTAGAGATGCCCTAATTGCGCAACTTCATTCTGTAGTGGTCTCAAACAAACACTAATTGAAATGACAGTAACAGTGCAAGATGTCAATAATATGCACTACTGTTCAAACTGACCTTCACAACACTAATGGCAGATTGCCCATAAGTTCACTGTGAAATCAATATAATCTCCAACACAGCAGTTTGAATACCCCTTTCCCTATATAGTGTTTTGGGCATTGAGTGCAAGGTAATTGCCAGAATTTACCACCCAAGGAATAGCACATAATTTAGCACTATTTCTCCCGTAAATTTCATCCCACTGGCACTTTAATCTGTCCAATGAAACATTAGATGGAATCTACAACACTGAGCTTCTTAATTAAGCCAAACACTTGTTTCCCCTCAACAACACTTAACTCTCTTTAATGCTCAAGTCAGTCCAATGCTTGAACATTGCATGTATCTGGGAAACTGTTTGAGCACCTCACTTGTATAACTGAGATAGGATACAAAATGGGTTAAGCACCTGATAGGTGGTAACGTCCATCCTCTTTCTCTCCAAAGTAACTTTTCTTGCCTGTCTCTATTTTTTAAAGACGGTCAATAATAATAATAATAATTGCATTTGATATTGCGCCTTATCGAGTTGTTGAGACATCTCAAAAGTATCAAAATAATTTATGATCTCTCTTCTGAACTTTCCTGCCCTGTTCCTCCCAAACTCCAGATACATCTTCCGACACATTTCCTTCATCCTCCTCAATATATTCAAATCAAGCCTCTGTACATAATTTTCTCTTCTAAATCATTCTTACGAGAAACTCAAGACTATGGAACTCCTTACCTTCATCATTCATTCCTTTTTGATACCGAGAGTCATAGTCTTGGTTGATATTCCAAAACAGTGGTGGGAATTGTTTCATTGTTTGAGGTGCCATCCTTCAGATGAGATGTTAATTCGAGGTTCATCTGCCTGTTCGGGAGAATGTTAACCCATGGCACTATTCAAATAGCGAAGGGAGTTTGTGATGTACTCATATAATAAAATAATATACAAATCCTTGCATTTTCAATTTACAATTGGCAATTTCACCCACAAATATACAGTCAATTCACTTTACAGTATATTCTGTGAAGCACTTTGAGACATCTAGAAGACGTGAAAAGTGCTACATCAAATGCAAGGATTATTATTATTTGATATAGCGCCTTATCACATCTTCGAGACATCTCAAAGCATTCCACAGAATATACTGTGAAGTGAATTGGCGACTTCACAAACAAAATTAACTAAATGGTCTTGTTTTGTGTTTCAAATTTTTTATAGAATTATAATTTCTTAGGGCACAGAAGGAGGCCATTCAGCCCATTGTGCCTGTGATGGCTCAAGCTATCCAACTGGTTCCACTCTTCTGCTCTCACTCCATAGCCCTGCAAATGTTTCCTTTTAAGTACCTATCCAATTCTCCATATGTTTCTATAAATACGATTCTTCCTTCTAGAACCTACAGCCTTTATAAACCCGAACACTTTATCATTGTATCTTGACTTATCACATTTGTTCTCCAATTATTTTCAAGAATGAAGGAGTCCTGCACTATCTTCCTTGGCCTATCACCTAGGTTCCTCGATTAAAATAGATTACATATCGGACAGTGTCTCATTAGAGCCATAAAAGAGAGCAATAATAATCCTGGAGTGGTGGTGTTTTTCAAGCACTTATTTGCTCATCATATCAACTCTTAAACTTCCAGTTAAATTTGTCAATTATTCTGGGCATCTAAATTGACAGCTATGTTTGATGCTCCAGATTAGTCCATTGTTCGCAAACAAATTATTCTGGATTATTTAAAACTGCGCTTAAGTACAGTACATTGCTCATTTAAATAATCAGAGAGAAAAATTCTCTAAATGTGCTTTCAACAGTAGTTAACTCAAACACGTGCAGGCCAGTGCCATACCAGTTAGTTCCCCAGTTAATGAAATAACCTCAGACGCCCTAACAATTCGAGGAACAGTAGATGATTCTTTCAATAGGAGCTGACTAACACAGGAGCCCTTCAACCCACAGCATGTCGTTGTCTACCACCAACCCCAACCTCTCCCACCCCCCACCCCCCCACCCCCCCCACCCCCACCGCACGACTCCCCTTTTGGTTAGGAGGTATTTGCTGTCTTGCATGTTACAGACCTCATTACAAGCCCCTTATCAAATGCTGTGGCAGAGTATGACACAAACACTGTGTTCGCCAAAGCAAAAAAAAATCCTCTCTCTTCTTAACAAAGTGTCAATTTTCATTTCTTAGCACCTTAAATCCCTATGTATTTTATTTCAGGATAGAGCCTGCGAGTCTTTGAATATCAGCCTCCTCCTTTTCTCTTCCTTTTTTCTTTTTCTCTCTTTTTCTGAATCCTGTTTGCTAAATGTTTTGACAGAAGTGCCTGACGCTGGCAGCTATTGACTGAAAGAGAAATCTGCCAGCTCTCCTTGATGGATGGGCTCATTTTCTTCCCCACAGCAAGTCTTTGCGAGGCATCCATGTCATTTGTAATGTCAGCCAACAAAATGTAATCAAACATTCCAGCAGTTTAATCACTGAGGGCTGCTCGAGAGATGATTGTAGTGTCAATATAATGCTATTTCATTATCTGTTTGTATTTTATATTGACAGTGTCAGATAAACAGTGTGGAAAATTAAGATTAAAAATATGGTAATTTCATTTCAATCACCCAGCTACAGTTGCTGGCCCATTATGCGATTGATTACTTCTGAATTAAATTTTGGGCTGAATGTAAAGTTTAATCTTCTTTCTTCTCCGCAATTCAGCTCCCCAAAGGCCTCTTAGTAAGTAAGTACCCATTTCATTTGATCTTTAATGAAAACTAATGGCCTAAATGAATTGTATAAATCACTGGGCATGTATGCCTGTTTGACACCATGTTTTTTTTTCTCCTTATACTCTATTTTTTAATTCCTTCTCTCTCGTTTTCCCCCAAAATAGGGTATTGCCGGTGTTGTAATCCAAAATGCAGAGAGATTCTAGCCGGGTAACTTTATTGGGAAAAGGGATGATTTAAATAAGACGCAAAAGAAAAGAAATATATCTAGCGGCCCTTGCAAGGATTTAAGCACTTCGCGAGGTGCTTAGTTGCAGAATTTAATGAGAGTTGTGTAGCCTGAAGTGGATTTGAAAGCATGCTATGCTGATACGAGGAGCACTATGATAGACATTTTAATTACATGGTGAATTTTGATATTTCGTACCGCATTAAGATGTGGCAAGGATCCCTTTAAACTCTGAGAGAAAAAAAGAGCCTTATGCAAAGCTCGCCTTTGTGGGTCTATTCAGGCTGATTTGTACCCTTTGTAGTCTTAATTATTTGCAAAAGCAGGATAACAGAAGTTCTCAGCTCGTCCATTATTTTGCACAAAAAAGGCGCACAGAAGCTCCTGATCATTTTTGAATTAGCAAACATGATACTAAAAAAAATTCATTAATACCATCAGGGATTAGAAGACTGATTAAAGTGTAGCTGTTACCGTATGCAAATGAGTGATATGCATTTATCAGAGCTGAGGCAAGCCGCCTTAGTGTCAAAGCCACATATGTTTGTTGGCTGATTAAAACAGTGTTCAGGTCCAGGGATTCTTTCTTTTTCCCTTTATTTCTTTGGGGGGGTAGGGGGGTGGGGAAGGAGGTGGGTGTGGAAGCAAAGAACGTCTGTCCCTTTCCTTGCGGTTGAAATTCCCCTTAAGTGCGAAAGCATGTCAACTTAATTCCCTTTTCCTATCAGCTGAGTATTATGTGCATAATTAATACATTTCTCAAGTGCTCTACCAGAGGCCCCACGCTAACTGTTTTTCATGAAATTCAATAGAACACCAAGTAAAAATTAGAAAGCAGGGTTAAACATGAAGCAAATTACTTCTGGTGTCCTATTGTTTTCTGCTGTCGTACTACATCCCCATGTTATTTTCTTCGTGTAGAAGTGACCTTTTTTTACTGATACTGAAAGTAGTGATGTATTTGCATTTTCAAGTCAGGGCTGCTTTCAGCAATCAGAAAAAATAAAACTGGACATTCCTGCCTTCTTAAGCTATGAACTAATTGTAATAATAATAATAATCTTAGCACTTAGCAAAATGCCTTTCACGTCAAGAAGACGTCTCAAAGCGCTTCACAGGATTCATTGCAATGTGCAGTAATTGTGCTTTTTTTAGGTGAACACGACAGCCAATTTGTGTCCAACAATGACCTACTAACAGCCATGAAGTGAATAACCATTTTTTTCTGGGAGATTGTTGGCCAAAACAACAGGCAGATGGGATCTCCGTTTAACATCTCATCTGAAGGATAGCACCTCCAACAATACAGCACACTCCTGCAATGTATTGGAGTTTCAGCGTTGACTATGTGAGTTCAAAAGTCCTGACATGTAGTTTGAACCCCCACCAAGCTTCTCATTAACAACAACAGCAACAAAATTACATTTGTACAGCGCCTTTCATGTCAGGAGGATGTCCCAAGAGGCTGTTAACAGCAATGTTAATGAACCAGGATCGGGGAGGGTGGAGGGAAGGAGGGTGATTGAAGACATGGTCGAAGAGGAGAGTCTTGAAGGAGATGGGAGTGCTACCAACAGAGCCAAGGTGACACCTAATGAACTAATTGTACGCAACTAAGATGGGTGCTTGAACAAGGAAAACAGTTCAGTTATATCTGTTTCTATGTCATTTATCTCAGTTTTTCACCTTTATTTCAGTCTGGTGCCACAGATGCAGTGCTGCAAAATGATCTCCAGGTCTCCACAAATTTCCCCTGCTGCCCAAGCTCTCAAAAAGAAGACTGATGGTTAAGGGTTTCTTTGGTGTAAGAAAGGGAAACTCACACTTCAACCCTCATCCATCTTGGGATTAGGTCACCCGCCAGCTTTGTTGACATGGCCCATGTTGCGATACGAAGGGTATGAAGTGATTGTATCACACGTAAGGTATTGGGAAAAATAGAGTGAAAATCTGGTGCTTTACAATCTGACATATAGAACTGGAATACTCAGGAATGTGCAGTCGGAGTGTAGTCTACAGCTATTTTGAGAACAAGAAACGAACATTGTGAAAGGAACAAGGGGGGGTGAAAGGAGAGAGGGTAGGTTAGGAGGACTGGTTAGGAGGGTAAGTTAGGCTGGATGCCTGAAGAGTACATTTTTAAGAGGAAATAAATAGATAGATAGATAGATAGATAGATAGATAGATAGATAGATAGATAGATAGATAGATAGATAGATAGATAGATAGATAGATAGATAGATAGATAGATAGATAGATAGATAGATAGATAGATAGATAGATAGATAGATAGATAGATAGATAGATAGATAGATAGATAGATAGATAGATAGATAGATAGATAGATAGATAGATAGATAGATAGATAGATAGATAGATAGATAGATAGATAGATAAACCTTGCATTTGCTATAACACCTTATCATAGATGATTTATTTGTAAAATAAAAACTATTCAAAAGTTACAGGATGGAACCTAATGGACTGCTTATATATTCCTTGCCTGTATGGGATACAGATATAACAATTTGAGTTAAATAAATCTCATTATACAGCCTGAGCCTGAGTTTCAGCCTGAAGCTTACCAGATGTCTTTCAGTGAGTTACAGGACGGTTAGTCACTCTTTGAATTTAGGTGACATCCATCACCTGATTCCTTAGATTGGCTTATGGTGTTAAATCAACTGAAAGGTATTCAATATTAACATATGTAGCAAACAGAACTTTTCTCATGCAATATAGTTGCTTACCTTTGTGGTGTGTATCTTTCTGTACATATCTTTCTGTTGTTTTGCTGAGTTACTGACTACGTTTTTAATGAGGACCACTGTCTTTCATTTCTCTCTTTTATAATTGTAGTCAATTCTGCTCCCGAATAATGGGTCCAGAGGAAGAAAGAGGAAGAACAAAGGTCAATAGAAGTAGAAGTATTTAGTGTAGGATTTAAAAATAAAAATCAGAAAAATAGATTGTCCGGAAAAACAAAATCCAAGTTAAGAACATAAGAGCTTAACTTTAAAGTTAAGAATAGGATCTTCCGATGGTTCTCCGTTCCCCCCTCTGCCTCTATCATATTTGTCTCCCACATGCAGCGTGATCACTGTAAAGGACTTCGAGATATTATCCTACTTGGAAATTGTTCTATAAAATCAAAGTTGTTCCTATTGACAATTCCCATCCCAATATGGAAACATTGCTGGTTTCGCTAAGCCTAAGTGCATGCAGCAAGCTGACATCAGTTCACTCATTGGAGATCTGGAATCAGATTTAAGACACCCTTGGTCTGTTTGGTCTGTATATCAGATTGGGCAATGCCTTTACCAACCAAATCATCAGGGAGCTACAGTTATAATTTTGTATCTCTTACAAATATAGTACATGCCATTATGCCAACATACATAGCAAAACTCAGCCTTGACCTATCCCGCTTGAACCAAACTCCTTTCCAAATTAATTTGATTTCTTAAATTTCCTTTCCTCCACCTCCTTTATCTGTAACTGGTGTTGCATTCTTTGTTGCTTGTGTGGCCATTCTTAAAGACTTTACAAACCTTTCTCAAACTTTAATCTATTCCTAATAGCGTGGCATAGAGTGTTAGAAAAGCATATTATGAACAAATGCTTGGTGCTGACATGACTTTTAAAGTGAAGGTTTTCCAACTGAATGGTGAATCTTTTATTTGTGCTTTTAACATATTATCAATAGCAGGCAGTGTGGAAGTGACAAATTGAAGGTCAGTTATTAATTTTCAAATTAAAGTGGTAAAGCTCTGTAAAATACCTTAATATCTCAAACAAAGTATAAACAAAGGTTTGAAAAAGCATGAATTTAAATGTGTAGGATGGAAATGAAAGCATTGATATCTGAAATGTATTTGTTTGAATGGCATTTATTCTGATAATAGTGTCACACAGAAATCTTCTGCATTCTGCAAGGCATAGAAATAATTTAATGATGTTCCTCAAAAGGGACAAGAGACAGTATTTCAAGGTAGGTTCTTACGAGTCAGACTTCCAAAGAATATAGTGATTAAACATTACAGTACAAGAGGGTTAACTCATTGCATCCCAAAGAATAGTCAAGAAAGTGGATCTGAATTTGTGAACTTAAAACATAGCAGATGTCACAGTGTGTTCAGATACTAGACTTTCACCTCTGCACCTAGTGTTTGAATCCACACCAAATTGAAATTAATGAAAGGCTCCAGCTGTTTGTTGTGAGTGTGGACACCCATTAACTCAGTTTCCAGACAGCATTGGGTTCACAGCACAAGAATGGCCTCAATTGAACACTACAATTGTTAACCAAAACCTCAGTCACGGAGATTTTGGATCTTATAACTGCTTGGAAGAAATCTTGCTTTTTTGTGGATTCTTATTCAATTACTAGATACAGATACATAAGAATTCCATTGTTACACGCCCTGGTCTGCTTGTAACAAAATGTGTATTGTGCATCCACCACAATACCTTCCAAGCTCTTTGAGAAGTTTCAACAACATAATAATGCCTGGTTGTTCGAATCTGGAAAGCATTGCTTGAAAGGGTGGTCGAGGGCGTTTCGATAACTACTTTTAAAAACTCGGTGGATGGGTATTTGAGGAGGACGGGTTTGCAGGGTTATCGGGAAAGGGCTGGAAAGTGGGATTGACATTGGTTGCTCTATTCAAAGAGCCGGCACAGACTCAATGGGCCGAATGGCCTCTTTTTGTGCTGTACGATTCTATGATTTTATGATAATGCACTATATCAAATATAAGAATTAGTATTATTATCATATTGAAAGCACAGTACACCCAGCTTCTGACCCTGACTGACTGGCTTCCCAGGCATAAAAAAGGCCAACTTCAAGATCATCAGGTCACCGTTGATGTGACTTCCTGCTCACTGCACTTGCACACTATTCTCAGGAAACGCCCTTGATGTCATTTTGCGAAAGAAGTGATGACAACAGAGCTTCCTGTTCGAAGCGCATATTTACACAACACGCAGAAAGTAATGTCAGTGGCCACCTGATATTCTGGAAATCAGACTTTTTTTACATTTAATTTTAAGATAGTGATCTGTACTGGTGGACCTACACCACTGTATTATAGAGGATTGTCCTTACAAACTTCTTAGTTCCCTCGGAATCCTGTTTTGCCAAAGATCAAAATGTGTTCAATCTTGAACTTGATGCTTTAATGAATTTTAACTTCCATGAGTAAAATCAGATGATGACAGGGAACATTTGCAGTATTTACTTACAGGGACTAATTCCGTGCAGATAATAACACCAATAAGAATTGGTTCAACTGAGCAGTGTCCAATAGAAAATATAAAGTCATTTGTCATAGATATTCTCTCCTCTCTGAACCTGTACCCACCTTCTAATGCTCTTTATTATTTCACCTGTTTTTACTCTTCCTCCTAAATGCAGCTGATAGTGCAACTCAATGAAGAATAGTAACAATAGAAGTAATGTCAGCAGAATCTGCAAATGCAATAGTAAAATAAATGTGTATTTCCACTGAAACACAAGACCAGAAAAATGAAGTCTTTAACAAAATGTAAATTGAGACATGAGCAGAGATAACTAAGTCCGTAGAGCATATATTCACTCAGATTGCATCAGGTGAAATCTTCTGGTGCCTTGTCCTGGCCTACTGCAAGTGACTCAACAATACTTCAGTGATCCATCCTCCATAACCCAAGCTGCAGACAAGAGGGTTACTCTTCACCAAAGGGCAAAATTTGGGAACTCATAGAGCCAACCAAACCCCATGATAAATTGTCACAGCATCAATAGCCAACACATCCACAAGCAACTCTGCAAACTCACTCTATATCACATTATACCTTGTGCCACGTATATTGGGCACATGTATGGCAATTCACCTTTAACCAAAGAAAATTGGTTATATTGAAAACAATTTCAGGTGAGTACAGGATCAGTCTCGTTGTGGTGCTGCTTACTTTTGATTAGTTTGCTCACACTCACTGTCTGGGCTCACACATGATGGAGAGTGGGTGGAGAAAGTTAGTGGGAATGATTTGTACCAAACAAATTTGCCATGTAAAACATGTCCCTGGTCCTCACTGAAAGGAATCTTGGCAGTAATATTGCCCCGGTAGGATATACAGGACAAGACTGTTTTACATTCAGATATAGCTAATGTCGCCATCAGCCCCTCCTCCTCCAACAACGTCACTGCCAAATTGGTACCAGAAGTATAAATGTTGCTCTGGATCTGGAGAGCCGCTGGGAGGAAAGCTCAACCCTCCTGGCATCAGGTTTAGTATTAGTCACCCTTCGTCAGTACAGCAATGTTAATCAACCAGGCATTCTCAAGCTGGTACATCTCTCCTCCAGCAACCGTTAATATTGCCAGTAAGGTGATGCCAGCCATGGCAGTGTCACCCTGATGGCAACCCTTCAGTAAGGCATGAAACATGGCAGGGAGTTTTAAGTCAGTGCCACTTGTTTCACTAAAGATTTCACTTTTCTTCCTTCAACTAGAAAATCGGTGCCTTTCTTTATTGTTTCCTCTTTTTCTTTTATATCACACAATTCTCTTCTCGATTATTTTGTTTCTTTATTCATTCCTTGAATAGGACAGAAAGAATGATTTTATTTTTGTACAACATATGAATTGTGGGAAGGTTAATATATGAAAGAAATCAAACAAACTGCACACAGACGAAGGACTAACTTTTTTTTATATAAATGTTCAGGTTTTGTGGATGCCAGAAGCCTGGATTGTTAAGTGGTTGACCTTCAATGAAGTTGAATCCATTTATTCTTTTCTGTGCTGTAATCCTCTGCATACCTGGACAATTGAATAAAAGATTTGAACAAAAGAAAAATAAGGAAGTTCAGCACAACAAGTAACCTGTCGCTTCCCCATCTGCGATCCACTCAATGCACATCCCAGCCAGCCCAACAGTACCTCAATGTGTCTCATTTACCCTTATAAATTCTTCTTACTTTATCAGATAGGTTTGGAGATGGTCTTTGACACTATTAGGGTATTTACAAATGGCCTCAGCAAAACTTCCTTAGAAACAAATCTGCCATAATTGTATGCTTGAATGGAATTTCTGACTATAAAATTCAGAAAATATGCTAGTATGAATTGGCTTACTGAAAAATCAATTAATCCAGCTGTTTTACCATCTATAATCGAAAGGCAGATTGATAATACATTTCAAATTAACACAATTCAATGTATCATAGAATTATTATTTATTATTATTATTATCATCTTACAGCACAGAAGGAAACCATTCGGCCCATCTGTGCTGACCCTTTGAAAGAGCTATCCAACTAGCTCCCTCGCTCTTACCTCATCACACTGCAAATTCTTGACATTATTATACTTTTTAGTATAATAATAGTATATCTGTCTTCCAATTATAGATGGCAAAACAGCTGGGTTAAAATATTATTAAAACATTAAAGCATTATTGTGGAGAAATTTCACCAGTATCTAGATTTACTATATTTATGTAGCATTTTAGAGCATTCAGAATTTGGCATGTTATTCAATTCAGTCTTAACTTCAAAGTTGCTTTTGTTTGGTTATTAAAAGATCTGACAGAAAGACAAAATTAAGGCTGTTTTGAAGAAATTGCCAAACATTGGAAGCTCCGAAACTGCTAATTTAGAGTAATTCTAGACTGAGGTGGAATTTCTAAGTAATTGCATTGTGCAACCAATTCTGACCAATCCAGAGGAAGAACTTTAATCTCTATCCATGTTATTTCTTTTTCTGGGTACTTCCTCGAAGTTCAAGAATTGCTTGAATTACTTGGCTCTTTATGTTACTCAATTTATGCATTTAATCCTTAATTATTTACTGTATTATCATTCCTGGCCTCATATTATGTTTGATCCGAAGTGCAATTCTCACATCTCCATTGCCCTTTTCCTCAAGACTGTTCTTCTCTTTCAAGTTAAATAGTTTTGCTCCCTCAACATCTCATAACGCTCTATAAAACCCAAGCCTGTCCGATATTTCAATATTGCTCTCATATTAGGAGAGATTCTTCTTGATATCTCCCACATCCAGACAGGATAAAAGGAAAGGCATGTCATCGTTTCTCTCACCTCTACCCTCAAACCTCTCTCTCTATTACAATCTTATCTTAGTTTCATCTATTTTTGATACACTATGGTTATTGATCTGCTGAACTTTTCTCTTTTCTTCCTCCCAAGTTGCAAACGTGCCAATTTACATGATCTTCCTCTTGCCTGCAACCTAATTGTGTTGAAATGAATGTAATTCTAAATCATTACTTTCAAAGACCTCAAACCTCCATCAGTCCTCTATTCCTCTTACAACCTACAGGCTTTTATAAGCCAAGCTTGGCATCACATAAACACTACTGCTCTTTTGTGTCATCCTTTCTTTTATTAATTTCAACCTTGGTGGTGCCCTACAATGATCCCTGGATCTCCCCTAGGTTTCTCAAAAAAAAGGGTTTTTATTCTCGCTGTTGGCAGTTTTGTTGCAAATTTCTCTTTTGTTTTTACACCATGTGTTAAATGGATCAATTAATTCTATTTCACAGTCTATTGGGGGAAACAGTTAGTCCCTTATATTCCCAGATCACAAATTCAAACCGTTTAGAACTCTAAGCCATCAGGGCAGCAAAGAGGAGCAATGCCAGGTTTAAGGTGATACGCTACAGGTGCATGGCGAGAGATGCGCCTGGCAAAGTACAAGCAGGAAGCAGTGCCCTGTTTTGGATGATGCCTGGTGGCTGGCAAGGTAAGATGGCACAATGGTTGGCAATGGAGCTGGTGTGAAGCCTGTGGGATAGAGATGAAGGCTTGAATTTTTTTTTGTTGGACTCTGATGGTTGAAATTTGGGTTGTCCAAATTCAAATCCAAATATAAATTATGGAATCGAGACTTTTATTCTATTATTGCGAGAAGATTAGAAGAACAAAAGCAAATCACTTACCTTTCAGCCTCTTCCAGCTCCCCATAAATGTCTCACTGTGGAAGTCCATAGTGAGACATTATGACACACTCCTCAAGGGGCTTGGCTGGCAGTATTGCCTTGTGCATTGTAAAGAGCAAGCAAGCCTCTTTAGCCAAGACAATGTTTCAAAATGCTTTCACTTTACTTTCCAGAATTAGTTTCAGTAGAAAATCATTATTGTTCAGAATGAGATCATTTTTGAAACAAAATCTAATTGAAGGTCCCTTTGAAAGCAGAGTAAATGTGAATGCATGATAATTTGCGATCTGGAACCCTTACACGCAAACACAATTATGGATAAAATGGATCAGAACTGAACGTTCTTTATAGTGAAATAGAGCAATAGTCCTTTGCAGGAAATGAAAGACTTGCCACAGCCTGGTTATGGTTGGGCAATTAGGTGAATACAGCTCCTGCCCTAACAATATTGCAAGATGTGATTGATTCTATGAAGTATAGTGTTAGTAAAATTCAAATCTGTAAAACAAAAAACATTATTATTTTTCATTTTATAATCTTTCATTTCCTTTGCTGTTCTTTACAATTGAAATAAAACTTCTCAGATAGTTAGTTGGTATGGCTGAGTGCTTAACGCATTAACACAACTACCATTTTAATCTGATTTATTTTACTGAGAAAAATGTAATTTTAAAAGTACAGTAAAACTAGGATAAGTTTGATCTGTATCAATCATATAATTGCTTAAGTTGTACATCCACCCAAGTCTTGTTCAAGAGTTTATAGTCTATGCAAATTTGACATAACTCTTACTTTGCACAAGTCATATTAAATGTATGGTCCCAACTGATACGACGCATGTGAAGTTTACTGTAATAAGTTGCTTTTTTAGGTTCTATGGTATTAACATATTGTTTGTGTTCTGAATTTTTAAGCTGTCAAAGCATTGTCTGTAAAGGATGATTTATAACCGAAACTCAGGTTATAATCTTGAAATATGTTTTTATTTCCCATTCAGTCCATGTCCAGAAAATGGTAATTTAATTGTCTGAAAATCGTTGTTGTTTCATGTGACTCATGCAATTTATAATTAATGCTATAAGCATTTAATCACTTCATTCAGGTATTCACGTGTTTGAACAATAAAACTTTGGATGCAAATTGTTTGAACCTGTTGAATTTAGGTCAAATAAGGTCACTACAAACAGACGTCAAATGTTTTCATGCATTTACTTTTGGGGGATTTTGCATCTTGGGACATCCTCCCGACATGAAAGGCGCTATATAGATGCAATTTGTAGTTGTTGTTGTTGCTGGATGTTGCCTCAAATAAAGCTTAACACAACCACGAGAAGCCATATTGTAAAAACAATCAGATGAGGTTGAGTTCAAAACAAAAAAGTTGACAGACGGCTGAACAAAAGCAGTGACTTCCTATCATAAAAGGCAACTGAAGTAGAAAGTAAGTTCATTGAAGATAAAAGCAAAACAAACTACACAATATAAATGCATGACCATTACTCATGCATAGCAAATTTCACAATTAATAATGTCTTCCTTTTGTTTAAAGATGATGTTCATGTGCATTTTATCAAAAAATCTACTGAAAGTTCTGCAGTTTAATTTCCATTGTGCACCAAATCAAATTGTGTTTGTGAATAATGAGTTTAGCTCGGTGTGCATGCAGCATGAAAAGTGATATCTGTTTTTACACTTTGACATAAAATAATTATGTTTAAGTTGCCGATTTGTCAGCATTCTCAATCAATAAAACAGACGTGGCAAACTACTTCTATGAAATACTAATTTTGGGGGTTGCATTATTATGGTAGTTCCAATGTAATGTATTGTGAAAATGTGCTTGATGGTCTACATTTTGAAATGCCAGAATTAATTTGCTTGTAAATTGAACTGGGAAAGCTTTATTGTACTGACATGACTTTTGCTCTCCGTAACAAACATCCTTAATGAGACAGTGTTACCCCCTTGCTGACCTGTGCAGGCTGTAAATTGAAAATTAGATTAAATGAACACTCAAAGGAACATTTTTTGTTTCTTTTCCTACTAATATAATTTTATGGATATTTAGACGGTAAAAAGAAATTGTTTCTTGTCTCATAAATAACTTGTGTCTTTTGGCGAATTGTGTGGTGGAGGGATACTGTTTGAGTAGAGAAATTTTTCAAATTTTAGCATTACGTGCTTCCAGGTCAGGCTGCCTAGGATAAAACTGCTTCTACTCTACCTTAGCACCAAAGAATACCCCCTATTGGACTTGAGTGATATTTTTCCATGAATGTATGTGGCAACAGGGCCCTAAGCAAAGTAAGGGAAAAGATTTCTAACCAGTAATCCCTATTGGGATGTGAATGAGTGCGGACCTCTGATGAAGATGGGATCAAGGTGGTTACACAGTAGCTATCTGTGGCTTACACAAGGAAAATAGCCACTTGAGTGAGTACAGCCAAACCCCAGTAGAACCATAAAATTGAGTATTCGCTTTGTGGCTCTTTGTTAGGACACTGCTGTGTGCAAATTCGCCTACAGTCAATATACTTTACAGTATATCCTGTGAAGCACTTTGAGTCATCTCAATGACGTGATAACTAAGGCAACGATGTCAAATGCGAAGGTAATTGTTTTTGTATACAGCTTAGCTTAGCTAAAAGAACGGTTAATACCTAGTTATACAATAAAGAAAAATCATTTTAAGATCAACACAGCTGCTGTGACTGAGTATTCACTGCTATTGTATTTCTGAATAGAAAGGAACATAAGGAACCAGTCAAGGAATTGTGTTTTGTTTGAACTTGAGGGAGTCTCATTGAGAGTAAACAGAAAACAGAAAAGTATTGAACAATGCTGCCCGTACCTTTCTTTTCACACATAATATCTTGTTAGCTTTATAACACGTCCTTTTCTTTAAATATTGACAAAAGGTTGTCCACAGGGTCCTGCCTTTAAACCCGTTCAGTCTTGTTCCTTCACAACCTAAATTGTGATCTCAGTGCTGTTTTGCAGAACATAATCTGGAGGAAGAAAAATCCAAAAGCAGTTTTGCAAAACTTCCCCCAATTTATTGTTCATTTTGTTTTGAAGATATTTCTAAATATATATTTTCTGCAGTATTCACAGGGGATATTTTCATTCATAAACAACTAAGAGGAGAGTAATTTGGAAAAGTAATATTCTGGTCATACCCAGCCATGTGGGCAGACAGTTGCCCGCCAAGCAGAGGGAGCAAGCAGGTTGGTAATGTTTTATTGGTCGCAGAGGTAAAGAGGAGCAAGACCATGGAGGGCTTTAATAGTGAGGACAAGGATCTTAAACTCCATTAATGGACACTTGCATGCCTATCTATTAATGTTATAAATTATAATATAAATATAATCCTTGCAGTTGATTTAACATCTTGTAGTTGAAGAAATTCCCTTCAATTTTCTAAATTTTTGTGATGTTTAATAAATAATAATAACCCATGCATTTGATATAGAACCTTTCACATTAGGAGGATGCCTCAATGTACTTACAGGATTTACTGTAAATTGTAGTGGCTGTGTATTCTTTCGGCGAATGCCTTTCCTATGTGTTTGCACACATTATTATGCAGGATATGCAAGTATGACATGTGTGTGAATTGCTCGAAAGTAAGTTAATCCTTGTCTAAAGGCTGCTTTTCTGTACAAGTGAAAAGCTCATGCAAACATCTGCCCCTATTGTGCTCTGGAATGAGGTGTGAATAATGTGGTAATCATAGTAACATAATAATCAGCTTGCTGTGTGCTGGGAAGGAGTTCTGCTTTTACCCCTAATAGACACAGTCGCCACAGGCTGCAGCTTTGAACTCCTAAAGAGGAGGACACTTTGCCTGCAGTGTGCAAAAACAGTGATACATTGGGGTTTGGATGACCTCAAATGCTCAACCAATGTATCGCTCACTGCCCCCTGAAGCTCAACATATTCCATTGCCAAGTCCTACCATCTCTTCGTGAACACATTTCTTCCCAAACAAATGTGAGGAGAATGGGAAAAAAATGGTGTTTCCCTAAGGCTTCTAAACGAAACTGGTTTACCAATTTGTAAGTTACAACTAATCCCCTTTTTTCTTCGAATGAATTCTTTAGAGTTGAATAACTATTCAGATATTCAGAAGCTTGTGATGCATCACTCAAAGTACTTTACTGAAGCAATCCTGATATTTGCCATCTCTGCCACCAAACGTAAGGAAGGTTTTTGAGTTGGATCGCTTTGTTGTGAAAGAATAAAAGCTAGGGCAAAATAGGTTTTCCCTACAAAGAGCTTCCTCAATAGCCGCATTAATAAAGGCGAGCAGAGGGGCTTCGGGATGGAATGTCACTGTGTACCATACACTGGGAATGTCATAGGTTGGATTTTCAGTCACTACCGTAATTCAATTGACCTGACCATTCTGAGGCTAGGGAGGGTAAACATCAGCCACAAATCCTTTTCCTAATGGGGATCCAGTACCTCAATGATAGATATTAACTTGGAACACTAGAAAGTCAAAAATTGCACTAATGGACTGAACATGTGGGCCAGGAGCTCAGTCTAACTGCTGCATGCATAATAGCACTTTTCCCATGGCATAACACTGCATATAGCATACAAACTGAGGTTGCTGTCAGTGGAAATGCTGTAAAATAACTGTTATTGGGTTATTATATCCCTGATCACACACATCAGCTCTGTTCTGAGCCATTTTCTTCAGTCTTGCCTTATACTCAATATTTCACCCATAAATATACAGTCAATTCACATTGCAGTATATTCTGTGAAGCGCTTTGAGAATTCTCGAAGACCTGATAAGGCGCTAAATCAAATGCAAAGATTATTATTATATATATATATCACAAGCTGGGTTTTACCTCGACTATATTCAACCTCCTGGAACTAACTATTTGAAGTCATGGTGCCACGGGCCATTTTAAATTACTACTTGGTCCTGTGTACAGATATTTCACAAATTGCAGTATTGCGCTCATCCAGGTATTCTCAAGTGATTTTGACAATTCCAAAATGCCTGCATCATTGTTGCTGAACATGAGGAATCGGGTGAGAAGGGAAGTAATACATTGTAGGTTCATGCCACTCCCTCAATAGAACGTGTCTATAATATAATTTCCCCCTCTGTCTTGGTCTTGTAGCTTCTAGCTTTTTTTGTGGCGGACCATAACATATAATCAGAAAATAGCACATCCCCCCACTCCTCACCCACCCCCCAGCAAGACCTTTAGTCTTCACTGATGCACAAGGAGCTGGGAATTTCATTCCCTTAAGAGTAGGAGAATATACTGGCTGTGGGCAATAAGTACATTTTCCAACCACGGTTATGGGTCTTCCAGCTTCCAGTTAAGATTTCCAATTTACCTGATGAGCTGCGTTTGGCTGAATGGCTCCCCAGAACATTGGAGTTTCTCTGAGCAATTATTAAATTATCAAAATAAACAGTTTAAATCAGGCGGCGCTGAAAGAAGTCAATCTCCAGCCTGTTGTCAGGCGTTTGTTAATATAGTTTAGGCTTCAATTCCAATAATGTGTTTGGTTATATTTAAACTCTCACATGGAAGTGGTGCGTTTGGCAGTGGTTGTGTTGTGCGTCGGATTGTGCAGTTACTGTGCCAATGATTTCCCACGTGTTCAGTTAGATTTGAGTTGAGCAGAGCTCAGCTAGAAGTAGAGGAAATCCACGGAAAACCTGACTCCAGCACCTTGAGACATCCTCCTGATGTATAAGGCACTATACAACTGTAATTTGTTGTTGTTAGCTCTCTGGGTGCTCTTATCACTGCTGGTTACAGATGCTCTTTGATTCCCAGGATGGTGAATGTCATGGAGAAGACCATCCAAGGGGAAAGAGAAAATCATTTCTAAATGACCTTCTTTTAAAAAAAAGAATAAAGAGAGTTTCCCACAGTTGGTAAAGGCAGCATCCAATGTGTAGTGAGCCATGTAGACAAGGCTCAATCATCTATTTTTGCTGAGACATTATATCTTGGTTGAGGCATTCTCAAATACACTGAAATAATTATTGGTAGACTAGACTAAAAAAGACCCAGGATATCTGCTCCTGATCTCTACCCATAGACCCTCAATAAATCAGAGGCTCAACTTTTTTCAGTTACTGTGTTGGTGGGATCCTGATCAACTGAGCAGGATAATGCCAAAAACATCACTTGAGAGAAAAGATTGAGCTCTTGAGACACCATCCCACGTAAAGGGCACTATATAAATACAAATTGTTGTTGTTGATTTGTTAAAAACAAATGGTTGTGGTGATGCAAAAGCGACTAGATTGCTATCGTTCTTACTTGGATAGAATATTAATAATAGTAATCCTTGCATTTGATATTGCGACTTATCATGTCTTCAAGACGTCTCAAAGCACTTCACAGAATATACTGTAGAGTATATTTTGTGGACGAAATGCGGCAGCCAATTGTGCACAGCAGTATCCCACAAAGAATCCTGGATTGAGTGACCATTTTTTTATTTCTTTTGAAGGAATCAATACCCCCAAAAAAGCAATCCACCAATCGACTAACGACCGGGTTCCTACTTTCTGCTCGGTAAACAGGCATGTGGAGTAAGGAAACTTGCCCAACGTTTCGCCTGTCAGGAATCAAACCCAAGGATATCGCTTGCAAGATGAGTGCTCTAACCACTGAGCTACAAGAATAAACAGGACATTCCACAGTTCAATTTGTTTTTCTTCTTTCTGTCTAAGAACGGATTGTAAGCATGTGCTGAAAATATGTGAAACTTTAAAGCAAAACCCACTGAGATGTTTAAAGAGCTTTGTATCTGGTTATTATTTGTCTATGGCTGCATGCACTTTGAATCAGTGGAATAATATCCAATTCATGTCCGAATCAATGAAGCTTCAATTTGCTACTCTTATTTTCCTACATATTTTGTTCTGCTCGTCAAAAGGAGTGACATCAGTGCTGGGAAATGGGACACTTTCCCACTTTTTACATTCAAGACTCAGGGCAATGTTTTCAATCAGTAACAAACACTAAAGTGAAAGGGGTTAATTCTAAACTGTATTATTATAATGTATTATTATATCCTGTTATTTTGTTACTTTAGTAGTTCTAGCATTTAAATTACCCTTCACATTCATTCATGCATTTATGAATTTTTTTTGTGTTAAATGTCAGCTAAAGTAAACAATAGTGAAAGGATTTGAATGTCTCCTGGCATTGATAGCACCGGAAAGTGATTATTTGTCTTTTAGACATTGGTGCGTGTTTTTTTTCACATGTGTCATGCTTTGAAACAATGACCAAGTAGGCAAATAATCGTACAAATTCCAGATTAAAGGCAAGTGAAAATCCAGATCTTTATCGCTCAATCCCCCAGCTTTTAAATTTCTTTTCTGTTCAAAGTCTCAATCTTTTTTCAGTCCCTTTACCAAACAAAACGTGCTCCAGCCCCGAGGCCTGTAGCTGATGGTTTCCTGTCCTGTTGAGCATTAGTGATTTTTCACATCACCTGGGCCCCACCAACCAAGCTGCTTCAGGCTACAGAACGTTTGCGTTAAGTGGTGGCCTTTGACATTGTGACAAGAAATGTCTGTTTTCAGCAGAGGACATGGCATAACGACATTTATCAGACATTGTTCCTGGAACAGCTCCATCGGGCGAAATCAATCTTAAATGCAGTCGAACAGAGACCATGCAGAAAAGGGGATCCTTAGTACTTTTTATTATTTAATTGTTATTAGGAAAAAATACCCTAGAACGTGTCTCCTCCAGGCTGCTATAATTATAAAGCTATTACCTGTTTAAGAAAAATAGTGTGTTATTTATCAAAATCTTATCTGAGAGAGTGATATTCGCCACATGGGAAGTTAACTCTTTCTTGTTAACACGGCAAAATGGTCAGGGGCTCCTGGGAAACACATACAATTGGAGCGTCACACCTCAAGGGCATCTGGGCAGAGAGGAGTGGATGGGTGTCCTCTCATCACTGGAACTCAAGTTTTAAAAGCCAGCCTAGACTGATGAATGAAGTCTTCGCTCCCTGTTCTCCGTAAAAGTCCTAGTGAAATAGGGAAGTCCATAACTCAACAGTAATTTGGGAATCTAGCTCAGACGGGCCAGGAGGATCCCTGCTGTGGACAATGGCAATGTCACTTTGGTACAGTAGGGGGTGTTCATCTGCCGGAAAAAAATAAATGCTTTAATCCATGTAGGCTTTAAATCGACCATTAATTGTCAACCTCACCAAGAACGATAACTGGATGGCACGTCTGAGAAATGGTAAATATTAGATAGTTCCAGTAGAAGATGCTCGTTGAGACGTCTCAAAGACGTGATAACGCGCTATATCAAATGCAAGGATTATTATTATTGGTTTGCTGCGTTGCAGAAGAAGAGTTTTACTCTGCCTTTAACTTTGGTCATTCACTTCTTGGTTGTTCGTGAGACATTGTTGTCTGCAAATTGGGTGCTCGCCAAATACACAATATATCCTGTGAAGCGCTTTGAGATGTCCTCCCACATGAAAAGTGCTATGTCAAGTGTAAGGATTACATTTATTGTTTTTATTATTATTAACCATGTTGCTGTTGACCGAGGAGTATTTAAAGCTGACATGGGCTATAGTGTTGAACTCTGGAGAGTAGCTCGAGTAGCTCAAAGCCATGGCAGTGGAGATTGGTGTAAAATGAGTTTGGGAGAGTCCCAGCTCAGTTCATTGTGGTTGTGAACGCAAAGCACAAAGTTGCACTCAGATCAGCATCAGTTTATACCAAATTAGCAACCTCACTCAGAGAGGCTACAAGAGGGCTAGTGTGAACAGGAAAATATCACAAGACGGTTTGTCAGATGTTGTGGCCAAGGCACACTGTTGGCAATAGAATGGAGGGAGCTCGCTCTGTATCTAAATCATGCTGTAACCGACCTGAGAGGGGCATTGATATCGAGTGCCAGAAATAGGAAAAAAATATTGGATTTTCCAGCATTAACACCTAGATAAGTCCAGAATTCACGCAAAAAAGAAGCAATAGAAAGAATTAATTGGAACCTGCTATGTGTAGATGATGAAGTATTCAAAATCCGAGTGAGAAAACGACCAATTGAAAATTTATGACAAAGTGCAGCTGTCCGTGCTGTGAGGATTTTTATACAAAGAAGCAGTAACAAATTTATTTGATTGACCACAGAAAGAAAGCTGCAGAGCATAAGCAAAGGGAAATCAGACCATAAGTCATTTTGTGCGAAAGATTTAGAACATTACAAACCCTGGACTTTCACATTTCCCTTCACAACAACCGAGAAAGTGAATGTTCTTGCTGTTTCGAAATCTTTTCACTCTCTCAGCTGCAGATTAGATGCAGGTTTTAAGTAGATTTAACCAAAAAAAACTTCTAAGCAGAAAAAAAATGGTTTGCAGTTCAGAGACTGCAGGCGATTCATCATAGAAATTAGGTTTCTCAGGCAACATGGAGTGAATCCCTTTTTTTGCCGTGTCGACTATTTAATTCATAATATGGAAAATGTAAATCGTGTTTGAAAAAAAGCATCTCTTTCAATTTAGTGTGAAGGCATTTGGAGAGCTGTAATTCATCTTCAGAAAATAATGAAAAAATGAATTTACTTTTTCATACAGTGGGTTCCAAAGAAGAGATTGTTCGAATTGCATGGGTCGAGAAGCAGAGCCCTTTAGATACAAGCGATGAAACACAAATTTGCCTTATTAGTACGTCTGTCAATTTCACTTTGATTGAAAAAGTGCCAATAAAAGTTAATCCCAGTAGGTACAAAAAAACTGTTACCCAACAATTACCTTAACTATTTAAATGAGGATATTAAATTATTTGGAGCATAAAGGAAGGATCTCCTGTAGCTTTGAGTCATTGCCTATAGAATGTGTTACTTCCTTAATCTTAAATACAAGAGTTTGCAGCTTTAGCAATGGGAATTTTGCATTGTTCAGACTACTGAGCATCAGAGAAGGCTATCTACTGCTTGTTTGTATTCTGAGTGTATTAAAGTATTATTCAAGCAATGAACATGGTAGATGCCCCTTGCCCCAGTTATACTGCAGTGTGGATCTGGAGCCACAAATGTGCTGACTGCTTTCACTACTCGACTGAGAGAGAAGGAGAGAAAATATTCCATTAACTAAACAGGGAACAGCACTCTACAAGAAACCGGGAGAATTTCAGGACTCAGGGCTTTTAGATATGAAGTACGGCTTGCAGAGCTAAAATTGTATTTATTGTTAAAAATAAACTGGGGATACGATGCAGGTCTTCAATATGTTGAGAAGCACAGATGATGTCGATATTAATAGGCTAGGTCGACGAAGACCATGAAAGCAAGGTAAAAGCAAATAGGTTTAAAACAAGAGCTTTTCGTGGAATGAGAGATTAGCAGAATTATTTTTCTCACGTGGTTAATATGCGAAAAAAGCTCCAGTTGTTGGGGCAATTAATTTCTTTCGAAAGGATAAAGATCTGTTTGGGAGCTGTATGGGATATAGTAGTTGAGGCGGAAAAAATGCAGTGTGCATAGAAAAGTAAGGTAAGATTGAATAGTAAAGATGTATGAATGATTGTGCTTAATTGCCTTTGGAGATCAGGGAGTACTGGTCCCTTGAGAGATGAGTGGGTGGGGTGGAGTCCCCAGTAGGCTAGGTTCTGCTCCTGGAAGGAACAGGCTTGATGTTCTGTCTTACGTTCATCTAATTAAATTAAGGTGCCACGGCTCAATGATTGTTCTGGAATTGGTGTACATTTCTGCTCTCTTCGCTCAATCTGTAACCAAATTCACTGATCAATTCCAGAAATCCATGGAGCAAACAACAATCTGAATGGAGAAGAAACTGGGATTGGGGCAAAGGTACTGTGCAGGAGAGGGTTAACTGAAATAACTGCACGGCAGAATTTAATGGAGCATTTAGACTCCAATTAAACAATTCAAATTCATAGACTGATCATTTATAGTTATACTTTGTACGCTAAGTATTCAACTACAGTGAATTATTTTATAACCATTAATGACTAATTCTTTTTCTCAGCTTTGTAGTTAATGAATCACTGTTATTCCACAGAGAAAACTAAACCCAGGAGCTTAACAGACCTTTTAGAAAATGTTCCTTTATGCAAGTTTAACTTTTGCTTAATACTTAAAGGAGTGGAATTCATTCGTTTCCTGTAATTGTTTTATTCACATAAAGATATACTTAACTTCATCTTCCAAAAAGTATTACAGTTTTAATTTTGTTTGTAGAAAAGAAACTTTGTAAAGACCTGGAGTATCTTTCTGTCAAGACACCTGACAGGGAGAATCAGGAGACCTAAAGGGTTCCTAAGTTTAAATTCTCCCTCACCTTGTGAAATGAAGGTTTTCAGGATCCACTGGCCATTTAATCCAATTAATCCCAAGAAGGTACAGTAGGCTGCTTGATAACAGGTGCCAGAGCGAAATGGAGAACATTTCTGATGAAGTATGGATACTCTTCTGAAATTGGGGCTGCTGCGTGGATTTGGGCAGAGCAGAAAGAGTTTTAACTCTATCTCATCATCCACATTGTGACTGACCTTGGCATGCTTAATGCTAACAATAGGCGCATGAAATGGAAACGCATTCTATTTACCAGCACTGGCATAGAAATTCCAATAGGCAAATGGTACTGGAATAAGATTATAAAATATCTTAATTTATATGTTAAGTACGTAATTCCAACCTCACTGTGTATAAGCAGATTCAAACTCAAGCTTCCTTTTTTTTTAATGAGCACAAAATTTACTGAAGAAAATAAAGATAAAGTTAAATGAAGTAGAGGTGAAGTATCTTCACTCCAAGCTATTTCCTGTGTCCTTAAACCTAAATTATAAAAATTGGAACTAACCGTCTCAGTAATTAAGGATGACCCAAGATATCCTCAGTGTTAATGCAGTGGACTGCAGACTCAGTCAGGGTCTTTGCCTCAAATGGCATTCGTACTCTGGTGCACTTATTGGATCAGCCTCTTTCATTCTTTGTATATAACACAGGCGAGTGAGTGTGTCAGATACAAAACACATCTCAGGGTTCACAGGTCAGTAAGCTTTGTTTTGTGTTTATCCAAACCCTTCAATGCGTTGCTGTCTCATAACACACTCCATCCAGCCAATACATCCTTTGGGATTCAAACTCAAGCTTCCTCTTCGGGATTTCAAAGCTGTAGATTGTGGCCACGGTATATTTTAGGGTAGAGGCAGAACTCCTTCCCAGCACACAGCAAACTGATTATTATGTTACTATGATTACCACATTATTCACACCTCATTCCAGAGCACAATAGGGGCAGATGTTTGCATGAGCTTTTCACTTGCACAGAAAAGCAGCCTTTAGACAAGGATTAACTTACTTCTGTGCCTATATGATATTTATAAATGTAATATTGCACGGAAACAAAGGCCAGAAAAAGAGGAAAAATATGGTGATAACAGTCGTGTTGTTCAGATTAGAATTAAGTTTGTTCATAACAGTTTTTCACTTTCCTTTCTGGCAGTAATGAAAAACAAAAAAAATTATAGATTTAGTTTGCTTGCAAATTTGGGAGGGTGTGAGATGTCAATGCTGGCAGTACAGTATAAAACTGCACATTTTGCATCCAGGGCAAAACACCAAACACATCAAGGTCAGGCAGACTGCAGGAAATACACAGAATAAAAGGACACAGAACTTATTAAATATTACAAATATTAACAGAGTTAAAGAAAGTTAGCACAGCATCAAACTGATGTACATTCATCAACATCCTCCTCCTTAACTACTCCGACTGTATGATCTATTACTCCATCCTGGTCTCTTGTGCTCAGGTGATGATTATCATTTGATAAACACAATTCATTGTTTTGCATGGATTCCATTGAAGCCAAATTAAGAGTGGGGGGCGGGGGGGCAAGTATAGAATCAATCCACTTTACAATATACTCTGTGAAGCGCCTTGAAGTGTCTCAATGACATGATAAGGTGCCATATTAAATGCAAGGATCATTAAATTCATTTTGTAAAATATGACAGCTGTAACATATCCTGTAACCGTATTAAAGAAGATCTGGACAAGAATAACACAAGGTGCTTGTTGATACTCATTGTCTTGTTCACTCGTAAAGAATAACTACTGAGGTCAAGAGAGCAACACTCATGCCATGAAATTGTGATGCCAACGGGAGTCAGTCAGGAGCGGAGCACAGAAATATCGTATTTGATAACAGTGAAGCGTGGGACAGGCGTTGAAGGCGCAAGTTATTCAACACCATTTTCATTGTTAAAAAAAATCGGAAATTACCAGCAGCTCTTGTAAGGTCATTGATTTTATATTCATAATTGAGACACCTATGCTTGAAAACGAATGTCCTTGCCCTCCACTTATCCACTGTGAAATCCAACGTGCGTCACAGAATATGAAAGTTTAACCCGATTTGCTTCAATTGTTCCTTTTTTTTTAATATCTCTTCAATCGATAAAGGAACTCTGAGTCCAAAGTGAAGTACATTCTTTAATTTATGATTTGAATTTATAGTGTTTGGCAACGTATATGGCACAATGTGCTGTAAAATACTATTGAGGCACAGTTACAAAAAATAAATCTCGCCTCTTCTAAGGGGCCAAATGCAACCTTTCTATTGAAATGTCAGCAGGCTGGATGAGCTTTTTAATAGCAGTTCAGAAAGTTTTCTTGAGTTTTGAAGCTGCCTCTACTCTCTGTACAGAGTTATTGTCTCTTGGAGGTTGAAGAAAGAGATAGATAATCTATGGACCAAACCTCTCTATTTTGTCAGATTACTGCGGTTGGGTTTTTGAGAAAGTTAGTGCTGAACAGTACATTTATTGGGGCTTCTAAGTTCTACTCCAATATTGGATTTCAAGATGAATGTAAAGACTCAGCATTGGTTGAGCAGGGTGCAAAAAGGGAGGAAATATTGAAAGCAAACTTGCATGAGAACAGGTGTGTGGCGGATTATTTTGATCAGGTGAACTTTAACATGGGCAATCATATGAAAATTTTATTTATTAAAGTATGAAAGAAGACCTTAGGAAAATTCAATGGCTATAATATGATAGGGTAATGCACTGCCCTGCTCCACTCCACTAAAGGCGCAACTACAATAATAATAGCTTTATTGCTTATAACTACTCTGTTCTGAAATTTCTCTGAAAGCTGCTTGAAATGAGCAAGCGTTTGAATACAAATTTAGATCTGAATTTCGGATTCACAAACTCAAACTTAAGAGTTAGCATGTTGCACACTGGCGATGACCACAAAAAATCAACAGATGGTAATGTGTTTACTGACTAATGTTCTTGTTTTAACTTGTAATCCACTAGATTATGTGTCAGTGGGCAATGCTTCCTTCAAGAATTAATCTTTCTGATTCAAACAATTGTTAGGGAATTGGGTTGGAGCAGTGGATTAGAATGCTCTTCTTTCACCTTTGTGACTTGGGTTGGAATGAATGTCAGGAATGATAGAGTTTCTAGCAGATGCTTTTCAGAGCAGGATGCTGAAGCACACATTGTTTGGGCTGTGTAAAGCGAGCTTTATTCTACATCTAACCCATTCTGTAACTGATCTAGGAGGCCTTGGTTCTAACAATGGGTGACCAAAATGGGAAAATATTCCTCAGCAGGAACATAACATCCGTGCTTCAATGAGCACAAAATATTTCCGAAAATAACATAAAATTGTTCGCTATTTTGTTAACAAAAAGCACCTAGCATTTGATATGGCGTCTTTCACTCCAGGAGGATGTATACATGTATATATAGGAACATAGGAAAAGGAGTAGGACAATCAGACACTCAAGCCAGTTCCGCCATTCTATAAGACCATGGCTGATCTGTACTTCAGCTTCAATTATCCGCATTTGTCCCATATCCTTTGATACCCTTACCTAACAAAAATCTATCCATCCCAGGCTTGAACATTTGAATGAATCCAGCATCCACAGCCTTTTGGGAGAGAGAGTTCCAGATTTTCGCAACCCTTTGCTTGAAAAAGTGCTTCCTGATTTCACTCCTAAATGACCTAGCTCTGATTTTAAAATTATGCCCCCTTGTGCACTTGTTGTGGAAGCTATCCAGATTGTAACACACTCTGACCAACTATTATTTTATACCTAACAGATGACTTTTAAAATGTACCATTTAGGAAAGTAAAGTTTGATTTAAATAAAACACATACCACTTAGAGTGCCCACATTGCCCTTGATGATGAATGGAAGAGAACTCAGTTACAGAAATGCATGCATTTACGAGAAATGTGCATTTATACAAAACCACCTAGATATGACAAATTATAGCAAAGACATCAACACATCGTTGCAGCTTTTAATATTGGCCAACAAGTGACAAGCTGACTGTATTTCTATGTCAAGCAAACTGGCCCCTATGTTGGTGCATTCAGTTAATGTTGCCCGGAATCTATATGTGGCTTGTTTTTTATTTTGAATTTGTGTGATTCACTAATGCCGATCACTGTCAGATTATCTACTTTAGGCTCCTTTTACTTTAAAGTTTGTGACATATAAATTACATTGGCAAGTTAACAGAATACAGCCATGACATTAAGAAGATTTACAGCAGAATGTAAACTCCAAAGTCCCACTAAATCAGTTAATTGTGTGGCCAAGGTGGCTAACAGTTTGGCTCTCGGTAATCATTTTTTAAACAAATATTACTGACTGTAAAAAAAGCTTGGATTTGGTCCCATTGCTTTAGAAATTCACTGCTTTGGAAAATGCTGCTCATGCACAACCAAAAAGGGACATGAAAATGACCCAAGATACAGCCAATGAGCCAGGCTGTCTGGTCTGTCATCAGCAATGCCTCAGGGACCAGTTACCCAGGTCCACCTCAGAGCCAACTCAGCTCCGAAACTCCACTTACTTTCCTCCCTCACCCCATCTAGGAGGATAGCCAGTAGTTGGTCACTTAAGCCATGTCTATTGTTAGAGGTCAATAGAAGACTGCAGGTGGTGTCACAATTGCCCAACCTTTAGCCTTACATGAACCTCAACGTCAGTACAAATATTGACTCAAATTAAAGACATTGCTTTACCCTTTAGCCCAAAAGCTGGAGTCAGTATTTGTTTCATTGTCTGTGGGCAGCAATCTCGGTTCCTTCATCTGTCAAAGTCACTCACAGAAATCTGTTGCCCACTGATGCTAATCAGAAGCAAATAGTTGAAAGCACTTTCTGAATCGGAACAGGTAATCTATCTTATTTTAAAATGTATCGATTCCCTCCAGTTTTTAGGCCTCCTCTGCTGACTACACTAATTCCCTTTGAACATACCAACTCTTACCAAAGGTTCCAATACACACCAACAAGTAATCATTCTTTATTTTAAGCCCAGAAAGCGAGTGTTGGCATTTTAGCAGATTCCAATCTGGTCTTCACTGATAATCAGCCTCTCCATTTCCCACCTGAGAGGTGACTAGATATCGACCAGAAGCACAAACTCCACCTGACTTTCCCCTCCCAGGTGCCCACACGGATTAGCCAAACTCAGCACACATCAGGAATCCAACCTGTGACTCTCCAGGTCTGTATGGCACAGAGTCGAACTGGCGGTGAATTTACCAACTGCTTCACCAAGAAAGTTCAGTTATTTTAGCTATAGGTTGTAATATTGTTTAGTGCCCGCCCCGGGTTACACAAAGCATTAATATTATTCTGGGCTATTGTGTAATACGAGTTAATATTCACAATAAACTGCTGCAGAGTAATTGTAAGCAGCCGGAAACAACTGTATCCCAAGGCATTCACCAGCCAACATACAAGTCCCCATCCCCTCGATAGCACTGTAGATGTGCATATAGTTCCCCCTTGTGGTCATAGATACAGTTCTGCATTGCTCCCATAAGATCTGTTAGAAATGTAAGAAATCCAATGTGGGAACCTTCCTGTCTCATGTTTTCAGCAACTTGTTAAGGTACAGATTCCTACACATAAAATATCTAAAAAAAAGTATAATTCCTTCCAAAATTTTCCATCGGTGTTGTTCAAAAGCAATACATTTCATCATTCTCGACAGGCACAATAATTGAACCACTCGGAAATATCAAAAACAGTTTAAAGGAAGACTTAAATCTGCCTTGGAGCAAATATAACCTTTCACAGATTACAATAAACCTTCCCAGTTAAAACAGGAATATTCAAACGTCTTTTTAATCATGATTTCTAATGTAGAATTAAAAATATATTCATTGCGAGCAGCCCCTTCACATTGCTAATAAAATGTGCCTTATCGGATGATTTGTAACACGTCAAGTGCTGCCAGATGATTCATGGTGTGGTAAAGATGCACCTTTAAGACACAAACCTCAATTACCAATGTTTCAAGTACCAATGAGTCTCAGAGACTCAGAAAGCGTGCATCAGAAATCGGAAAGTGGCATTTAATGCTGGCATTTAAAGTAGCCTCGGGCTAAAACACTAAATGAATCAAGAGGCAGAAAACTGTTCTTACTATTGGCTACTGTTTACCTCAGCAGATAATAATCATCTGTCAGCAATGGGGCAGGGCCCAGGGTATAACCTGGCTGGGTGCATGCTCAGAGTACCAGCAGGGTTTTTCTGCATTCGTACTGAATTGAGCAGAAGGACATAATAAACCGTGTATTGACTGGTCTCCAGGATAAAAGTGACAAAACAGTTGCTTGGGGCTATTAAGTGTTCAAAAGTGCTCTTGAATTTCTTAAAATAGTTATTTCTGATTATTTTTATTAAAAGGAAATTCCAGTGGTGTACTTTACATTCTCTCCTTGCAATAGTGCTCTGCAGCAAGATTGATTGCAAGCGAGGAGTAATACAGCAGTCAGAGTAAGTGGTATAACAATGGTAGGAATTGGATGGTAAGAGAAGAAAGAAACCTAAAGAGCGAAGAACAGAAGGTTACACAGAAAGTTGATATCTGGAACTAGGAATTATCCAAGAAAATGTGCGGTTCCTTAAAAGTCTAATTAAATAGACATTGAAGCATTTGTTGTGTCCCAAATAAGCCATCACAGACGCTACCCTGTGTGAGGGGCGCTATATAAATGCAAGTTGTTGTTACCACTGAGTGACTGGGACACAGTGGGGGTGGGTCAATGTGTTGTGTGTACAAACATTCAACTTAACTTAACAGAAGTTCAATGAGCATACAAAACAATATTGAAGGAAACATTTTGCCTTTGAACAGCAAATCTTGCAAAGTGACTCCTTCACACCAAAACTCTTTTGAAGAACAAGCTGCTAAGGTGGCATTTTAGGTGACACTGACTATGCTTTGTTACTATGGTGCACATGATTACCTTTGGTAAGTCCACAAACCAAGGCTTAAATAGCTTTTGACAAGGTTCTACTTCGCAACAGGGCTTTATTGAGGATAATAATAATAGAATATAATCCTTGCATTTGATATAGCACCTTATCATGTCCTCGAGACGACTCAAAGCATTTCACAGAATACACTGTAAAATGAATTGACTGTGTATCTTGTGAGCGAAAGGCAACAGCCAATTGCTCACATACAGTCGTGGATTTGATTTGCTGAAACAAGTGCATATAAGTAATCGGACAAGCACCATGCCCTTCCTATTAAAGTCCGCAAATTTATCGTAATAAGCTGGATATTGCACATTGCCAAGAGCAGAGGCATTAACATATCCATAAATGAGGAACAATGACAACCTGTGGTGAATTAAGGAGAAGTTTTGACCATGAGGCTACAGTGGAGAATTATCCACAACATCCCTGGAGGCAAAACCTCATCAACCATTTCTTTGTCTAAGACTTGCTTTATTTCTTTTCCCACAAGATGCTACAAATTGACTATGGACCTGCAATTTCATACCCGATTTCTGTTTCTGTATCTGTGAATGAGAAATGATTTAAAAAAAAACATTATTAAATTTCGGTTTGCATAGTCGTGCTAAAGTAATACAACTGTCATGAGACAAGGACATTGTGATACAAAAGTGCTTTATTTTGAACAGTGATTGTACAATTTAATTGTGCTATGGTGTGTGTCAGTGCTTCCTCAAATCCAAGTGAAT
This sequence comes from Callorhinchus milii, assembly GCF_018977255.1. NCBI lineage: Eukaryota > Metazoa > Chordata > Chondrichthyes > Chimaeriformes > Callorhinchidae > Callorhinchus > Callorhinchus milii. The sequence goes on along the minus strand of NW_024704752.1, from coordinate 13,212,106 downwards.
GCCTACTGTTGATACCATGTTACGCTACCAAGATGCTGCCCCATGTGAAGGGCACTGTATAAATACAAGTTGTTGTTGCTGTTGTTGTTGCCATACTGCTCAAGGGGTAAACACTGGGAGAGCCCTGCTGTGACCCCTTGCGGAGTTTTGGGAGTCACAACAATAACAGGGCCAGCATCAGGCTGGATCCCTTTCCCCACCACTTCATCTGAGTTCTGCTTAATCCCAGAGCTGTAGAGCAGCAACAACTAGTACATAGCTAGAACGACTTCCATTTGTCGAATCCTTACTGCTACCTGAGTGCCACTGATAGAGGATAAGTCGTGACTGGTGCTATTCCTCAATGTGGGTTCACATGACATTCCGTGTCCCACTGTCACAAAGCCCTCTGTTATATGTGTCTGAAGTTTGGAAGAGAAAAAAAATCAAAACCAGCCCCACTCTAAACAGTCACCAACATCTTCCATTTCAGCAGAACAAACATCCTTATTACAGGCTACTATTTCCTGCATGAGCTTTGACAAAGTAATACGATACACAGTGAATTGTGAGTCTATGGCCTTTCGGAAATCCGTGGCCACATTGATCTGGGAGTTAGACTTTTCTAACCTCCGAAGATCTGCATCAATAACTCCCAGGAGTATTTTCAGGTACTCTACAGGGTTGACAGGTTGCACCATCACCCACTCCAGGACCTGCCTCCTCTGCAGCCTTGCTGTTCATTCACATTGGCTGCCTTTAAAGCACTAAAATTAACAGAGTTACTTATATGTATTATCCATATGGAATACGCACAGCGAGTGGCACAGAAATATTTACGCAAAAATATCCAAAGCCCCTTTTAACGCAGGTGAAGTATCTTGCCTTAGGTGACTTAAAGGGAAGAAGTGTCAGTTCTACAGCGCTGAAATCTCTTGTCTTGATGGGCACAAAATAATCTGACGTCTCCAATTTGTAATTTACAGATGGGGAAATGAGCAGAGAAATGGGATTAGTCCAGGTATTCTCCTCTAGCAACTACCACCAAAGTCAGAAGAACCACCAAGTTGTGATCTGACAGCAAAGTATTTCAGACCCATTTCTGAATAATGCATCAGTTTCTGCCCCCTCAACATCTCCAGTACAAAAGGGTGAGATCACCTACCTGTGCTTCTGATAGGACATCCAGTGCAGCCCCATCCATCATACCCAACAGTACCACTTATCATGGCCTGACTCCCTGGTAAAATGTAGATCTCTTGCCTGCATTCAAAACTACTAGTCTGTTGTATGGGATTATTTTACTATGATGAACTGAATTACTCTGTTCCCACAGCAACAGAGGTATTAGCAAGGCAGGCGATGGAATAGCCATTTGGGAGCAAGCCCATTAAAACAACACCTGCAGACAGAGCATCGCCTAGGAGTGATGATGATGAGGCTGTCAGCGTCCTTCTGCACAGGCTGTTTGTGCAGCGTCTCCTCGACCTGCTGTTGATGTCTCGGCTAAGGTTGCTTTATCATCGCCCCAACCCTCTAAATTGCAATTACTGTTCGAATCTCGGGTGATCAGAATATGGGTCGGATGCGAGCTATCAAACCCAGTTCTGAGTCAGCAGAAAAGCAGAGGTCAGCACTAAATTAGTCCTATTTTGATTTATTTACCAACTATTCAAAAATATTAGTTTTCTCTATATTATTTTAATTTGGTCATCTAGTCTGAGGTGATGGCATCGGCTTTGGATTTTATTATGAGGTGGACGGCAATTGCTATTTGAGTTATTGTTAAGAATGTGTCCTGATTCTCTTGTAGTTTTCTCAGATTAGGTGGCCAGTAAAAAGGAGATCTGGGTCCCATCCCCGAAGGACAAGTAGTAGCATGATTCTACTCTCCCTTATTCATATTCATTTAAGTGGTTGAGATGACACTATCTAATCCCTGCTGGTTTTAACGATGAAACTATGGAAGCTCGCTCTGATTTGATCAGTGCCTGGGACGTCTTTCCAATGTGAAGGGCGCTGTACAAGTGTAAATTGTTGTTGTTCTTGTTGAAGTTATATAAGAATGTAAAGAAACACGGCATCAATTAAGACCATTCAGCTGATTAAAAATAAACAAGCACAACATTTGCAATCTAAGCGCTCCCAAATGGCTTAGCATTGCCCAACGACACCTCAGTTTGTCATATTTTTCCTGCTACTCTTTTCAATCTTGGTGAATTTATGGGCCTTTACTATTAACCTAGGTTCTCAATTTTTTTTAAAGAAAACAAATCACGGTCGATCGTTCTTGAGGGAATTATTGATTTTGTCTTCTCATTCCTGTTCTTCCTCAGTCAGTTAGAAAATGGACGAGAATAATAGGATGTCTAATGCTGGGACCATCGCAAACTCTAAGAGGGCAGAAGATCAGTTAGAGCCAATTGCCATAAAGTGAGAAAAATGGGAGGAAAAAAACGCACTTAATACAGGAGAGTTAGAGAAAAACAATGTTATTTGGTGGGTCTGTACTGCTGACTAGAAATGAATCCTTTGCAAATCTTCTCTAAAGCTCTTTCATTCTACCCCAATAGTTTCTTCCTGTTTCTTAGCTTTCTAATGGTTTTGCTATTTGCATTCTTTGTGGGTTGGTTTTTTGCTTATTCCTGAACAGAAACTGAACATGTTGGGGGAGATCAGAAGGATTAGCGCTGATTTTTGACCTTGGGGGAAAAAGGCAACTGATACTTCAAAGCTAAGGCATAAAGAATGAAGAGGAAACAGAGGATTATGGGTGACATGATCACCCTACAAAGGATGTGAAGTTTTGAGTAAGAGATTCAGTGGGATTTAGGAGAACACTCAGCTAATCCTGGATTGGTGTTTAAGCAGTATTGCAGGGAGAATTTAAAGCAGCTTGGGTTCAGAGTGGACTGGATTAATTTATAAATAAAAATAAAAGTATAACCCCTGCCATCATAACAAGAATTTAAAAAATTAACCTTTACGACTTGCCATTATAAGACTGCAGTGTACAGTAAAACTGATGCCAAGTTCTGTTGTTACTCAAGACTGGTCTAACTTACAAGACATGAAAGGGTGACTGTTTCATCAAGGTTCAGTTATGCTAAAAGTAGTTATTGCAACCTATTAAGTGCATGTTTTGCCTCCTTATGTTGCTTTTATCAGTATTTATCAGTACCTGCTGATGTTTTTCAGTGGGATTAGTATGGTTGCATATTTGATTTTTAATGTTGAAAAAATATATAAAGACGTTAGTAATTTCAAAGCTCTACCAGCTTCTTATAGACAACTGCTATCGACTGTTAAGGTTACAGCTTCTGGCAATATATCGTGCAGAACATGAGAAGGTATGATAGGGGAGGTGTACAATTAAACCATCAAATTCTCTTTACTGTATAGGTCTATGTATGGATCCAACTCAGACCTATGAAAATATTTTCTTTCCTACCTGTTGAATCAGGAATGTCCATGTATTTTTGAAATACTTCAACAGAATCCGCAACCAAAGCACTCACTGGTAATCTAGGTAATTACATTCAGATTGTGGTTGTTTTGGCTCAATGCCATTTGACCTGAACTCCTGGTTAAAAATGTCTCCACATCCAATCCACAGATTTAGTGTATGATTTTCAAAAGCTTGTATCCTTCATTCAATTCAGTCTGATTGCTCGCTCTTTGATCAGAGACATCACCTTATATATGTTGTTCTTGTTTGAATCCACTCCATTACCGATACACCCCATTCAGGTTAGGTACTGCACCATTAAAGGTCCATTTTATGTTCCATCTTTGTATCCTCTCGAAAATGAAATCAAGATATGTACTCCTACTTCAATTCATTTTGGGTAATTTTTCCAAATGAAAACTGCTGCATCACTGGTAAGGTAGGAAGACACGGGTTGTAAAATACATATAAGTTTCCTGATTGGAGCTTCCCTTGAGCTGATCACTAAAAAAAATGGGAATTTCCATTGTGAATGTGTTGTCTCTTTCTAAGCATCAGTGTAAGTTTGACCTTTTTTGTGCAAAGTCAAACCATGACCACAGCTCTCCCCTCACTATGTACTTAGTTTGGACTAAGTCAAAGTTCATTTTAAATGGATACACAAAACTAAAGCCTGTCATTGGGTTAGTCAGCCATTTAAAGGCTGCAGAAATGGTTGGTCTTTTCTGAGGTGGGTGGGTCAACTTATTATAGACTTCTAAGCATTATATTAACAGCCAAAGCTTGGCTGAGGTTTACAAAATAACTAGTAAATCTTGTAAAAACAATACATAGCCTTTCTGTTCCTTTAAAGAGCCAGCCTTATAAACCATATATTTTTCATTCTTGCCTGGGATTACCTAATGGATTTGAACAATCAATTGACTTTCCTTCATTTGATAGTCACCTCACACCAAGATGGGGTTGAATTTAATTTACGAGTCAATCCTGATTAAAATATTTGTCCTGAATTCAAATTAAAATGTATAAGACAAGTCTCTGTACTAGATGTGTTCATAGGGAAAGGTTATGTGTGTGACTGGCGGGTAGAATTATAAAGATTCAACACTCAAATCATTGATTTAGACCATACACTTACCAATTCAATCTGAAGTGATTGTTTGCTTCCAATAGTTACTTCATGAGTAATAGGAATTAAAGATCTCTTTTTAGAAATCTTCAAAGCATTATATTGAAAAATACAATTTGGGAATTGAGTTCAAAGACAGTAATCAGTTGATCAGTTCAGATAATCTGATTATAAACATTGGGTAAGTCACTATCCATTGTATTGGTGAGGGCATATAGTCTAGGAACATCATTGAATTAGCTGAGGTGATACGAGGAGGTTCTATAATTGTCTCCAGCAACCCTGAGCTAAGAAGAGGGAAGGTTATCCAGGTTTCTCAGGCCTAGTCACCATATAGCAATTTCCTTGTTTATTTCAACATTTTAAATTTCTGGATTCGAAACATTAGCCAAAGCTGAAAATTGGGATTTGAAGTATTTGTTTGCACATTGGCTTTGTTTGCACATTAGAAGAGTTATGCTTTCTCACATTTTTAATAAACTAATCCAATTTCAGGTTTGCAAACGAGAATTATAAGTGTAAGAATTGTAAGTGGGCCCAGCTCACATACAGGAATAAATATCATTTCAATCACACAGGTTTTATAAGAAGTGTAAGACCAATTACAAACCCATTCAAGTGAACAGATTTGGTTTGTACATTGAGACTGATCTCAAGCTTATTGAAGTGAACAGTTTGTTTAAAAGGTGAAAGTAGTTACAAGGTCATTGATATGAACAGATAGTTATACAGCGAGACTGACCACAAGCTTACTGAAGTGAAGAGTCTGTTTATACACTGAAACTGATTGCAAACCCCATTGAAATGAACAGTTGCTTCACAGAGTGAGACCAATTACAAGTCCATTAAAATGAGTTGAGCTGGTTTATAGAGTAGGATTGCAAATCCATTGAAATGAATAGAATGAGATGCAGAAAGAGGTCAAATAAAAATCCAAAGTCAGCGAAAATTACTGAAAGTAAGTGGGGTTTGCTAGCTCTGATTAAAGGATTTTATTTTGAAAACAAATCTAATATTGTTTTGGGGGGAAGAGAAATTTCCAATAGGTTCCCCTGATCCTAATCTGAACGCTTGATTCATTTAATTCACTCCATTCACTTTCTGCTGCGCTTAATTTTTCACAGCTCTTAAGAAATTATTAAATGTTATGAATTGTTCCTAAAAATATACTTTCTTCACGTGACTGAGCAACGCATTGATTTTTGAGTGACTCATTAATATTGAGTATTCTATGAAAAGATACAATGGAAATGCTTCTCACAAGTCCTCAGATGTACTGAATAAATAACATTGACTGCTAAACTTGGTCCTAAACTGAGCATACATTGTCAGAGGTGCCATCTTTCAGACGAGACGTTAATCTGAGGTCCCACGTGCCTATCCAGGTGGACATTAAATAAACCCTTTTTGAAAAGAGAAGTGAGCTTCTTCCAGTGTCACTGACCAATAATCCTTCAAGTAAAATTGGTCATTCACTCCATGACTGTTTGTGGGATATTGCTGGGCACAAATTGGCTGCTAATAAAGATTTGAATTCTTTCACTTATAATCTCACGTAACACACAATATAAAAGTGTTAGATAAATGATTAAACAAATTTCCAAGTATTGTAGATTGTAAAATTTATATACAAGTCTTCTATTATATCAGCAGTCATCTGAACAAACTGATGGTTACACTGTGTCCCGGGTCTAAATCAGTTTCAAGAAAGCAGCAACAGTCTTATAATCCATGTTCCATCTAGGAGACTGAATTGGGGAAAGGGAAAGAGAATACTGAGGTATGCAAAACAACACTACACCAACCTTACTTCATTATGTTTCGCCCACAAAATATACAGTCAATTCACTTTACAGTATATTCTGTGAAGAGCTTTGAGATGTGTCGAAGACGTGATAAGGCATTGTATGAAATGGTAGAATTATTATTGTTTCACATCAGCTAGTTTTAGATGAATTGTTTCTCCTTTGCAAACCATGATGCAAATTCATAATAAAAAGGAGCATAAAAGACACAATGTTGGGCAATTTTTTTTAAGACCAAGGTGAATAAGACAGGAACAGTGAAATCCTGGTAAATTCACTGTCAGAGATGAATTAGAAACCCATAAATAGCATGCCTTTGTGATCTGCCGACACCAACTCACTTTAACACGCTTTCCTGCAATTATTCCAAAGCTATATCTTAAATTGCGGGGAAAGGGAGAGAGAATATTGAGGTATGCAAAACGACACTACACCAAACCAAAGTTCAAAGGGAATAGAGCTTGTTTTCTTTTTTAAAACACCCAGAGGCAATTTAGATAATCCATCAGACAGATGCAAGCAAAAATGATATATTTGACCTCATTGTGTGTGCATTTTGAGAATTTTTTTATAATGAGTGCCCTGGTAATATTTCACTGTACCTCATGTATAATAAGTAGAAATTCACAGGCCTTTATGATAAATTGCCAGGGTAACAGAGGGACACCTGGTTTGCATTTCAATACAAGCAAGTGCCAGATCCTTATTTCATTACTGGCCGACACATCAGTGGACGGATTTTAATTTGCTTATGGAAGCATGTATCCGTGGAGACCTGGTCTGGCTTCTCTACGCAGGAAAATTCAGTGTCAAACTGTTAAGTTCTGGGCTGGCTGGTATCACTGGTATATTGCTGAATAAACAAAAATGCAAGCTGTTGTAATTTTAGTAGAGCTCAGTTATGAATGCAGGGGAATCAAATTATTAAGCACATTTCATTGGTACAAAACAATATTTGGTTTAGAACCATAATGTCTAGAGTAAACAGCGTGGATTTATTCTATTCAAGTAAATTCATTTTCTTTGTCGTATCAATTCATATTTCACTTGGAAAGTGGAAAATATATGAAATGATGGAGGTCTGAATTGTGGTATTTTTTAATGGAATTCCATATTACAGAATCTGAGTTACGTGAATGGGGACTCCTTGCAGTGATTTGATGTACGTCACACTGAACTCCAAATTTGGGAGGTCTCTGGTTCTCGAGACACTCAAAGCCCTTCATTACCTTTAAAGTTCACATTATCTTGGCTTTATCTTACTCCAGATAGCCCTCAAATGTAAGATATCCAAACCTATCAATTACATTCCAGCCTGTAGCTCAGTCCTTTTTATAAATTATTCTATGTACAAACCCTCCGAATATCTGAAAGAAAAGCCCGTCTGTCCATTCTCTATAAATAGGTAATTTGAACAGTTGATTTTATTAATAGTTTTATTGGATTTCGCCCAAAATGTACAGAGTCACTCCACTTTAGAGTGTGTTCTCTAAAGCACTTTGAGAAGTCTCGACGATGTGATAAGGCTGTTTCAAATGCAAGGATTATTATTATAATTATTTATTCAAATTTTACTTTTATTTTTGAGAAACATTTTTAAAAATAGGCTAACTGTTGCAGATTAAAATAAACAAAAACATTTACTTAGAATGCTATGAAGAAAGTGCATTTGCTAAAATAGAAGTTGGGTTGTTTATTTTGTGAAGGCTATTGCATTGTCCCTTTTTCTCTTGTGTTTTTTTGGTCTTGAAAGCAAGGAACAGAAATAGTTAATTAAACTATCAAGTCTGCTTCTTCTAGCCTCAACCAAAACCTAGCATGGACTTTGATCCACCACTATTTTTTTTGAGAAAACTATTGTACAAACACTTCCTGAATCCGAAAGACAATGAAACAACAGAATAGTTGTCTATCCCCACATCCCCCTTTTCAAATCTGGCCTACTTTGTTCCACAGTTAATATTCCTGAATCTCTACTGCAGCTCCAACAGTTTAAAAATCATTCTGTTCTGTGGAACATTATTAATTTCAGTCTGTACCTATCCCTTTGTCTTCCAGTACTGTTCTCAAGTCGATACCTGTAAGGAGTTAATCATCACAGCATCACTTATTTGTCAGACTCTGTTCCACTTGATCTAAGAGATCGTAAACATGCTGTCTCCCAGTGATGCTTTCGCAACCCACACTGAGGCATAGAATAGCCAAATAACAGTACAGCTTATTCAGCATCTTCCCCACATATGTCAATAAATAAATCCCTACCCAGTGTGAGGCAGTTATGTTCCTTATTGTAGCTGATTCAAATCATATCAAATGCTAAGTTCATCGGCATTGTCTTCCTTTCCCTTCTGCTTAATGTTCTCTTTTGCTGAACCTTGCACCTTTTTTACTAAGGCATGAAAGGAAGATAGATCCATTTTGGTAACCCCGTGGCATAGCATTTCTTATAGTTAACTACAATCCCAAAGACACCACAAATATCTTTTGTTCATCACTCATAGATACAAAAGACAAAATAGACACTTTTGGCAAAATGGGTAGAGAGCAAATAGATGTTTTGGACCTGAGCACAGTTTGAACAAAAATTTTGAATACTGTGCTCAATCTTCAAGAATCTTACATGGACAAAAGAAAGAGCTTCATTGTAAAATCTCAAGGACACAAGAAGACTTGAAATAGTCTCAATAGATTTAAGACTTTCCCTTTACTTATTTCGAAGAAACAATTAAAATTATAACACTAATACACTTTCGTAAGAACAATATTGATCAACTATCAGTCCATATAAATACCACCTGATTTCATTAATCTAGTACAAGAACAGTAAATTGTTGCCAAAGTTATCAGAGGAGCTGAGATCTGAGAACCAGACAAATTGTTCTAGTGTTGGAACTGCTGTTCCTTTGTCACAGAAATACCCAAATAACATTTGTAAAATGTCTTTGATTTAGTTACAAAATACCATGTAAATGATACAAACATTATTACAGGGCCAAACATGTCTAATTGGCCCAAACCACAGATTCAGGTTCTTTCACTATCTTGAATCTTAAAGCAGGATATAGAGGAATGGCCCTGTTGAGTTACAGAACCTAACATTGAGAATGATTTGGATTAATACCAGTAGAGATAAGATCAGTAACAGAGGGTGCTGAACGGGAGTAGTTACTGAGCCTGACAGTGGTATCTATCATGTGACGATCACTAACACCAGCGATCGCTTCGGACAGTATTTATAATGGGAAATCACATTATAAACATGTAATGGAAAGTGTTAGTGATCAGCACGTGATCGACTTCAGTATGAGGGAGCAGGATTAGCATCAGTAGTCATTAATACATGACGACGGCTGTGAGGAGTTACCAGCACCAACATTTCAAAAGGTGTTAAAGCCGAGCCCGTGAATTGGATAAATACTTGAGGAAAAACAATATTAAAAGTGTACGGCAACAAACAGCGGAATGGGATTGGAACGGTACTGAAACTAGCACTAGCATTGACATGATGGGCTAAACAGCTTCCTTCTGTGCTGTAAACATAGTATGACTCCAAAGGGGTGGTTTTACCATCAATAGCAATGAACACAGGGGTCTGTGTTCATATTGCTGATCATTTCGACACAAGTAAGCTAGAGATGATATTTCAGGACCTACCTCTCTTAAACAATGATTATGCTTTACAGCTGTGATATTGGTTCTGCATAACTGCAGAAGAGAACAAGACATAAGCCAGTTGTTAATTTTTATCTGAAAGGACGCACTTCTTAACTACCCCTGTTAATGTATTGTTCAAACAGTTGTTACAATGTGGCTTACTCTGAGGTCCACATTCCCTTGTTTCTGATCTTACCTCGTTTTAATTGGATTTACTTGATGTCGTCTTGTAAAACAGGTGAAATTCCTGAATCCGTAAATCTCATCGCTGATTAATTTTACCCCCTGCTGCAGAATTACACTGTACCCAATGTGCAAATACATGGGAGGCCGCGTAGAGAATGGCAAACAGGATACTTAATAAAAATATTGATTTAAATTTCCCTTCACGCGGCAATTGACCATAATTAATCAACTGCAAAATGTGTTGTTATTGTAATAAGTGTAATAATTGTAGAGTGGACATACCTTTCATATGCTGTACGTCTGTGACTATAATCCGATAATATTCTCTCTTAGTGACTGTTGAAATAGTTGTAAATAATCTTTGTTTCTTGGTGTGTAGCAGAGTGGGTTAACACACTGTCTTTTTACCTCTGGGCTGATGGGGTTAAATTCTCCTTCCTCCTGGAGAGTGTAAAAATGAGCAGTCTCTGCACAAGACAAGATGCAATCATTCAGCATTAAATTGGGAAGTGCGGAAAGTGGAAACATTCACACTACAGTACTCTGATATTGCAATTATGACACATTTTTGCAGGATTGGAAAAGGAAGTCTGCTCTCCATCTGGCTACACGAAAGCTTTCCGCAGATTGTAAAACAAGTCCAGCTTCCAAATCAAGATTTAATTGAAGAATTTTAGTGCTGCGGGCACAGGTAGAAGTGGATATTTATCCCAGGATACAGGACTATTAGATTGGGACAGGGAAATAGAAGTGGAATGGGGGTGAGAGTACAGTATTTATAAAAGACACTATGGAAGCAATGGAAAGGATAAGTATAATCACAAGGTGGAATCATTATAAGTAAACTAAGGATGAGAAAATGGTGTAAAACAGTGGTGAGTATTATGTATATCTCCTGGCTGTAATGAATGTAAATGCAAATCACATAAGAAAAAAAATCTTAACTGACACAGAAAACGAGGGAGGAATAGCAGTAAAAAAGATACAAGGAACTGGCACATCTTCCATCTAATGTTTTTTATATAGCACCTTTTTACATCAGGAGGGCATCTCAAAGTGCTTCACAGGAATTATTGTAAAGTGTAGTGACTGTATAATTATAAGCGTAATATTGGGGAATAACAAACCCTCCGTGAATTGTAGGGAAATAGGAGTAGCACCAACTTGAATAGTGAATGGTTTCTTCTGCATATAGTATATCATAATGACTAGCAAACCTGAATATACTATGATAGTGAACAGTGTAACCTCCATATATTAGAGGGGAGTAGTAGTTTGTCCAGAATAATCTGCAGCAGAAAGCATGTTTGTTTTTTAGCAACAAGATAAAAATGCTCCTCTATCCTGAAAGGGTTGAGATATATATTGCAATTGGTGGCAATTTAATAGACAGGTTGCTATTAGAAACAGTGTTACACACTTTCTGACCTCTTTAATAGAAGGTTAGTGATGATGAATTGTTTAGCAAATATACCAACGGAGTTCAAACATTCACCAATGAATATTTAAATCAAAATGTCATATTAATCGCACCTGGTTTTGAATTGTTTAGCTGCTAAATGTAAGAGGACAGTCCCTTCTCCCTGCATACGAAAAAGGCGTATTTTCCTAATAAGAAGCATTTCATTGAAAATCGCTTTTGAAGGGAACAGCTGCCTTAAGGAAGTTCAGTGCAAGAAAATTGCTAACACCACCATGCAGCTTTTTTTTCGTAATCTCTGAGCCCTAATGTGCTGCCGTTAAGTATCCAATGTCATTTTAAAAACGATAAACAGGGAAGTGACAGTGTTCATTTTTATATAAAATGAGATTGACAGAATCCAGCAAATTTAACTGAAAGTTTAAACACTGTTTATCAGTGCTTGGGAAAGTGGATTAAAAATGATTGAGTAGAATCTGCCCAGCTACAATTAATTCTTATAATGTAATTAAAAAACTCAGTACTCTAGGAAATCAGCATTTAATGAACCATGACATTGCTTTTATTCTTCGTACAAGAACAGTTTATTAAAGCAAGAACACCTCCGATCAAATATCCCTTACAGGGCTGAAATAAAATGAAAAGCCTCGCGGTATATGTATGTAAAGGACTATAGTTCTCTGCTAAAAATGAAAAGCAAGAACTTCTATGAAATATTTTCAATGACCTCCTCACGCCCCATCCATCAGTCAGACGAGCTCATTATTCTAAGTAGGAAATTCTTTTCTTCGATATTATGGCACCATCAGTTGCAATCTGCATGCCAATTACTAGGACAGACCCCATGATACTAGAAATGGAAATGAGCTGTCAAGGAGGGCCTCAGCACCCAGGGCCTCTCTCTCACTCCGTCGCAGAGGCGCTGACAGGGCCCCACTGGAAAATTAATCTCAAAAATAAATGCAGCAACTTTTAGTGATTTTCAGCACATTTCTTAATCCACCAGAGGGCAGTTTCTGTAAAGTTTATGATAATTGCAATGGAGAACAAGATCAACGATAACAAAAGGACATACTTTATGATGAATGTTAGACTAAGGGCATGCAGAAATGAAAGGCTGAGGTCTTGTGTTTTCCTGTGGGGTTTTTGTCTCTCTTTTGGACAGAGTAAATGTAAGCTCTTGCCCACTCTCGATATTCCTCTCAAGAACTTTCACTCGGTGGTGTTGTGTATGATTGAGTGCAAGTGTGGTAAATACACATAATAAATTATTCCCAAACACAATTACCCTTTATGGTGCTAATTAGTCTTCTTAGAAAGGCTGTCAACAATTGAAAACACTTCACATTGAGCATTTCGGCAAATCTACATGAAGGATTGTGCAATAAAGAAGAGCATAAAATAATCACCAGTTCAAAGTCAAAGAAAGTGTTATTAACGTAGTTTTATTGGAGATATAACAGTACAATACTACAATTTTGAGTTGATTTTACTTTAATGTTTTTCACTTGGAAATCTCAGTGAAGGTCGGTAGTCCATAGTACAGGACACAACTGAGGTTGTAAAGTGTTCGAGGAAATGAGGTGAATCAAGAAGTAATGGTTAGTTAACACTGACTATAGAACATGAAGGAAATGGAAACTCAGTCAAGCAAGTCTCACCATTTTGAGTCGCTTAGAAAGATTGAATTAAGAATGGGTAGTTGTGTGATAAGTCTTAATTTCAACACAGTGATACAAGGAGGGGTTAAATTGTAGGAAGGTACATCTGGAGTTCAGAAGAGGAAAGAATGTTTACAAAAAAAGTTCTGCTGTAATCTCAGGTTGGTCATTTATGCATTGGATCTTTGGGAAACTAGAGTATTTTGAGGTCAACCACGAAACTGAGCCTATAAACCCACTTACTTCTCGTACTGTTCCCACTCCTGATCACTAACTCGTGACCTCCTGCTGGAATGTACATGTATAAATATTGAGTGAAGACAGGATCAGGCTTAAGCTATGTTGACTAAACTGTCATTACTCATGGCCTAAACTCACACAGATGCACTAAGAATTGTCCATGGTAAAAATGTTTTTCAAAGAACAGTTGGGATTCTCCTTAATTCATGTCAATGTGAGAGACGACACCACTCCTGTTCTTTATGAACACATTATAAATCATGCACTGTATCACGATGATAATGAGCATAAAACAATCACACAGAAATTACATTTTTTGTAGTATTCAATATTTTATGGAGTCTTTAATTACACAAATTAGTCATCACCCCTTCTCAGCTAATGATATGGTTCAAGAGTTATTGGAATGGAAATGCTACTGAGGTGTTAAGAGCTTTACCTTTTTTGTGATGTGGTAAGATGCCGACTCAAACACCACTGGAAAACTTGAGGCTAGTTATCGTTTATACTCTATCCTGATTGTAAAGTCCTTAGGGATGGCAAGTAGGATCCACAGAGACTTTACTGTACAGCTGATTGCTTTGTAACTAGTACATTTTTCTCTCCTCCTCTCCTGAAGGTGTTGATTCACACCACAGTTACAGTTTCATCTACCATCCAGGCTTTCCTATAGATGAGGTAATGAACAATTTGTGACTGGGCATGGCTGGGCATTGTTACAAGAGTCAGATGGCTGCAAACTGATTGTCCAACCCCTCAACCATTCTCCCAACCAAATATGTTATGGCTCAATAATCCAATCCTAGTAAACTATTTAATCTCTTCATCGTTCACTGTGTAACTGTAAAATTCTCTTAGATCTTTTCACTCTCCAGCACCGTATAAATAGGAAGACGCATTATAAACAGAGTGTGTGATGGGGATTGGTGCAACACATGGCAGATCAGTAGAAACAACCGGGAAGTGTAACTCATGCGCAAATGTGGATCTCGCAAGTTACAGTCAGACGATAGATTGCTACTCATAAACTACCACTCCCTATTGTGCATGTTTTATTCAGTCACAATTCAATACCTTGTCTGCATATCCATAGTGGGTCTCTGGATTCATTACTGGTGGTTCAGAGTGGGGGAGGGGTCTGCTTATACTTTTCTCGTCTTTATGACCAAATACAATCCATCACACGGAAAAAAATAATGCCCACAGTCTAAATGATGGCTAAAGATAAAGTGATGTAATTTAAAATGTAATAAATGAAAGTTACAATTAGACTGGAAGACATTCTGGTATCGTCTAATAAGCACACAGCAATATTAATCAATATGATTTATGCTGCAGGTATGAAGAGAGGAGAGAGAGACTAGGGGCTGCGGTTTCTTTTGTCATATTTGCGTTTGATTAAAAAATATTATGTCGAATGATTGCATGATTCTAATACACTGACTTTATTACACATGCTGCATATTGTTAGATATGTACTTAAACAAAATGGTAGCTGTACAGAGAACCTTGTCCAGCTAGGATTATCCTGCAGATTTCAGAGCAACACTAAGCCTCCAAGTCTCATTGATGAACCAGACTATTTCCAATGCTTGTTGCTGACCTGCCTGTCTTTACAATAAATGTCTCCTCGAAGCCAGTTCAAAACTAAAGAAACCTTATTTACTTCTTTATTCTTCATTGATACTTGTTTGGCATTATACTAATTTATTAACCTCAATAGGATGAAAGCTGAGTAGCCACCAAGCTTTTAAACAAGAATATCTCCTTTTCCAAGTCAACTGAATGACTCATGTTGTTATAAATGTAGGTACAACAACAACAATTGGTACTGATATAGCAACTTTCACATCTCAAAGCAGTTCACAGAGACTGAGTGGGAGCTCGAGCTGGAAGGGAGATAGGAGGGTGGGGGAAGGCGGGCGTTGGCTAAGTCAGAGATCAGACTTGAGATAGATTTTGAAAGCAGAGAGGGAGGGGAACAAGACAGAGAGAATAAGTTAACAGGATGATCTGACACATTCAAAGGAAATACTTGCTTCATCCTTCCAGTTTTCTCTTCTTCTGAAGGTGCTGAGATGTGCTGCAGTATTCTTCCACCTCTGCCATCTAGTAACTTGACCAAATCTATGAAATTGTATATGAATCTGAGCAGTGAGCATTGCCAGACATTTGGCCATCATAGCTTCATGGCTGAGCCAAATCAAGCCATCACACAACTCTACACAGGGTCTTTCCAATAGGATTCATCTTTTCCCCTGCCTAAACCATGAGCAATGGGGTCAGTTTTAGTGTCTTTTACTTTATTATACAAATAATACATCGAACCTAAGCTTCAGTTCCAAAATTTGCTTCAATCTAAACAAGATGTTATAATTATAATTAAACAGAGATTACAGTCTTGGTGCATCGATGGGTGGGGCCATCAAAAAACAAAGCTTTCATGCAGCACAAATTGCTGCTTTTATCCTTCCTGGAACTAAATGTTCCTAGTCTTGAATGTCCTTGTAACCTTCAAAGAAGGCAAAAGAATTCAAACCCACTGAGTATACAATGGTTCTATGCAGCCTTTTAAAAATAAGTGCACATATACAATATCCCTCACATTAGCCATGACTGCTTCATGTGCATTTATTCTGCTGAATATTATTAATTTAAATTGGGTAAACATACAGCCAAAAAATATTCGAAGATTAGATTTCGGCAGCAACAGCAACCCGACAAATGCAAACAGTTTAGAGCCATTTGGCAATGCCCACATTTCCCTTGCATAAATGTGTTGTTTGACAAAGCTTCAATAACTAAATCAAAATCCCAATTACTCAGCCAGTGTCATGTCTACTAACTACATCCTATCAAATGGCAATGAAGCAAAATTTGAACCTTGCACCTTGTGTAAGCAGATCTGCTTCGATTCACCCAACACAGGGATTTATTAAACATAAGTGAGATCAGTTGTGAAACTCTATGGTCGCAAGTATTGTTGGATGAATTTGCTTGTACGTTACTTTAATATGCTGGTAACACATAAAGATCTTTTCCTTGTTAACATTGTCTTATATAATCTTTTTCTTCTATGCAACCCACTCTCATTTCCAGGCTCTTAGTCATGATGAACACACATGCTTGCTCTCTCTGTGAGACACTGTAACTCTCATTATCAGGCTCTCAGTCTCTGTCTCTGTATACAACTCACCTCATTACCAGGCTCTCAATCATTTCCCTCTTTCTCCCACACACTTCATGTGCTGTTTAAACTGGCAACTGGAGCGTGTTCTGCGAAGAGAGCTGTACATGTTATCAGATAAGCAAAACTAAGAAAAAAAATGAAGAAAAGTACCTTCGCTACCACATCGAATTTGGTATCTTTTATGCTGTATTTATTAATGAATTTCTTAACTCAAAATATCTTACACACATCACTCCAACTCTAAAGATCCCTCCCCATCCCCCACCCTACTTGTGTATTAAATTCTCCATACGCCCATCTATTTCCGTCAATTGTCAGATAATAGGGGCAATTTCCAGCTTAAGGTCTGTTATTGGTTACGCAGTTTATTAATAGTCCATTCTCACTCGTCTTAATGAAATTCTGCCCTTCAATTAACCAGTTATCTGCTTTACAATCTTGTTATTCACCAATGTCTCAAATCCAATCTCTGGATGTCGTACTTTACTAATCTTTGAGCCGTCTCATTATTGTGGACAGTAAAGACCAATTCAGCTAAACCATGTGTTACTTTATTTCAAGTTGTGCATTTGTATTTATCTTTAGGTTATAATAATAAATAATAGTAAGTTAGTGTTTTGAAAATGCTAAATAGTTGCAAACAGTCAATAAACAGGTAACAAATAATTGTCTCAATTACCATTTTACGTTGATATGATGAATTCTCCTTTTTCTCTGTGAACTGAAAATGTACAGAACCAGCTATCTCAGAAGACAGGACCCATCATAGACCTGTTGGCAATCTAAGGAATAATGTTAGCTGGGTTTTCAATTAAATGTAACAATCCAGAAACGCAAATCTCAGAACTCAAGCCCTGATCTCACCTCCTGAGCTTCCCCTCTCCTGCCCTTGTTCAGTAAGGGACTCGGCAAAAGGAGACAACCTTTAGTGGTACAGCGCTGAGAAGTGTAAATCCTCCATGCCTGATAGAGCCAATGAATGCATCAACATTACAGGAATATAAGATCTGAAAGGTTGATGCTATATGAAAGGTGTAGATCCATTCAGGGTTCCCAAATACCACAGGGATTCCTATGTACACAGCTAAAAAACTACTTACAATTTGCTCTGCACAGGGACAGCTTCCTTCCTGCTGCCAATTTGAGTTAGGCCTCTCAGAGGATCCAAGCACTACAACTTGGGAGTAATGGAGTGAATATAGCGGCATTATTCAATATAAATTAACTGTGAATAATACCAAGCTATGCAGTGGACAGGGTTGATTTATTATTTAGCAAAATAGCACTACAGCTGCAATGTTGCCAAACTGTTTTAGACTGTGTTTAGCTTTGGACAGTACACAGAGAAATGTTTAAATTTTTTAAAAATCTTTGTAAATGACTGTTCAGATGGTGGGAGCTGGCTTGCACATACACATGATAAAAAAAATGTTTTAAAAATTGGTCACTCAATCCACGACTGTTTGTGGGACGCTGCTGTGTGCAATTGGCTGCCGCGTTTCACCCACAAAATATACAGTCAATTCACTTTATGGTATATTCTGTGAAGCACTTTGAGACGTCTCGAAAACACGATAAGGCGCTATATCGAATGCAAGGATTATTATTATTATCAACATCAGTGAAAGAGGATAAACGGGAGTGACTGATAGATCAGGGAAGAAAAAAAAACAACACATCTTTGAACCATTGACAAACCATCACCATGGTGGTGAAAGAGTTAATGTTATACGTTTTGCATTAAATGACATTCAGTGGTAAAGCACTGTTTGACCTCTCTGCTGTTTTATCTGGTTGATACATGGCCCCTCGCTGCGAGCTATTCAAAGTCTGATTTCCCCTAAAGAATAGTTTGTTTTCTTCCATCCATCTCCCTGCTTTCACTGGCTGGCTGCTGATAGTGTCATGTAATGTCACTCTGAAAGATGGCACCAGAGTCTGCATGTCATATATCATTAGATTACATCTTTTCAGAATCTCGCCTTCCGATTGGGACAGCATCATGGTGTTCCTGATTACTCCTGGATGCCATTTGCTGTCTGGCCTTGTTGTGTTTCTCAGTTCTCTAAGTCAGCCTAGATATAAATCTGCATCTTACTTACATAAACAGAATAATAGACAGCCCAAGTGTGAGTTACAGGCTGGGATCTAATTGAGGCTTTAGATGGTTTATATACACAGAATAATATACACCCGGGACTGAGTTACAGGATAGAATCTAATCAAGAGGGTTCAGATGGTTTATTAGAATAATAGAAATGAATAATAGAATAATGGATACCCTGGATGGAATTACAGGTTTAATATTGTGGAATCAAGAATACAAGCAATTTCCTTTCATCTAAGTCTATCCATCCGGAATCCAACAGTCCCACCTGACTCTGCTCACAGTGGCAGTGAACAAAGGCTGAATATCAAGGAAAGTTAAGACCTGCTTTACGTAAGATAATCTGGGGTTCCTCTAGCTCAATGGGTAAGTGAACTGCTTGCTGTGGTACTGAGCATTTCAGGCCAGAAAAGTCTCAGGTTCAATCTTTGATCAGTGCTGATTTATTTGATTTCAGTCAAGTGACAGTAAGGGTATTGCAATTGCTTTCATTGCCCCTGAGCTAGAAGGGGAAAACAACCTCACTGTTCAGGTATTCAGTCATTCCTTTTGCTAAGTGCAAGTGTGGACAACGCAGGGCTCAGCTGTGATAACCTCTTCTTTCCCCCTCTATTATCCCCCCGCCCACCATTCTCCCCACCCATCAAACTACCAGCCAGCACTCATTAGGCACCCATGGAACCTGATCCCAACATGAGTCAGTAGATGGAGGAGAGTTGAGGCAAAGGAATTGTCAGTTCTTCTTACATATAAACAGATACGCTTTTAAACTGCAAACACGAGTATTACCTGGGAATGTTTGAGTCCAGCTTTTGAGTAAACTGTACAACTCGATGAAAATGCTGAGAGCACTTTGCAGAGTGCGAAGAGTTTTATGGTTCAAGTATTCTTCACGTTTGCGCCACATTGGAGCCCCACAGCACTTTCAATACAGAACAAATTAAAAAGCCCTTGTGTGTGTCTCTCATTTTAGTAACCAGCCACAATCACCCATTTTACAGTAAGGGTAACGACAGTGAAATTCCTTTTCAGTTTGTTGTACAAATTAAGAAATAAAAAGGTACTGACTGCCTGCTAGAAACTCAACTGCAGACATTAAGTCTGTAGGAACATGGCAGCCCTCAGCTATCGGAAGCAGGAGATTAAGGTACAGTAAATATGCAGAATACATTTCAAGTAGACAGGAAATTTAAATTGTATTTTTATCACTGAATCAGTACATGCTTCCTACAGAGATTGTAGATGACTTAATCCTCAGACCACGGAAAGAATGTTCTCCATTTTAATAAATATGTTGATATTCAACACAGGACAACTTTTTTTAATAAAATAAAAATAAATATGGCCAGTTCCTCGTTGATGCAAGTCAAATTATTCCAAAGAAAATATAAAGCTCTTAATCAAAATTAGTTGCAGAAGGTTTTCCCATTTCACTTGTGCTACAATCATCTTTAAGAAACATGCAGTGAAGGGCAATGCCTTGTGAGGGACCCAGGGAATACTGTCCTATCTGGCAAACCTGGTTTCCAAATCCAGCCCTGACTGATAGATAATAATAATAATAATCCTTACATTTGATACAGTACCTTATCACATCTTCGAGACGTCTCAAAGCACTTCGCAGAATTGACTGTGTATTTTGTTGGCAAAACGCAGCAGCCAATTGTGCACAGCAGCGTCCCACAAACAGCCATGGATTGAAGTGATCAAATTCACTGGTTTCAGGGGAGCTCAGAGTATTATCAGAATGGAATCATTTACATCCCAACAGAACAAACTAACCGAAAAACAAGACTGATCCTATTTACCAAAGCAAGAGAGGATCTGCTCAGCTACAAGAGGTTTGTTTAGTGAAAAAAATCTTTAATAAATCAGTTTTTAGTAACTTAGTCAATGAAACCTTAAGGATATAATATAAGCGGGTAGGGATAATTTGGTCAATATGGAGCAGTTTGAAGGGAGATTCCCAAATGGATTGAAAGTCTCCTCCATCTGCTGGCTGCCCCTATACCAGACATGAATTGGGCTCAAGAGGACAATCTCAACCCAATTCTTAGTGTGTATGAGTCCATAAAACAAAGCTTCCCATAATCCGCCATTAATGGGAAATAAATTGGCAATTTCTCTCAATGAAGCAAGAAGCCAGCTCTTTCCACACAACAAAGTCTTCCAATTGTGTGCTCCACCTACCTGGGTATTTTCTGGGTAAGTTATGTATAGATGTTCCCTGACCCCCCCCCATCCCATAGTAAAAGTTCCAGTATAGTCGTCCCCACATCTCCATCATTCAATACCGTCTCCTTCCATCGTCCGCAGATAACAATTTTGTTTCTTGCCTCTGCTTGCCCACCTTTCCTGATCCATAACAAAACAGGGTTCATCGTGTCCTTGGGGTATTCACAATAGAATTCCTAATGTGTTCAAGTAATACTTGCTCACACGTAATTCCTAATGTTTTCATGGAATACTGATGCCACCTAGTGTTGTAACTTCCTCAATTATCATGCTTTTTACCCCTCACCTAGTGACTAGTATTGTCATGAGTTTCTCTGCTGATGGACTCTGTTCCCTTACCAGCCAGGAATTAGGCCCCACAGGAACTGCTGAGGCAGAAACAGCTTTACCCTATATTTCTGAGCCTGACTTAAGTTAAATGGGTTGTTCTGCACCTCCAATCACCACTATTCATGGAAGAGCCTTAATGGTGAGCATTGTGAGGCTGATTGCTCAGACAGCATTAAGGCTCACCATTAAAGCTCTTCCATGAATAATGGCCACTTTGACCAGGCAATCGATGCCTGTAGAACCTTATCACCTGTACAAGAAAAAAGGAAACCAATGTGTTCAGGAGAGGAGAATGGGAGGGGTGAACATTGGTGAGAAAATAAGATATCTCAAGGTGTCCAAAGAAATTACTTTCCTAATATTGAAATGAGACAGTGTTCAAACTCCAAAGGCTCCTATGGGTGCTTTGTGATGTGGTGCTGAGCCATACTAACCCAGGTTCATTCCTTGGTCTGAGCTTATCTAACTGATCTCACACAAGGCAGCAGTGAGGATACTACATATTGGCAGCAGGAGCAACATGTTTGGCCTCAGTATTTCTCAGCCAAGCAGTAGCGATGACATTATAATTGGACTCAGTATCACTGAGCTAGTTAAGGCAAAGTCAAAATCATAGTTTCCATTCTTCACTTTTATCCAGTGACCTCCCTTTCCCATCTTATTGTGAAATATGTGTGAATGTTTAGTAGGGAGAGAGTCTACCTAATGCTGATAGCTATTTTTAGTGTTAACCAGGTATCAGAACATATTCAACCTGTACTTCAGCACAAGTCAACGCCTCCAGGAAAGGAGTGCAGAAAAAGAATGGGACAGAATGAAAAGCTCAGAGGCTAAACTCACTGTAGTCTGGCATTCCAAGCTCTAATTAATGTAGCCTCACATTCAAACTACCATAGCAATCAACCCTAATGTGTGAAAATAACTGCTAGTTTGAAGACTTACTTGTTCCAGTGACCCAGAAGTACTTGTCAATGTCAGGTCAATTTCATAGATGCAAAAATAACCGAGTAAATGCAATCATTGTTTACCAAAGATTGTGAAGAAGAGAGAGAACATCAATAAATAGATCAGGGCAATAAAATTAAGAAATGATCGAGATGGAATAATTACCGTCATTCCAACAGAAGTCTTTGTACTTGCCTTTTGTTGTAGATTTCAATGTGAGCTTATTAAAAGGCCACACAAAAAAAAAGATACTGGAACTGGAAGTCTAGCAGTTTAATGGGAAAACTACCTCAATGGGTATGTTAAACATTATTCAAGTGCTGTCATAATTAACAGTAAATCAGGAAAAGCAGATTTTCAACTATTAATAGCTGTATCATTAATCAAAATGCAATCATCAGCTTCCATCTGTAACTGTGTTTGATCAAACTTGTTTAAACTATCAGCGAGACTAATTGCCTAATTCATCTCAAGTTGTGGAGAAGCAGTACTCACAGATGTATCAGCCAATATTTCTGCTCTTTTGTCATTACAGTCATTTTCTCTCATTAGTTAATTTGTCTTCCTTTTAATGCGCCCAGCGTGCTGGTATAATTACTTTCTCTGAAACACTTCTCTTGCTTTGCCAACACCAGTGCAAAATGGGAACAGTGGAATTCAACGATGATATGAATATTTTTCTGTATCATTAAACTTTGCTTTCAAAATAACAGTGCTCCTGTTATGTTCAAAAGAAAGCTGCCTAAACAGCTTTACATCAACTTTCAAACAATCAACAGCTGCTCTACTTGTGCTGTAGATTTTTTCTTCCTCACCACATAGATGGCAAATATGGCATTTGTTTATTTTTGCCCAAACATTTGTTTAACGGGTTGACAGATAGACACATCTTGGTTCACGCCTGAAAACACAATGTTCTAGAAGCACTGAAGTGACAATGGACAATACAGTGTTCATTGGCTCTGCCTTCAATTGAATTATACTTCCACTCTGCTCAGAATAGTTAATACACCACCAACAAGGGATCAAACTTACAAAGTATGTATGGCTTAGTTTTACACTGGGCAATAAGTTTAGCATTGATCGATTGAGTGATTTTTTTTGTCCTTTCGCAAAAAAATTACCACCTGCTACAGTTTGCCAAACAATTCACCTACAAAGACACCGTCACTGCATTGCGCAGTAATATCCTGTGAAGCACAATGAGACGTGTCTCAGTGACCCAATGAAGCACTGTATCAAATGCAAGGATTATTATTCAAGATAAAGTGTGAGGGAGAGCAATAAATATATACAATCACATGTTTATTATTTATTTATAAACCTTGACATTTATGAAGGTCAAAATTCGACTTTCACAGGCAAATGTAAAAAAAACTTGTAAGATATCACAAATGTAAACACTTAGATATACAATATCACATTGTATATATACACAAGTTAAAAAGGCAAACCGCATCCAAACATCCTGGATCATTGAAAGATAACAAACATTAAAAATAAGGTCCTTTGAAACAGTATCAATCAGAAACTGCAAGTAATTTCCCCTTGAGAATGATTTTTAAAACAAAACCAAGAGGTTCAACATGGAATAATTGTCATCTTTAAATCTCATTATAAAGACAGAGCACGTAGCTCTCTATTTTTAAGGATGAACTGCAGAAGGATGAGTCTCTTCTCTGCGGCGTATAATGAAATGTAGAGTACCACCAAACTTTCATTAAGAAATCGATGAAAGAAAATTTACAGTGCTCGTGGAGAAAAAGGAATGAATCATACCGTGCAAACATCAATTTGTATTCATAATTAGAAAATACCTGGGCTATACCGGGAGAAAGTGGCAGGAGGAAGAAAGAGGATGCACACTCTTATCAGCTCAGCCTGATATAATTAATGGGCAGCTTTCCAGTACTGTAGCATTCTTTTTAGAAAACAATTTCACTTCCTCTCTTGAAGGTACCAATTCATCCTGATATACAGTTCCACTTGGAGCTCATCCAAGTCAATGTCCACATAGACAGTGTGTATCCGGACTATTCAACTTTGGAAAGGAGGAAGAAAGAGATCAAAGTTGAGGCTAATCCTGTCCTCATACAACATCCATTCGTGCTTTTTCAGCCATCAATGGATAGTGATCAGAAAAGGAAACTGAATGATTTTTCCTCCCTCCAAAACACTTAGAGTAGCGTAACATCTGTATGACTACTCTTGACGATTAGCTAACCAGGCTAGATATGGATATGAAGCCAAGGCGTTCCAACCACAGCACCTCTATCAATTTACCAAATTCCGTACCAATTATTAGAATCCCAAACTGCATTTCAGGAATTATATAGACACCTGCGTTCAGATATACAAAAGGTTGGAAAGTTTGTTTGTGAAGTGGATAGCTTTTGGTAGCTTCATCCAGATTAAAATTGAAGTGTAATGGTCAGATATAAGTTACGTCATTTTATACATAAATGTAAAAGGGCACAACATGAAGATTTCAAGTGAATGGTAATGATTAACAATGAAGCATTGTGTGCAATGCTGCCTTTTACCCCAATGCCCACACGTTATTCCCTTATTACTGGCTCTGAACAGGCAACATCATCAGCATTGCAGTAGACTAGGGATGACTCTCTTAAGATAGGTTAATGTTCATGGGAAATTAAATTCAGAATCACTAACGTCTGTAACTGTAGCAAAACTGCTGCTCTTCAATGAGCTTCTGGTACCGGCCTCCTTCATCCCTGTAAAAATAAAAAAGAGGGAAAATATAACTTGTTCCTCTGCTCTTTCGTTAGGTCAATCATGCCTTTAAAAATAACTGCAAAAATACCTAATACATATTTCAATTTGATGCTGAATTTCTCTATGTAGAAAAAAATAAGATAATAATAATATGGTAACTCAATCCACGGCTGTTTGTGAGACAGTGCTTTGCACAATTGGCTGCCGCATTTCACCCACAAAATATACAGTCAATTCACTTTACAGTACATTCTGTGAAGCACTAGATGTCTCGAAGACGTGATAAGGTGCTATATTAAATGCAATGATTATTATTATTATTATTATATAATGAAGACTCACCCCAATTGCACTATGAATGAGGAGTTAGGTGGACGTGGAACTCCTCATTCATGATGTTGACCTGAGCAGGGTTACACAAGAGTCTGATCCTAGTCTGTCTCTAACCCAGCACTTCAAAAGGATAAATCACAGTAACAAAGGATGACTCAGAGATACCAGGAGCCCAGAATGATAGCCCACTCTGTGATCCATTGCCTCGGTCATAGCTCCCCCCGCCCCGATTTTATTCCTTCCTCAAATTAATTTTCTCCAGTCATAGTTCAATTGACTTGTTTCCTGTGGACAAGTGAAACCTAATTTACATGAGAAAACAAATGCAGGTGACTTCAGTCTGTTTCCTCTTTGAAACGGGGTATATCCAGGTTCCACACAGCCTCCAGAATAATTGTAGCAGCCGTGTACACTGATAACTTTTGCAAAAAAAAGATAAGTCTGTCAGGGCTTAATCATTTAGCACCACATTTACCTTAATTTTCAACGGTTACATTTGAAATTTTGTAATAATGTGAAATCTATCAATCAGGGCTGATAATTATTCCTTGTGTCAATTCCCTATTCCAATCAGTCTGGTACGACGAACTCTTACGTATGTCAATAGCTGCTAACCCTGGCCTGTTATCAGCAAGAGCAAGAGGTCTATAATCAGAGGTTGAAACTTGAAAGTATGTGCATCATATTTATCTGGCGGTGTGGGAATATATTTGCCTAAGCTTGACTGAACAGTGTTTTCAGAATTTACCTTTGAGCGACTTCAATGTTTTAAGACTAACTGAAGAGCAAACTGTAGTAGATTAAGTCAAAATAAGAGCTAAAAGACTGCTGTGTTCCCTTTTCCAACACATTTTTATATGCAAAAACTATTTATAGAGACACAAAAATGGTTTGACAGGCATTTCAGCAAACACATATCGTGCCACTCTCATCCTGCAAGACATGTACCAAAGCCTGGGTTAGGATGCTCAATTCTAGTTTTGAGTACGGTTTACATCACACAAATCAACAGAAATAAATACTGAATTTCCCCCACAATAACATCTTCAGTTACAGACAGACAACACATCACTGCATGCGGCAACAATAATATTGAACCCGGTAAAGACAGCAGCGGAAACATAGAGAAAGATCAAGAGCGCAGGAAGAAAAACATGCAAACAGCCAAATGCCACCACTGACCCCCCCTTTATGGGAAATGCCACCAAAACTCCTGCAACTAACACAACTAACAAGAGACTAGATACACAGCTTGGTCAGCTCTCTGCTCAATTGCATTAGTATAAATAGAATGAGAGTTCCAGTCGTCAACACTAACATTAATAATTGTGCTTAAAATTTTCAGACATTTCTTAATTTACAAGAGAGGTGCTTTGTGGAAGATTGGTGTGGATGTGCCGATTCACCTCCTTCTTCCCATTGTTGTCTGGATCCATCAGATTGAGACAATATTGCTCCATAAAAGCACATCATAATTCAATGGAGCTGCTTTGGAGAGAAATCCTGGCTCAGGAGTGACCAAAGGCTGAGCATAACGGGCTCTTGCATTCCCTAGCGATTCTAAACCAGCAAGGGAGTAACACAAGGAGATATTTTCTACAACCCAATTTGCTAATCTCTGTGTAATGATGGTTTTACATAAGATCTTTTTTTGCCAAACACAAAAATTGCCCAGACTGGCAGAAATCTTTTGTTCCCTCTCAAGAGATGCTAAAGCTCTTTGAATGGCAACACAAGTGGACTGGCTTCCAGTGAAAGCACATGCTGGCAGGTAAGGTTTCAGGGCTATGGTTCCTTCAGACAAATGAAACTCAAGGAATGTCCATGATTGGAGTCCATAGCGTAGCATAAGAGAGTCCCAGGTTCAATTCGCTGCCTGTGTTAATTTAGCTGAAGGCACTAGGGATGATAATAGAACCAATCAGGTAGACTTGACTCAAAGAACATAGAGAATTAGATGGAACAGGTCAAATGTACTGGCAATGTCTGCTAGCACTGTGCTTTGCCAGGATCAGGTGGCTTTGGATCAGCTCCCAGTTTTGAATGCAGGTTAGGTCTGAGATCGGAGCGTTATAGGAGATTCCGGGGAAGCAACCACTGTTAACACAGGGTTCAAAACCAATATAAAATCATCGTGACTCTGTAATCTACCTTTTCAAAATTTAAGAGTAATTATTCTTCCCTCCACCTCATAAGTGGGTACAAATAGTACAACGTGCATTCAGTCATGCAGACAAAAAATAAATGGTTTATTTTGTAGGGTTAAAGCTGAACATGCAAATAGTGTTCCCTACCGACCAATCCCCCCACCTCGGCTGCCAGAGGAGCTCCACACACTGGTTCCCTGAGACACAGTCGGTTCCACACCTTGTCTGGACAACGCCATTGGTTTGGAATTCCTTTCTTTCAAAGCAAGTTCTTCCGACACGTCCTCAATGGATGAGATATCCAAGTCACTCTCTTCGTCATCTGACAACTGACAATAGAAAAAGGGCATATCGTAATCCAAAGATACTATAATTGTAGAAAATCCATTAATAACTCTCGAAATTGATGTAGCATCTTATCCCATCATTGAAATGTCTCAAAGCACTTCACAGGATTTACTGTGAAGTATAATGGACTATGAATTGAACCAGTCAGTTTCACTTGGAAGACATTGAAAAATCAGGCCCAGTTTTCTGAGGCCTCATTTATTGGAGTTCATGATTATGTAAGCTCATCTTAATTTTTAAACATACTCCATTCCTCCCTCCTACCACAAGGTAAAAGTCAAAGATCCTTATCAACTTAGACTGCACTGACATTGTCCCAAATAGCACTCTGTGCATACAACCTCCTTATCATCTTGCTTTTTAGCACATTGAATTCTTTCTGGCTCTCCATCAAATATCACTAATATCCTCTCACTCCCTAAAATTCTCATTTGACCACTCTTTCCTCCTGTTATTTTCCTTTTAATTTCCTACAAAAAATGTTCTAGGCTGGAGTTGACCCGACACACATTACGGTACCTGCAGTTTCCTGACGATGGAGATTGCCTTTGGAGAGCCAGCAGGTGCGGCTGGGAAGGTTGGTAGGATTTTCACTCCCCCCACAGGCTTCTTCACTGGTGAGCTAGGCTGCTTCTCCAGACTCCTGATCATGGTTTGCACCACACTACCTGGTAAAAGGAGAGGCACAAAACACCACTCAACACGTCAGCTATCTCACTGTCTCAACTAACAGAGAATCAAATGCCAATTTCAATCAGGATACACCATTTTCCCCCTCCTCCCCCACCCCACACATACACACACACACACCGCCTGCTTAAAAATACTGACACTGCGGGGGGGGGGGGGGCAGGGAATCTTGTTCATCAATCTGTTGTGCGTTTCCAGATTACTGAGTTACATTTCAGTTGTCCAACGTTCACAACTTTTCTTTTTATCTAAAGCAGAACGCAGTCTCCTAATCATTCCCTTTTTTTGGTGGATCACAGATTGTCTGTTGCAAGGAATCCATTTATTCCAAGCTGGAGAACTATACAGCTGTTTACCTGGACAGAGGAAGCAGGGAAATGTTCTGTAACCGCAGCTCACTCACAGCAAGCATGTTACTCTGTAAATCACTTCCAGATCTTCTGATTTCCTCTGAAACTTGGAGCACTTCCCTGCAGCAATATACGTGTACGTGTGTGCCTGGTAGTTAGAGACTCGCAGCTAAGATTTAGGGAGGAATGTGGTGGATTACCTCGAGGTGCACGAGCGGCTGAAATCCCAGTGGATGGGCTCAAAGGACCCGTGGAAATGTCAGTGTCTGACCAGTCGTCGTCGGAGCTAAGAACTGCTCGGCTCGGCTTCGGTTTGGACTGGACAACATGGATCTTTGTTGCGTCTCTGTACCCCGCGCTGGTAACGTAGGCACTGTCCACAATCGATTCATCTTCAGAAGTGAATGGAGGCGTGCTGAAACACCACAAATCACATAAAATCATCTGGTCAGGGGTGAGCCCAGGAGGAAGATCGTGTTTCCTCCTCACACCTTCCACATAAGTGACACACACTGATTGGAGGGTTTAGCAGAGATGATTCACGTAGATGTGCGTGGCTTTTCAATTCGCCACGTACACTGCAGGAAGAAATCTGTGCCTAAACATGGAGAAACTAGCTCACACGTGCACTCACACAATTTCAAAGTGGTGGGCATCACTGGTCTGGCCAGAACTAAGGTCCTAGGTCAAATGCAGACAGAAAAATATCAGTGGTTGTGCCAAGAATGGAATCCACTTCCAGGCAGCACACAGCAAATGTAACGAACACTGGCTCCACACATCCCTGACTGCTTCGTAATGAATCCAATCATTAAAGCAATCACTCTTATCGGAAGCAGCAAATCATTTTATTATTTGATTGCTCTCCTTATCATACTGTGAACAGGCAGCCACCAGCCACTTGAGCTGCACTTCACTCTCTGACTGTCCCACACAGCAAACACTGGAGATGAATCTTTCGCGGAGCTTTAACAAGCAAGAAAAGGCAGAAATTGTTAAGAGTGCGACTTTTGGCACAAGAGTTATTCTCGCCAGTTGGTAGATTGGCCGCACTTGGCGGGGAGTTTATAATGAAGTTTTTCCATTAGAAAGCTCATGCGCCCGGCTCAGTAAATTAAAGGTATAAGGAATCACCCGCAATACCTGCGTATTTGTGTTTTTTTACGACCGTTTTCTGCTGCAGAGCATCACACATTATGTAGGAAACTCTACAGCTCGTCTATTCTCAGCCAGACATTGAACGTCATGGCTGAAGTTCCTCGCAAACAGTAATGGTGCAGTGAGCACAGGTGCACTGACATTTCAACGTCATAAAAATACACAAGAGCAAAAAAAATCAAGACATTAAAGAGTTGGAGCAGTGCCTCTCTTCCCCCCCCCATCAGCCCCCTCCCCTCAATACAATCCTGCAAGATGTTTTCCCCTTTGATTTGTGTTTAACGCTATGAGGTAAAAATTCTGTTAAGCTTTATTATATTGAGAAATGTCACAAGTGGCCAACACATTGCCAAAGGCGGGTTTGCTCAATGCTCCATGTAATTTTTCCCCCTCCTCTGCTGAACACCTGTACTTTGGTGCTGATTTAAACGCCGCCATTTTACAACGTGTCTGGAAAAGGTAACCGTACGACACACACGTGTAAGCGTGGTCAGGCACACGCTCACACACTAGGAAAGAATCCTCCCATAGCTTACCGTGCATGCTGAGTCCCGTACCTGGTGTTCGGTGCAGCGGAGCGCGACGGGCTGGTGGTTCGAAGACGAGGGGCAGGTTTGGGAGCTTCCATTTGGTACGGCTTGGAGTGGATCACGTGAGGACGAGACGAGACAGTTACTTGGGGTGCGGATGACCTTGAGTGCACAGTCTGAGGCTGCTTGAGCTTGGAGGCCGCCTTCTGTGGCGCATTGGATGGGATCCTTCCTGCTAAAAAGGCAATTGTGAATAAAATAGCTCGAATGGGATTAAAGGCTCTAAGGAATATAACAAATGTAATCTCCTTGTTACTTTTCTCCCTTTTTCTGTAACTGCTAGTTCCTGCTTGATTACAATTCTTCGACCAAATGACCATCAGTTCGTTGCAACAAAAACAGAGAGAGCTGGGAAAACTCAGCAGGTCAGGCAGCATCTATGGAAAAAGGAAAGTGAGTCAACGTTTCGGGTCCACGACCCTTCGTCAGATCCTTAGCTTACACCTTAGCCTCCAGCAGAATCAGGAACCTGGGCCTTTTGTCATTTGCCAGCGCAAGGTGTGGAGGCCAATCACAGTCACCAGTCCACACGAGATCAGCCAATAAACGTTTCAACATAGGCTCGTTCCCTCTCAGTTTGTTGTCCTCTCTCCCTGTTGTCATCCTTCTCCCAAGCACATCGCTGCTCTCAATACCGCTTAGTGTATGACCATTGATACGGACTCTGACCCAGTTCATACCTATGGCTCCCTCTGCACAATGGGCCATCAGAGAAACCCACAATGGGGGGGAAGATAGGAAAACAATGCTAACTTCCACATAAGTGCACTCATGGGTGAGCTCTATGGATATGCTCACAATGAATCCTAGCAGATGCCTGACCTCACACAGTAACATTAAGTTTCTTTTTTAAGAAAATGTTACCCACACATACCTTTAGGTGTGAGAGGAGGAGGGGAGGGGTGACCCTCACTCTTCTGTCTTTGTTTCACCTTTTGAGTGACTCCCTTCATGAACCTTGCCCTTAGCTCATTGAACTCCGCGAACTGTTTAGCTTTCATCTCGCGCTGCCTCGATACTGTCAGACTCAGGCTCTTCAACGTCGTAGTAGAGATTCCCTTCGAACCCTGGAAGGAATTCAATTTCAAAGCCCTTTTTAAAAAAAAGCTTAGGAGAGATCCCACACACACATACACACGCTGTCTAAGGAGTTAATTTGCCAAGTTACTGAGCCACCCAGATTCGAAAGGGCCTAACTTCAATCCTCAGATCTATGATGAACAATTCGATCTCAGCATTTAAGAGAACCACATCTGAATGGAACCTCATTAACAAGAGATTGGAGATTACTGGACCAAAACAACAGCAAAAGGATGGAAATTTCTTAAATGATGCCAGGTGAGTTAGACCCAAATAAACTGGCTTTCTTGTAAACGTAGGCGACCTTTAGAGCAGTATCCCCACAGTTAGCCTTGCGAAAGCCACCTTGCCCGTCTGATGCCTGCCTGTGTCCTGACTCATACCTTTTTCACACCCATGTCCTCCAGCTTCTCCTCCAGGGTCTCTTCCAGGATGGGGCGGAACTGTTTGATGAAGTTTGGATCCTGTCTCAGGGCCTTAAGATGCTGATTTCCCTCCAAACTGCTCTCCACATCTGGGAATAAGTTAATAGTGTATTAGGGCCAATCTGTACAGTTGACCTTGTCATATGAGAATCTAAACATAATTATGATCAATATAAAAATTTGTCAAAACTTGCTACATGTAGAAAAAGGTCCATTGGATGCAAAGAATGTACTAGGATAGGCAGGAGGCCACTGAGATGCAAGACACCATCTTATTGCACTGGTTATCTGATCAATTTTACATTATAAGTACTTACAGGAATTTCTACAATGCGACGAGTTACATGTTAAGCAGAGTGACAAACAGAGCGAAGCCCCTTATTAATATTTTACATGGTAGGCGCCTGGGATATCGACAGCATGACAACTTAAGTGACAGCAATGAATTAAACCAAGGTCAAGTTATCAGGAGTTTACTGTACCTTCATCTTCCTCCTCAGACTCCACAGCTTGAACGACAGCAACTGGAGCAGAAAGCACACTTATAAGATTTGTTTAAAGACAAGTTAACTTGTAATTGACATAGCTAACCCAAACCTAACAGTTGGTGCTTTGCGCATACTGTAGCCCCTCTGTTCAAAGTTTATTGCATTATTTATTTGGCATTGCTGCTAGTTGTTCTTTTGATCATTGAACACTAGATGGCACCAAATAGTTACTAATTAATTTAGACCAAGAAATCAGAAACATACCTAAATTCACTATTTATAATAAAAATATAATAATCCTTGCATTTGATATAGCGCTTTTCACGTCTTCTCGACGTCTCAAAGCTCTTCACAGAATATACTGTAAAGTGAATTGACTGTATATTTGTGGGCGAAACATGGCAGCCAATAGCGCACAGCAGCGTCCCACAAACTGTCGTGGATTGAAGTGACCAATTTATTTATTTTTTTTCTTGAGAGATTATTATCAGGCATGTGAAGTAAGGAAACTTGCCCAAGGT
The DNA here is from genome assembly GCF_018977255.1 of Callorhinchus milii. Classification (NCBI taxonomy): domain Eukaryota; kingdom Metazoa; phylum Chordata; class Chondrichthyes; order Chimaeriformes; family Callorhinchidae; genus Callorhinchus; species Callorhinchus milii. The sequence continues at coordinate 13,178,911 of NW_024704752.1, read as the reverse complement.
TTTGACCTGCCGGGAATCAAACCCAGGTCTCTCGGTGCGAGGCAAGTGCTCTAACCACTGAGCTACAGGACTCGCTATTTCTCAGACTAGGCACCACATTCATTCCTTGAAACAAGCTATTACAAAGAACTTGCTGCTTCAAAATATTTTAAGAGTCAAGGAAGATCTGTATCAGTCGGTTCATGTTAAAGCATTCGTGTTTAAATAGAAAAGTACGTTAGACAACATCAGGATCTTTAAGTTATGTGTGTATAATGCAATCTTAACACTTCAAAGGTTTTTGACAGAACAACAGTCATCCAAGGGAATATCCATGGCCCATAATAAAGAGGGGGCCGTGTTTATAATCTCAACGGGAAGCTCCTGTCTGATATTCTACATGAGTGTAACATTTTTTGTTAAATCTTTTCCTGGTTGGTGATCTCTCTAGGGGTTTAAACAAATAGGTAGAGAAATACAGACTTATCAGAAGTGGACAGTATATGCACTGTGATAGTTCTCAATGTTGTTTATTTAGGAGTGGTGAATCAATTGCTTGGGATGGTGAATCATTCATCTAAAAACCAAAGGATTTAATGTATTTTCTTACCTTGAACGGGTCTGGTGGAAAGCTTCCTGATCTGTAATTAAAACCAGAAAATGCCTCAGCACAAAGAGTGTGATCTGCATTTTAACAGTTGGGAACTTGCTCACAGGGACTTTGTTGGAATGTGTACATCGACACTGCATTACTTCCCCCTTACCTCGGGCACATCTTTATTCAAGTAAGTCTCCATTATCTGACCCACAGGTGGCAAAGTTTGGGGGATGCACCAACACTTCCAGAAACCCCGGAGTTTAATAATAATCCTTGCATTTGCTATAGCCCCTTATCACATCATTGAGACGTCATCGATCTTATCACGTCATCGTAACAAAGCGCTTCACCAAGATATATTGTAAAGTGGTGTGACATTGTGTAATTTGTGGGCAAACCCGGCAACCAATTTGCACAAAACAAACAGCGCAGCCAACATCCCACAAACAGCCAAACAATTGAAGATGCAGAGTCCACCACCAGAGAACTTGTGTTGGTTACTTTCCTCATTGTGAGCCCAGGTTTGCATTGTTACAGAAAAAAAAGTGTGTTTTTTTTTAAGTGAGATGATAATAAAATTATAATTTTATAAGATGTGATAAAGAACTATATCAAACTAGAGGATTATTTTTATAGATGAAATGAACTTTGATAAGCTGTCCAACATGGAAACCCTAGATGCTCCCCAAAGCACTATGGCTCCAACTGCAACTACTATTACAACAACTTGGATTTATGTAGCGTCCTTCACGCAGGATAGCGTCTCAGAGCGCTACAGCGGTGGTGTTCGACACCAAGCAAGGAAGAAGGCGGAGGGGGAGGTGACCATCAGATGCACAACCACAGACTGCACTCAGTGCATATAAACGCACACTAAGAAGATGTTAAGATGATTCCTAAGGGGAAGCAGGTATCAGAATGTAGTTGGGTCACATACCATTTCTTCGTGGGTCTTAATTAACATGTCTTGTTGTTTGAGCTTTGTAGTGAGTGACCTTATATGTGTCTGGAAGGAATCGGATGCTGATCTCTGGTCTGAGGTCAGAGTAGATCTTAGCCTCTCATTTTCAATCTGCATCTGTCAGATAAAACAGAAACATCATTTCAGATTTGACGTTAGTGGATCTGTCATTCAGACCTGCCCTGCAACAAAGCTAAAAATAAGCTCAGAAGAAATTCTGAATAGATTTATTTAACACCGAGGGCCAGTTTAAAGCTGCATTCTCCTCAATCAGCTGATAAGTTATTATTCTATTAGCCTCTGACTACACACACGCACACACATCACACACACAAAGAGAAAAGCAATGAACACAGAGACCCAATGGTTTAGTGTACATTTTAAAGACCATATACCTCTTCTTTTTCAGTCTGATGCATATTCTGAAGTTCTCTCATCTTCTTTTTCCAGTCATTTTTCTAGAAAATTTTTAAAAAATTAAATTCATGGGTAAACATGAAATTAAGACAAATAAAGTTCACAGCTGGAGGCCATTCTGGAAGCAGGCTCAAGGAGTTAGATTAGACCCTATTTACATGAAAGCAACAAAGCAACAAAATCAAGTAACTCAATCTAATCACAATTCTCTCGATGACTCATTGTCAAGTGTATACTGTACGTGTCTATTTTATTGCCTGGATGTTCTGCCTTGCTGTGTAGTCAAATCGAGAAACGATTTTTTGTTTCCGTATTGCAACCTGGCGAGTTTCAAAGCATCGCCCAATTCAACATGTTTTAAAGTTACACAGTGGAGTATGGTTCAGAGGCTTCAACCCCTGCACCTAGTCACACTGGGCTCCCCTCACTACACATCTTAAAGACTCTTTGGCAACATCGACCTGATTTGGAGAACACACGCGTAGGATTGAAAGCTACTTTGCAACTCGATTATAATCTCCTCATTAAAATTACTATCAGGGCTTATTACCTTCATTTACTATCTGTCTCTGTATTTGGAGGCTCCACTGTGTTAAGGCCGTTACAATTAGGAACAGCTGCTAAGCACTGATCCGTGTGACTAAATCCACAAGTTCTACTCACCTGTCTGTCAATTCTCTCCTGCAAGTCTCTCAGCTCTTCTTTGTCTCTCTCATCATGCAGTGTCCCCATGTTAGAGACAGCCAGACCCCTAGACTGAATCTCCTGCAGTGTCTAACAAAAGCAAAAGGCCAACAAGCAAAGTTAATTTGTGAAAAGTATATTATTCCATTGCGACAGATCATGTGAACTTGCCTGATGACACCATACACGTTTTTAAATGATCAAGATTTACTCTTTCCCTTTTAATATTTCCCTGCAGCACAAGCCATGACCAGGAGCAGGTAGAGAAGCTGATCGATAGCTCTACTAATACCAGCCTCGGGCTAACAGTGAGGAGGCATTCACCAGGGCTCCTGCCCTTCAACAGTGCTTCTTACAACACCAATTCTCCATCAAGTAACCCCCAAGCCAGGTCATTTCCAACATGGAATAAATACAGTGTAAAACTTTACAATGTCCATTATCCACTCCCTGGACAGGCACAGTATGAGATATATACAAAAAGTAATTCCTGTCATTATCTAACACTACACACAGACATACATCCCAAGTATTAATCTGGTGAATCACTGCCAGACACCCTCAAAGATGAGTTTATTCTTCCTACACCTGGTCACCTAAAACTGAACAATAAACAAAAACAAAAGAAAATCAAAATAATTTGTTCTGACCAGCTCTATAAGACTGCAGCACCATTCCTTGTTCTGGTCTGTAAAGTTGTTTCTCATGTTCTTACCATCAATAATTTTAGCGGAAATACATGAAGAATGTTTGAGTGTTATCGTGCAGCGGTTTCAAAAACAACAACAACTTGCATTTACACAGAACCCTTCACCCAGGGTGGCGTTCTGGAGCGCTTGAAAACAAATACCTAAAGAACCGTGTGGAAGTTTCACTTACTGCTTCGATGTTAGAGTTCTTTAATGCAATGTCCTGAAATTCGTGAAGAAGCTGTTGTCTCAGACAATCCAATTCATGGTAAAACTTTTTCCTCTCTCCGTCCTTCCAATCCTCAAACTCCTTTTTAGCTGCTTCATCTCTCCTGTGGAATTCCTCCAGTTCCTGGTTCAGGAGAACAAGAGACTCAAAAGCAATCTCAAAAGGTTGTTAATTCCACATAATATAGTTGTTGTCCATGCAGATGCAGCAATCTTTCCTCACTTATTTTCCCATGTGATGCATTAGGCAACTCCAGTCCTTAATTTAAATTATTCCACCTGACTTCCCTCCTGACTGCTAGCTTCTTAATTTTTAACTCTGCCCTTTGTCCTCTTGAATTTTTTGCGACAGTGACAGATTTGTCTTCGTCAGGTTTACTGAACAATCCAAAGGAAGAACTCTCAGCCAAGCAGCAAGTCCCGTTTACACTCGTAGATTTTTATAGCGCAGAAATGGGCCCTTTGGCGCCATTTAATATTCCTCTGCCACACATTGCTGTACAAGGTTCTGCCTCCAGGTTAGCTCAAAGGTCTCGGTTACAATCATACCTGGGTTTTTCGGAATGCAACAGCCTCACGTTCTGCCTCCAGTTGTGAATGGGTCAACCTCAGCCTCTCCCTGAGCTCTTCAATCTCATTCTCAATCCGCTCAGTCTGCTGTTTCTTCTTTCTCTCTATAATAAAGTCACAGCGGATCCTTCAATTTAAAACGATTTCTCAAAAGAACAGCAGAGAAAGTTAAGTGGGCAAAGTCTCTCACCGGTCTCAGTGATCTCAGGATGACGGCGCACCAGATGTGCTTGCAGGTAGGAATAGTTCATAAAGGCTTTATCACAAAATTGGCACTGTGAGGAGACAAACATTGATTGTACAAAGAGATTAGAACAAAATCATTGGAAGCAAAGCTGAATCAAAGCACAAGGGTTAAACAGCGACAATCCTCAAGCACCAGTATTTCAGTTGCTAAAGTCACTACTTTGTGCACAGTTAAGCCAAACATGCCTGGAGGGTCCCAGGTTCAATCGCTTGTCCACGCTGAGGAAGCTGACCTCAGTCAGGGCAGCAGTTGAGTGCTATAATTGGCCTTAGTGCCCCGCAGGGAAAGAGAAAGACAGCTAAAATGACTTCCTCAATTACTATCTGATGACTCACTACTGGAATGGAGGTTTGTATATTGGTATCAGGTTAAGTGAGGAAGAATCAGGCTCAGATATGATGCCTCTCTGATCAAATAATCTCCCAATTCTCCCTGCACAGCTCACACATGAAGGTTGGCAATTGGATGCAGTTTTGGAGAGTGTCCATTGCTTATCAAACCATATGCCAGGCTGTAACAATGCCTTCAGGAGAGGAGGGGAAATGGCCAGAGGAAAGGTTAGATCATCATTGCAAGGTCTGATAAGATGTTTTATTTTATTAGAAAATTAAACTAAACTACCTATGGGAAAGCGGTGATGATTGGTGTGGGGAAAGAAATTCTCACACAGAAACAAAACTAAAAGGGAATTAACACTTTACAATTCATGTCAAAACAGACGTATTGCACCTTGTGATAGTTATTGGCTCCCGCTTGTACCAACAGTTGAAGGGTTGAGATCATCTTCTTGCGTCTTTTTCCCTCCTCCTTTACACTCTTCAGTTCCTCTGCCTGCTTGTCCATTTCCCCTTTTGTCTGCTCAAGTTGCTCCAGAGCCATCTGATGCCTCTCCTCGAGGATCTGGATGTTACCTGTCAAGTACTCCTGGGAGTGAAGGAGGTACTCTGTGGTCATCTGGGCCAATTTAAATACCTTCAGCAGAACTGGGTCCACGGGATTCTGGCAATAAGAGCATTTTTCCAAGTCCAGATTACAGAAGGTGACGCTCATGATGTTCTCCTGCAGTGCGGTGACGTCCAGCTCCCTGGCCACTCGGTCTACGTCGATGGCACTAAGCCGCCTCCAGTCCATCACTTCATTTCTCGATCGAAACTTGAACGCAGGCAGTCCATTGGTGCAGAACGAGTGGGAGCCAAGTCCCATCCCGATCCCAGAGTACTGGTTCTGTTGGGGTATCATGTGCCTTGTCACTGGTGCAGAGCAATGCTGCAGTCTTCCCCAGTGGAATTGAGGAATGCAATAATAGTTGTTGAAAAAAGGCTGCAGGAAAGAAACAGGACTGTCATTATCCGTGAACGTTACATCCATTTTTTTGCTCACACGAAAAAAAAGTATGCAATGATCAAACCCACCCCATCCACCTGCACACCATGTGCGTATGTTCTGTCATAGACTACATCCAAAATGTTTCATCTCTTGGAGATTCAAACTTCTTACTATCCTTCAAAACATTCTAGGCTCTAAGTAACCTTAATCCTAGTTTTTGCATCCTTGAGTAATGGCTTTCCTCGGCATAATATTTTCATAGTCCAAGTCCCTGTTTCACACAAATGAAAATGACATCTGCATTCCATAGTGAGACTCTCCAACTGTATCCCATTAGTATTGCCTACAGTTCTGTCTCTCAAGGATGATGCTCCACATGACGGTAACATGAGTATTTTCTGAATATTGGGTAAACTCATTGTAAATGGACATTTTTGCTAAAATCACCCCCAAAAGAAACGTCACCCACCACCAAAAGATTTATTTTGATATTGCAGAATAATACAGTGGGCAATAAAAAATATATAAAATCTCCCGCTCATAGATAGCTAAATTAGCAGCACTGTTCCTTCAGTTACTATGGTTGTCTGTAAACTGATCTCTATGGCTGGGAATGAAGCCAGCAGATCTCTCAGTTACCTTAACACCCATGAAACTGAGCTAATGCCAGTTGTTCTTGTTGAAGATTATTAGTAAATGTGGTAGCTAGGTCATCAGAGGAGAGAGATACACATACTCAGTCTCTTGTCGGCCAACTACAGGTACTAACAAAATACAGTAGTCACAATCTTCCCTCTTTAATGAATGGATGGAGAGTGATTCACATAATAGGAAAAACTCAGAAATAAGTTTTTTTTGAGACTTTCAACTTAAACAAATATCAAAGATAAACTATACATAAGACAACTAACAGCTTTAGCTTTTCGTAAAATTAATTAATATAAAAAAATGTAAGGCCTTACAAAATGTCAGGACAGTATTGTGGAAGTGAAATTGTCTCACAAACAGTAACAGAATGTTTGGCTATATATACGTAATATGTATTTTCTAAACAAGCTACATTCCTGTATTTAGTGCTTACCATTTCTGCTATACAGTGGCTGTTCAGTCACCTCCAGCCAACAATGCCATAAAACCAATTAGATAGTCCATAAAAAACACTTGTGTTGTATTAGTTGCTATTGAGTGCTTGGAAACAAGATGCCAAACCCACACTAAACACTCAACAACATTTTAAGCAACGAAAACACAAAGATAGATGAATCCAACCTTTCCTCAAAACACTGATATCTAAAATTAAGACCAATGTTATTGCAATTTAAAATGAGATAAAGAGCAATTTATGGAACAATGATTCCGCAGTGCTTTAAAATCCAACACGTAGTAGAGCAATGCAGTTTTACTGTGGAACTCTGCACGGGCTGTGAAACTAACACAGGATCAGAACCCGCCCTCAGAACACAAGCGTCCACTCCCATTGGAAAGCTACAAAGCAAGTTTGGACGTGTTCTACACAATGAAATCTACTTCTTTTGATCTACTTTTCTATTTTGCTCTCAGCTTTTCAATTTACCCTGCCAGAACCTACACTATGTAGATGTACACTACGTACACTAAATATTTTTTTTTAAATCAATGGTTTAGCTCTTCTAATGGTCTAGCACATTCCAATGTACATTATTAGTTGATTTCAACCAGGATGATGCACCTGGAGACGCTATAACTGGGTTACGTGTCCTTGATAAGAAGAGGGTAAAAATCAATTCAGCTCAGGCTAATTACAATGAGCTCTGCTGAAACAGTGCATGTAAAATGCTGGATACATTCAAATTTTCAAACTGAGATAGATTTTCAAGACTTCTAGATGTCTCAAAGCGCTTCACAGAATATACTTGTAAAGTGAATTGACTATATATTTTGTGGGCGAAACCCAGCAGCCAATTGCACACAGCAGTGTCCCACAACCAGTCGTGAATTGAAGTGACCAATTTATTATTTTTTTTGAAGGAATTATTACTCCCAGAAAAGTGATCTGCCAATCGACTAACAACCAGGTTCCCACTTACTGCTAGGTAAACAGAGGCATGTGGAGTAAGGACACTTGCCCAACATTTCCCCTGCTGGGAATCAAAGCCAGATTTCTTGTTTGCAAGGCGAGCGTTCTAACCACTGAGCTACAGAACTCCACTTTGTTAGGTAAAGGTATCAAGGGATATGGGGCGAGGGTGGGTAATTGAAGTTGAGATACACATCAGTCACGATCTTATAGAATGGCAGAACAAGCTTAAGGGGCTGAATGGTCTACCCCTGTTCCTATGGAAATCAAGGTAAGATCAGGCTCAGCTTCTGGTTTCCTTCCCCAAAGGCAAATAGGTGCCCGACACTGAGAAGATGCAATTGTGAATGATGGCCCTTTGAGTGAAGCAACGGAGAGCAGTCAGCACCTGCTGAACCACATCCCAACATAGATCCACCTCATGGGAGAGATGACGAGAAACTTGGAGGGGGGGGGAAGAAAATCAGAAAATCAATACCATCAATGAGTCATGACAGCAAGATGTAGGCTTGCTAATGATCAGTTGAATTTTCCATAATTCTGGGTTAATACCTTGTTACTTCAAATGGAGCTTGTGACAGGATGTATTTGCATTACCGCTAGTGATACAAGCAACGCTACAGATCCTTATCTTAATTTTTCCACTTTAAGCTCCAGCACTACCCACCCGCTACATGGTAAAGGAGTACTTACACCAATCCCTATAGCAACAGATATGAGAATAAGTGTCAGTATCTATTTCTGTTTAATTATGCAAACATACCGCCCTTGTGTTACATTCAAAGAAAAGCAACATACATACATAAGCAGACCCGATTCAAGTGTCTCATCTAAAAGAAACCGTATGGAAAAGCTTGATCATGCTCAAGGAGGTGCAAAATAATAATTAGCTGTTGATGCCTTTTCCCCTACAGGAAGTGCCTCTACCTCTAATATATCAAGACCACAAGGGAGACCAGAAGACAAAACAAATGATTAGAGGCAGCATCAACATACGACCATTTTTCAAGATTTTGATATTTAGTATTGTGCATCAAGATGACAACACCATTCTACCAGCAAAACTCCTTAATAAAAACATACAATTCAGAGCAAAGCTCTGGTACAATCCACACTGAGACCCTAACATCTCAGTTTTTAATCTCTGGTCTATGCTGGAGTATCTAATATCAGGTAGAGCTGGTGCAATTTGGCTTTAGTTAACAGCCAGGCTTCTCACTGCTCCTGTCCTTGTTGGAAATTGTGCATGTTTGAGCCATGGGTGAGGCCAAGGTCAGGTTTAACCTACCATGAAATAACTCAAATAATACAACAGCATTTCCTGGCCCAGGAGAGAATTGGGTAAAAAAAAATGCTAGAAAAACAGCCAAGTCATTGTCGTATACTTCTGTCCCTTCAAGAGCAATTTACAATTCAGCCCCATACCAGAGTTCACAAGGTGCTGGAGAATATGATGATAACTTGCATGTATCAATTTACTGTATTGCATTGCTAATCCACAAAAGAATAAAAAATCAACTGGGAGAGATTCCTGATTCAAAGTTTGCGTTTCCCCAGATTGGGCCTTTGCCACAAAACATGGCATCTTTATTATTTTGTTTTATTTTTTTTTAAAAAAACTCTTTTTAATCAGATTTTCCGCCACGGAAAAAAAAAAGGGGGGGCTCTGTGAAAGGTTTGCAATTCATCTGCTCGCTGTGACAGCGCAGAACAGTGTCAGCTTTCGGTTGTCAGAGTGACATTACTCCTGCAAACTGACACCCACCTACCTGAATGCTGCTGCTGATCACTGGTGAGGAATACAGGAGGTTGCAATCATGTTCACTGTAGATATATATATATATATATATGTAATACCAAATCGTGTCCTGGTTGTGTGATCCTGCCACAGAACAGCTAACTGCAAATCCCCACAAAGAGGTGAACAGATCCCAAGACAAGGAGTAAATATTGTCAAAGCCAGATGTTGTTGACAGTGGTCACTATAGCTACTGAACACTTAATTGTGGCTCCACTTAAAACTTGGTGCAGAGAGCGACCTGGTGCAGAGAACACACCCCACCCACAGAGACACCACACACACCCACACACACACACACACACACACAGAGAGAGAGAGACAGATTTCAGGCACTGATTTGCAACACCAGAATCCTCAATGCAAAATCCATTGGGTTCAAACGAGAGAGAGAGAGAGAGAGAGAGAGACAGGAAACCTCCAATAAGTACTGGATCCATTATTGTTACGTGACTTTACTTACACTGCGTTGCGGATTGAAGCACTGTATTGGGTATTCCTGAAGTGTAACATGATGCAGAACTGTGTGTGTGTGTGTGTGTGTGTGTGTGTGAGAGAGAGAGGGAGGGAGGGAGAGGGAGAGATGTTCGTGTGATTAATTCATATGCATTCTGTTTAGCAATGATGGCTGTTGCAACTTTTTTGTTGCTCTCCAAAAAAAAACTGAGCCATTTTTGGCAGCAGCGACTCTCTTCTGGAAGAAACTAACATTCCTTCCTCTGATCGACTCATATATATATATATATATATATATATTTTAAAATGACCCCCTTTTCCCCTCTTCGTTTCCAAAAAAAATCATTGCAATCTCCTCTCTGACCTGTGCAATGCTTTGCAGCCCCACACATACAGGGGGTCAATAAAGAGCGGGTGTGTGGGGATTAAAGGGGGTAAATGGTGGAGGAGATGGGCCTCTGCGGCTCGTCTGATCTGCTGGAGAGAGGGAAGGAGGGAGAGGAGAGAGGGAAGGAGGGAGAGGAGAGAGGGAGGGAGGGAACGTGAGAACGAGAGAAGCCACACACACACTCACACTCACACACACACAAAGCTGAGTCTGGAGAGAAAGAAAACTTCCACCAAAGTTTACTAACTCCAGCACTCACCATCACCAGCATCTTCACACACACCCTCACACTCACTCACACACCCACACACACACACCCTCACACACACTCACACACACCCTCACACACACCCTCACACACACTCACACACACCCACACCCTCACACCCTCACACACACACACCCTCACAAACACCCTCACACACACACACCCTCACACACACCCTCACACACACCCTCACACACACCCTCACACACACACACCCTCACACCCTCACTCACACACCCTCACACACTCACACACACCCTCACACACACTCACACACACCCACACACACACACCCTCACACACACCCTCACACAAACACACTCACACACACACACACCCTCACACCCTCACACACACACACCCACACACTCACACACACCCTCACACCCACACACACACACACACACACCCTCACACACCCACACACACACTCACACACCCTCACACAAACACCCTCACACACACACACACACACACACCCTCACACACACCCTCACACTCACTCACACACACACTCACACACACCCTCAGACACACTCACACACCCACACACACACCCTCACACACACCCTCACACACACACACCCTCACACACACACACCCTCACACACACTCACACACACACACACACACACACACCCTCACACACACTCACACACACACACACACATACCCTCACACACACACACCCTCACCCCCAAACCTTCTGGGGGGGGGGGTTTATAAACCAGAGAGAAAAAAAGAGGAGCTGTACCTGGAAAGCCCACAGTGCGAGTCCTCCTCAGTCTGGTCTGCAAATGGAATTACTGAGAGCTTCTCTGTGTCTCCCTCTGTCTGACTGGGACATTCCAGTGAAATCCCGAGTCCAGACCGCGAAATTTAAAGAATGATTTAACTTGGGTTTTCCCTAAAGACTGGAGGAGGGATCAGGATGAGAAAGAGAGAGAGAGGGAGAGGGAGAGGGAGGGAGAGAGAGAGGGAGACAGTCCTTGCAATTAAAAAGTCATCGTTAAAGTGGAGGAGGAAATCTTCCATTCAAGATCTCTGGATTGTGTGTACATCTTTTACACTTGGGATTGAAAACGATTGAATCACTCACCAAAACTCCCACCAGGCGGAAGTGATCTCAGTCCCAGGAGCAGATTTGCAAGGATTAAACCCAGCACAAACTCACTGCTCCCCCCCTTTTTTTTCCCCAACCCCCAACCCCCAACACTGGGTTATTTCGTGGCAGTTTCAATGGGGGAAGAGGCTCTACGTCCAAGACGTGGGGAAAAGAGCACACGCAGCTGTCCATTTGGGAAAGGGTTTTTTTATTATATATATATGTATATATATATATAACGGTGATGATGCTCCTGATGAGGATGTTATGATTTAATTGCAATTGCAAAACAAATCCTGCAAATGGGATCTTTCACCATCCGCCAGAAGGGGTTGGGATGGGACCTCAGTGTTAATCGGCTGCAAAATTGTGAGCTCAGATCCACATGGCGTTAATGTGCAGGTAATTCCCAGAGCAGAACTTGTGTGTCATCATCGTGGACACAACATGATAGGAATAGACACGCTGGTGTTCCCAGGTCATTCTTCTGAACCGATACAGTAAAGGGATTTTTTTCTATTACTGTTTTGTTTTGTTAAAAAAAAAATTTTTTAAATGGGATTGTTGAGTAATCCACGAGTAACATTATTTTCCCACTGGTAACAAGTTTTCTGTAATGTTACAGGAGCAAAGTCTCACTTGGACACTGACATTCTTACACCTCTCGACTCAGAATATCCATCGGATGTCTCTGGGTATGTGGCAAAAGCAATTCGTAACACCCAACTCTCAGATGGATTTCATACACAATATCAAGCATCTATTTTCCATTTTGCCACTGGATGTCAGTAGTGCCATCTTAATTGATATTTTGCTGTTGGCTAACTTCCAATTCTTCTGGGGCAATATTGGGAAGAATCTCTGGAATGGACTCCCCATAGAGTTGACTATCCTCCAATGGGGGAGGGAGAGAAGGGGGGAGGTAAGAGGGGACACATTGGAGCTGGGCATAAGTATTTATAGCATAAAGTTCCATACCTTGTGCACATTTGTCAATTCTTACTGTTGTTGGTGCTGTTAAAACTAATAAAAAATAACCAAATGCAGAAAATGCAAAATAAAAATTAAGAATCTACCAGAAATGTTAATGATGTGGATGGTTTGGATGCTGACCGACTCGTGTTTTTTTTTTCTGGTATTTTTGTTTGTTTGAAATGTAACTCTTTTGTTTTGAAACGTGTATCAGTAAGAAAAACAAATCATCTTTTCATAGTTACATGGGTTTGTAATCTGTTCGTAATCATGAATCTTGTTTCGACATTCCTCTATAACAATTTACATAGCATATTTCACATCGGAGATGAGAGCTCAGTTTGTGCATTATTATTATTGTGTATTTTGCTTAAAGTTTGTAGATGACAGGTTTAACTTGCTAATAAAATAGAGACATTTCAATCTCCTTTCATAAACCAAGGAGAGTTGATGTGAGTTTTACATGACGATCCATGTAAATCTATTTCTTCTTTCAACAAAGATATTACGGGGGAAGAGGAAGAATGTGTAGGGAAGTGTATTTGAATATTGGGAGAAAAAAGGAAAAAAAAAAGCAATTAAAATTTCCCTGCAATTTGGGGCAAATATTTCCGCACTTTTCTATTGGCCCAGGTGATGACCCTAGTGATTCACCAAAGATTCGGAAGATTTACTCCTAAGAGTAATATGTTGAAGATGCAATATTCCCTATAGTAATAAAGGTTTAATTTTATCCAAACCAGGACAGTATGACAGAAGAGGGCACTGGTGACTTTGGGGGGGAAAAAACGTATGAAATCCAGCCAGTAGAGGGAGGTGTGAGTTTGTTCATCTTGGATGCAGATAGCTCCTGGATTAACTGAATTGAATCATTTCATAATTCGCAGAAAAAGCTATTACCATAAAGTTTGTGAATCTGGTCTGTGTTTGGTTAAAAATTGCCTAATGATTAAAGTTGAGTTCTTGGTTTTAATGTTCATAATAAAAATAACTCTGAGCAAATAGTTTGCATGATGCTAACACTCTATTTGAACAAAATAATTTAGCAAAATGAAGCACAGTGTCAATGATAATCATCAGCATTTAATCTTTAACATCAGCAAGGATGATCTGACTTGTTCTTGAAGTCTTCTTTGGCAATCCACAAATCACCCCATTACTGAAATGACTGTGCAATGTTAATCTGAGAGATACTGTACCCATAAATACCCCTCATACACCAGGACAATTTACAAAAATCTATTTTAAAGTGCTGTGCCAAAGAGGAAAGTGGACAATCCTCTGAGATGCTCATTGACTTGTGGCTTCTGAGTGGCTGAAGGAAACCGATCAATTTCACTCTCTGAAAGCAACTACGGATGTGCAGAAAATAAGCCTCTTACTATTTTGGGACTAACTTGATACAGATTGCTATCTATATATTATTTTATATAGTGTTTGTAAGACACTGCTCTGCGCAATTAGCTGCCACGTTTTGCCCACAAATATACAGTCAATTCACTTTACAGTATATTCTGTGAAGAGCTTTGAGATCTCTCAAAGATGTGAAAAGCGCTATATCAAATGCAAGGATAATTATTATTGTTATTATTATCAGAGGGCATAATGAAGTGAATCCCATCTGCTCTGACAAATCTCATTTCTAGCAGACCTGACCATATGACCAGGAGTCTTCAGGAACGTACAAAATGAACTGCAGTCCCTCCAGGCTTGTCAAAGAGAACAGAGCCACTTGTAAAGCTGGACTGTTCATTGCAAATAGATGAGATGGTTTCCACTCAAGCAATCATCAGTTTCGCAACTTCATCTCTTAGGGTCCTCCAATTATCTCTGAATTGAGTATTCAAACTCTCCATATGTCCACACAGTTTTGATAAGCAGACTGCAACACAGCACAGTGGTGAGTAATGTCACAGTGGAAACTGCCACAATATGATGTGTCTGACCTACAGGCACCTGTAGTGATAGTGTACTTGTAACCTGCAAAGACACAGAAATCAGTCACAATCCACAAGCACTCTCAAGACCATCAATATATGACACATCCAGTTACTAATCACATATTAAAGCTTTGAAACTGAACTAGGATTAACATGCATTTCTTGCCAGCTACAAAGATGTTGGTGTCAATGACTTTTATGTGCAAGAGTGTAGCACATAATGGGGGGTTAAAATTTGATCAATTGGAAAAATTGGTAAATTGGAAAAAAAGATAAAATTTTACAATCTGTAATAATGGAGATGAGAACATTAAGCAAAGCATTTTAGGTTTATCTAAAAAATATAGCTTTCATTTGGCAATTCTGCAAAGGCACTATACAAATGTAAATTTGTTTTGTATTATATTGTATTAGAATTTCTGCATCCATATCAAATAGAGAATATGGTGCATATAGTACAGACCGGCAGAAAATCGCTGCCAAAATCATGGCATTCACCACAAGTGAAATATAAATGGAGAGCGAGACAATACAAATAATGCTGGAGCTTAGCGCCTCATTCCACCACAGTATAATACACCAATCGTGATTAATAGAAGTGTGCTACACACAATATTTGCTTCCAAAGGAAGTGGTGAAAAACTGACAACATTTGTAACAAACTTACAGTTTGATAATTAACATTTATCCAGTTACAGATACTGTGGTTGCTTACTGAGCAGGGAGCTTTGGTCAAAGCAAGTTTAAATCCTCCTTCGTGCACAAGGCCTAAAAGAGACAAAACAGGTTAAATACACATTACCAACCTAAGGAAGAACACTAGTTAGCTCTGTGTCGACTTTTTCTAGTTAGCAGAATCTCTAAGTATCTCTTTGCAAATATTCACATTACCTGGAATATTTAAAGATAAAATACTTCAACTCTTTTCACATGTAAAAGTAAGAAAGTCAGATTTCCCTACCTTAGCTATGTCCTAAAGGGAGTTTAAAATATAAAAGGTATAAAATAGCATACTTAATCTTGATATCTCTCACCTCTATGATTTGCATAAAATATACAACCATATCATCCATTGGTTGAGTGTGGATCTATGCTGGAGTAAATTTTCACAATGCAGACGAATTAAGTGTACAACTCAAACCGTATAACACTACAGCGCAAGTTTCAATAAATGATAAAAAGGTCAAAATTCTGCAACATCAAACCACACAAACCTCAATGTGGTTGAAAACATCTTATAAGAGCAGTCATATAGTTCAAGCAGATGATCCTGTGGCTCCCAGCCCAAAGGCCTTCAATCTAAAACCCGTAGCTACTGTCCATCTTCTGGTACCAACACAGTCTTCAGTTCCACGGTTAAGTGCATATGATAATTTCTGACAATTGGAAGGAGGCCAATTAATAAAAGGATCTTTCATAAGTTACGGTTAAGGGTAGAACTGAAAACAGGGTTTGCCAACTGTATTACTAATGGGACACAGTCATCCAGCATCTTACAGCAATAGCCCTACCAGCTGAATTATAGTAAATGTCAGCTGGACTTCCAAGTGGTGAAATCCAACCACCCCTTAACATGATAAAATGTGAAACCTCTAGCTGTCTCCCGATTCAGAATTGCACTAAAATATAAAACAAACCTCTTTAGATTTCCCTAATAATTCAACAAGTTTCTTCTTGTTTGGTGAGTAAGGCAGTCACAAGAATGTTTCCCAATAAAATGGACATACACATGCTTTACAATCCCTTTAGTGAAAGGATAGGCTAGCTTTTAGATAATGTCCTTTCACTTGAAATCTGCAATTTACTAGATTGCTATACAAAGTTGAGAAACACAATGACCATTCTAATGTTACATACTTCTCTCACAGTGAACCATAAGCTCTGGATCTGCAAGGGTTACCAAGGTAACGGTGTCTCCCATACTAGTTGGTCGATGGTACCGGATGTGCACAGGTACAGTGGCAGTGAAATAATCAGCGCGTCTGGAGTGAGGCTTCAGGTAAATGAGAATCGAGTGCACAGTTGACAGGTACTCTGGAGCTTCAATATCAATCACATCCAGGACCAGCACCTGCCATACCAGAGACACCATCAATATCCAGCAACAACAGTGACAGATAGTCCAATGAGTTTCTTCTTGGTAGGTGAGGGCAGTTACCAGAATGTTACCCAGACTTCAGAATATCTAACTTCAATTTTCAACATGATATACCCGTCTTTTGCATTCATGTCTTCTTGAGATATGGGTACATCTGTGAACTTTAAACCCAAACAATCACCTAAATATGTATGGACAAGGACAGACCTGGATTTCTCACAGCTTTCTCCTGTGCTGCATAAGTAATATTGAAAGCAAAGTTAAGAGTTTTCATACCTCCGTTTTGTTATGCTCTTGGTGAGATGCCAGTTCATATGGATCCACATAAAGTCCCTGGGGCAACTGCTCCTTCACCATAACACAGCAGTCTGAACTGACACTTGCGCCAAACTCAACATCAGTCACTATCTCTCTACCAAAATAGAGAGTCGCCAATTAGTCACCAATAATACTGTACATAGTTTCCTGGCCTTCACAGCAATAAATATATGAACCACATGCTCATTCAACTTTTCAAAAGATAATCTGTGCCTTGTTTTGTCTTTCAAAGCTTTTTTTCCTGTATGATTTGGGATTCTTACCTGTGAAAGCCTTCTTTTACAAAATGCCTGTTCAGTTTCACAGATTGCAGCCAGTCATCATATGGCCATTCGTCACCAACCTCTGGAGAAACACAAGCCAGTTGGCGTTAGACTGTTTACTTCGGCTCACCATTATCCAAATAAGAGTTGCACGACCATCACCCCAATGCTCGCCAGGCTCCACTGGCTCCATCTCCGAACGGATCGACTTCAAGATCACACTCATACATATCCCTGAAACATCAGATAAGGGCAGGTCCAAGTTCTCCTGTCATCCTCCCCACTGCCCGACTCCATTCCCGAGCAGATAATGGAGGATTAATTAAGCTAGCACCTACCTACCTCTGTCCTGCTCATATGCACTCCCCATATGCTCAGCTAATACAGGTCTGCTGCACATTCCCCATGCCACCATCAGTGGCCAGGTATTCAGCCCTAATATCTGGAACTCCCTGCCTTCAACCTTCTCTTTATTTATTTTTAAATCCACCTGAATACTGACCTCTTCAGCTGCAACTATGATTACCTCCAAATTCTCCCTTGCTCAGCGTTCAACCCTGCTACTGTACAGCACTCCCAAGACATTAGCCTATGCGAAGGGATCTATATAAATGCAAGTTCTAGTGTGCATGGAGCCTGAAATTATACAAAGAGTTGACATCCTCACTGAGAGAACAGTAGGTGGCCCGTGAAACGTACAAATTGGTGAATAGTCCAGGAACACACCTTAAAACCTGGGTTAATAAATGACATGTCGCAGCTTTAAGGAAAGAGGCCATATAGCGCACGTCTTTTTAGCAGTTCATCGTTATTTCAGAGGAATCTGTTTTCAATTTGTGAAAGCTTATGTGCATGGAAACAACACAACACGAAAATTACGCTGGTATAGCGCCTTTTGGAGTCCTGTAGCTCAGTGGTTAGAGCACTCGCTTTGCAAGTGAGAGACCTGAGTTCAATTCCAGGCAGAGGGTGAAACCTTGGGCAAGTTTCCTTACTCCACACAGAGCCTAATAATAATCCTCCAAAACCAAAAACAATAATAAAATTGGTCATTTTCAATCTATGACTGTTTGTGGGACACTGCTGTGCGCAATTGGCTGCCGCGTTCGCCCACAAATATACAGTCAATTCACTTTACAGTGCATTCTGTGAAGCGCTTTGGGACGTCCTCCACGACGTGAAAAGCGCTATATCAAATGCAAGGATTATTATCATTATTATTATTTCACGTCGGGAGGACGACCCAAGGAGCCGATGTACTGGCTGCAACAGGTGAGGTTATCTGAGACATCAGATAAGGGCAGGTCCAAGTTCTGCTGTCATCCTCCCCCACTGCCCGACTCCATTCCCGAGCAGATTGACGGAGGATTAATGAAGCGCTCCGAGACGCCGCCGCCCGGCGCGGAGGGCGCCGCCGCGTCAGTGCAAAGCTGTTGTCGTGGCAGTTGTTGAGGAAGGAGGAGCGGAAGCGAAGGGCGGTGCCGATCACCTCATCCGTTACGTACGGCCAGTAACCCGCGGCACAGGGGGTGGGGGGGAGGGAGGGAAGGGGGAAAAAAAAAAATCATACAACAATAATTGTCATCAATTCACTTTACGGTCTATTCCGTGAAGCGCTGCGCGAGACGTCGAGGAGATGTGAGGCGCGCAAAAAAAAAAAAAAAAAAAAAATCCTCCCCCAACGGGAACAATAAATCATCTGAGAATTGTTGTCATCAGAGCACCAACTGTCCGGTGCTGCTGAGTTGCGGTCGGCGCTGCTTTCGGTGGGCAGCTCTCTGAGCACAGTCAGGGCGGGCACTTCCCCTTTAAGGTCTTACCCTGAGCGGCGGCGGCGGCGGCGGCACCGACCCACAGCCACTCGGTCAGAATCAGAGACACCAGACCCTGAGCCGCAGCGCCCATCGCCGACTCCGCCGCCGGTACAACCCGGAGCCGGGACACCCCCCGCTCACAGCCCCGGGGCCTCGGACCCCCTCCAAACCCTGACTCGCGCTCAGCGGCCGCTCCCGCTCTCCCTGTCCGTCAGCAGGACCCAGGGCTGCCTCGGTCACTGCCTGAACGCCGCCGCCGCCGCTGACTCGTTCGCTGCGTTTCATTTTATAGACGTATAATCGCTAACATCTAGAGGTAAGAGGTCAGAAATCTGTAGCTACGTGTAAATATTTCCCTTGAACGGTACGCGTGTGTTTTGTGGCGGCGTTGGGGTTTTTTTTTGGTGGCGGCGGCGGCGGCGGTGGTTATTTTTTTCGGGCAGTTCGCCGGTCGCAGGCCGGTGGCGTTACCATGGAGACAGAGGCCTTGGGTGCCGTGGGGTGAGGGGGTCTGTGCCCGGGGAGAGGGTGAGACCGGCAGCTGAACAGTACCGAGTCCAGAGCAATAATAATAATAATAATAATAATAGCCTGGCGTTTGATACAGCGCCTTATCACGTCTTCGAGACGCCCCAAAGCGCTTCACAGGCTTCACCGCAAAGTGTAGTGACTGTGTATTTCGTGTGGGCGGAACTGCGCTCAGCAGTTGCACCCGTCCGTCTGCAGCAAACGGACGTTTACAGAGCGCCTTTGACCCCCGGGGAGGGCATCCTCCTCTCCCTCCTCTCCCTCCTCTCCCCCACCCCCCAACGCGCTGAACGACCCCGCGGTGGGCGGGGGCGCAACCGGCTGCCGCGTCTCGGCCGCAAAGTACACAGTCGCTAGTCTTCGCAGTGTGTCCCGTGAAGCGCTTTGAGACGTCTCGAAGACGTGTTAAGGCGCTGTATCGATTGCGAGGGCTACTGCGTTAGTAGGTGTTTTAATATTGGTACTGTCCGTAGAGCAATAGGAGGTACAGTAATAACAAGACTGTGGAGCAGCAGTAGTGGGTGTGGTAATAATAATAATAATAATAGTAATAATAATACAAGAATAGTTTTAGCTGTGGCAATATTTCGCATCTCACATGCTTTACCAGAGAAATTAACATGATTTTATTCATTGTATAAATACACTTCTTGTTCTTTTTTTGGCCAAACAGCATATTCCATATGGATTACTCTTTGCTGTAAAATGTAGAAAACATTTTTAAAGATTTCTGGAGCGAGATATCTGCCTTACTCTTCTTCGGTGTTGTAAGACACTTGAGTTAAATCCTGCTAGTGAATTACCTGCAAGACAGAAGAATATTGTAGATGAAGCAGGATGACTTACACCCCAAAGAAGTGTGGAGTGAAGTTCAAACCACCTGCTATCATTTTAATCTACGAAGATGAAAAGACTAAGAAAATTCGACAGAGGTCGATGCCAGTTAGAAATTTTTCCAAATTTTCAGGTGAGAATTAAAGCCAAAAAGTGGAAGATGCAGTTTGGTTTTAATCATGGTACAGTGCTAATGGTAAACTTGTTTCTACATTGAGCAGTATTTATTCTATTAGCCATGGAGAAAGCCTGTAGCTGGTGTGTTCACCACCGAAACCATCCTCGCCTTCTCAGTTTTCCTACAACTACAATCACTATGTTCTACAGTAAATCATTTTGTGATGTTTCAATGATGTGATGCCATGTCAAATGTAAGAATTATTATTATGAAATGTCAGCTTCGTAGTGTCCTGTCCATTTTCCTCCTTCCTCCACTCAATGGATACTTGTTTTTATCTCTAAAAGCGTCTAAGTGAGGGTTAAGCGCTATATCAAATGCAAGAATTATTATTATTATTAAACTCTGCCTTTTAGCTGTTAATCAGATTCAATCAGCTATGCTATATTCTTATTAGTCTTTACTATTGATATGAAAGTAACAGATTATTTGGGGAAAGAATGTTTTCGTTAAATTGGAAGGCTATTTAAACATGAAAACTATTATACCAAACAGCCACTTGCATATATCCAATAGAGATCGGTGAATAGCAATTGAGGGATAGGAACCCTATCTGAAAACAATTTTCCCTCTCTCAGTCAGGGACCTTGAGCCAACTCAAAAAAACGCATTAGAATATAGTTAACTGAATTCAAGCAGTGCCTTATGTACTTAATATATTTTTGAATTTGTAGATTGTAGCCGAGCTGCAGAAGAACTCAAAAATAACCCTCGGCATAAGCCGTTCCTTGGTGGAGTGTCATTGCAGCAGCTGCAAAAGCTATACCAGCTCCTGAGAAACAGTCTATCTGGATTGAGCCTGGATCGCAGCCTGGAAATAATCCACAAAGAAAACACCATTGATCCAGAGGAAGACCTTAATAAACTTGATGATAAAGAATTGGACCAGAAGAAAAAAATCATGGATGAACTTTTTGAAAAGAACCGGAAAAAATCTGATGATCCTGACTTTGTCTATGACGTGGAAGTTGACTTTGCCCAGGTTGAACCAATTGAGTCATGTGGTTGGGACGATGAGGAGACAAATGAAGATTTCTGATTTTTCCTTTTCAGAACTGTTGAATGTCCTTTTTTTGTGAGGTCAGAATAAAAATAATCTGTTGGCAAATGGGACTCCTGGACTGACTGAGAAACAAACATTTAACACCATTCCTGTCTCTTCCAAGCAGCTTGGAAGCAATACACAGCTGTATTTAAGGACATTTAGAATTTTAGACCTGGAATGGCTGTTACTTGTTTTCAAAGCATGAATTACTTATTGCTACGTGATCATTGAAGTCTTTGGTTTTGTTAGCACTAAGAAAACAGCATTACGAACATTGGGTTAGTGTTAATATTTTCTTAAAATCCAACTTTAAATAAAAAGTTGGGCCCTTGATCATAAATTATGTAATTAGTCTGTCAATAAATAAAGCCAATGGAATATCTGTTTTGTTGATTTATGACTTGAGTTGCCCACAGTTTACCATGTGAAATTAGTCTGTTACTTGTATTTCCGATATCTTTATTCATAAGTGGTAGAATTTGTTTTTCAAAATGGCTTACTGAATGTAGCACCTATAGAGATAGAGTATTTCAAAACAAAAAGTCCCATGTGGTTTGGCAAAGGCTAAAGGTGAATAAGGTAACCTGTATAGTATCCACTGTTTGCCCCTGGAGGCCCTCAGTAAGCTCAAGCTCCAGAAAGAAAGGAAGCAACGTTTTGTACCAGAACCATACAAATTACAGCAAAGACAAATATCCCTGACTACAGGACCAAATACTAAGCTCAATTTTTAAAAGTAGGTAGAACATCGGAAAAAGGGAAGATTAATTGAGGTCAGGAGTTCTACACCGATAATGTCTGGAGAACAATAATGAAGTGAAGTCAGGCCGTATATTGAGTTTTGATTTCACTGCTAGAGGGAACTTCCTCCTTCTCAGTTGGAACCAACCTATTTTTGTAATTGTGGGTTGCAGTTTTGTTTTGCCAAATCAATGTGGGTATGAAAAGATCAATTAATATATATTATAAGCAATTGTTTCCCTGCCTTTCGTTTGTTTGAGGAATTGGTTGAGAGACATTAATTTAAATGGCAAATTTGACTAATAACACAGTAGCTCTGCATTTTTAAGCAAGAGTTAAAATTGTTATCAGATTTTACTACATTCTGAACTCCGGTATTACAAGAGAATTTGAAATCTTGCATATAATAATTTCAACTAAGTTCAAAAAGTCTTTCTGCCTGATGGCTCTGTGTATAATGCTGACTTATTAAAAATATTTTTATTGCTGACACTGAGCAAAGTTGCATAAAAACATGAAACTAATTTGTAAACAGGCGACTGAACTGACTGCTGAGACTTTCCTGTTGATCAAGAGCAGCTGGCTATTACTCACACTCACATGTCAATGTACGTGCCCTGCTCCCCTATCTGTTCCATAAATGAAGCATTAATTTGAATGTGGAACAACGAGATGGGGAAGCTAACATTTCCGTCGCTAGCTGGAGATGCCGATTCATTTCTTCTTTCTCATGTTGCAGATGTTCACAAATGTGTTGCAACTCATTCTCCAAAGTTAAACTTTTAAAAAATGTTCTTATATTGTCAGAACAGTTGATTGATACAAATTCCTGACTTCTGACATTGTACCGAACTGAAATCGAAAAGTCTCACAATTGAACTTGTCGTCACTGAAAAAAATTGATTTTAGTGGGGACATGATCCAGGCATTTGGAATTAGGTTGTTTGAATTTTAACTGAGTAAACTAGGAGAAAATAAGTCCACAATTAATAAACCTCCAGCAGGATCAGAAATTAAAAATAATTTTCTCTTTCTAAGTACAGAGTAGTTAATACAGTACATGGTACAGTCTCCTAAATTCCTGAATTCATTAACTCTCAAAGTACTGTCTTATACCGATATCTTGAGTTTTCATTACATCGAGGCTCAACTATGCTAACTCACTGCTTGTTGGCCTCCCCAACTCCTCCCTCCACCGGCTGCAGATCATCCAGAACTCTGCAGCCCATGTGCTCTCCCACATTAGGCTCCGCGACCCTATCACCCCATCCTTGCCCAACTCCACTGGCTTCCCATCACACAGACGATACAGTTCAAGATCCTGGTCCTCACCTTCAAAGCCCTCCACGGTCTTGCTTGCCCCTACCTCTCCGACCTCCTAACCCCCTATCACCCTGCTCGCTCCGGTCTGCTTCACGTCCCCCACCTTGTTTGCACCACTATCGGCGGGCGGGCCTTCCGCCACTCTGCACCCATCCTCTGGAACTCCATCCCACAGTCCTTACGTCTCACCCCCTCACTCGCCACCTTCAAGACTCACCTCAAGACCCTCCTCTTCGACCATGCTTTCGATCTCCCTGCTTCCCCCCCCTGCCCTCCATCCTTCCCCACCCCGACCCTCAGCTTGGGTCCATAACTCTGTCTGTCCAGCGCTTTGGGACGTCCTCCCGACATGAAAGGCGCTATGCAAATGTAATTTTGTTGTTGTTTTCCATTGGTTACTTTCAGAGGTAAATGAGAACTTGCAGAAAGTTGTGTCTCAGATTCTTTACTTGTGTTGATTCACTTCGGGAGATGAAACAAGTTCAGTAAAGTTCTTGAGAGTCCAAAAGGTTTGGTAAAGGAGTGGGCTCGATTGGCCAAATGGATTACTATGTTCTCATTCCTTATTTTGTTATTTGCTCTCAAACCCTTAACCAGAATCTCCCAGCTCCCAGCTCATGTATCAATGGGTGAATATATTACCTCCTGTGGTCGTAAGCCATTTCCAACAGGATGGCCACATGGAACCATCATTCTCAATCTAATCAATATATTTACATACACACAACATAGGCATTTGTTACTTTTTTATATAAAGATGTTTTTAAAAAAAAATCCTGGGAGGAGCGGCTGGGGGGAAGGGGGGAACATATTCTGCAGATAGTTCTTTTCGCCACGGAATCAGCCCCATGACCTGATTTCATGTGTGAGTCTAGTCATTTATTGTCTCCTGAGCCGTACCTAGAGTTCTGTAGAAATATATTGTACACTCACACTTGTACACATGTACTGAAACGTGCAAACTTTTCTTCCGTTGCCACCACTGTCACCACTGGTGGGAGGTTGGTTTAGTTTTGGTTTTGACCTAAAAAAAACAGCGAGGCACTGATAAGGCTTAAATTGAGTCATAGTAGTACTAATTTCACCATGAACCCTCTGAGTACTGATTGCCTGCTGCATCTTGACTTACTACTATGCTTTCTGTAATATATACAATTTTTGTTTGAGAAATTATGCTGAGTATGATCAAATTGAACAGCCTTTTGGCAGGTGTAACTAGTGGTGTCGCTTTTGTAGTACAGGTAAAATTGAGCTGTGGCTGTGGTTCTGATTCTCTGAAAACCAAGAGCATCACTTGACATATTTTCTTTTTTGTTAACCATATTACCAAAGGAGAGATAAGTTCAGACACAAGCAGGATAAATCACTTAGCACCTGTAAAATGCAGATCTTCAACACCTTGAGGTCAATATAATGGACTGGATGTCAGATTCTAGCATGACCACACTCCAGCCATGTATCGATTATTGTTTTACAATAATGTCTGACAGCATATTTACCACATATATTACTCCCTTCTCCACTTTGTCTTGGTAGAAGTCAAAGAAAATATCTGAAACAAATCCACATGAAAAAATATGTATTCGCAAAATTTGACAGTAAGGGATAAATTTAGATTCTGAGGAGTAACTCTATTTAACCACTGGGTATATTGTGGCCAGATATGCTGCCATCCACCTACCCACTCTAAGAAGCCACTCACTGAATGCAACCACAGACCAATTGGTAACTCAAAAGTATTCTCTCCACAAATGGGGATCTTCTTTTATGTCTCATTTGTTTGAGGTTTGAGAGATTTAAAGGAAATTAACAGTTGGTAATCTGTGAAATAAAAGGAATTTTTGTCTCAAGGCAGAATTCTACGAACAGGCTGAGATTTATATTTCCAAGGAATGTTTTATAAAACTAGCCACTGAATGTTGTCCAATCGCAAAATCCATTTGTGACACCAGAGACATTGTTGAAACCACTGCAAACGCTTAAGGTTCAAACAGTAACACGGAACATCCCGATAATTGTTCACCTGTTTCAGCAACAACAACAACAAGATTTCATTTATTGAGCGCCTTTCACGTCGGGAGGACGTCCCAAGGCGCTGTACAGTTGGGTCAGTACCCGAGCAGGGGGGAAATGGTCAGGGTGAGGGGAGGGAAGGGAGGGAGCGAGGAAGGGGTAGAGAGTCGAGAGGGGAGCTGAAGGCACGGTCAAAGAGAAAGGTCTTGAGACCGGCCTTGAAGGAGGAAAGGGAGGAGGCGGCGAAGGCACTGGGGGATAGAGTTCCAGAACCTCGGGGCTGAGAGGCTGAAGGCCACCGATGGTAGGGCGGTTGGGGCGGGGGATGTGGAGCAGACCGGAGCCAGAGGAATGGAGGGTATGGGCAGGTAGGTAGGGGATAGTAGGTCGGAGAGGTAGGGGGAGCAAGGCCGTGAATGGCCTTGTAGGTGAGGGTGAGGATCTTGAATTCGATCCTCTGGGGGATGGGGAGCCAGTGGAGGCGAGCGAGGGTGGGAGTGATGTGGTCACGGTGTCTGGTGCGGGACAGTACACGAGCTGCAGAGTTCAGAATGACCTGCAGCTTGTGGAGGGAGGTGCCGGGAAGGCCGGCGAGGAGAGAGTTCCCATAGTCCAGCCTTGAGGTGACAAAGGCGTGGACCAGAGTTTCAGCAGCGCGAGGGGTGAGGTAGTGCCATAGTCTGGCGACATTCCGGAGGTGATGGAAGGCGGTGCCAGTTGTGGCGCGGATATGAGGGAGAAAGGACAGCTCAGGATCGAACAGAACCCCGAGGTTCCTGACGGCTTTGAGAGGTGGAGAGTGCAGCCTTGGATGCTGAAAAGTGTGTTTCTGAGGAATGTATGAGAGTGTGTTTAAGAAGGGTGAGTGCATATCTGAGAATGGTAAGCGGTGGGAGGGGAGACTTTATGACCATTATGTGCTGATCGGTGCTAACTTCGACACAAGTTGCAGCCCTACAGTAGGAACTGGAGTTGCTGAAGGGAAGAAGAGACGTGCCACAGCAAAATAAAACACTTGCTCACAGAGCTACCAGTGACTTCCTCCAACTTAATAGAAAAACGTTTCACTCAATAATTATACAGGCCACATACCTGTATACTTATTGCAAATACCTATATATTGAAAATATA
This sequence comes from Callorhinchus milii, assembly GCF_018977255.1. Lineage (NCBI taxonomy): Eukaryota > Metazoa > Chordata > Chondrichthyes > Chimaeriformes > Callorhinchidae > Callorhinchus > Callorhinchus milii. The sequence goes on along the minus strand of NW_024704752.1, from coordinate 13,151,943 downwards.
TATATGCCGATTACCCTGAAACCCAATCACAATCTGTTCATCATTTAAAACATCACTGAGGCCTAGGGAGGCTAGAAAGAGGAACTGACTACTGGAAATGGAACTACCCTGCAAATGAACCCACATGTCCTTTTCCTTCTTCTTTGTGTCCTGGATGTTCATTTCCTTGCCTCAAGGGGACATATGTTATAGCATGAAACTAGGTAGTATGTTCCAGTACCAAACTTACAAAAAAAGAGAGACAAAAAGAGACTGAAACATCCACAAAGTAACTACTAAATGTCCACTTGAGGTTCTGCTAACATGTTTTTACTGATCCACTTTCACAAAGAAAGATTAACATGCAATGCATAAATGTCTTGCTTCTGGTTACAACGTATACAGCATTGAGTACAATATCCCGTCTATCAAAAGACAGCTGTGATAGATAGGTTCTGGTGAAGGCAGATGGCTCCACAAAAGGATCTAAATGAGTAATTAATTACAATCACTGTTAATCTCTTATGTCGAAACTGTAGATCATTCGTTGTGAAAATGGGATTTAAAGTGATTTTAGGCTCTTACTAATACAACCACTTAAAAAGGTTCAGCAAGACAGAGGCATCAATTCTGCCTTGTTTCATTCTGTAATGGTTCACCACTATTCCTTGACGGTTTGCTAACTATCAAAGGCTGATATGATACTCTCTCTGCCATTTCCCGACCTCTTTAATCACACCAACTTGCTCTGACCAGCAATTCTCGATTCTTCCAAACAATGTCCACACCAAAATGATCATGAAACCTCTGCAGCTAATTCAGTCACATCTAAATGTTGATTTTCTTACCTGCCTGATGTAGTATCAAATCTTCAGAAGACAATTTTCTGGACTACAATTTCATTGATCTTGCAATGAAAATGTGATGCCATTTTTTGTCATTTTTTTTTATTTAGAGGTTTTAAATATAACTTAAAAGGCATGATTGACTAAGTAACAGATACATTTTGGGAACAAGAGAAACAGAAGATGAAGTATATGAAAGTACAATAGCAATGTCACACTTAAGAGCAACAGCCTAAGGATACAGTGGCCTCATAGCAAATTAGGCAATTACAGTTTTACGTTTGTAAGCATAAGGGGGAATTCTCTGATTATCAGTAGATTTACTACTGAGTAAAATGTACTAATCTGCCAAGATTAGTAAATTCACTGACAATTGAGAACCACCCCTATGTTCTCTGAGATCTCAGCATTCGAGATGTTCACTTTCTAGATAGTTAGTCAGGAAACCATCCCGTATCAAAGAAATTTTGTCAAAGCAGGACACAAAATAAGGAACTTCTAAACTCAGATGAACAGTTAGATAAAGTCCACTATTCAATGTTTCCCGAATATCCGGAGGGGAGATGAGTCAAGGTTTTGGGCGAGAAATGTTGGTGAAATCAGATTTTTTAAAAATAGTAACATAACAAAAGTCAAAAGCTGCTGGTTCAGGCGGTTTCAGGCCTCATCCAGACCAAGCCATAATGTGTTTCTGTGTTTTCCAGAACTATGTATAAAATGAAGTCTGGTTACTGCACTGGTCTGAGGTAAGTCCAATAGGAGTACATACTCTTGAAGGTGGCCCATCCTGTCCACTGAAACCACAACCGCTCTTGCTTTGCATCAGACGGCTTAAGACTCCCACCAAATCACTTAGTCACCTATTTTCATGCATTTTTTTCTTGTGCAAGAACTAGTTGTCAAATTTTGGTTTGTAAGAAACGTTCAGGAAGCTGCACCACTTTTTTGAGGAGGATGCGATTTCTTTCCTGATAATGTCACTCTTTTGAAACTTCCTCTTTTGATTTTGGTCATGGTTATAGCAGCTCTGAGGAAAGAGGTAATGAGGGTTTCTAAAGCCTTTTACTGATGGTTCTGGCTATGAAAAGTATGAGGTCCACTGAACTCCAGAGTAAAATCTATAACATTAGCTACCTTCAATTCTCCCTCCCCCTGCTACTATTGTGACCCAGGCCAAAGGTAATTCTTGTTAACCTTTTAGCAACAAATCAATATAATACAGTAAATCCAGATTGTGCAGCCTAACACTGAAAAGGAATTCCATAACCCATTAGTCTAAGCTTGATTCTGAAGTTTTAGTACTACAGTACATCAAATATGTAGTGAAATTGACTATGTACTTGAGCATTGAGTGCCAAGAACAGGGCTGGAGACCCAACATAGATGTGTCTGAGGTTTTGTGGCAAGTTTAATGTGGAGGTTGCTTGAAGCACGTTGAAGGAGATTGAGATTCATAAGAAGATGGTGATGGTTTGGAGCAGAGTAGCAAATCCCCAAGGGATCATTTTGAAACAATATAGAAAGCAGTGAAGAATGGATGACCAATGTTGTATTGTGGCTACATCTAGTCCAAAATCACTGCTCCAAGTTATCCATATAAATCTGAAGTCATCCATAGTCTTTTATTGTAGACAAGGTTTATCTTTTGTCTGGCAGTTCTTATATTCTTAATAATATCTTGTGGTACAGTTTATAGTTTGGGACATGACATGTACATGTGCTTGCCAGGATAATGGAAGGCAAACTAGATGGATCTTGGTCTTCTTTCATCTAACAATTCTTATGTTCTTATCTAAGATTCCTCCTAATAATTTTTTTCATTGATGTCATTCATGCCCAACCTTTGGGTGGACAACTTCTCCAAACCAATATTAGTTCCTAATAACTTCTCTAGAAATATCAAAATACTTCTCTTATTAGCCCCCACACACCCTTCATGTTCACATTCAGTTCCACAACACGAGCTAACTTGATCACGCGCTGTCCATTGCTTCATAGGCAGCAACAGAGGTAGGCTTCTATGTGTGTTCTTAGCAGGTATCTCCTGTCCGGCCTAATGGCCTTGCAAGTGAACAATTCTGTAATTCTTGCCTTTATCCAATGTTTCATAAATAAATGTTTTTTTCTCAGCAGGAATCCTCTCTTAAAAAACACTTGATGTGTTTCTCCCTTTGCTTATGGCTTTGTAAGCAGCTGACAACATGAGCAACATGAGCCTCTGCTGTCCCTGCTTTTCTTCAGTCCAGTTTCACAAGTTTTTAGATTACTGTGCACATGAAACTCAATTATTTCTAAAGTAACTTCAGGGAAGATCAATAAAGATGATTCCAGGATTTGTAATGTTGCACAGGAGGAACAAACTGACTGAAATTCAACATCCAGTTGACACTAAGCAGTCCAATTAGACAAGGCACAAGCTAACTATTTAATTTGGGACATGACATATTTCACACTGGTGCAGTGAGAGATGTTCTCTAGGCATTGAAGCTAAAGCACATTAGATGCAGAGTTGAGGATGATTCAAGCAACTGTATATACTATATCTCTGCTGGAAATGTTTGATGCTGACATTGGGTGTCCAAAATGAGAAAAGTGTTCAATTTTCAACCACTTTGTTGAGCACAGAAGTGCAAAAGTCTGTGTAATCTTGACTGGATAAATATACTCTTGGCATAAAGGTTGTGCAACTGAGAATTTCCCTTTCCCGTCATCCTTATTCTTTTAACTGCTGTCACTCAAACTATGGTTTTTTTTAAAAGCGTTTCATTTTTATATCTATTGCTCATACAGCTGGCTGCACATGTGCAGTAAAAACAGGAAACAAAAGACTTCCTTTGCTGCTTTTAGACAGAGTTCCATCCTGTAAATCACTGAGTTCATTAGGACAGAAAATCTCCACTAAATGCTTTGGTATCATAGCCACAAGGCCTATTCAGAATGTCTTCATTAAGGCCCAGCACCAGACATATTGACATCATTATCTTATTATCAGGACTCACAAGGATCTAGTACTAGATCAGCTAATCCCTCCTTCAAAACAACGGGTATTAATTTAATCATATCCTTAGTGAACTGTCAATTAATTTAATGTGTAGGTGGATTTCCCCCACTGGGCAAATTTACCGTCTGGTGGGGGACTGAACAGTACAGCCCAGTAAAATGGCTATTTGTAGGACATTCCTGTACACAAATTGGCTGCTGAAAAATACACAGTCACTACATTCTGCAGTAAATCATGCAAAGCACTTTGAAAGCTCTCAATGATGTGGTAAGGCACTTTATCAAATGCAAGGATTATTATTAAAGTCTTACATTTAATCCTTGATGTGTACTGAAGTAGTTGGACTTAGCAGCAGTGTGCAACAGGATCAGCAATTGGTCAACTAGTGCGGGGGATTCAAGGTTCCTGTTTCACATCACAATACAGTGCCCCTTCCCTTCTAATATTGAAATGTTCACACCAGCCATCCCTGTTCAGTTAAAGTACAGACAAATCCTTCAAATTAGCCAGTATCTTTTCAACAGTTTTAATGTTTCTGATGTGACTTTCTTTTAAAAATATTTTTTCTCCCATATACATTTCATTTTTATATATTTTCTATGTTGTACACGTGAATATATAGTTTCACAGTTATTCATACCATAAATACTTTTGAATGAGGTCAGCACTGTATATTCAACTTTCATTGGTAGTGAGTGCAATATTTATATCAAGCTTTCAAACAGAGATGAGATTCAAATCCCAGTGTCAATTCTACACATTGTACAGAATCAATATTGTGTACTAGTAATGCATTTTGCTTTTACATATTTGGGCAATGATTTAGAATGCAAGTAAAGAAAACCCATTACACAAATGGTGAGGACACACAGGCCTATTACCAACAACATTAAGAAATATCTTAAAGCAACATTATTCACTTTACATTTGATTTTAGTGATCGGGTAAATCCTATCAACACTCTCTAGTTTTGAGGAAATATTACAAGTGATAGCTGATCCATCTGCAATAATCAATGACTTTGCGTTGATCAAGGAGCTCCACCAGTTCAGTTTGCAACAGTCAAATGAGTTGCCACTTAGAAAAACAATCTGAAGGCTATTCAAGAGTCTCTGCAGCACATCATGTGGTAGAGTGGTTAACTGGTTTTTACGTAAATCCAACATTTTTAGAGCAAGGTTTTTCAGTATAGGTGGAAGACTTACTATAGCATTTTCAGACAAGTCCAAGTTCTGGAGGTTGCTGAAATAGGAGAGGACACTGTTTAACTGGCAGGATGTAAGACTAGTGTTTCTCAAAGATAAGAATTGCAATGATCTGGCAACATCTTGAAATGTCTCTGTGTGGAATTGTATTGCAGTGTTGTATGATAGATCCAGATGGGTTATTGGTGACCCATTAAAAACATGGGCGGGTAGAGACGTCAATCCACAGTTAGATAAATAAAGATATCTCAATGATTTTATATATGCCAACACAACACAGCTCCTGTTTAAAAACCTGGTTTCCTTCTCAACAGGGTCTGTACAAATGAAGATGTTGTTGCGACTGAGATCCACTGTTGTGATCTGCGGCATTTGAGCAAAGAGGTGTGAAGGCACTAATTCCAGTCTGTTCGAACTCAGGTTTAAAAGATTCAGCTTTTCCATCCCATTCTCACCAAAATCTATGTGAGTAAGTTGATTTTGACTGAGATCAATTGTCTGAAGAAAATTAAGAGGATCAGCCTCAGTTAGAGCAAATTTCTTTAAGCAGTTCTGATTGAGGTTTAGAGTTGATAGGGATGTCATTCCTTCAAAGAATCCATAAGGGAGGTATCGAAATGAATTCCGGCTCATATCTAGAACATCTAATGCTGAGCTGTTTATAGAAATTGCCTCATCCCAAAGGTCCACAGATGTGATGTTGGACACGTTGCCAACAATCTGAATAAACTCAACTTTGTTGGAACCAGAGTTGTTCATCAGATCACGATAAAAACTCATTTCATTGTCCGCCAGTAAAAGGGACTTCAGTTTGTTGTGTTTAGGCAAAAGAGGGAAAAATAACAATTTGTTACTGGACAGATCCAACATTTTCAGTTGAAACTCATCGTCTGTTTCTCTGGCTAAAAACATTTCCATGATGTTATGGCTGATATTTAATACTACAATTTGGGATAAACTGAAATCCACAATACAAGGAATGTGATTCTGAGCTAGGTTCAACTTTTTTAAATACTTCAAAGCTTCAAATGTTCCACTCTCAATTTCATAGATATAATTTTTCTCTAAGTTCAATTCTTGAAGCTGGACTAGCCCTTCAAATGAGGAAGGCTCCAATCGCATAATGGCATTTCCAGTCAGCGATAGATATTCCAGTGAGGATAGATTGTGGACAAGGAATGATGCCATATCTTCACTGAGACTGTTCCTTGATAAATCCAGTTTCTTTAAATTTGGGATTGTTTTCAGTGCCAAATGGGTCACTGTATAATGCTTATACATCTGGTTGTTTTCTAGATTTAATTCTTGTAGATTCCTGTTGTTAGAAAAGGCTCCAGACTCAATTAGCTCCATCCGATTGTTTCTGAGGTTCAGTTTGGAGAGCCTTGAGTAAGAAAGAAGTGATTCATTTGTAATCGATTGAACAAAATTTTCGCTAAGATAAAGCTCTTCAGTCTTGGTAGGCAGATCCACTGGTACCCAATGCAGCTTCTTTCCCTGACAGAGTGCGGTAGTAGAAATCTGCAACAGAATTATTATTTCATAAAATTAAAAGTTAACATGAAAACTTCATAAACTGTATAATATCTGAATTGTGAAATATTTTGATCCCAATGTTTTACTTTATCTCTAAAGAGGGAAATCTATCCAGGCAAATAGATGAGCGGTCATAACATTATCATAAACTATTTAGTGTTCCACTAATGGTTCATTAGGTAAACATACTACAAAATCAGAAACCCTAACTAGGTTCCAGCACCCAGGGCTCAGTGCAGTTTCTTTTCTGTAAAACCACAGAGAGTATATGAAAATAAAGAGATTTAGTATAGTGTGTTGTCACATTGAAGGTTTTAACAATAAAGTAAAATGACAGTAGAAGAAAATAAAGCAGGAGGAATTGATAGAAAAAGGGAGTTTAAAATAAATCATAGGAAAAGAAGGCAAAATAAAGAAAAGGCATAAAAACTTTTTATAATAATAATCCATCCTTTGATATAGTGCATTATTGCACCTTATAATTTTGATATTGAAATGATTATTTTCTGCGGATTCAGTACTGCTTGTTTGGGCCTACCCTAAGCAAAACCATAGAGATAAAATCTATGGTGGCTAAACAAAATGTCAATTTTCATATCTCTTAGGAGCTGTGACATTCGAAGCTTTACAAGCAATGATGCATCATAACTTTTCACAATATTACACCCATAAACCAAGACCATAATGTGTAAGCGTCAGTTTGCACACCTATGTTCAATGCATTGGCTCCATAGTGAGAAGGTTTCTAAGAAAACCACAAGGAGGTTCTAAAATTGTTGGGTGTGTCAAAACAGGATGCTCTGTGGCTTTTACTTTAGCAGTTATCAACGCAGCAAATGCACATCATGAAAGGGCGGCTCAGCTCTTGTAGTTTGGAGCATTCAACACCTTCAGCTGGACAGCCAGTCGTTTCTATCGCAGCTCATTGTGAAGGGTGATCATATATATTTTTGTGGTTTGGTCTTACAAGTACACTTTTAGAAATAATTCAGTACCGCTCTGAATCATTCCAATGTGCAGCGTACATCTTTTCAGATAGTATAGATGCATTTCAAGAGGAAGCTAGGCATATGCTGTGATGAAGAGGGGAATAGAAGGAAAGGAGAGGGAGAAAGGAATAGGTTAAGACTCATGGCAAGGACTGTGCCACTCGGCCCAACCAGTCCTTGCCAGACTCTGTTTTCATACTGTACAGTCTTTGTAAATCTCATTTACATACTATCTATCAAATATTAGTAGTCTAAATATATTAGAGTAGAGCCTAGCCGGTAGTAGAGGTCAGTTTCTCCAAGTGTGAGATGTGTCATTTATTATGCTGCTATGTTCTCGGTACTTACTAGATTGCAAATCCTCTGGTGTCGCAAAGTACTAGCTTCCACTTTGCTTTTCACAGCAAACATCGCCAACATAGTTAAGGTCAAAGAGAGACATGGCAACATCACATCCATTCTCACAAGTAGTCCCTGAAATGAAAGATTGATGCACATCAGACACAATCAAATATATCAGGCCCACATGAGACAGTTTTTCACAGCTTGTAATCATGTTTACCAGGATAGAACAGAAAAACATAAGAAAGCTATTTAGCCTGTGAGCCTCACCCTTTCTGTAAGAATGTGTTCTGTTCAATCCATCCTATTATGGATTCTATCACCCTATGTTAATTCTTGAGAAAAAATTCTACACGGTTACTCCCAAACCATAAGCAAACCATCAAAATACAAATTCCATTACATTCATTCGTTTTTACTATTCATGCCTAATCCACTTCTTATGCCTGGGTCACATTTCCCTTATGAACGGCATCACAGGTAACAAGAAGTGCAATGGCATTACTAGCATTCACAAGGCAACAAAGAGAATAATCATATCAAGATATCACTGATAAGGAGTAAGGATCGGGGGGGAAAAGACAGTAAAATCAACTATGGTTCCACTTCTGACTATTATCCGGAGTGCGCTGTTGGGAAATGTGTGGGTTAATAAGATTAAGGTTCCCTTTGATTGGCCTGTAGTTAGATAGTTATTAAGCAAGATCACTACATAGGCTCACACATGAAGAATTATTAATAATAATCAGTGCATTTGATATAGTGCCTTACCACCTCTTCCAGACGTCCCAAAGTGCATCACAGAATATACTGAAAAGTGGATTAACCGTGTAAATGAGGTACTGCAGGACCTTAGCAACTAGAAGCTCGGCAGGAATCAGCCTTCAGGAGAGAGAATTAAGAAAGTAGCAAAGAGGGACAGGGGCAGAATTCCTCTTCCCAAGTTATTTTTCTCTTGTTTCGTGCCTCATACATTCTCCTCCAGCTCTCAAACTTCTGCTGGCGGTGTTCTATTGCCAGCCTACGGTAAGCGCATTTAGGTGGGTAGACATTGACTGACGTCTGATTGCTTCTCTCTCTCTCTCTCTCTCACCCACCCACCACCACCCACATTCAGAGAGGCACTGTTTTCCAAAACCAGGCTAGTTGAGATCAGGTGGTCTTCATGAGCTTCACCCTACCCCGTGTGAACGACTGTAGCTCAGTGGTTACGGCACTCGCCTTGCAAGCGAGACACCTGGCTTCAATTCCAGGCAGGGCGAAACCTTGGGCAAGTTTCCTTACTCCACACGCCTAATAATAATCCCTCCAAAAACAAAACAATAATAAATTGGTCACTTCAGTCCACGACTGTTTGTGGGACACTGCTGTGCGCAATTGACTGCCGCGTTTCACCCACAAGTATACAGTCAATTCATTTTACAGCATATTCTGTGAAGTACTTTGAGACGTCGAGAAGACGTGAAAAGCGCTATATCAAATGCAAGTATTATTATTATTAAGGACGCTATATAAAAGTTGTTGTTGTATGGTTCAAGACTTGTAACGATCTTGGGACATGGGAGGGAAGGTCACAGTTTAGATGGGTGGGGGCGGGGGGGAGGTTTATATAATAATAATTATTATTATTAGGTTTATATAAAGTAAAATCCTGATTATTCCTTCCCCAACATCACCCCATTGTTCCTGTCAGATGTCCAGCAGACGCCCAAATATGCAAGGGATCTGTGTCCTCTTCAGTGGACGACTTCGATGCTTGGACGCCATCAGCTTCTCACAGGAAACCCTTGAAGTGACCAATCAATCAATCTCAATCATTTCAATCAATCAATCGCCCAGCAGCACAGTTCCTGGCGATGCCTGGACCCTTGAACCTTTATCTCCAAATGCCACCACACACCAACAACCCAGAGCTCATATGACAGATAGACAGAGACAGACAGACAGCCCAGCACTCGCATGAAACCACATCAGGTCGACATTGAAACTGCGGCGCAGCAGGGAATGTCTTTGAACTCCTCTCGAATGGGAAGGAAGCAAATCGATGACAAAGAAACTTGGGCAAAAACTCAAGACCGAATCACAAGACAGTTGTGCTGTCACAAGCCGACAGCTGGGGTGCGGAGGGTGGGGTGGTGGGGGGTGTTTAGTGATTACAGGGCACCAGCCTCTGAAATTGGATACACTGGTCATTTCAGGGGCTGAGTTGGGAGGGGGTTTGTGGGGAAGGGAATGAATGATTTAGGGGGTACTTGCCGAGTCGGTGTTGCTCAGGAAGAGCCGGGGGTTTGGGGTGGTGGTGAGGGGCGGGGGGGTGATGCGTGTGTGTGTGTGTGTCGGGGTGATGGTCAGAGGGGACCCCCACCAGCCTCTCAAGTCATTTGTAGGGAGGGGCAGGACCAGAGCTCTGCCTGGAGTCTCAGCTCCAACATCTCTGCTCGCTCATCACTCCCTCCAAAGGCGCAGCTCCAGTTAATAAAAAAAGAAAAGAAAAAAGAAAGTTTGTAACGGAAACGGAGTCACACACACCAGCGGAGTCGGTCTCTGCTCTGCTGTGAAACCAGCCCCCACCAAAAAATAAAAATAAAAAAAATAAAAATCAAATAAATTCAGGCATTAAATAACTTTGCAAAATTACGAACACTTCCCCTAACTCCCCCCCCTCCACAAATAATAATAATAATAATCATAATCATAATAATGTGAATTGGTTACAGATGAACTTTGCAGCACCAAACAGGATTAGGGGTTGGAGGGGGGAAAAGTGAAACAAAAAAAAACTCTTGTCTTAAATAGATTTAACGTTGCATTCATTTTCCTTATATATATATAGAGAGAGAGAGAGAAGATAACAATTTAAACAAACATAGCAAAGGCAGAACTCACACTCACAACTCACATTTTCTGTTTTTTACTCTGCAGCCGGCGATGGGTTTGCAAAAAGTCAACGCAAATACAAAATTCAGGCTCTTTTACATCAAAACCGCAGATGGTAATCAGCAAAGTCCTCAAATGACTGCTCTGGCAGAGAGGTCAGATCTCGGCTGAGTTGAAAGCGGATCCTGCAACCTGATGATAGGATTGACTGAGGGAAGGGGTGGGTCGAGTCTTTTGGTGTTGTTCATTTCCCCCCCCCACACACACACACTCATGCTCCCCTCCCCACCTCAGTGTAACCAATGACATTGGTTGGTTCCACAACCACAAGCTTCAATAATTACAGTAAAAGCCAACGTGAATATTTTTCAATTGTACTGTACTAAAGTCTCTTCTCAGCTGAGAGTGTTTGACGGGCAAGTTAGAGTACGGTTGGTCATGGTGAGGTGCAGAGTGAGATAGAGAGGGGGAAAGATGAGTGTTAAACCTAACTCATGTTATACTCATCATCAGACTGTTTTAAGTGCAATGTAAATGAATCTAACCCTGGGTCTAACCCTTGCTGTGTCTGACCTGGGAGTGCTGATAAAATACTGTAGTGTAGGAGCGCTTTAATGCACAGGGTGTTCACAAAGTCCTGTTATGCCTCTTGTTTTTTCTTGCAATGAATTTTTTATTTTCGGTGGCAGACTAGTCAATGTCTGATACTAGTAACTTCCTCGTCACTGATTCCATCCATGTTAGGGGAGATGTGGCATTTAACATGGGCAAGGATCATTATCTGCCATGAAAATCATGGGGCTCACACTCACACACAGGATCCTCTGGATGTCTAAATACAGCGAAACACTTGTACTGAATACAATTCAGTACTTCTAAATACAATTATCGTCATTCTTCCGCATGATTCAGTTGTTGGTCAGTGCGTTGTATAATGATCCGTGCCATGTTCAGTGAGACATCTTCTGTAACATGGATGGAGTGATGTTACTGGTATCAGAGATTGTTACACTCAACTCATTTGCAATGGAGAGAAAAAAAATTCATTGTAAGAAAAAAACTTGGGGGTAACAGGACTTTGGAAACATTATGTAGAATGACAAAGACTAAAAAATAGATATCTCAGAGAGGATCGTATAAAGGGAGAATAATTAAACATGTTTAGATCTGCCTTTAGACAAAAGGCATAGATCCAAGATTGTGAAGAGCAAGTTTAGTGTGGACATCAATAAGTATTTCTTTACCTACTGTAATAGCAAGACCAGGTATTCTAGCAGAATGAGATCAACTGAGGCAATGGGCCTTCTTAGTCTAATCCTCTTGGGATCTGATGATTAGTTTCCTCTCTGCCATTGGCTATAATATACCAGAGGCTTTTGCAAACTGAATGAAGCATTTGGAGGAAGGGTGATGGAACAAGATAATAAAGACATGGGAACAACAGAATAGGCGTCTGAGAGGAGAAAGGAAGTTTTAAAGAAAAACACTGAAAGGGGAAGGACAAGGGCGTAAGATGCCAGGAGACGTGTCTAAAAAGAGGAAGAAAATAAATTTAAAGCTTCCTTTCTCCTCAGAATAATGCGAGTTTGAATTCAATGAGTTGAAAGTTTAAAAGTTGCTCATACCACAGCCATATCAAAGAGTTAATTGAAACAGGCCTGTGTGAAAAACAGACAACAAGTGGAGCAAAGTACACAAAGCGAGGCTCAACAGGAATTAACACTTGAGGTGTTCAGTTATCAGCAAGAAAGCAAAATGAGCTGAGAAAGGCATTGTGTTTTCTCACATTTCACAGAAATTTTCATTTGAGTATAACCGCGGCTGCCTATCATAGAGAAGATCTTGAACAGGATGGGCGGACACCAGAGATAGACTACAGTTTCACCAACTGAGCAGCAAATTATGTTTAAACTGATGCTGACAAAAAAAATTGAAGCTAAGTTTAAAATAATCTTGTAAAGTGACTTGTGGCAGTGGTAAAATATTTTCTTTTTTTAAACTCTGAAATCAAACAGATAAGCACCCATAAGCACCCAGCCACATATTCTTTGTTCAACGCTAATCTATAATGTTTTGAACCCACCAGGACTCCCCACGCACCACTTCTATGCAACCTCAGAGTTGTTCATCATTTTCCCCCTGTTCTCCTGAAGACACTGATTCAAGTTGGAGGAAAGTTTTACATGCTCAGAAGCCCTTTAACATCTTACCCAAGTAACCCTTCTTACCGCTTCATGCCAGACAGCGAGGGTGGGTAGATTTCCACTGTAGGAGGCTTCATACAAGTCCGCTGTTTAACTGAGGTCATCTGATTGTCATCAGGAGTGGGAGCGTTGGGTGATTTTTTTTTCTCTACCCAATTATAGCGCTCCACCACCAATGCTGCCTGAAGGGAAATGGAAGCTGATCTAATAACATCCTTTAAAGCGAGAAGTAGATAATTATTTTGGGAGGACAAGTTTGCAGGGCTATAGGGAAAGAGCGGGGGAGTGGAATTGATTTGGTTAGCTCTTTTAAAAGAGCCAGCACAGATACGATGAGCCAAATGGCCTCTTTCTGCGCTGTATAATTCTGTGATGAGCCAACTCAGTGCAGAATGGAAACCGGGCCTGAGATCTGCCTGAATGGCTCAGCATCACAGTAAAAAAACATCTATTTGAGAGGGTAGTTGAGTGACTCATCAATTCTCTATCTGTCTGATGTCTCATTGACTGTCCGCTGCATGGTCTGTCTGTAACCAGAAAAAAGGAAAGGTTTATCATTGCAGGGTTAAGCCGTTGTTAGTACTTTACAGCCACAAGGCTCCAGTGCAAAAATGGGCAACTACCGTGTCTCACATTCAGCAATAAACAGGAAGATGAGACTCTAGTACAGCAAAACAGAGTAAACAGAGGTTCCTGTAGGACTATACACCAGTACAGAAATAGGCCACAATCTGAGGCTCTAGTGCAACACTGGGTAACAACCAAAGGGCCCAGTGCAACTATAGCTCACTGCATAAGGGCTTCAGCGCAGCAGTGAATCCCAGCCTGAAGCTTCAGTACAACAGTAAGTCACGGCCTGAGACTCCAGTGGAGCTGTAGATCACAGTCTGATCTTGCCATCTGAGTTTCCAGTCCAGCAATAGATCTTTGTCTGTTTGACAGTCTTTTTCCATTTTAGAATTTACAACACAAAGCTTCTGTAAGTATATTTCTTACTTGTTGACCATGGCTATTCACACAGAATCTTCAGGGTAGCAGCCTTCAAATGTTGCTATCACTCTACCTATAGTGTTCCTATATCTTGCAGCAGTTTCTATGTAGATAAGATCCTGACTGGACTATATGGGCTATATGGGGAACATTATGCAGAAGTGAGAAAAGGAGCTCTGAATCAAGCTCCCATATGACTGCTTTTCAGAGGTTCTGGAGAGATTATCTGCCTCTCCAAAGCTAACACCTACTTTGCACGAACATCATCTGCCAAACAGTTGAATTCTGCATGGTTCTCAGGGCATAAAAAAATGGAGGGGAATAAACATACATTAACAACAAAAGAGAGCCCCCTTTTGTCTCAGTCTTTGTATGTGGAGCACTTCCTGCTGCTGCTCTAGTACTGTCCTGAGTTGGCACCCAGGTGCTAATACTGCTCACTGTACAAGAAAGTATTATATGTTATTAATAATACATTCTGTCAAACAAAAATTATAGACAGTTCATGAACACTGCATTTGTTAATTAATTTGAGACGTCGAGAAGACGTGAAAAGCGCAAGGATTATTATTATTATAACTTGGAGCTGCGATACTGAGGCACTGAATCCCATTCGCAAGGGCTGGCTATAAACTCTATCCTCAACCAACACTTATAAAATGTTCCCTGCATCCACCTAAAGGTGAATATCTCAAAGCTCATCTAATTTAATCGCTGTCAAGTAAAATTAGCGTCAGCCTGACTCGATGTTAGCACAGTGGGTTTAAGCCCCATGTCAGGACTTGGAATCACATCGTCAAAGCTGACACTCTACTGCAGAGCTGGGGGTGTGCTGGCTTTGGAAGAAACATTAAACTGAGGTCCCGTCTTCTTGCTCAGTGGGCATCAAAGATCTCACTGCACTGTTTGAAGAGAAGGGAGTTTCTCACGGTGTCTCAGCCAACAAATCACTCAAATAAACTCGGTCACACACTTCATGGCTGTGTGTGGAACATTGCACAACTGGCTGCCGCGTTTCACCCACAAAATAGAGTCAAACCACTTCATAGTATATCCTGTGAGGTGTTTTGAGTTGTCTCGACGACACGATAAGGCGCTATATCAAATGCAAGGATTATTATTATTTATTATAGAAGAAGAAAATTGTGCCATGATTAGCAGCACAAAGGAGAGAGGAAAATATTTATTGGAGCCTCAAACAATGCACTATTGCTGCACTGGAACCTCTGGCTGTTACCTAATGTTGTCTACTGTTGATCCACTTTTAATGGCTATGCTTTCACCCACCACATCCCAAAACTCTGGAATTTTGTGCATTATTCCCTTCACCTGTTTCCCTCTTTGACTGTTCCGATAGTCATTTCCCCTCTCGGCATCAAGTTCCGTCACTGTTAAGTGCTCCAAGATGCTACTCTTATGAAGGATACTATATGATTGCAAGTTATATTGTTGTTGGGATGAAATCTCCTATCTTATAGAGATATCATGAGAGGAAAACTTGGAACAAGCATGAAGCATCAGACTTGCTCACCCCCCTTACCACACAGAACATGTCCTATCATGGACTCCACCTGCTCCGTCTCCTAAACGAAAGCTCTCCACGTGTAGAGTGTATGAACCTGAAAGGCAATCAAGCAAATCTGCAGCATCATCTTCCATTTCTCATTCCTACTGTTCAAACTTGGTCTTTCTTCCACGAGCAACATCTTGGGAAATAACATCAGCACCTTGGGCGTCCTTCTGATACGATAGGCATTATATAAATGTGATTTGTTGTTGTTCATGAAAAGGGATCTCTATTATTCATAAGAAAGTTAAATATGCCATAGATTGGAGGCATTACAGATCAGTAGGTAACAGCACAGTTTCAAATTGAGCATTGAAAATTGCAAAGAGTTGTGCATTGTGAGGAAGCCATTAATTTGCAAATCAGATTCTGACTTCAAAGAGAAACCTCTTTTGCAGTTTGCAAAATTTTGTATCAAAAGTACAACAAAAACAAATTACATTTGCATAGCACCTTTCACATCAGGAGGATGTCCCAAGGTACATGCATTGTTTGTTGGAGGTAAAGCCCTCTCCTGTTTCTATTAGTCTGTCATTGAGACCTGCCAGACCTTTCGATCATCTTTGTTTTATGCTGTCTTTAAGAAAGTATCCACACGCTCTTCAATCAAATCAGTTTGAACATCGTTCGGATGTTCGTTGGTGTCTGTTTCCTGTTTTTCTAATGGAGGTTTCATTGAGTAATTTGGTGCATTCAGTCAGAGGCGAGCATGACAAGGACAGATGTTTACATTAGAGGATATGGGAAATGGCAGGGAAATGAGGTTAGAGTAGTTAGTTCCAGTAGAGGAGTTAATACCAGCACAGACACAATGGGCCAAATAACATTCTTCTGTGTCATAGTTTAGTGAACTGCTATAACATGGAATATAGTGCACCTCCCCATCAGGTGATTCACCAGCTATATAGGGATCATTGAGAAGGAGAGGGCAGAAATTACAGAAACAGTATAACCCCTTAAATGTAACCTTCTTCTCTGGTCCCACACAGATTTGCTGAGGTGACTTCATACCATGGAACAATATGAAGCAGTTATTCTGCTAAACAAATCACACAGCTCCTTTACACCACGGTGCAGATGGCTGCTGGGCTAAAGATGAGCAAAGTTCCATCAGAGCAATATCAAATCTTCTAGAAACCATTGCACAGGTGGTTTGTCTATGTTGTTCACGTCTGATATAAACTCTGTGTCTGGGGATGGTTACGAGGTTTACTACGGATCTGACCATGAACTTCTAATCCGCTTTGTGACTCTATAACTCGTGGCTTTTCAGGTTAGGTGGCTTGTGGGATGGAGCTGGTAAACCACTCCCACAAGTAGTGCATCCTCTTGACATCTCGTTGCAGGATCAAAGAAATGTGCAGAAAGTAGACATAATCAAGGGTTTTATGTGCATTGCTCACTATACACAGGGAATATATTTCACAGATACAATTAAATATACTGTTTCTATATACACATTACCGTGTCTATATACAATTACAGATATAGCCTATTTGATAGTTTCAATCTGTGTACAGCTAAGGTTTCACTATCAGCTACAAATATAACCCCTGTATAAGCTATCCAAACTGTTTGAATCAGTTACATGTACTGTCATGCCTTATATAACTATATTATTAATGTATTCTGTATACACATACTTCTTTATTTAACTACAGCAAATCATCTCTACAAATATACTCTTTGTATCAATATACACCTGTAACTCTGTGTACAACATAATGTGGCTTACTTTTCTTTGCACCTGGCATTCACTATACCCAATCTGGAAATACTTGAAGCCTTAATGAAACTTCTGCTTTTGCTTATCCTAAAATTGATTTCTGTATATGACTGCAGCTCAGTAAACATCCCTTAACACCAATTTGCACAACTAGTGGATTCCTAATTTCAGCTCAAACCCACTTCACCTATTTCCAGTCAATTTAATCTAGATGTCTTAATGTTGTCAAATTCTATTTACGCTTTAACTTAAAAGTCACTTTTACCTCAAAGCAAACACTCATCATAAGGGGAGCAAAACATGCCACACATCCCTAAACACTTTAGAAACTAATAGCAGCAGACAAGGCTACTGTCTACCTAGCAAATTTCTCCCTCTTTTCAAAGGTTCACCCTGAGGTTTAGTTTATTGGATGCTGTATGAGTCTAGAGATTACATTGATTGTTTGAAATAATCTTTTTGCTAATCTTCATCAAAATCCCTTTTATAATTTTAAACACCTCAATCACATTACACTTTAATCCTCTCAAACGTTACCCTCAAATTGTCTTCTCAACTCATTGTTCTCAATTCAACTTTGTTGGCACAGGGTAGCTGCATGACTGCGTCTATAATATTCACGTAATTTCTAAGCAATTATGTTTTGTGAAGCACTTTGAGACTTTTGTTATTAAGTGAAAGGCACGATAAACATGATTTATTATATAATCCAAATGTATTTAGCCTCTCCACACAGCTAAATCCATTAACCCCTACATTTCTTGTTTCTTTAATGAGCATTCTACTATAATTGAGTTAAGCTGTAAATTATGAGTTTTGTGATGTGCACAGTACTGTTTAACTACCAATAGAGGGTGATATTGCAAATAAATTTTGTGAGCACTGTATTCCGAGCGCTTTCAATCATCACTCAATTTGCATTGTCAGATGTATTGAGCAGAGGCCAGACCCTAACTCTCACAGAACAGAAGGGACAAAACCAAAAGGATAGCTGAGACAGAAGTCTACTCAGACATTTTTTTTTGCTAAGGTTTCAGTGACGCCCATCTATCTGCAAGTGGCATATAGTGCAGGGTGTGAAGGGGAGAAAAATACAACATACCAACAACTTGCATTTATTTTGCACCCCTCACACAGCGTAGTATCTCAGAGCTCTTGAGGGGTTTACAATAAGAGCAAAATAAGTGGGTAACTTAAGAAAAAAATATACTTTTTAAAAAAAATCCCAATATCCAAGTAATGTCCTTGAATTTAATCTTAAATTGGAACCAGATTGATTTAAGCTAAGTGTTTGCTATTGAACTTCCTGCCTTGGTGTAGGATACCTATGAATTTACGTAGTACAAGCACTCATTCCTCCTTAATAACTTTGGTGGAAAATGCTACCTATTTCGACAGGATTCGGCCACTCTTCGCTCCAGATTTCCGTACCCTAGCAAGAGGCATGTTAAAATCAGAGCCTTTATGCATTTTATTTGCAAGACAATATTTTTTTCATACAAAAATCCTACAATTCAGTTTAAAATGATTCACAGCAATTAAATAAATTAATGACGGATATTTTACAAACAAATGCTGCAAATAGCTGAGAATCATGTTCAAACCACATATCAGATGTGTGTATATATGGACATATACACACACTCAACATACATATATATGTTACAAACACACATACAGACAAACACATACATAAGAAAAAAAATAACTAAGTATTCAAACAATATTACGGCAACAATGAACTTTTTATCGTGGGTTTAAGGCTTTGTACCAGACAGAAAGTCTCAAAAACCCGTGGCTTCACATTCATAAGTATGTCAATAAATAACCTTCCCATGTTCAGTTTGAAAATGTAGTTTAAAAAGTGTCCATTAGCTTAGCTGTTACTGGAAAAACCTTTCTCCACCATCAAATCAAATGCTTTAAAAAGAACTCCAGTACCGGGCCTTAATTGTGTCATAGCTCTTATGCAAACCATCAGATCGTCCTGCAAAATTAGCTTGTTCTCTCACTTTAATTGTGTCATAGCTCTGAGATAGTCTTGCAAAATTAGCTTGTGCCTCTGGAAAACCTCTTTAGGGTCAGACTATTAAGATGAATCAAGAGTATTTTGAATATTTCTTCTTATAAGGACTTTCTGAAACACATTTCACATTAAGCTCCATTTGTGTGAAAGGACAGGCAGTATTTCACTTGAATGCTGGATTCTGGTGGCACACAATATTTTGGTGGAATCCCGAGGCTCAGTGGTTAGAGCACTCGCATCACAAACGATAGACCTGGGTTCGATCCCCAGCAAGGCGAAACCTTGGGCAAGTTTCCTTACTCCACACGCCTGATAATAATCCCTCAAGAAAAAATAATAATAATTTGGTTACTTCAATCCATGACTGGTTGTGGGACACTGCTGTGCGCAATCGGCTGTCGCGTTTCGCCCACAAAATATACAATTCATTTTACAGTATATTACATAAAGCGCTTTGAGATGTCAAGAAGAGGTGAAAAGCGCTATATCAAATTCAAGGATTATTATTAATATCAGTCTTGCTGAACAGATTAAACAATTGATCTCGATTACTGTATTTGACACCGCTGAGTTCATACAGAGCTGGATAAAGCTACCCTGGGCCTGATGATATGGCTGGTGCAATCATTAATCAGCATACACTAATAAAAATCCGAGCTTGCAGCTGCAAATGGAAATTGATAATTACACTTATAATGTATGTTTGAATTGCATGCAGCAATGAAACAAAATATATCCAAGTATATGAAAAACAGACAGTGAAAATCCAAAATGAAAATAAAACAATGGAAATATGCAGCAGGTCAATCAGGATCCAAAAGAGACCAACTGCTTAAAGTTTCATTAAGAGCTCCATTCTGATGAAGTATGCACCTAATATATTAACCAGACTATTATCATTATATTCTCTTATTTCAGCCAAGGCAACAGAATACTGGGTTCACATTTGTCTGGTGTTAATGCTGCAAACCATTTTGCAAAATATTTCAGTTTCCTTCACAAAAGAAACACAGAAATATACTATCCAGAAATATCCAGTCTTGTACAAACATAGCAGCAAATGATAATGTCAAATAATAACAAATATTACAATATCTTCTTTCAAATACAGATTGACCTGTTGTGGATTTGCAGCATTTTCTGTTCTTTACAATTATCCATTTTAAAAAATAGGAAAAGGTTGACATTGCTAACATCAAAAACATTTCAAATCTGTCAGTAACTTTACTATTCTGGTATTGCAATGATGTGTGGTCATCAGTCCACTTTGCAATGCAACTCCAAAGAACTTGCATAACTATAATGCCTTTATCTGGAATATCTCAAAGCACTTTACAGTTATCAGATGTATTGGCTATTTTTGCAAGCAAACTTAATGGTAAAGTTTAGATCATCCCCAATCTTTCCCCAATCTTCACCAGCTTGTGGTCTGGGAAATCTGAGTGACACTGGACAAGTTAAAAAAAACTCAATCAGCGGTTAATCTGCCCTTGATTGGACAGGACTACACTACTGATATTGGCACAAATGAACAGAAACTTACAACATGCCTTTGTAAAACTGACCTGAAACAGCAGCAACCAAAAAGGGGGGAAGAAAGTCATTTTTACTATAACAAGGCAACCTACACCGCTGTTTGTCGAGAACCAGCTATGCCAACTGACAGCAGTAAACCCAGTCCACACACCGGCGTACAAAGGGACAAAAGTAACATTAACAACTGCATACTTGCTGGTTGTGCTACTTTCATTCATGGAAGCACTTTACTGATGTGCAGAGCCAGCAATTCTACCTCTCTCCAGCTCGAGTTGCACAGAGCAACCTCGGCACCTCTGGAATCGATGTTGATATGATGCTGCCATCCTCCAAAAAGGACATTTAATACGATTCTGGTTCATCCGGCAGTAATAATCAAGAACGTTTAAAAAAAATCTAACCTTTGTTCCATTCAATTAAGATAAGATGATTTTCTCCACCCCTCCCAACTCTGGGAGGAATGTTCCTTAAAAAAATACAATTAAAGGTTTATAACGATAATCTTAATTATTGTTCACACATCACATTCAGACTCCCCGCCCACAATAATATTGAAATTGTATAGAGGCATATTACAATTGAACAAAGAAGACAGATAGGTCACCACTACACACTACCCAGACATATATACAATGGAGATCCAGCCGCGTCTCTTCTGTTCATCAGCCCTCGCTCCTTACGCCACTGCACACTGTTGCTGTGACTACCCAGAACATGGCCAGACTGTCCATGCCATCTATGCAGTTTATTCAGTTTCCAGCAATAAAATAGCTCATGCACAGTATCATTATCATCAGCCATCCAGCGGTTTCCCCAGATATACCATCGTCACTTCGGTGTTGCCATACACCGCCGAAACCGCTGGATATAGGGATGCCTTTGGCAAACCTCGAAACGCTATGCCAAGGAACTCATAGCCTCGTTCAAATGCTAAAGTCTTGTCTTCCATGTCAAGAATGACACGTATTCTTTCCCCAATCTGAAAGAAAACAAATAAAAAAAAACAAAGAATTAGGACAAAACAGTTTTCAAAAACTATTTGATTAAAAACAATTTTCTACTTTTGATATAACTGCCTCATTTATATTAGCACCGCCACCAGTATAAACCAATAATAATCCTGAGCTCTAGCTTATCCAGGTTAAATTCCATCTGATATTCCTTAGCCCAACCATTCAATTTGTCTAGATCTCTTTAGAAACTGCCAGTTTCCTGGCACTAATCATTTGTCTCAGGATAAGCAGATTCTGTGGTTTTAATTTAACCATGCCTCTGGCTATTGTTTGCGTGTCAGAGCACAGCACTCCGAGATATCATCGTACATGAAGGGCACTATACAAATGAAGGTTGTTGCTGTGTGCGAGCCTTGATGGAGATTTTCAGCAGATCATACCTCAGGGGAATTACAGCCTAACCTGATCCCAACAACAACATTGTTGCTATCTCATGTGAAAGGGTGCATTTATCATGTGGGATAGCATCTTGGAGCACTGAGACAAATTATACATATGAACACCTCTGAATAACAGCCAGGAGCAGGAATCCTGGTCAATTTTCCCTTGCCTAAATAGAGATGCTGATGGCAATCGTATATTCTAGAATACTCTGTCTGAGTTCAGCCCAAGTCTGATCAGACCGAAATAGCTCGAAAACCCAGTGACATTCATTGCTGGGATCATGCCAGTCATTGAGCCGTTCAAAGGAAACAACATCTGACAAATCGATGAAATATGTGGAAAATTTCAAGACTATGAGAGAACTTTAGTGGATCCTAACCTCATGGAGCGCGGTGTTCGACCCAAACAATCTGAACTTGTTGAAATTTACAGCTCAATCTCCTGAGAGCACAAATAAGGACTCCGCAAAATTTCCTTTGTAAATTGGTTAACTATCGTCTTTTATTTGTATGTTCCTTTCAGTTTGCTTTCCCTCCTCTTATTGCTAACATAAGGCAACACTAGCAACAGGAAGCAGTCTCCCCAGCGCCAGGCCAGCTGCTTTCTCTACCCCCTGAGGTACATTCTCCCAAAATCAAGCCAACTGTTGCCCAACTCAACAGTGTGGCCTCCCCTTCGGCCAACTCCATGCCCACTCATCCCAGCTCTTCCACAAGCCTTTTCGCTCTACTTGTACCTTTCTCTGCTCTATTCCCCCCCTCCCTCTCCTTGTATATATGTGCCCCATCTCTGCCCTGTTCTCTTCTGTATATCTACCCACATCCTTGCAGTTCACCCTACACTCTCTCTGTCCTTATCTCTCTGATGTCCCCCCCCCACCCCCGTATATCTATTTACTCTCTGTGCCCATCTCTGCCCTGTTCTCTCCTGTATCTACCCACTCTCTGTGCCCATCTCTCTGCTCTGTCCCCCTCCCCTCTGTATATCTACCCACTCTCTGTGCCCATCTCTCTGCTCTATCCCCCCCCCTCTGTATATCTACCCACTCTCTGTGCCCATCTCTCTGCTCTATCCCCCCCCCCCTCTGTATATCTACCCACTCTCTGTGCCCATCTCTCTGCTCTGTCCCCCCCCTCTGTATATCTACCCACACTCTCTGTGCCCATCTCTCTGCTCTATCCCCCCCCCCTCTGTATATCTACCCACACTCTCTGTGCCCATCTCTCTGCTCTATCCCCCCCCCCTCTGTATATCTACCCACACTCTCTGTGCCCATCTCTCTGCTCTGCCCCCCCCCCCCCTCTGTATATCTACCCACACTCTCTGTGCCCATCTCTCTTCTCTGTCCCCCCCCCACCCACCCACTCTGTCTACCTACCCACACTCTCTGTGCCCATCTCTCTTCTCTGTCCCCCCCCCACCCACCCACTCTGTCTACCTACCCACACTCTCTGTGCCCATCACTGCCCTGTTGCCGCCCCCCTCCCCTCCCCACCACCCCTACCCCCCCACCCACACCCCCTCCCCCCTCTGAGGAGGGGTGGTGGTGGAGGGAGTGGAGGGAGTGAGGAGGGGAGGGGAGGCCCCCCCCCCCGGTCATATATCTACCTCCTGTGTGTGCCCATCCCTCTGCCATCCCTCCGCATCGCCTCTGACCTGGTACTTGGGCGCGTTGTTGCACTGCGGGAAGTTGCCGCTCAGCTCGCCGTTGTGCAGCAGGTAGTTGTCCACCAGGTTCCAGCCCCAGCTCTGGTCGTCGCTGCCCAGCAGCGCCACGTAGCCCTGGCACTGCATGGGGGCGCGCTTGGTGGCCACGCCGATGACGGCCACGGTGCCCAGGGGGCCCTCCCACCAGATCTCCCAGGCGTGGCGGCCCTCGGAGAAGCCGATGTGGGCCCGGGCCCCGTCCGTGCTCTGGGCGATGGGGTTGCGGTGCAGCGTGAAGCCGTTCTTCTTGATGTAGACGTTGCGCGAGCAGTCGCCGGGGCTCCAGGCGTGGCGCAGGGCCCGCAGCTTGGCCTTGTAGCTGCCCAGGCTGCACAGCACGTCGGAGCCGGCGGCCTCGTCGGCCAGCAGCCGGCCGCACAGGCCCCGCCACACCTCGCTGTTCTCGTCGGCCTCCAGGCAGCGGCGCCAGTGGCGGCAGACCAGCGAGCAGCTCAGCAGGTCGGGCAGCTCCAGGTAGGAGAGGAGCTGCTCCAGGACCCGGGCCGGCAGCCTGCCCGCCGCCATCTTGGTTGGAGAGCTGGGCGCTGGGCGGGTGGGGCGGGAAGAGGGCGGGGCCTCGCCCGCGAGCGGCGCGGGTTTGTAGCCCAATAAATAGCCCCACGTGTGATTCACGTGTCCCGCCCCCCCTCCTGTGTTTGTCCTAATGCAATGATTATTATTATTATTTTTTTTTTTTGGGGGGTGGGGGGTGGGTAGGATACACCAACCCCCATCCACACACACACACACATACACCACACCCCACCCACCCATCACCCCAAGCGCTCCCCGGGACGCTACCCTGAGACAGGAGCGTTATATAAATAATAATAATAATAATAATAATAATGATGATGATGCTTTTGCATTTGAAGTCGCGCCGTATGATCACGTTCTTCGAGACGTCCGGAAAGCTCTGCGCACTCCGCTGTGAGGTGAACGGACTGTCACCTTTCGTGGGAGGAACGCGGCAGCCGGTGGCCCACGCGCCGGGTCCCACGAACGGTCGTGGATCGAAGTGACCCGATTATTATTATTATTATTATTATTTTTTTTTTAAAAAGAAACACACAAAGGAATTTTTAAATTGCAGAAGGAATGATATCAATGAACGTTCTTGGTGTTGTTGCAGATTGGCCAACGTGGGCTTAATTATAAGTGGCCGATATTATTATCGATTATAATTATAATTATTACGATATTATAAGTGGCCAATTTGCGTGGATGGCTTTTGAAGCCGTGTAAGAAAAGGGCTTCAAAGGGCGCAGAGGGAGGAGGTTTTACAGGTTTAAATTAAACCGCAAAAAAAGAAGTAGCCCAATCTTATGAGCGGCCAATTTAGGTTCAGGGCTCTTGAAACTGTGTAATGAAACAGTCCGTGCACAGTACTTTACAAAACAAAAACCCGACTAATCGGGTGTCGAGTGACAGCTCCAAGGCACCCAGTGCAGCATCAGCCGCAAAGCTCAAGTGTCAATCAAACCACAATTTGCACAAAATTGAGATTATTGCTGCTTTCTGGGGGCAGTTATCCATTCAAAAAATAATTTGGTCACTCAATCCATGACCGACTGCGGGACACTTGCTGTGCGCAATTACCTGTTGCGTTTTGCCCATAAAATACAGTCAAACCACTTTACAGTGTATCCTGTAAAGCGCTTTGAGACATCTCAACGACGTGATAAGGCGCTATATCAAATGCAAGGATTATTATTATAATCAATCGGGGAGTCGCAATCATTTCTTTCTAACCGACGGCTGCTTTCATTGTATCTTGTTTGAAGGCAGGCTCCTGTATATAATGCAATGCCCTGGGCTGTAAAGAACGTTTCATGTTTGAAATGGGGATAGATCAATATTTAGGAAATAAGGATATTAAATTAAGAAATTTTAAAGAAAATACTGCAAAACAGGATTTAAACATCTGGTACTGTACTTCCAAATTTGGAGGAAGTTTTGACAAGTCTGCACGATTTTAAAATTTAAAAACAAAACTCCTACTGGCTAAAATAAAGTGGAATTTCAGAGGGTTTGGACTTCAGCAGTGGGATTGTAAACTTTTTAACACTTTTTAAGCCAGATCTACCCACAAAGTTGCTGAGAAGTGGTCCAGTAGTGAATGAGAAGTTGAATTATCAGGATTTATATCTTCTGTTCATACAAGGGATGAGGAGTCGGAATAAACGGAATGGCTCTTTCAGAAAGTGAGCACATACACAACAGAGGTGTAGTTAGAAGTTACCAGCAAGCAGGAAAGAATCACAACTTAGCATCTGCAAAACTGGATGAATTAGGAAGAACTAAAAACGGCACCAGGATTGACAATTTCCTGCTGGATACTGATTTTAAGAATCAAGATCATTTTTTATTTCAATCTTTTATCGTAAAGATATCAAGTAAACAAGCAGATATCAAACAAATAAAAGTTAAGCACTTGGTATATATTTGTCTGAAACAGATATTCATTCACAAAGCATTAGTCCAAAGTTACTGTTGTAAAAATATAACTTCCTGAATCTATAACAGCACAACAATCAGAACTTAAATAACCAATTTCATAATGGCCAAACTCTCTGCTAAATCATCCCCAACCCGGTTTTACTCAGTGGTGTTCTTGTGTAGAACTAGCAGAATTCTGGCTGGGTGATGGCAGTGTTTTATATGGGTTTAAAATACCCTTTGGATCCAGCATCAGTTTCATTTGCTGCATGATCTGCACCGCCTCCTTGGATTTACTGTAATAAATGAAATCCTTCTTCTTAAAGCCCAGGCCATGTTCGGCACTGATGCTCCCAGAATATTTAGCCGTCCATTCATACACATATGGCTCTATGGCAGCCAGGAGCTGGTGGTCATGTGCTGGAGACACAATATTCAAATGCAAGTTCCCGTCACCTAAGGAGAAGAAATAAAAAGTGATGGCAATGTCCCCTGCCCTCATACATTGAAAGTAGATTCTCAGTGTCAAATGCACAACATGTGGTGCAGTGCTGGCCTGGAAAGTTCAGAAAAGTGATAGGTTCAATCCATGGTCTGTACAGAGGCAACTGTGTCTCAATTGGGGGTGGGGCGGAGAGAAGAAGTGTGTGTGTGTATGTGCGTTGGGGTTGTGGGGTGGAACCTTAAGGGTTTCAGATCCTTGTTTCTAATTTCTTGGACTCTGGCTGCAAACTGGGGATGTCAGATGAGGGAAGGATCAGGATGAACTGTGTGCATCAATGGTCGAATAACCGGTCAGCTCTCAGTGGCTGGGCTCATTGATAAATAATGAGCATTTGCGCAAGGTAATGAAGAGCTGCCGATGCCCATGGAAACATATTCCATCAAGAGCAAGATTAAAGGTAGAGAAGCGATAAAACAAGTGCTTTACATGGTAAGTTACCATCTTGATACCTAAAGTAGGAGCAATACACTGATGATAATAATAATGCTTGCATTTGATATAGCGCCTTATCACATCTTCGAGATGTCTCAAAGTGCTTCACAGAATATACTGTAAAGTGGATTGACTGTATACTTTGCAGGCGAAACACGGCAGCGATGTGATGAATCTTACCAATGTGACCGTAGCCAACCACACGCTTTGCCTTATCCCCAAGTCTTTCTCTCATGTCGACAACAATGTCATAAATTTTCTCCAATGGTAATGAGATATCATACTTGTATATATAGCCATCGTGGCTCAGTGCTTCAGTGATGCCTTCTCGTAAGCCCCAGAGTGCCTTTAAACAAACACATGTTCAGCCTTAGGAAATGTTGAGATGACCATTATCAAACAATATATAATCTCCAACAAAAACAGGTGTCACTGGAAACACTCAGCAGGTCAGGCAGCATCTATGGAGAAAGGAAAGTGAGTCAACGGTTCAGGTCCACTACTATTTGTCAGAACTGAGACATGTTGGGAGGAAATATAATATATAATCTCCACTTTACCTTTATTTTGCGCTCCTCAGTAGCGACAGTCCCATCAGCCACTAATCCAGAAGTCATGACTTCTTCCAGGAATTGGTTCAGTTTCTCCTGATCATGATTAGCATTGGAGCCTGACGTTTCTACTAGGATGTAAAATGGTTTCTCTGGAATAGTTTGAAAGTGAAAATAAGTCATCGTATGGCAATTTAGCCTCGTCCTAGTGTCACTCACACAAAATACACATACACTGTGTCAGAGGCCACAAAAGGTGAGGTGATGATCTATGATCAATTCACCAGCAAATGATATTGAGGTGAGAAATTTACTAATTCCACAACATGAGAGAATTGCAGGCACTGTCAGCTGATTGAGTTGTAGGTCTTTTATCACAAAAAATGCCCTGATTTTATGAAAAAGTGTTGAGGAACACTTTTTCAAGTTTTTTTGTTGGTGGGGTGGGAGGAAACACCCAGACTGAGGTAATGAATTATTGACATTTTTACGAATGAGATGTTGCATTTAGAGACAGAAGAAAGGGATCAAAGTTTGGGTAAAAAAATATTGGCCATTAAAAGTGAGAATGCTAGTTCCACCTCGTGGCTGTTACGCATAATACAGTATCAATGTTCCATCATTTCTCAGTGGTAAGTTCACCATTCAGTGAAACTAAGCCAAACTGACCTTGGAAGTCCCAGGTTGGATTCCCAGTCTCGAGAAGGTGGTACTGCCTTAGTCTCCTTGCCTCATGCAAACTACAGGCTTTAGATTTAAAACCTAAATTTTGTGACATACAAAGCAGGTACCTTGGTAAACTGGTCTTACATCTGTGTCCATTTTACCTTGCAATGGGTTTGCCAATTTCAAGTGCTCCTGGACTACCTCTCTGCAACTTTGATCCAGGAACTCAAAGGCAGAGAGAATTTCTCCTAGCATTCCTTTGCACTGATTAAATATACTCAGGATCTGGTCAAACCTGTCACAACCTTAGGAGAAACAGGGATAAAACAATGCATATATTATACAGAAAATACAATAAGGCATATTACATTACCATGATAAATCAGCTGCCATGTTCACCACCCAATGCAATTTATAAAATAATTCTGTGAACTGCTTTGAGACGTTGACATGATCAAATGCAAGAATTATTATTATAATATGTATGTGTTCCACAAGCGACCCAGTAACACACATCGTAGTGGGGATATAGTATTCATTTTGTGTATTGTAGTACACCAGATAAAATATATAAGAATTATAAGAGTATAAAAACGGTATATACAGTAGGAATGACACAAAAATGAATCAGATGCAGAGGAAAGGGCATGGAGCCAAGGCAAAAACAGTCACCCGCTGTGTGGGAATAGAGACTGATAAAATCCTACTCTCTCTGCTCCTTCAATAACAGACGATATAGCACAGAACCATAGACTAGCACTGCCAGTAGCCTTGGAATAGCCAGCAGGATGTCTTCAGGAAAGGAAAAATTCTCACCTCTCAAACAATTTTTGATAAATACCTTCATATTTCCCCCTTTTTTACCTAGAAGAGCTAAATTGACTGAGCGTGGTTTCCTCGGACACAAAATGGACACAGCTGTGATGATCCCAAGTGTTCCTTCAGCTCCGATAAAAAGCTGCTTAAGGTCATAGCCTGTGTTGTCCTTGCGCAGTGGTGCCAGACAATTCAAAACAGTTCCATCTGCAAGGACCTGCAAGATGCCAGGGAACAGTGTAAACCAGGATCTAAAATAACTAACAGTATCACAGGCAACAGATCAAGTCAAAGCAGCGGGCAAAACAGCTCCAGCCATTATGGGCTGTGAATGACTGACATATGGAAAGTTACAGTAAAATAATCTAATACAGTTCTAATATAATGTGTTCCCGTACAGGAATGTGCAGGATTATCATGTCAGACCTTGAGGCAATGAAAGTAAAGCACAAGTATCATATTGTTTCTGATTAGAAAGCAGGATATTGGATCACAGATGACTTGTGCTCTGGTTATTACTTCCAATGTATCCGAATAATTTCTTACCGCTTCCAGTCCTAGGACTGTCCCACGCAGAGAACCGTATCTCAGAAGTCGCAGCCCACCAGCATTGGTTGCCAAGTTGCCTCCGATGTGACAACTTCCCTTTGCCCCCAAGTCGAGGGGCATAATAAAATCCTGTGCCTCGAGGTAACCGTTCAAATTTTCCAAAATACAACCTGATTGGCAGATAAGGACTCCTAAAAAAAATACAGAGTAGAATGATTCAGGAAGCCATGCTGCAATCACATTGTTCAGTAATAGAAGTGGGTTACTGATCCCCACTGTTATTTGTGTTTATACAGAAACACATGCAGTTATTGATCAACAATTACCCAGTTAGTAACATTTAATGTTGAAATGTTTACGTACGAGATTCACTGCCAGTAAATATTTGTGACAGAGGGAATCATTGTTGCTAGTGACCTAGACGGTCAATCTCTCATGATAGGACAGAAGCTTTGTAACTCTTCAGAAATGACTGGCAAGTAATTCTAAGAGGCTCATAAGTTATCATTGCCGTTACAATCTAGAAGCCAAAGTAAAGAAACGTGTCCGCACCAGAGTTTGGGTTGAAATCGATGATGCTGTTCATCTGTGCTGTTGATATGATGATCTCATCAAACACAGGCACACTGCCTCCCACCAACCCCGTGTTCCCACCCTGAGGATTCACCGCCAAGTTCCGATCATTACAGTACCTAAAAAATCAAAGAGGTAGAGAGTCAGAGAAAATTCCACACAGGCAAAGCCAACCCCACTGTGAAAGTTAGCGACAACCTCATGCATCAGAGTCGATCACAGGGTGTTGGTCAACATCAATCATACACTGAGTAAGAAAAGCACATACAGCTCAGTACTGTCTGAAATTCACTGCACTTCCAACACTCATCTGCAAGTAACAAGAGATATCATGTAAAATAAATCGTATCCAAGAAACTTTGAGCCTACAATACCTGAGTATCTGAGAGACTTCTTCTGTATTCCGAGGTCTCAGTAATAACTGGCTGCGACCTTCAATACAATGGAAAGGCAGTTTAAAACAGATTTTCAATCCTAACAATTGATAATCGATAACAATCAGAATAAGAAACCACATTTCGCAACCTGCCGAAAGCAAGTAATGCCTTTTTAATGCAGTATATCTTAACTTATTCCTGAAGCCTTTTTTTAAAAAAGATTCATCCTTCTATTCAATTCCAGGCAGAGGGCGAAACCTTGGGCAAGTTTCCTTACTCCACACAGAGCCTAATAATAATCCCTCCAAAAACCAAAAACAATAATAAATTGGTCATTTTCAATCTACGACTGTTTGTGGGACATTGCTGTGCGCAATTGGCTGCCGCGTTCGCCCACAAATATACAGTCAATTCACTTTACAGTGTGTTTTGTGAAGCGCTTTGGGACGTCCTCCCGACGTGAAAAGCGCTGTATCAAATGCAAGGATTATTATTATTATTATTCTAAGTTTCATAGCACACCGGCACCAACATAATAGAT
Source organism: Callorhinchus milii (assembly GCF_018977255.1). NCBI lineage: Eukaryota > Metazoa > Chordata > Chondrichthyes > Chimaeriformes > Callorhinchidae > Callorhinchus > Callorhinchus milii. The sequence goes on along the minus strand of NW_024704752.1, from coordinate 13,120,567 downwards.
CTATTGGCCTTCATCTGAATGGAAAATCTCTGTTTCTACAGGGTTCCCCCCCACCCAACATTTCAATTCTGATGACGGGTCACAAAGGAAATATTAACCCGTCTTTCATGGGTGATAAATGATAACAAGATAACTGTGGTGCATTTACTCTGTCCCATAATTTCATCAAGAGGGAGAGGGGGAAGAGAGGGGAAAAAAATCACAGCAAAGCACAGCAAAGCCTACTCTGTGATAGTTTACACTTTGACCAAATACAGGAGATCCACTTTACCTCGCACAGTCCGCAGCCAGTCCACGTTGCTCGCTTCCAGCAGGTCAGGGTCTGTCACCGCACGGTCAGGGAGCAAGCTTTCCAAAAACTTTAAGTCCTCCTTCGTTACTGTTGAAAACGCTAACCTCCGGACTCCATAACGCACGTCGGTAAACTCTACTTCACGGCTAAGGTGACGGGAGGATGAATGGAAATGCCTCGTCCTGGGTTGCCACTGAACATGACAACTGCACTCGGAGTGAGAGGTAAGAGTTTGCAGGCTATGCTCAGCGAGTGCTGCTGATTGACAGAAGTTTGCTGAAGACGCTACATTTTGTCCGCTGGCTTGGACAAGCAGCCACCTTTTCACAAAGGTTTTGTGACACTGTGTTGCTCTGCACAGGAACGAAGAGAGAGAAGCCATGGCACCTGAAATGCAAAAATTACAGGGCATCAGTCACACCTGTTTTCTCTTTTGTTCCTCCATTCAATTTTCTCCCTATTTATCCTAATGTGAGTGACTTAGGCTGGAGTACGGTTCCCCAGGTGCTCGCTATAATAATAAGAATCTGTGCATTTGATATAGCGCTTTTCACGTCTTCTAGACATCTCAAAGCGGTTCACAGAATAATAATAATAATAATCCTTGCATTTAATATAGCGCTTTTCACGTCGGGAGGACGTCCCAAAGCGCTTCACAGAACACACTGTAAAGTGAATTGACTGTATATTTGTGGGCGAAACGTGGCAGCCAATTGCGCACAGCAGCGTCCCACAAACAGTCGTGGATTGAAAATGACCAATTTATTATTGTTTTGTTTTTTGGAAGGATTATTATTAGGGTGTGGAGTAAGGAAACTTGCCCAGGGTTTCGCCCTGTACTTCGCCAGGCTTGAACCTATGTCACAATTAACCACACATATATTTAATGCTGGGAACGTCACAGCAAATCTGATTTTGTCTTAATACGACACCCATACAGGTACACAAGCAACACCAGGTAAGAGCAAGCCCAGAAGCATTGAGACTGTACTACTGACCAGCTAACTCAGCATAGACTGGGGACAAATATGCCATTGGTAAAAGCACTGAAGTTCCTAATTTTATATTTAAATAAAGCTCATAAAAGACACTGAGTATTATTAATGGTGTTCGAGAAGGTGAAGAAGGTCAGTGTTGAGGGAAGAGAATTTTTTTCTCTGTTTTTTTTTTGCATTTTCAGCAGAAATCACTTAAAGGTCAGACAGCAGTTGAGTCAAATGTATAGTGAAGCCTCCTATACAGTACCATACAGGAGCACTCCCAATTCACGTCTTGTTCTGTATGGATTGATTGGCATAAATGTCCTTCTGCACTGTACCTGCAAGTAGTATAAAGAGGCAAAAATGACATTCCCTTCTACATAAACAGCAGAGCTGGTGATTAAAAGTGCACACACGTTTCCTACTTGTACTTTCTCTCACGACTCTGCAAACAACAACAACACCACCACCACAATACCACTCACAACTGATCAGCTCTCAGCAGCAACAGTAACCCAGAAACTCACCTCATTCACCCCCTGTGCGGTGGGTGGGTCAGCAAACGTGCATGTACCTTAATAACCCCCCCACTCCCCCCCAAGGTTTGCAATCGCTTGTGTGCACAAACCTATCTCTTTCTTTTGAGGGGGTGTTTTTTCTTTGTTTCTGTTTTGTTTCTTTTTCTTACGATCTCACCATCGTACAGAGGATTAAATCACTAAAAGAAAGGTGAGTTACCACCGACTGGTGAATACTGTAGCAAAGGGCCGCTACATTGTTGTATCCCTTCAAGGTCTGTCGGTCTGTCTGTCTGTCTGTCTGTCTGTGTCTGTCTGTGTGAGTGAGTGGGTGCAGTGAGTGAGTGAGTGAGTGGCTGCAGTGAGTGAGTGGGTGCAGTGAGTGACTGCAGTGAGTGAGTGGCTGCAGTGAGTGAGTGAGTACAGTGAGTGAGTGGGTGGGTGCAGTGAGTGAGTGAGTACAGTGAGTGCAGTGAGTGCAGTGAGTGAGTGGCTGCAGTGAGTGAGTGGGTGCAGTGAGTGAGTGAGTGCAGTGAGTGAGTGAGTGAGTGCAGTGAGTGAGTGGCTGCAGTGAGTGCAGTGAGTGAGTGGGTGCAGTGAGTGAGTGAGTGAGTGCAGTGAGTGAGTGGCTGCAGTGAGTGAGTGGGTGAGTACAGTGAGTGAGTGAGTGAGTGCAGTGAGTGAGTGGCTGCAGTGAGTGAGTGAGTGAGTGGCTGCAGTGAGTGAGTGAGTGAGTGGCTGCAGTGAGTGAGTGAGTGAGTGGCTGCAGTGAGTGAGTGAGTGAGTGGCTGCAGTGAGTGAGTGAGTGCAGTGAGTGAGTGGGTGCAGTGAGTGTGTGGCTGCAGTGAGTGAGTGCAGTGAGTGAGTGAGTGGCTGCAGTGACTGAGTGAGTGAGTGAGTGGGTGCAGTGAGTGAGTGAGTGCAGTGAGTGAGTGAGTGAGTGAGTGGCTGCAGTGAGTGAGTGAGTGAGTGGCTGCAGTGAGTGAGTGAGTGAGTGAGTGAGTGAGTGGCTGCAGTGAGTGAGTGGGTGCAGTGAGTGGGTGCAGTGAGTGAGTGAGTGAGTGGCTGCAGTGAGTGAGTGAGTGGGTGCAGTGAGTGAGTGGGAGCAGTGAGTGAGTGGGTGCAGTGTCCTTGTAGCCCAGGGCACACTCAGCAGTTGGCAGAGGCCTCTCCCTCCCTCCCTCCCTCCCTGAGCCTGGGACACAAGTGCTGCTGCTGCTGGACTTACTCTCAAGCCTGATCCAGGCAACGCTTCCGCAGCCGAGTGGCTTAGTGGGAAGCGACTCAGCCTCAGGCAGTGCTCAGGCGGAGCTTCACATCATCAGCAATTTAAGGTCCTCCTCCAAAACTGTGGAGTTATTCATCAGCTCAACAATAATATACGGTTCGATCTCTTGCTTCCCCCCCCCACACACACACACACCCCACCAAAAAAAAATAATAATGCAAAAGCTACACCCATTTTATATCTTTGAATGTGGCATTCCAAATTTTTTCACCCCCCCCCCCCTCCCCCGAAAAATAAACACAAAACGTAAATAATTAACCGCCGCTTCCCTTCAGAAGAAGAAAAAAAATCCCATCGCGATCGGCCGCCGCGGTTCGCTCACGACACGCGGTCGATTCACCGCACCGGGTGCTCCGCGAAGGGCTTTGGGACGTCTGGAAGACGTGATAAGGCGCCGTATCAAATGCAAGGATTATCATTATTATTTGCTTCACCCCCCCGGCCCCTCGATTGATACGGCTGATATATAAACCCGTGGGGAAATAGCGCAAACTGCTATTCTGTGCTTCGGAGGATTCGTGCTCTTAACAGTGAGCTCCTAACAGAATTTTAAACACTGGATCTTTCTTAAGGCGGTTATATATTTTTTTTAACCGGGATGGCAAAATTCCTTTTGCTTTTCTTGTAATGAAGTGAAAATCGTGTACGTTTACCCACTGGTAGTGTTACCTTTTAATGGCACTCAACCAAACGTTGGCGTGATCTCTGGGAACAGGGTCATGGACCCGAAATGTTGACCCATTTTCCTTTCTCCATAGATGCTACCTGACCTGCAGAGCGTTCCCAGCGATTTGTTTTTGTTTCAGATTTCCAGCATCTGCAGCATTTTGTTTTTAGTCGGTGTGATCTGTTGCTTTACAAATGACTACCGGATGATGCCTCACTGATAAGCGACTTCTCCATAAACTATTCATAGGGAAAGGGCGACACATGCAGAAACGCCATCCGACAAGCAAGCCGGCTATCATTGCTACTCCGGACAGTTAGAGAATCTTATCTCCTATGGAATATGAGTAGAGAGTTATCAAATGAAAATGTAGTCCCTTGTTGGAATGATACAACACTCAACAGGAATCCCCCTCAGCAGAGGATTTTGCCATTGCAGTTCTGGGAAATAACAATTACATTTATTCAGAAGGCAATACTGTCCAAAAAATACTTTATTTTGACAATATAACTATTACTATTACATCATCCAAAAATACAGATATACATTACTATAATTTTTTTTAGAAAAAATGTACAATATTTTTTCAGATTTACAAAGGGAACATCCAAGTTGTCCAAAGATATAGAAGGAAGTGACTTCCCCATAAACTATTCATGGCAGAAATTAGTTTTGCAGTGTTACCTATTTATTACTAAAGGATCAGTGACCGATCTCTCCAGTTTAAAAGATTTTTCAAGGTTCCCAATCCCCAAAATGTACGGTATGCACGTAACCTTGGTTTGTGTTGTTCTTGATCATCAATTCCTTGTTATTCAAGGTGGACTGTGGCAGAGCAGACATAGTGCACAGAATGAAAAAAACTATTACAACTTTCCCTTGGAATTTGTGCCTTTAAAACCCTTTCAAAGAACCAACTGCTTCAAGTAACCCATTTTCACTCGGGTGATGGATTTAACTTTTTAAAAATGATTCTTCCTTTCTTTAAGTGGGGAATGGTAATCATTAAATAAGCTCCTACTGTACTTAACCATGCAACTTATTGACCATATTTTGAGAACAGGGAACATATGAAGGATCATCCTGGAATATAGATTGAATGACACATTTTCAAATTTTGTAACATCTGCAAAAACAATTTCCTGTGAATTCACAATACTAGAGAAGTACATAGACATTTTTTAGACCCTTGAAGCTCTGGTCACTGTACTGTCATTCCAGTCACTTTGAGTTCTTGGTTTTATTTGTCACGGTAGAATTTATTCTTCACATTATTCTTCAAGAAAAAAATATCTATACACATTTTGGCTTGAAATCCTGCTGCAGCACTGAAAAGGCTGACCTTTCTCAAAGACACAGATGGTAATAAAGAGTACACACCAACAAGTAGTGGTTTAAAATAATCTCACATTCATAGCATGTAGGCCCCATGCGTTTAAATGTTTAACTTCAGTGGGATAATTTCCAGAGTCTGCAGCTCTGCAGCACATTTAATTTTATAGGAAATTCTATATAAAAGTATATCAATGTATCAATAAGTCAAAATATTGCACAATAACACAAATAGACATTTTTTCTTAAAACATAGTTTTTTGTCCAAGTTTTAACATTTCCTCACTATCACAATCAAATACAAGTAGTTTTGAAAAAAAACTATAATTTGCATATGACAATACAGTGTACCTCAATTTAAATATGGTAAAATTATTGTTAATAGCAACTTCAGAAAGGCTGCAATTTCTTGCCCCTAAAGCAGTTTAGTTTCTGACAACATCAAATTTCTGCCAACTCATTCGCTATATAACTACAATTGGGACAGAAATCTGCTGCTAGGACTTTGGACGGCAGTGTTTGCGACAGTAAACAGCATCTTTAATAGCCAATGAGTTCCATATATTGTCCTTTTGGCAATAGAAAATTAAATTTTAGCACACCTCCACTATACTGATATCTCAGTATATATGTCAGTTTCACCCACAAAATATGCAATCAATTCACTATACAGTATATTCTGTGAAGCCCATTGAGACGTCTCGAAGTCGTGGTAAGGCTCTATATCAAATGCAAGGATTATTATTATCTCCATGGCTTAGTGACCACGAGTTTGAAATCAACCAGTTCTTAAAACAGATGATTATTGCTGTAGTTTTTATATGGTTACTTCCAAAAGGCTTCAACTTTTCCACAACAACCTCCAAATCTAAAATTTCAGCAGAAACCGTGTACATTTTCCATATCACGACAATCCCCCATTTAAAGACATTCCCATTTCCTGCTAAATTGGAGACAGAATAAGTTTTAACTCCTGGTTTAAAAATCTCAGGTGGATCGTTGCGTTCCATTCTAGTTAATGGCTGAAGCCATCAATGTCCATCACTGGCCTGTTATCTGCAAGTAAACTGTCATAGACCTTAAATGATCACCATTCAAACAGGATGTTAAAGGAGAAAAAAGAGACACAAATTGTGAAAGGCTGAATAAAATTGCAACAAGACAGAGACAAAATACTATAAAATATATTGTGTAAGAAAAAAATAAAAGTTTGCTTCACTTCTTTTTCCTTTCCTGGATACACCGCGGGCAAAACCTATGTACAAACAAAAGTGAAAAATAAATAAACAAGCAATGCCATATATAGTATTACATTCTTTCCTCCACCATCGTTCCCTCTGATAATGTTGCATTGAATACAGGTCCCATAAGTGAAAACTGTCCAACTAGTGACTATCTTCCTTGATAGGTGATTGAGGAGGTAAACAGCTCTTTGGAGTTGATCTGGCTGCAAGGTGATATCAGAATCAAGTCAACCGTAACATTTCAAGCCGGTCCACACCAACAGGGTCTGTCACCAGCAGGGTCTCTTGTAAACAAAAATAAATCCACAAGTTCCTACCTAATTTCTGTGCTTGAAACTAAAAAGTATTTACATCCCTGAATGTTCCAATTTATGGATGTACAAACCAGTCTACAGTGTGCCCCTACCATAGCCATTAATACTTACCATTTTCCTTTTGGTTTTGTTGCAAGATCCACACAAGCAAAATGAAACCATTCAATTGGGCACTGTCGGTAAACAACCAGAAAGGAAAAGAAAGCAGCAGATTAATTAACTAATATAACAATAAGGCAATGATTATCCTTTTCCCGTCAATTTATCTCCAAGTTTCTTCCCTTCTTTCTCCTGGTAAGTGTTTTGACTCAGGTACACCAGGGTTTCCTGATTTCTGCTTGCCCTACGGCACCTCACCCAATTTCATTCTTCTTTTGTGAGTCTCAAAGAGGTGTACTAAGAATGCATTAGAATATACAGACAGAAAAAGGCCATTCGGCCCAACTGGTCTACGCCGGTGTTTATGCTCCACATGAGCCTCCTCCTGCTCTTTCTCAACTAAGCTTTCAAGCATAACCTTCTATTCCTTTCTCCCTCATGTATCTATCTAGCTTTCCCTTAAAGATATCTATTCTATTTACCTCAACAACTCCTTGTGGTAGCATGTTCCACATTCCCACCACTCTCTGTGTGAAGAGATTTCTTCTAACTTCCCTATTTGATCTATTTGTGACCATTTTATATTGATGGTCCCTAGTTTTGATCTCCCCCACAAGAGGAAACATCTTCCCTATGTCTACCCCATCAAAACCTTTCATCATTTTAAAGACCTCTATCAGGTCACCCCTTAGGGTACTAATTAGGGTACTAAGAAGTATTAGATTTCTCATACTATAATAATGCCAGCAAAGTGATGAATACCTCTCCATTTAAACTTCTACTAGAATGTACAGAGCTTCAATCTACTCTACCAAGCTCTGTAAAATGGTAAAAGAAAATAAACTCAAACTGTGGAAACATTTCATTTAATTCAGATTGCCCAAACTACCAGGAACTTACATCAGGGTTGTCACAGCCAATCATTTCCCCATATGAAACTTGGTGACACAGACAGTAGGTGGGTTCATTGGGGTCAACTGGCATGTCCAAGACATCGGACGGATGCATTTTCAATACAGAATCAGAATAATCAGACCTAAAGAAAGAAAAGAAACAAAATCATACAAAAATCACATTAAAGAAAGTAAGCCTGAATTTAGAAATACAACTGTCCATCTGCATAAGCGAAACTCAAACCCCACAGCCTATTCCATTATTGAGGAAATTCACATTCCCACAGTGATGGTACCATTCTCCAACTTTTGCTAATAAGAAGTGATTATGACGTAAGTGCAATGAAGTCAGTGGGGATCACTGGGGATCTTTTTCATTGCTTTTCTAGGCACTGCCTCTATACGAGTAAAAAATTCATATTATGCTAATTTATATTATTCTGGAAGTAAAATGTATATGCCCTTATATGCAAGCACAATTTGTATCAACAAGCTTAAGAAAAGTACTGCATAGTGTTACTAAAAATAAACACAATTACCTTGCAGCTCACAGTCAACTCCACTCTCCGCTTCTCCCAAAACACATACAAGGATAAAGCTTAAAAGTAAGAATGTAGGAAAAGAAAGTAATTTCAATATAAAATACTTTCCTCTCAATCTTTACAATGGGTGAAATGGAAGAAAACTCATCTCATAGGATGTTGTATAATCTGACATAATTTTCAATGGCCCAAATGTAAATCAAGCAGAACTCCACAAGGCAAACTTTACTTAGAACAGCTGTCTTTCGTGGTATGATATTCCCTTGTTTCAGATGCTCTAAGCCCATCATTTTTACAAAGCATAACATTTTGCCGTATTGTTCTTATCCTTGGAACTGACTTTGAGAAGTTAAATGTCTTTCTTACCCAGCTTTCTGCTTCTTCTTCTTTGGCGTGTCATCATCTGATCCTTTCCTTCCACGACCTCGTGACCCCCTCTTGTCTTTTTGGTTTCTGGCTTCTCAAAGGTAAAACAAATGAGTGATTTTGGCGTGGTTACAGAATACACATGACTTGACCTCTTTCATTCATTTCTTCATATTTTATACAAATCCCTTTTAAATATCGTTATGAATTAAGCCATTTATGGTAAAACATTCCACATTCAAACAAATTTAGATGAGGGTCTAAAAAGGAAATCCTGCTTCAAAGACTTTCTACAAAACAGAATTCAGTGGATTGCATATTTGACACCAATATTAAGTCAACAGTCTCACTTCACTGAAAACTGCTTTCACTCTCAACACTCATAGTGTTCAGCACACTGATGCAGTCAACCAGATTTTGACTTCCAATACAGTTCCAACAATACCACTGGGGTTGATGTATTAATTGGAATGAAGCTGGGATGAGCAGATTCAGACAAATTTAAATCTCAACTGGGAGACACGGAGATATTCAGGAGCAAAATGTTGAAAAATAGACCAAATAGTAATTACTTACTCTTATTGCCCCTCCCTCCTGAGCTGTCATAGTCACTGGATTCCAGTTTTTCCTTCAGATCAGCTTCAAACCTTGCTAAGTCAGCATCCAGTCGCCTGATATGCTTATCCACCTGCCACGCACATAACCCATCAATGAGACAATTTGACACTAAATTAAAGGTGCTTATTAAACCTTCAGCTCTACATCACTGTGATAAGATCCAAAGAAATACATTAGGTGGTCCAAAGAATTTGGCATGAAACATATCTTTCAGGAATGTCTCAATTAAACTGAAGATGTAGAAGCATCTAGAGTATGTACAGTTCAATTGAAACATTAATTAAAAGATACCTGAAAGCACAGCAATTTTCACACCAATATTAAGTCAACAGTCTCACTCCACTGAAAACTGTTGCACTCTCAACACTCATAGTGTTTCAGCAATTTCTAAGATAACAACATAGTTCTCAAGCTATGTTATTATGAAACCTTTATCTCCTTCTTAAGGAATAAAAATAATCAAGCTGAAGTAATATGTTTAATAATAGAAATTGTAAGTGTTTCTTGAGAATAATTTCCAAGGTAAATTCAAATGAACCATTAAGTCCATATATTTAATGTTACATATATTTGGACTAAACCTCTTTGTGAGGGACAAGCAAACAGATGGCCCACCATTTCATACGTCTGCATAGCGAGCTGCACTTTGTCATCACTGTATTCTTTGCATTTATTGTAAGCACCCTGAATCTTCTTCAGATGCTCCACCCGCTGTTCTGGAGACAGGTCCTTCACATTTGAGACGTATTCGGATGCTAATTTGTCAATCTCCACCTTTTTATCTGCAAACAGTGAATAAGGTATTCAAACAAGACTCACAATCAGCAGATACGGCTCATTATGAATACTTCCTCGTACCCTATCCCGAACGGTCAAATAATCTGTTACCACACACTATCTAGGCTCAAATAAAGAATGACTATTTGCATGAGATACTGAAGATTGTTGGTACCATCAAATTGTACCAACATTAGGCATTCTCTATAAGCACAAAAAAAGGGGGGAAACTTGTCCACAGAAAGCCGGGACCGTGTGATACATTACAAAGGAATCAGAACACTAAGTTAGAACATACTTTTTAACAAGATTTCCCCAAATTGCTAACCTCAATGCATGGGAAATTACAGGGTTAATCTCAATTTTTAACCACCTGACACGTCATGCTTTCATTAACACACTAGGTTACCGGCCATATAACTATCAAATTCAAGGGTTTGCCACATATTTCTGTTCTGCAATACTAAGGACTTATTTCTGCTGTACACACCTTCAGTTCTTTGGTCCAAGTCTCGCATCAGATGGAAAATCCGTTGGAGCTCACAAGGAAGGTTTTCAATACCTGTCAAAGTAGCGTAGAAGTGGCTTAATATTTCATTTTTTCCCTATTTTGTCCTGGCCAACAATCCCCAGAAAAAACAACCAACAACGGCTGTTTGGTGGATGCTGCTGTGCCCAAATTGGTTGCCAAGTTCACCTACGAAATACATTCACTACACTTTTCACATCTTCCTAACATGAAAGGTGAGACACGGTATTTCATATTCAAAGATCTGTTATTTTCAATGGAAATGCTGATTTGACATATGGAATCTCACTCACTTGAGTTACACTTGGCCACATTTTGAAATAAATCTCCCACTTTGCAGCTCTCGTGTGCTGATTACATGTGCCTTTATCATTATTGCGGAAATGTTGGGAGTAACATTTAAACAACAAGATTAACATGGATTGAAAACCAAGAAGATTTTTTTTTGGGGGGAGGGGGGTGGAGAGAGCGACACACTATCAAAGGCAACATGAAATTAGCATGAAACAGTTACTGCTGATGATAAAGGAGTGCCATGAACAGAATCTGGTATATTCCCTCGCTGTTTAAATGTCCTTGGATCGCACTGCAGCACACTCACATACCTGTTGCAATTCACCCTTTCAGACTAAAGCATTCCTCCCTCCCCCACCCCACCACACACACACATACACACCCACACATACACACACAAACACGCATCTGTCAGATTCCTATTTAGTGCCTCTCTGCCTGTAAACCACCAGATCGCCGTTCACCTGCTCTGCCAAATTTATCACTGTATTTCCACTCCCGCGCCTCCCCCGCTCTCTGCCTCGTTAGTTCCCCCACGTCATTTTATTAATTCTTGCATTTGATAAAGCGCTTTTCACGTCTTCTGGACGTCCCAAAGCGCTCAAACGCTTTTTTTTTATACGTCCGTATGCGTTTCATTCAAAGCGCTCTGAGACGCCGTCCGGCGCGGAGGGCGCTATATATTCGTGGAGTCCTGCAGCTCAGTGGTTAGAGCACTCGCTTTGCAACTGAGAGACCCGAGTTCAATTCCAGGCAGAGGGCGAAACCTTGGGCAAGTTTCCTTACTCCACACGCCTAATAATAATCCCTCCAAAACCAAAAACAATAATAAATTGGTCATTTTCAATCCACGACTGTTTGTGGGACATTGCTGTGCGCCATTGGCTGCCGCGTTCGCCCACAAATATACAGTCAATTCACTTTACAGTGTGTTCTGTGAAGCGCTTTGGGACGTCCTCCACGACGTGAAAAACGCTATATCAAATGCAAGGATTATTATTGTTATAAATCCAAGTTGTCGTCGTCGTCGTCGTCGACGATTTCAATTGGGACCGCGGCTCTGCCCGAATCTCCGCCTGAACCCAATCGGCGAAAGCGGCCGCGCCAACCGCATCGTTACGTCACTGTGCCTTCGCAAGGGGTCGAAACCCATTGGGGATTCACTGTTAATTTTTTTAATATATTATTATCATTATTATAAAAAAAACAACACCGATCCCAATCCGCGTCGGGGGACCTGTGTGTGTGTGTGTGTGTGTGTGGCTCCGGGTCTTCGCACTCTCCGCGGGGACCGACGTTTTTTTTCTGACGCGCCGCACGGCGGCGACGGCCGCTCGCGCATGCGCGTGCGCAACCAGCGCCCCCCCCCCCCCCCCACCCCGCGCGGCGGCCGGAAACCTCGAACCTTCCAGAGAGAGAGAAAAAAAACAACTCGTGAACTTCCGAGGAGGAGGGGAGAGGGAGAGGGGGAGGAGGGACGCGCTCGGTTTCTTCCTGAAGTAACTCAGAGGGGGTCTGAGCCGACACACGCTGACCGGATCTCCCCCCCCACTCCTCCGCGTTCACCCGCTAACCCCCCCCCCTCTCCCCCAACCCCGGACATACACAACACACACAGCGCCGTGACACCACTCAACTGGCGATTGACGCGTTTCCGACGAGTTAACGCGCGGTTCACGGAGCGAGCGAGCGGGGGGGGAGGGAATTAAATTGCAGCTCCCAAGTCCAGAGAGAGAGAGAAAGAGAGACAGTCAAACTGAACGGAGAGAGCGAGTTGGTTATGCCCCGCGCGGGCGGGAGCTGTCGGACCCGCCGAGCCGGGCCGGGCCGACCGGGCAGCGCGCGCAGCGCACTCACTGTCCAGGTAGTGCTCCAGGTACATCGCGGTCGCCATCTTGTCATCCTGAAGCCCCCGCCGCGCCACTGAGCATGCGCGGAGCGGAGCGGTTGGAAGACGCGCCAAATTCAAATCCTCGGCGGCCTCATCGACCGGCAACGGTACAACGAGACCATCCCGCGAGGGCTTCGCTTCGCCTTGAGGGGGTAGGTAACGCCGGACACAAGCTTCGGGTCAGTGGGGCTGCCAAGCGGCACTTGCGTTCCGTCACGACCGACGGAAGAAATGTTAGGAGGGGGTTGGTTTTGCTACCCACCACCCAGGTTCTAATCTTCCTTCAAATGTTGGGCCCTATATGTGGAGACCAATCTTTTTTTTTTAAGTGACTTTTAATATCCATCTGAAGGGGCACTCGGGACCTCGGCTTTAACCTCTCATCCGAAGGACAGACAGCTCCTCCCGTCAATGCAAACCCACCGCGCCCACCGCGCCCCCCCACCCCCGCCCTGCATTGGAGTGCCATCTTGGACTAACGCTGCTGTTCGCGGACTATTCACGGGGGTTCAAATTCGCTGCCGAGTCCAGCGCCGAAAGTGCGCAATCGCCGACCATTCGCACTCAAAAAAAAATTCTCGTGAAGCTCTTTGGCGGCTTTTTTATTGAAAAAAAAAGAAAAAAAAAAAGACGTGCGATCCCGAGCCCTCGTCCCCCAAAAAATGCCGAGGACGGAAACCGGAGACGGCAAGAAATACAATAACCCGACAGGGGCGAGTCGGGTTGAGTCGGCACATAAAAGGGGAGTGCAAAAAAAAAAGACGGGATGGCCACAGACGGTGTCCACACACACACACACACACGAACTCTGAAGCTCTCGAGTTCAGAGAAGAAGGCGGTGGTTTCGAAAAAAAAATGGCGATTGCATCAGCCGGACGGTGGGTGGCGCTGTGACTTGGTGTGTACACATGTTTCTCCTCTCCTCCTCCGGTGGCGCTTTGCTCTGCTTTTTGCCGCCTCTCGTCTCGCCGCGCGGGTGAACATGTCGGGCAGGAGAGGGGCTCTGATCGTGCTGGAGGGGGTGGACCGGGCCGGGAAGACGACGCAGTGCAGGAAGCTGCTGGACGCGCTGCAGAGGGAAGGCCACAGGGCTGAGCTCCTGCGGTTCCCCGGTACGGAGTAGGGGCCGAGGGAGTGGGGGAGGGGGCGCAGTTCTGGAGGGAAGATGAAGGTCCCCCCTCCCCCCACTCCCCTCCCCCCACTCCTCCTTGGAAGAGACATCTTTCCCCGATAGCCTCAACCCTCACATTTTCTCACTCGGTTCTCGTGTCTTCCTCTTGTAATTCCTTCCAAATGAGAGCGAGAAGAAACAATAATAATAATGATATAATGATAATAATAATAATAATCTTTTGCATTTGGTATGAACCCCCCTTTTTTCGCCACACGGGAGAACCTTCCCCTCCCCACCCCCCCACCCCCCACTCCCTTCACGCCAGTCTCCCACAAGCGTCCGCGGCACTAAGCAAATTATTGCCGGCCAGGCCGCCCGCGCGCCCGGAGGGAGACGACGCCTTTCTCTTGTCGGTTGGCGCGCGGGAAAGAACTGGCATAGTTTAGAGAGGCGGCGCGTTGACGGTTCAAAGCAATTTGCAGTCATCGACTTATCCATCACAGCGCCTGTTTTTTTGCCAATCGTTAGACCGACGAAGACAGCCGATCAGCTCATAACTGCACAAGAGGGTTTAATAAGCCTTCAGCCACTGCGCCCCGAGGCTCTGGAACTGCCTTCCTCACTCCCTTCGTCTCGCTCCCTCCCTTCCCATTTTCAGGTCTCTGCTGAAGACCTTTCTTTTCGACCGCGGCTTTGGTCACCTTCCCCCCCCCCTCCCCTCGGCTCGGTCCTGGGATCCTAAACTGTAAAGCGCTCTGGGACGCCATTCGGGGTGGAGGGTGCTGTATAAATCCAAGTTGTTGTTGAAAACACTTAATACATTAGATTTTAAGGTGCATTGGAGTCAGTGTCGGGGTATTCGGTGATTGTGATTGAAGGCATATAATGATCTGCAAACTAAACTTTTAACTTTATTCAAACTCGCAGATAACCATTTGTGGAGAAGACCTCTCATTTCAGATCATTTTTCTTTCGTGCCAAAAAGTTTAAGAGCGTCTCTAGCTCCTTCCTCTCACCATCGCATTCATCTCACCAGCAGTTGGCAAACCACCTTTATTGCTTGCCTGCAGTTCTGTGTGCTCATTCCTCAAGCAGATTGGTTTGTCGGCTGCACCCCTCCATTATGTGCCATTACGAGGAGTCAAATACTCATTTGTCGGAGATACATTTGCCTACAAAATACACAATCACGATACTTTACAGTAAATTAAATGAAGCCTCTTGAGATGCTGTCCCGATATGAAACGTGCCATTTCAAATGCAAGGATTATTATTAATAATAGCAGTGAGTTTATTAGTAAGTGGACAGGACCAGCAACAACTTGTGTTTATTTAGTGCCCTTCACTCTGAGTGCTTAGTATTCACCATCAAAACTACTGACTGCTTTTTCAGTTCATTTTTAATTCAGAACAATGACTGTAAGCAGATCACTGCAAATTATGGGTCCAGTGGAAATTTATATCTTTATAATCTTTGGGTGTTTTTTTGTGTTGATCGATTTATCGATCCCATAATTTAGCAATAGCTAAAGGCCCGAATACTTTGCCATTTTACTGTGTCAGAAAGATTTCCACGCATCTTGCTGATAAAGGATATAGGATGCTTGAAACTCTGCTACTTTCTTGTGCGTAATTCAGCACTTAGAAAGTAACAGAAAGGAGAACTCCTACTCTGCCACAATAATGCTCCATAATTTTAATCTCTGTGAAGGACCCCCCCCCTCCCCTACTGCGGCAGATCCATGTCACACCAGCCACCTGAGTGACCTGTCAAGTGATATTGATGATCATTGACAATTTGTAACAAATTGTGGAAAATTGTAGGATCTGGACAGATTTTTCTAACTCATTTAATTATAATAACTCACATTTATACAGTCCCCTTATGCAGGGTAGCGTCCCAGAGGCTTGACAGTGGCAGAGCAGAACGCCGAGCCAGGGGGAGGTGACCGTAGGCACAGTTGAAGAGGAAAGTCTTCAGGCACAAACTGAATATTTTGTGCGTGATCGTAGACCTGCAAATATTGTAATAATAATCCTTGATTTGATGTAGCACCATAACACATCGTTGAGCTGTCTTCAAGCGCTTCACAGAATATATTGTAAAGTGGATTGACTGTATTTTATGGGCGAAATGCAAATATTGTGCAGGAATACTTTTAAAAAGCCAGCCCCACAAAAGATATAGATTTAATAAGCACAGCATGCAAAGTTGTAAATATTATCAGCTGAACAGACCTCTTAAAATATTGAGTCAAAAGACATTTTATAAAAGAAAACAGATAAATAGGAAGTTTTGAAAGAAAATTAACATTTTAAAATTACAGAGGTAAAAGCAGAAATAAATAATAACTTTTCTCCTCTATATACCAATTTATTTAAAAATATAACCATTGCTCAAACTTGATATTTTTAAAAATTTTCTTGTGTGAATGGTCACTTCAAAATCTCCTTCAATCAGACTGTGTCTTGGGAAGACATGATAACATGAATTTTCATACACGATGGTGACTCATCGGCTACATCTCCTAGTCTCTGACTTGGAAGCCTGGACTATGTTGCAAGGCTACCAACTCTTAGTACAGTGGGTAAGAATGTATTTCAATTAGCTCGTCATTCTGAAAACAAGTCATATAGAAGGATAGCAGAAAATTCGATGCCCTTTGGTGCTCAATAACAGCAGTAAGTGAATAATGCAGGAAGCGGTCATAAAAATCCCCAGCTGGATTTATTCTGACAAGACTTCGGCACGTCTGACATGATTCAGTACTAAACGAGTTATAGTATAACTGGCAGAATAGAAGCGACATTGGTGGCTGGACCTCATCCAAACCTAATTTTTCTAACTTTTCATTTACTTCCAATGAATAGAATTCCAATGAACAAAAACATTTGCCGTTAACTCCCACTGTATAGGTACCAATTGTTTCCCATTCATTTCCATTGAATTTAATTCCAAAGGACCCAACTAAATCCTATTCCCTCATTGAATTCCAATGAACCAAGCCATTTCCCATTCATTTTAGAGTACGGAAAAAACACATACCCAATTTTCCAATATTTATTGTTCAATGGATTACAGTGCTCATCCAAGGACAACTTGTTCCCAGAAAATAAAGGGCGATTTAGGAAAACAGGTAGTACAGCCACATGCTGGACCAAACGATTCCCTTTGCAGAAAATGTCTGTTTCTAATCTGGAATCAACTGCAAAGTATGAAGTACAAACTATACCTTAATCTGAATGCTCATCAACTCCACTTAATAGAACACTGATGGATGATCTCATTGTGCAATCCTTGCATATTCTGTGCACATTCCTGCTTGGAGGGATGGGTAGCAACATTTGAAAATATCTGGCACTATTTTGCCATTCCATGAATGGGTTCACAGATATGCAAGGATTGCACAATGAGATCATCCATCAAATTGCACATTTGTGATCATGCATGTAAATTCTTAATAAATGATATAGAGAGGTTTATTTTAAATCAGGAAACAGCCTGACTAAAACAGTGCGTTTACAGCTGCATTTGGCAGCAAGCAGCACAAATGTTCTGAAGAAAAATATTCTTTGCGAAATAGAAAAGTAAATATGTAGATATCAACAAAGGAGGATGTCAGCCATTTACTCTGAGTAATTCTACTCTATAGGAGCTGACTGCTGGCACAAACTCCCATAAGTTACTGTGTGATGGTGCTGACAGCATCACCATCCAAGGATGTACACTCCACCTTACTAAGCCAGACCAGAACCTTGGCATCTTGTTTGACCCTCAACTATTCTTTCTACCCCACATCCGTGCCTTGACCCGCTCTGCCTTCCCCCACCTCCACAACAATGTTGCCTGCTTCACGTCCCCAGCCTTGCCCGCCCCACCATTGGTAGGTGGGCCTTCAACCACTCTGCCCCCACCCTCTGGAACTCCACTCCATTGTGGAGTCCTGTAGCTCAGTGGTTAGAGCACTCGCTTTGCAAGTGAGAGACCTAAGTTCAATTCCAGGCAGAGGGCGAAACCTTGGGCAAGTTTCCTTACTCCACACAGAGCCTAATAATAATCCCTCCAAAAACAATAATAAATTGGTCATTTTCAATCCACGACTGTTTGTGAGACATTGCTGTGCGCAATTGGCTGCCGCGTTCGCCCACAAATATGCAGTCAATTTACTTTATAGTATATTCCGTGAAGTGCTATGGGACATCTAGAAGACGTGAAAAGCGCTATATCAAATGCAAGGATTATTATTCCACAGTCCTTCCACCTCGCCCCCTCCCTTCTTCAAGACCCATCTCAAGACCCTCCTCTTTGACTGTGCTTTCAATCACCCTCCTCCCACTGCCCTTCACCTTCTCCAATCCTGATCCCCAGCTTGGGTACAAAACACCTACTGTCCAGCGCCTTGGAACATCCGACGTGAAAGGCGCTATATAAAAATAATATTGTAGTTGAAAAAAGTTACTGCTGCAATTATAGAAGATTGAGGTCCCGTCTGCGTGTTCAGGTGAATGTTAAGGATCTCATGACATTATGTGAAGTGGGAAGGGATTTTCTCCTGGTTTCCGAGCCAACAATCGCTTTGATTATTGTTTTAAAGAAGGTTATTTACTTTATGGCTGTTTGTGGGACAGTACGCTGTGCAAATTAGTCATTATGTTTGCCTACAAATATACCTTCATTACACTGAAAAGAATACTTTGTGAATTGTTTGGAAATGTTTTGAGGCGATAATGTGCTATATCAAATGTAAGGATTATTAATTTGAATGCAGCATCAAAAATTCCATAACTTTTGCTGAATTTACTTCTTTGCAGCAGGAACTGAAGGCAAGTTTCAGCACTATTGTTGATTGATTCAGTGGAAACATTGAAAAATAACACCATGTGAGGATGTTCGAATAGGGTAGTAGTGATTATAATTTGTGATCGTCTCTCATTCTCTGTTAGACCGAGGCACTGCAATTGGGCAGCTGATCAACTCGTACCTAGAGAAGAAGAGCAACCTAGAGGATCACACTGTACATCTGCTTTTTGCAGCAAATAGATGGGAACGAGTGTAAGTCGTGTTTATGTTTCTGGATCAGGTACATTGGTTCTTTAATTGGCATCATTGTGGTTGGCAGTAAATAGGATGTGAACATGGAACACATTGCTATCTAGTACATGAAGTACTATGACACACACGATTTACCCTTGTTATTCTCAATTTTATTATTTTAATTCTTTGTTTCACTTTTAAGTAGAGCCAAGGGCTTGGATCACTGTGCATTAGGTGCAATTTTGCCTGCAGCACAATTCCTCCTCTATGCCAAATCGTGGTCTTCACTCTCTTCCCCCACCCCCAAAAAACACTGCTGAGCACAAATTTTCAAGAACTGTTAATTCTTCTATCATATTCAGACACTCCTAAGGTTCTTACGCAGGCTGCTGCTCTATTAATATCAATCTACTGTTGTACTTTGATTCTGTGCTTAGCTATTAGCTAAGTTATTTAAATCTGTCTATTAAAACAAATCAGTTTTGATTCAGTTAGTTTTCACCTGTGCTAATAAAGTAATACCACTTATGCAAAGAGGCGGTGCTATTGAAGGCTGACACTATCGTATTAATTTTTAAAAGGTGGTGGTTATAATCACCAGGAAGGTTGTATCAATCGAGCGAGTGTGAAGGTCTACTTCGTGGTCTGCTTAAGAGAGCTGATTAACTGGAGTTACAGAAAGCCTTTGTCAAATGTAACGATGGCATCCGTACCAATGAAAAAAGCTCATCTGTGTTCATTCACCTTATTCTTAAATCTTGTTACGTTTGATTCTGTGCGGTAAGTATTCCAAAAACTTGAAGCAAAAAAGTTAAATCAATTTTGAAGCAGGAAATTAAATTGGGCAATTGTTTGAGTAACACCACAGAGATTGGAGAATAGAGAATAGGATTTTAAGGCACAGTTAGTACTCCTTATTGCCTCTTTAGTTAATGTGAACCCTGTCACTGTTACAGGCCACTGATTAAAGAGAAACTGCAGCAAGGTATAACGCTGATCGTGGACAGGTATGCCTTTTCCGGCGTCGCTTTCACAAGTGCCAAACCGGTGAGTACAAACATTTGGAGCAAAGGGGTGGAGAAGGGGGAAGGAAAGTGGTTGCACAATTTGATTGAATGCCTGGAATGGCTGATTCAAATAAAGGTATGGAACTTTTTATTTCCCGTTTTGCCAAATTTCTTCCTTTAAATTTGTTTATCTTTTTCGGTGTAGTTCTACTAGCAGGACTTATCCTGTATCTACTGCACATGACAAAGGGGAGAAACAAACTTGTGACTTTCTTTCCTATATGGCTTAGCACTACCAAATGGTGATGTTACCAACCAGGTCATCATTTGCAAGTAGTGTGCCACATCATTTGCAGGTCCATTACAGGAAGCTTTAAGAGCAAACCTTTGGTTTGGTTGGTGAGTTCCTTAACCTGTTTGGGGCCAGGGAATCCTTCAGGCTGATCCAAAATCCTAGAAATATAAATGGCCATCACCTGCCTCAGTTCAAGCAGAGATTTTTTTAAAACTAAATGCATCGGTTCTTAATGTAATTGCCTTTCTTTCAATGAACTTCCCAAAACAGGAATTTACATTGACATGGTGCAAACAGCCAGACGTTGGTATCCCAAAGCCAGACTTAATCCTGTTCCTTCAGCTGAGCCCTTCAGATGCCATGAAGCGAGGGGACTTTGGAAACGAGCGGTATGAGAATCGCCACTTCCAGGAACAGGTGCTGAGACAATTCAATGAACTGATGCAAGATGAGAACTTAAACTGGAAGGTATGGAAAAAGGCATCACCAAATGAGCCCGACTCATCTTCCCGTTCTCTGAGTGATAGAGATGAGCCTTTTCACTAATACAATTTCTTTTCCCCTTTGCAATCAGGTGATGGATGCTTCCCAATGTATTGATGATTTACATCAAGAGATAAAGTCTCACACAGAGAAAGTGATGGAACAAGTTGGAGACAATCCAATCAGAGACCTATGGCGATAAGCGTTCTCTCTTTGACAGAGGGCAAAGTATCTCATGACAAAATTAGTTCAACTCTTTTACCATTCCCTAAATTTACTTTCAAAAGACAGGAGACATTTATTATTTATGTTGTAAAAATCATTTTTATCGACCAAGAATTCAAACCATGAAAGCTGGAAATTGAACCTAAGAAGCAGCTTTCAGGGGTGGATCACATTCAGCCACATTGGCAACTCTGAATGTTAAAGGTAATTCAACCAGAATAGGTTGCCCTGATCCACTGTCAGAAATCTGAAATAAGATCAATGATGAAATATCAGGAGAGAGAACATTTGCTTTTGTTTTTTTTTATTTTAACTTTTTTTTAAATACTCACATGAAGTTTTCTGGTGTGAGAAATAACAGCCATGAAATGTCTTGAGTAACATCTCTATGAAAGCTCTCAAAGTCAACAATGTATTAGAATTCTAACATTGGTCCAACATTTGTAAAAGATGTCTCTTGTTTTCCAGATAAGCAGATCCTATTAATTACTAACATGTTTCAATTATTTTTGGTGCTCGGGTGCAAAGATTGTGGTCATCAGTGTACTCATGTCACTGGGATCTGTTACATTTTGTATGAGATTGTAACACTCAAACATGTAGGTTAGTATTTCAGTGTTAACTATTTGAGTTAAGTAACTACCATTTTTTATAAAATGCTGAAATAAATTCTGTATTTACAATTACAAATCAAAAGTGTCAAAAATGAGTTGTGAGTAGTAATTGTTACCTGGCTAGGAAAAAGATTACCAAGGTCAGGAATTGAATACATCTTAACACATTCCACTTTAAACTAATGCTCAGTGAGGAAGACTTATTGCTTCTGTCAGGAATGATGACAACAGGATTGCCTGTGGGACTCAACTGGTAGCGTAATGCAACAAGAAAGCTAACCTGCTGGGAAATGGAACAAGTGGAGGCTGGTGAGGATTGGGGTGACATGTGAGAAAAGTTTAACGTAGAATATGGAACACATTAGATAAGGGACAGTTGACAGGTAGGATAGCCCTAGCTAGACAAGCAGCAGACAGTTTGCCAGATGATGCTTTCAGTGGCACGCTATCCAATTTTAACTGGTCGAACTCCAACAGTACCCCAACCCACACTCTGGGGTCCCCTTGGCTTTTGCCAACCTACCTAATATTCTCCAGAATTAGGCAAGGAGAGAATGTGGATTCTGTTCCAGTCGGTAATTTCCATGTATATAATAATAATAATCCTTGCATTTGATATAGCGCTTTTCACGTCGGGAGGACGTCCCAGAGTGCTTCACAGAATACACTGTAAAGTGAATTGACTGTATATTTGTGGGCGAATGTGGCAGCCAATTGCGCACAGCAATGTCCCACA
Organism: Callorhinchus milii; assembly: GCF_018977255.1. Classification (NCBI taxonomy): domain Eukaryota; kingdom Metazoa; phylum Chordata; class Chondrichthyes; order Chimaeriformes; family Callorhinchidae; genus Callorhinchus; species Callorhinchus milii. Next base: position 13,098,414 of record NW_024704752.1, on the reverse strand, counting down.
AACAGTCGTAGATTGAAAATGACCAATTTATTATTGTTTTGTTTTTGGAGGGATTATTATTAGGCTCTGTGTGGAGTAAGGAAACTTGCCCAAGGTTTCGCCCTCTGCCTGGAATAGGTTGCATACGTGGAATCCTGGTTTTAATTTAGGTAAATTTCTCCATGAAACATTAAAGATATAAATAGTCACATGCTAACATCAAGACTCTTACCACCATCATTGGATAGCGTGCTATTGAAAGCATCATTTGGTAAACTGTCTGCTGCTTGTCAGCTAGGGCTATCCTACCTGTCAACTGTCCCTTATTTAATGTGCTCCATCTTCTATGTTAAACTTTTCTCAAAAGAGTCAAAGAACACAGGAACCAGACGCTATTATATCTCTGCTTTTGATAGGTTAGAAGACTGATACTCATCAATTTCATTATCGATTGAATTGCAATCTGCCTCGATTCGAAAAAAAGAGTTGGAAACGCGTTGGATGAATGTAGTCTCTGATATAAAAACAGCAAATTCTGGAAATTTTAAATAAAAATAGAAAATATTGGGGGAAAAAAACAGGAGACTTCAGTATCTGGGAAAAAAAATTACGGATTTATTTGGGAATAGTCTGTGCATCTAGTAAAAGCAAAATGAAATCTGTTTTGTAGTTTTGTCCTTGAATATTTATTCACACAATTTCAGCAGCTCATTTAACAACTGCTTTATAAAAAGGCGCAATTTTAAACAAAGGGTTGCCATTAACTAACTGGTAAAGCTGACTCTACAACCATACAAGTTTTATTTCATTTTCAATTCAACAAGAATGTAACCAGACCTCTGAAGCATTACTTGTACTAAACCACCTTTCCATCCATCCAGACATTTATTGGGACATAATCCAATTCAATCTGCTAACCAACCACTATCCCCTCAACACTCAACGTCAAATACGTAACAGTTATTTTCTTAAATATTTATCAATATGAAGTATTTAAATAAGCTGATTCACATCAAGTTGGAACGACAACTGATATTGTTTGAGTTTACATAAAGTGATCAATTGCATGAAACTTAACCTAAAATGTACATTTTTGATAAGGGATTTATGAACTATTGCAGAGTAGTTTGTTTGCCAAGTCAGTTGTTAAGGCAGGGGGGAAAAAAACTATAGAAGACAACTTCTTGAAAATGGATCTAATGTATTGGAATGAAGATTTTCTCTGTCCCTCCACTGACCCCCTTCTCCACCCAAGCATTGACAGTGTCCTTCCTAAAGCAGAGTAGTGATATCTGTACAAAGATTAGACTGGTCCTATCATCATATGCATCATTTCTCCTTGATGGCTATGGGAACCCATGGTGAAACTATTAGTGGTAAGGCCAGGGTTCATACGCTCAGTAACCCATGCCGCCCAGAGTTAGCAATGTAGCCATATGTTGAATTATCTGCAGCAGTGCTGACAGTCCGATATGTATGTAGTGCATCCCTTGGTTTCCATAGAATTTAGACTTACTTATCCAAATTCTGGATCCAAATAAAGTCTGAATCCCTCGAGTGTCAGTATCTTTAAACAGCATAAATTCATTGCAATAACTTGGAAAGCAGTCTCATCATATCCTCTTTAAGGAAAAAACTCTAAATTTTACTTGTACTGACAATATTCTGTCACACCACACACAAGTTAGGATTAAACCTGGATTAATATGTTGATTCCATTCATTCTGGAGAGAGATGGTTGAACAGGTTTTTTGGCTCAGAGGGGAGAATTTGTCTATATTCTCATCTATTTCCCTTTTTATATCCGATGCTGTTGTTGGCTCAAATGGGCCTACTGTTCCATTGCTCTGCACCCACTAACAGTGGGCCTAGTGCATTAAAACTCCAGCATACTTTTCAATACGCAAAACATGGCACTAGAGTTAAAGTTCAAAACAAAAAGATGACGATAAATATAATGTGTTCATAAAGCAACGAGCAGTTCGGACTGTTTACTGCCGAGTTTCGAGGATCATCTAGGCTTGGTCGAAGAAAGAAGTGTCCTTTTTTCAGTGGAATCAGAACAAAGTGTGAGCAACATCTTTAGCTTTCAATGTACTGTCGTGCCTGCTGAGACTGATGGCAATAATGTGAATTTATGAACTTCGTGCTGAAACGCCATCCCTTAAGAATGCTAAACAGCACGAGAATCACCAAACACTTCGCTCTTGAAAATCTGAACTTAAAATGTCTCTTATTAGAATGAGAGGATCTCAAAGTCTTCGTCTTCAGAGTCAAAGAATCGTTCCAGTCTTTCCGAATCTGTAAAGTCTAGGAAAAATGAACATCAGTTATTTTACAATTCGAACATGAGAGGTGAGACTCGGCAGCATCCGAGTGCTAAATTGCTTTTGAACAGCATGTAGTTACCTGGGGTGAGACAATGAACGTCAGGGAAGCGAGAGGTCTGATGTTCCATCAGTTCAAACATTAGGAGGGCATCTTTATCCTGTGAAATCTGAGTGAGAGATGAGGATCCATAAGTTCATCCCCAAAGTAAGGTGCAATGCATGGCCAATTGCAGAAACTAGAAAAGTAACCACTCACATAAATGAGAAGTAAAAAAAGAAACAAACTTGATTGGGAGAATTGGGAGCTAATAACCTCTCAATTCTACCACTGTTAAAAATTATGATGAAACCAAAGAACCATAGCGCAATTAGTTTTGGTGGTCCAGTTTTACATGCCCAAAGGAATAGTATTATTTTTCTTTCCATTAAAATTGGTTGCTATAAGTATGTGGTGCTATGTGGGACAATACATCAAGCATCCTGGGATTTCAATAACTGGAAAAAGCAATAAACAGCTCCCTCACACTCTGAAACCATTATCATTGTAGAGGTATACTGTAGTTAGAGCCAAGTGTTTTTGCGTATGTATTCCAATAATGGCACATTTGTTAATCTTACAGTATGTGTTTCTTTTAAAGTGAGCCCCACTTTAAAAGAAGAGGTAAATAATCAACTATCAGAGAACCCAAGAGCATTAAATATAGTCATAGTTGCTTCCCACAGGTACAAATTCCCAACACGTACCTTTCGCATTCTATTACACCAATCATTAAAATCTTCCTCAGTGCTGCAGAAAAAACCCTGCAAGAGGTCAAACCAAAGAGTTATTGTACAGAAGCAGCCAGACGACATGTACTCAGAGGCAAGCGCAGTACTGCAACATTTTCATACATCATTGGGCACTTGTTTAAAGTTCTAATAATGATTCAATAAACGCAAGAGAAAACCAAACAAAAATAGCATGAGAGCGATAGAAGTACTATGGATAAGTTCAAGTCCAGACAGAAGAGGGAATCCTAGCTCCTGCATTAACATTGGTGCTAATTGCAGCACTTTAAAGATGTCATTATGGGCCTCAATTACTGCCCAAATCAGACCGACACCATGAAGCTGGTACACATACCACTGCAATGGAGGGATCCAGATCAGATATCCTCATTCTACAGGGAGGGTGCTGGCAATGGAAACTCTCATCTTGTATCAAGAAGTCCTCAAGTGGCTCTACAACAGGCTGTGTGGTGTGTGGGTCGAGGTAGATCAGTTCTTCTCCTAGGAGGAAAGGAAGCAAGAGACTGTTTTTCCTGGCTGCTGTTAAATGCTACGGGTTCACAAAATCAAGCATTACACAAACTTCTAAAGTACTTCTCCAGCAATATTTCTGGTTTGGGTACAACACAAAGCTTTTACTCATTAGGCCACTTGGCAAAGCTGAGAGTTACTTTCATACGAGTACTTTTTATAAACACATTTGCTGCAAAATTTAGCATCTCATCCAATTCACTGAAAAGGAATACATTTTGTTAAATCTTTTTGCTACATTAGGAGGATGCAGATAAACCTACTTCAACTGCCTCACAGACAGGCTCAATAATTGTTCCATGCCATCAACATTTAAAGCTTCTCCCCCTCCCTTCCCCCAGAATTAACAATTTTGTATAATGAGTGAGGATTTCAATACAAGATTATAATCTTATAATATTGCACATCTTCATTTCACTTTTTTACCGCCAAAGACTTAAAATTCCTATCTGCTCGGTTTACACAGCATCAGTGCCCTCGAGGGTACAGCTGATATTCAGCACACGCGGGGTACGTTTAGAACTGTGGGCCCTGAAATTTGACCTAGTCCTCGCCAGTAGGACCATTTTGCTTTAAATTCGTGTAATCAGACAAAAATGCAAAAATTCTTAAATTCAGTCTTCATATGGAAGGAAGCTCTTTTTTTCTGCTGTTCTTAAAAATAATTCGCTTTCAAATTCAGCCTGAATTTAAGAACTGTCAACAATTCTATACAATCCTAACATTTAAGGCAAAATAGTCTTATTGGCTAAGATCAGGGGAATTTCAGGGCCAGTGGTATTTTCACTTGAGTATGTTTCACTTGAGTACTGACCTATGTATCCAATGAAGTAATGGGCACTGTTGGGTTTTCCACCGATGACTCCCAGGGATTGTGGCAACATAAAACAGTGCTGTAAAGAAACAAATTCTTGTCACTAATGAAAAGTTGCACTCTCAGATAACAAAGATGGGACCTGAGCTTTTTTTTGTATTTAGAATTGGGATGCTGCAGTACTGCTCGTCTGCCACAGGATGATGCTGATATTTCAATAGCTCAGAGCATATATAATGGCTGAAAAGTAGTACTGATAAAAAAAGGCAAGACTCTTGTTGAATGCCAAAGAACATAGACTTTTCACCTTTCCATTTCAAAAAGAACTTAAGTTGAATAGCCCACTGCCACATTTCGCATCACATACTAAGAATAGAGAACTGTGCGAGGTACCCAAAGCAGACTACACACTTGGAATGTTACCCTCATACCCCAGTACTGTATGACCAATACCTTTAGAAGAGGAGGGGAGAAAATGAAGGGAAGAAAAAATGCCCTGTACCTTTAATGTTTTGATATATGCTTCATTTATCTCGCTGAGCCCCAGCCTTAGGGGTATTAGTAGCACCAGTGGTTTCCATGGTAACATGTCATCCGAAGAATTTGCCCCCGATGGGTACCCGTTGAACGGTCTCTGGAAATCCATATTGGGGAAGGCTTCCGCTGCTGCTGCTGCTCCAGCACATGGAGCTTCGGACTTACACAACATCTCTGGCATAAAACAAGATGAAAACACAAAACTGGTAATACAGCTTATCGAGACTCAGGTTTGGTCACTTCCCTCAACAGCCATTCCAAGACTGCTTGTGTGCACTCACGAGCTGCTTCACACACATAAGGCTAGAAAGTGATTTTTCCTTCCCAGATGCAATGAGGTCAACTGAAACATTCCAGTGCTACCTTGGCTTCAATCAACTGATACAGCACAAACCTCAATTTGAACCTGTGAACCTCTGTTCTGTAAAGATCTATGTTTCACTGAGTGTGCCTTTACCCATTAAGGCATCAGGGAAGCCACATTGATGGTAAATATTCAACATATTATTTACATCACACATTTGCTGACCAGTGGCAGCTATTAGCATTATCATTCGAATTGAACAGTAATAACTTGTGGTTACCAGGACTATTGCCATACATTATTTAATCTTTTTTGTTTAAAAAAAAGTACAATTCCCTCCCTCTTTTGTATTTCATTCTCCAATCTTCATCTGTCTGCCCTGAGATCTAGAGCAGAGTCCCCCTGGGCTCATGATCTGTAATTTCTTTAATCATATCAACTGAATTTAATTACAAAACAGGTCAGCGGAATATAGCAGACAACCTCCTGGGTGGAAGGGGAGCAGAATGTCAGATATGTGCTATCCTGAAATATACAGAGGCTCTCTATGGCTAATATGGTACTTACTAATGTCATCAATTATTACAGTGTTGTCCATTGCCACATGTACCGCGAGCATGCTCCAGTTGTCAAAGAACGTCAGTTTTCTGAAAGCAAAGAGAATATACTGTAAAGCGAATTGACAGTGTATTTTGTGGGCAGGTTGCAATAGGGGTTTAGAAGTGATTCCCTGCTTTTTCATCTATAAGGATCTGCACAAAGCCCAAGATGCATGAATACACTGCGTGATACTGTAATGAGCCGCTCCATATTCACTGACTGGTTTGTGCTGAGTTAGCTGTTCACAGCTGAAGGACTACAATTGGGCTCAACATCATATTATGGTGCAGTGCCACACTGCAAGGTGTGTTTTTCCCACATAGTAATAGCTCACGGACAATTACTATCAAGGTTATTTATTTGACTGAGGAAGTAAAAAAAATCTTCCTCGCTGACGAATAGCATAGGGTTAAAGTGTGAGAGAGAAAACATTGTAATGCAAGAAACAAATATACAATAAAATATAAAATTCAGTATATTCATTACAAATAAAATTGAGGATTTCTTAACACACAGTATGGAAAGAATACATCCAGGTAATGGCAACATGGTTTGTAATCTCTCTGGATACTAACAATTCAAATCACTTTCAATGGAATGCCTTCAATTTAAACTTACTTCAGTACTTGTGCTACAGTGTTTGGCCCATACCACTGTCCGATTGACTTGCCTTCTCCCACTCCCATTTGAGCTGGGATAAAGTGAAGGAGAACAGAATTACAAACAAAATGCTTTCATAAAGATAGCCTTAAATAAAAAAAAATTAAAATTACAGATTCTTTCTAGTGCGACTTCTCTCACATCAAATCAATTCAGTCTCTGTGAACTTATGCTTCCGCACCAACCCGAAGAACACGAAATAGAGCTCTCCTGAATTCCTGGGGAGAACGACTGGAAGCAGCAAATGTAAATCTGGTTTGTGGCTTCAAGTCGCATTACTGCTGGAAGTAATATTGCATCATATAAAAACAGGCACTTAAATTCACTCAGTACTCGATTTTGATGCGAGAGAAGGATTCTCAGTTGCAGCATTACCCCAATTCATTGAAGTGCTTTTACCTTATGATATTTCCACCCATCTTTCTTCCCAGGTCTTACTTCACTGTGCTAAAAGCCTTCCATTAAAAGATATAAACACCTTAATTATGTGAACAAATCTCCACCACACCTATCCACTGCTGCACTGCTTTACGTTCCCACACTTATTACAGTTTCTTTATACATGTCATGTCTTCACACAAAACAATCCCAGCTCTAGACTGCATGATATTTTATCACTCACTTGATTATTCACATACTGGAGAATGAACCGGTTACTGTTCAAGGGTGATCTGTTATAGATAGCACCTCCATTTGATAAAATAAAGTGCCGAGTAGCTCACCTATTTGATGAATAGAGTAGTAACTGTCTTTTTTATCAAGGAATGCATTCAGAATGTTGTAATATTCGTCCCTCTGTTGTTTCCGATTCACCCATCTCCACTCTAAATAAATATAATGGAAATCATAATAATAATGCTTGCATTCGATAAAGTGCCTTGTGATGTCGAAAATCTCAAAGCACTTCAAACAATTTACTGTAAAGGATAGTGACTATTATTAAGCAAAGTTGCAATCAAAACAAAGTAAACAAAAAAATTTAAATGTGATCTTACTCTCCGTGCTGTTGATCCAGGAGTGGAGGATAGGTTCCCACCTGGAGCCCCTACTGTGTTTAACTAATTTACTTAAAGACAGAAAATGCTGAAACTCAGCCTCTTAATGTCACACAACTGTGTGTATGGTTTGCTTTAAAGAAAGCACCAGTTAATTCCCTGCCCACAGGATGAACAAATCTAAAGAATCCACACTCCAAACTCACCACGGCCCAAATGTCTGCAGATAAGTGCCTGGGCGAAGATCATCTGTCCACACCGCAACATACAACCCCAGCCATTGTCTGAAGTAGGTCCCGTGCCTCCTGTCCAAACAAGACATACAGAGCAATCACTAACACAAGTCTTAAAACATACAGATAATGTTTACAGGCTGGTGTGCCAGTATAACAGTCCATTTGCCTTTCTCTACATCACTGTGGCTATGGCGACACTATTTTAGCCATATGCACTAATTTTAGAAACAAATATCTTACATACACTCACACAATTACTACACGTGTATGTTTACATGCAGATTTAACAAGCATCTACCACCATTCATTGTGAAATTTTGCAATCTTCTCTATTTCCCTTTTGTGAGACACGCCAGACCCACCCCTGCTCTCCATCCAGAACAAGGTTGGCTGCTGCTTGCCTTTTGCCATGACCTGCCCTGATGGCGCTGCTCATTTACTGGCTGGGCTTGCTTTCTTAATCAGGCCTGAAGAGGTTATTCCAATTAGTCGAGCTGGCGAAGATTGACAACTCTCCTCTGTATACATTCTGACTGTTTTACATACTCGTGTAGCTCCAGAATTGCCCTTCTTCATTACTAAACTGAAAAGTATCAGCCTGGATTATGGTGTTAAATAACCTGAAAAACGATGTTGCAATATTTAACGTGAACATCAAATAATGAGAATATTGAGCAAATTAACATTCAAGCCCCTAGATTAGATTTCAGCCTGTAAATTGCTCCAGGGGAACCATTATGCTCCCAAGCAACTTCAATTTGTTGAAAGGTTATTGGCTTGATGTTGTTTGGTCACTTTGCATAATAATTTGTTGAAGTAAAGAGTCATTTTCTAGACGTCATCCTTCATAGACATCAGTTAAACATAGCTGGAGATACCAGTTAGAAAAGAAATCCAGACCCATTTAAAAACCTTACAGTGGAATTCAGTCACAAATAGGTTCAAGTCAGGGAACAATAAATACATACCAATAGGAGAGAAATTCCTCCTGTATGTAAACCAAAGTCGTGAAGTGACGTCTGCAAAGATCTCATCTTTATCTGGAGGAACAAAGAGCATGTATTCACCTTGGTGTAAAAATGGTATCACTCATTATTGGCACAGTTGGTGCTACTGTCTAGCTGTGACATGATTTGTTTCAGACCAATAAAAAATGATTATGGGTAAGAAGTGACTTGGCTGGATATGGAATAGATTATTGAATTCTGAAAGCCACTGTCTCTCAAGACTGACTGCAGTAATAATAATCCTTACATTTGATATAGCGCTTTATCACGTCTTCGAGACATCTCAAAGCACTTCACAAAATATACTGTAAAGTGAATTGACAGTGTATTTTGTAGGCAGGTGGCAGTAGGGAGCTTAGAAGTGATTCCCTGCTGTGTCCCCAAATACTGTGCGTGTAAATGTACTGGGTCCCCCCAATACTAGTATGCTAGCAATATAACCTCATCTCCCACTACGTCCCTATGAGAAAGCTCCCCAGCCTCTCTCTCGCTTTCTCTCAGTACCTGTGAGTGCACTGTACTCTGTTCCCAAAATCCAAACTGGTTCTGCTGTTTCTGGAAAGTCTTCAAAATCCGCAAACCTCAAGGTGTCGTAAGTTAGAGTAGCTGGAAAGGTAATTAAATCATTTTTAATCACAGCGACAATCTACAACATATCAAACTGTAAAGTGCAAGTCTTTGTTCTCACTGCTGTAAAATTCAAGTTAGCAGTATATCAGGAAATATACGTGATCACCTTATATCACTATTAAAATATAGCCTATTAAAAACAATTTAGATGATATGAAAGCAGCACTGCTTATCCAGGAATCTAGCTCTCACTACAGTAGTAGATAGGCTGCTTGAAACAAAATGTTATTCCTGGTCTGCTTCCTGTTAGTCACACACATGCACTCTCACATCTGTTCCCAATAATCCTTCTGCATTGGCGCTACGAACAAGGCAGATGCAAAGCTCAAGACAGTTTCACACAAGGATGGCGTGTAAAGGGAGATTTTTTTTCAAGAATCCAATACATTTGGAACTTTTTAAATAGCATTGTGGCAACAACGGAATATAATCATAGAACGACTGGAGGCCATTCGGCTCACCCTTCTGTAGTGTTGAAGAGATCTTTCTACACTAACGCCATTCCTTTGGTCACCCCTACACCGTTTAGTATTATGTCAGTTATCCACTGCACTAAGCCATGTTAGAGAGGAGTTGGAGAGAGAGCAAAGCTAGAACCCTTATAACCATCATGTTTTCAGCACCTTGGGACGTCCTCCCGACGTAAAAGGCACTGTACAAATATATTTCATTTACCTGAATGAAAATAGATAAGTGCTGTAATTACCAGCACCAGGAAAAACATTGGTTGGTACAGCTAATAAAGTAGCCCTGAACAATAAATAAATTAACAGCATATTGGCACCATGGGAATGGCAAAGAGAAAAGCAGGTTTAGAAACAACTTAAAAGCACAATATTGTGTGTCAGAAATGCAAAGTAGATCATTTAAAATTCACTTTTGCATCAGTGAACTAAAATAACAGTAGATTGTGCTCCGCGGCAAGGCAAAGAAAAAAGCATATTATGAAGCACAAAATGTATATAAATATATAAGTGTGTTCGCAAAAATCCTATACAAACAATCTGCAAAATAAATTACTGCTTGCATTTTGTTTAGTTTGATTGCAGTTACTTCCTGTTTAATAACAATATTGTCATTAAACGACAAAGCGCTGCAGATCAGAAATTCCATTTCCAATCCACTCCATGTTTGCTGCATCAACAGTAAATATGAATGTACACAAGATGGAGAATTACATAAGTAATTTGATAAAGTCAATTAAGATATAAAATATAAAGTTCTGCAACTCAGCCTCATATTGCAATGACCAGTTTAATTCAAGCTCTGGATCCTCACAGTAACTTTTTCCAAACAAACATTATTCAACATACAGATGAATATCAGATGCATTCAACACATGCTATGTGTAATATCTTCATTTGTGTTAATAAAAATTGGTAGCAGTTGCAAACACAGGAATATCTTCAAAACAGACAGCTTCAGGAAGTTACTAGAAAAGCACATTGAGGCATTGGTGTTATTCTATAAACAGCAACAGCAAAGCTTAACCTGGTGATCAGCAGAATATCAATCCAGAAACGCATTACACTCTTAAGAAAAGCCAGCCTGTATATAACAGGTACAGGTCGAGTTCATGCTTCTGATGACAGGGGTTGGGTGATAAATCTATTTTGGTGCATCCTTATTCTTTACCAGCAATGAATTTCATGCAGAATACAAGCTTTCACAAGAGAATCATATGACTGGAACTCAAGTACCATTTTGTCCATTATGCTATGTGACATTCAATTTTATTTTACTGCATGTTACAGGGAAATAGTATTTCCTAAACTTACTGTGATAAAGACCTATAAATATGCCTGCCGACTAGAAACATCTAGCCTAAGTGGCCATTTTTCAATTGAGAACCTTTGGCAGTGAGTGTCTAGGGACTATTGGTGCATAGGGGGACACTGCAACCAAACCACACCTTGTCCTCAAGCAACATTTACACGTTGATTCCTGGATGGTGCAAGAATGCTTTCTGATTTCCCCATTTTTAACCGGGAAGCCAAGGTCAATTTTAGCATTCCTATGGTTGCCTCAGCTGACGTAAGCTAAAATCAGCAGACAAGGAATCAAACTCAGGTCCTTGTCGATCTGTGCAACTTAAAAACTCTCCAAATACACAGTTAATAAGCCAACAATGGAGCCAAGATGTGTGTTTTTTTTTAAAAAAGAGTCGACTTTCAGTTCATACATAAGGGGAAGCTAGATAAGTACATGAGGGAGAAAGGAATAGAAGGTTATGCTTGAAGGCTTAGTTGAGGAAGGGCAGGAGGAGGCTCATGTGGAGCATAAATGCCAGCATAGATCAGTTGGGCCGAATGTCTGTTTCTGTGCTGTATATTCTATGTAAACATCAGGGGGAAAAACAATTTGGAGGCAAATTTGCTGTAACATTTCAATGATTGAATTGTGGAGTGTGACACTGATAACAGGCCATCTAAATTGCTGGCAAGTAAAATCAGTCCAAGAGAGCACAATGCCAGTTCAAAATACAGTATAGTTGATTCATCTGTGTACAATATGCCAAGACGAGAGAAGCGATAAAGTATAAGTGATTTAAAGGATTCCAAGTTCCCAAAAAGGTCAACAGTGTTTGCTAGTTTTCACATCTAACTCATTGTTAGATTATAGGTTTTGCATGTGCCATTATTTTCTCTATTAAGACAGCCTTGATGATAGATTGTTTAACAAACATACTAATTAGCGCTCACTATTATTAAGTCAGTTTATAAATTGAAGGCAGAAATTATAGTAACCCATTTAAGAGCTGAGCACTGATTACAGCCAACCTTTCTCTACCGATTACAAAAACAGTTAACAACAAAAACTTACATTTATATAATAATCCTTGCACTTGATACAGCGCCTCACCACATTTTCGAGATGTCACAAAGCGCTTTACAGAATATACTGTAAAGTGTAGTGACTGTGTATTTTGTGGGCAAACGCTGCAGCCAATTAACATAGCTAATATAGCATCGTTCATGTGGGGTAGAGTGCTTGACAGTAGCGGAGTCTGACCCCGAGCTAGAGCTGGAGGGATGGGGAGGAGACTGAAAGAACAATAAAAAGGAAGATCTTTAGGGGGATTTGAAAGTGGGGAGGGGGGAAGGTGGAGGGATTGAGGGAGAGAGTTCCAGAGTTTTATGGCGTAGTGACTGATGGCCTGGCCACCGATGGTGGGAGCAGAGGGGACCAAGGACAATCATGAGACCTGAGCCAGCCGAGTGGAAGCAGCGAGTGTTGGAGTGGGTGCTAAGCAGATCGGATAGGTAGGGAGGTGCGAGGGCAAGCTTCCTGATACTTGTCCAGTTAGGACCACTCTACCTGTTAGAGCTGTGGCTTGTGGGGTTAGCAAGGAGCTGAGTGGGAAGAACTCCTGCTCCCAGTGACTAATCTGGCTCTGCAAGTTCTGTTGATCCTCCATGGCCTTAACCCCTCCTACCTCTCTGACCTATCAACCTGTCTGCTTCCTTTGATCAGTGGGCTCCGGCCTGCTCCTTATCTCCTGCTCTACAGCCCTACCATCGGCGGCCGGGCTTTCAGCCTCTCTGACCCCACCCTTTGGAACTCACAATCCATTCACCTTCCCTCCCTCCCTTCTTCAAGGCACGATTCAAGACCCTCCTTATCGACGTGCTTTCAGCCGCCCTCCTACTTCTCTGCCCTCCCTCATCCTAACCCCCCCACCCTTGGGTCCTTATCCCTGGCTGTTCAGCCTTGGGACGTCCTTCCCCCAAGAAAGACGCTTTACAAATGTAATTTTGTTGTTGTTGATGAGCCAGGTTGGCTGGTCTGTTATCATCAGTGCCCTGGAGTATTACGGACCTATCTGGTTCAGGAACTGGACTACCAAGACTGCCACAACGATGATGTGATTCCAACATTACATTGCCAAGCACATCATCTGGGAGTCAGCTCAGCTACAAGGGGACTAACCTTCCCTTCTTCCCCCCGCCCACCCAAGGAGGATAGTCACTAGTTGGCAAGACATCTTGCAAATTGAACCTACCAGATGCATAGTGCAGAAGAAAAATTAGACCTTGGAGAATTTGTCCTAAGATACCAACAAGAAAGTCATTGATATCTCATAGACTAATGCACACTCCAGCAATTGATGGATAACTAAGGTTGAATCTTCTGCATTGTAGGCAATAACACAGCCTGTGAGAGTTCCAGAAGGAGCAGAGCTGAGTATAAAGCTTCACCACTGATATCCTGATGTAGACACAATTCATTTCATGATTATCACTCAAGTACAAACGCCGCTATAAATCGTCCTCTTTCAGAAGTCACTCTTTTGTAATGAAGGGGTCATTTAACATATTGCAAACAGGTGCAAATTACGCAGCACATTTACAACAATGATCACAGAGATTAAATTGATATGTCTTTTTTTTAAAAAAATCAATCAGCAATAAGAAACAACTGAGGCAATTTTGAAAGAATGGGAGAGTCGGAAAGGATTTATAGGATAGTTAGCAATCAGAAATGATCTCAGCTCAAACGCCTGTTCTAATGTGAGCCAAGTACAAAACAGATAAAAGCATCGCAGGGAAAGGGGCAGGAATGGGACAAGCTTTCCATAAAGTTAACATTGCTTATCACTCTAAATATTAGTGTCACTGCAGGACAGTCTTCTGCGTCACAACACCTGACAGGACAAGCAAGATGCGATCGCCAAGATGTCAATTCACAAAGCCTCAGGAGTGAGCAGTGCACAGATTGTGAGACTGCATCGGTGCTCCTTGACTGGACTCAAAACACCAGGAGACAAAAGAAATGCTACTGTGAAGGCGAAGACAGCCCTTCCTCCAAACCCCAGCTGTTAGTCCCAGTTGGCGTTACAGAGAAGAGAATCGATGTTCAGGTTTTTGAAAGGCTGGGCAGGGGCTGGGGGGAGGAGCAACGGCTGGGGCTGAGCGGGGGCAGGGGCTGAGCGGGGGCAGGGGCTGAGCGGGGGCAGGGGCAGGGGGTAGGGGCTGGGGGCAGGGCAGGGGCTGAGCCTGCAACAATGGCAGGGGCTGAGCTGGGACGGAGCCGGGGCAGGGCACAGAGGCAGGGCAGGGCTGGGGGCAGGGGCTGGGGGCAGGGTAGGGCGTAGGGGCAGGGGGTAGGGCACAGAGGCTGGGGCAGGGGGTGGGTTAGAGCTGGGGCAGGGCAGGGGGTAGGGGCAGAGCTGGGGCAGGGCAGGGGGTAGGGGCAGGGGAGGGGCAGGGGGTAGGGGCAGGGGAGGGGCAGGGCTGGGGCGGGGCAGGGGGTAGGGGCAGGGCTGGGGCAGGGGAGGGGCAGGGCAGGGGGTAGGGGCAGGGGGCAGGGCAGGGGGCAGGGCAGGGGAGGGGCAATAACAATAACACAAAGAGAAAGAACATCCTCCACCAGGAAAACAACAGAGGAGAACCAGACCCGCAAGAGCAGCGGGTCCCCGCCTCCCCCGACACTCGGCCTGGTTTGCCAGGGAATGGTTTGCCAGGGAATGGTTTGACAGGGAATGGTTTGCCAGGGAATGGTTTGAGACAGGGAATGGTTTGAGAGGGAATGGTTTGAGACAGGGAATGGTTTGAGAGGGAATGGTTTGAGACAGGGAATGGTTTGCCAGGGAATGGTTTGAGACAGGGAATGGTTTGAGACAGGGAATGGTTTGAGACAGGGAATGGTTTGAGACAGGGAATGGTTTGAGACAGGGAATGGTTTGAGACAGGGAATGGTTTGAGACAGGGAATGGTTTGACAGGGAATGGTTTGACAGGGAATGGTTTGACAGGGAATGGTTTGACAGGGAATGGTTTGACAGGGAATGGTTTGACAGGGAATGGTTTGACAGGGAAGCGGCGACCCGATTGCAACCTTTTGCTTCAGAAACCAAACCGAAAAATCACCGCCACGGGAGCGCGGGGCCGCGACCACTTACCCGCATCCATGGCGCAAAAGCACTGTCACTGAGCGCGCGCACCCTAACCTGATGACAGGGTGGGCGCCCCGGCAACGCTGATTGACGGGAGCCGCCGGCCAATCGGGAAGGACGTCAGTGCCGCGGTCGCGCCGCGGGAGAGGGCGGGGCCTGGACCCCCAAGTCAGGTTTGGTTGCGCCGTAGCGTCTGTTTGTGTTGGCGAGGCGGCGGTCAGTCGGTGGCCGGAAGCTCCGTCCGCGCCATCTTGCCGTACGGCAAAACAACCACTTCTTCGGTTGACGTCAACACTGTCGTCCGTCACGTAAAAGTCAGCGAGAAACCGAAACGCCCGAATGGGGGTTGTGAACCGTATCACCGAGAGGGTCGTGTGAGTTTACGCTTGACAGCTGCTCCCGTAGCTGACCGAGCGAGCGAGCGAGCCAAGGGGAGGAGGGAGCCATTGTCCTTGCCCCCCCCCGGGGGTACGGCAGTTCACCTTCCTCTCTCGGCGCCGAAAGGGTGAAGGAAAGGTGACTGGGCCTCCGCCATTTTGCTGTACGGACTCGCTTTTTTCTTATTTCGAAAACAAACCGCGCCGTTAGCGCCTGTGAGCGCCGCTCGGAGATGGTGATATCGTGTTCGGCTCATTCTTGTACGAACAGACAGGGCAAAGTCGCCAAGTCCATCTCATTCCACAGGTGGGTGTCACAGGCAGGAGGAGCACTCAATCCATCAACCAACCAACCAATCCCCTGTTTTATTTTGTTGCCCCTTTTTTTTTCGGTCAACCCCCCCTCCCCCCTCTCCCCCCCCTCCCCCCTCCCCCCTCTCCCCCACCTCCCCGCCCTCAAGCGAGAAGAACCCGGCTGCGGTCCCAGGGCGGGGGGCGAAACCTTGGCCACGCACGCGCCCGATAATAATAATAATAATAATAATAATCCCACCCACCCACCCCCCCCCCCACCAAACGATAATAAATCGGTCGCTTTTGGATCCACGGCTGTTTGCGGGGACGCTGCCGCCCGCGGTTGGCCGCCGCGCCTTTCGCCCGCGAGTGTACGGTCAGGTTCACTTTGCGGCGCGTTCCGCGAAGGGCTTTGAGACGTCGAGAAGACGTGAAAAGCGCTATATCGAATGCAAGGATTATTATTATTATACTCCAATCATCCATAGTTACTATCTTATGTGTTGTACGAGACCTTTCTATCTCCTGCACTGTCCTCCCACTTCTCCTCCCCCTTCCCCCCCCATATTTGGGTGGTCACTTGGTGGCTGTGGGACATTGCTGCGCTCAAACGACCGCCCCAATCGCCCACCAACGCGCATAGTAAGGATTTACAGTACTGGACCTTACAGTAAATTCTGTGGAGCGCTTTTGAGATGTCACAACGACATGATGCACTGCGTCCATCAAATGCGAAGATTAATATATGTTTGTTCTATTTATTTCTCTACCGTACGATCGTGTATCCAGATTGTTTTGGTGAGTTTTGTGTCAAAAGAGAAAGGTGTGCGTGCGGTTGATGTTGGCACACATGCTCCCTACGTTAAATGTAAATCTTCTGCCCATTCACAACTTCAGAAAATTCCTTATTGCGTAATTTATATAGACTGTATACCACGAAAACAGGCCATTTGGCCCAACTAGTCCATGCTAGTACTGTATTTATACTCTAATTAGGCTCCACCTACTCACTTACCCTTATTAAATAATTTTAGTTTGTTTACATTCATGGTTTGCACAAACAGCAGATGAAATGCAGGTCAGATGTGGATAACCAGATCGTCGTATGATTGTTGATTCTGATCTATGGCTTTTTCTCTCTTTCACCAGATTTCCTTTGAAGGATGCCAATCGGTTAGCAAAATGGATCAGCGCTATTGGGCGGACGAACTGGATTCCAACCAAGTTTTCCTTCTTGTGCAGTGCTCATTTCACCAAAGATTGCTTTGAAAAGCGCCAGGAGGACCAACATCAACTTCTTAAATCCTGTGCCGTCCCTTCCATATTCCACTTCGTGGAACGGCAGAAGAAAGTAGACAGGATACGCACGAGCTGTCAAGGTGCAGTCAAAATACCTTTGGCTTTGATTAACGAGGAAGGGGCATTGTCAAGTCGGTGCACGACCAGCGGCCCATTCAATGGCAAAGGGTTGATGGAAACAGATGGACTCCCTGACTTCAATGCTGAATCCATTGATGGCAACCACGTGCATGAGAAAAGCCCTGTGGTAGCTGGTAGCAGTTCCTCAGTGGCAGGAGAACTGGTCGACTGTACAAATGCTGACCAAGTGTGTAGATTAAGGTCTAAAGACAGCCAGGCGACTGGTGACGAAAGGTTGCTGATAGACAGCGCTATACTGTTTCCTGATGACGCTATCCCATCTGCCTCCGGTGCGTGCAAACTGATCCACACTCTGCATTCATATTGCTTGACTCCACCACACAGCATCTTCATCAAAGAGCAGGTTATGAAAAAGAACGCAGAGCTCAAGATCCTGAGAAAACAGACTAGTCGTGCCGGAAATCGAGTGAAGAGACTGGAGGAGTTGATCTGTAGACTGCAAGAAACCAATTCCATTTTAGTGAAACGCTTTCTTTCTCAGGAGCACGGTTAGTAAAAGTTTAATTTAATTCACTGTTCCAATTAACAGGAAGTTGTACTCATTTTGTATGGGTGACGTTGGTGGAAGAGTAAAGTTGCTTGTTTGATAAATTAACATGTTGCTTATACGCCTATACGTATAGGCGCAAAATGTAAATGTTCTTTTCCATTCCAAATTAGTCTAATTTACTATCATATGGTATTATATCAGTATTTATTTTCTGTGCAATCCCTCTTCCCGACCCCAAAAAGACACTGGACTATGAGACGTGTTTTGTTTTGCACTTAAACGATTAAGATACGAATTGAGCTGGGTGCTTTAAGGAGAAATAAGGAGAGGGGGAATAAGCACACGATAATGTTTAGTGTAAGGTCTGAAGTGAATTTAGGATGGTGTCACGCAATTAATGTTAAGGATTGGAATCCCACAACACAAACTGCCCATAATTTAACAATCTCATTCAGAGAGGCCACTGGAAGTGAGGAAAAGTGCAGTTTTGGACTTCAGGCGGGAAATTGAAGTTCAAGCAGCATGCAGAGAAATCACTGTTCAACAACAACTTGCATTTACACAGCGCCCTTCGTGCGAGGTAGCGTCCCGGAGCGCTTGACAGTAGCGGAGTCTGACGCCAAGACAGTGAGCGAGGTAGGAGGGAGGTGACGATAAGCACGATCAAAAAGGAAGGTCTTTAGGCGGGATTTGAAAGTGGGGAGGGGGGATGAAGAATGGTCACTTGAGTGAGTTAACAGAGGATTACCATAGCATTGAGTCAGCAGTATGGGAGAGGTAAGGTTCCAAATTGTCAGTAACGTATTTGGTGCTGATTTGTGGCGCACCAGATTATTCGTGTCCAGTGCCTGCCTGTCCACAAAAGTCCAGACCAGTGACTGCATTTTATAAAATGCCCCGCTTTCAGAAAAGATCCATGCTTCCAATCCTCCTCAACGTGTTTGCGTTGGGTCAATTATTTCCAGTGCCTGAGAAGCTGTACGGCACTTGCAGAAAAGCAGAGGAACTACAATGCCCAGCATGAGCTGTGGAAACCCTACGCCAGGAGCACACAAGCTGGGTCAGAGGCACTTACTACTTCTCCATTTATGCATAAGAGTCACATTCTTATTATTCTCAATGACATGATAAGGCGTGACATCAAAGGCAAGGATTCTTATTATTATTATAACCAGTAACGAGAGGCGGGTGGGTTTTTCTTGGGGGGGATCTACAGCTCCCAGGGCTCCTTAGGTGAAAGATGCCTCTCTCTTTTGCAGGTGAGTGCTTCCTGTCAGGTGAATGAGGAGGAACAGTACAGAGTACTCAAGTCATGGCCAGTGAGCCAGCTCAGACATGTAGGTGACTGTGATCCTAGGCTGTTGGGGTTGCTGTTGATAATCTTCTTGCTGTTGATAAACGTGTTACTGTATGGTTTTTAACTGATTTGAGTTTCGTGGGAAAATGCGTTTTAGGGTAAAATCAGATTTTTTTTAACCAAACTGAACTGTAAAACTGCAGTATTTTTGCTTATGTTACAGGAAGGTGACATTTTACAGTACTTTAAACGTACAGATTCACGTACAAGTTCATTTGAATATCTAGATTTGCAATCTACTGGGGTTCTCCCATTTGTAATATGATCTTTAACTCAGTTCCTGGTTAGTACTGAGTATTTTATAAGTCGCGGAATATTAGCAATGATTTGTATTTATATATGGAGTGGGGAGCATTAAGCCACATAGAGGAGGAGCACCTCAGAGTATTTTACAGAGACTGGGCCAGACATGAGCATGGGGCCGTAAATCAGATGTGATTGTCCAGGATATCATAGTGCTCCTTGTACCGCTATTTGCTCTGTCATGTATGATTTCTATACAACGAGTACCTCTTTGCAATGGTGAATAATAATCCTTGCATTTGATATAGTGCCTTATCACATCTTCGAGAAGTCTCAAAGCGCTTCACAGGATGTACTGTAAAGTGAATTGACTGTATTTTGTGGGTGAAACGCGGCAGCCAATTGAGATTGTCCAACTGGTTGAGTGCATGGGTTAGACAGGCACAGTATACTGCAATTTTGCACTCAATTGATCGATTGTCACAAAATAATTTCAGTTTCAGGAGCTTGCAATCCAAATTCAGGCAAAGGGTCAGAGACTCCCTTATGGTTTTCATATCCATGGTATAATTGCAATCATTGTGAAGCATAGTTCCTGCATGGATTAAGTTCCTAAGTGACTACATGTTTTTATCAGTTTGGGTCACCTTGCCTTGGGTGAGTCAATGCTGTGGGCTTGTATCCACAAGAAGGAAAATTCCAGGCATTACTTCTTTGTTCAGCATTTAAATGCATCTCTTGACATGTTAGTAGCGCTGACTTCTTCAGAGTTTCCCTTGCTCCTTTGATTTTGAGGTGGGGGGGGGTTCTTGGCAAAGGAAGGAAATTGAGTAATATATCAGACCCTGCTTTTAGTGTAATTATAGGAATTCACAGTAGAAGGCAGCAGAGAGATACCACAGCCATTGAGTCATCTTTATATCCAGGCTTCTAGCAGCAAATGTTTTCTTTGTGAGTGGTAAATTATTTTGCTTAAATTATTGCTAAATGTTTTTCAAGAATGGTTTTACATATTAATATGTGGCTTATTTCATATAGATTTTACAGAGTATAATACTCTGGGTTTGTGAATTATCATCATTTGAGGCTTTCCTCCCAATTGCTATATTTGTTTAGTGGCATGTTTATCAAGCTTTCAAAACTATTGAGGAGATGACACATGGCCAGGAGAACAGATGATTGTTTAAGTTGTTTGTTCAAGGAGATGGATGTCATTAGTGGTTGTGATTTTCTTGGGTTGCGTGCTGGTCAACCTTCTAATACTGTGTTGCCTTATTGACAAATTGCTTTTTTGTTCTACAGGTGTGCATATACATCCAGCCATTGAGCCGCTCTGGTGGATGTTAGGAACCTGGATTTCTGAATCCCCAGGTGAAGGCTCCTTCCCAAGCATCAGACCTTTCACGTACTTGGAGAAAGTGCAGATCACATATGTTGGGCAGCCCATGCTGAACTTCTCGTAAGTTCGAGTGGTTAACTTTCTTTCATAGAACACATTTATAATGGTCGTTTCCAAGAAATACATATTAACTGTCAAGCACTGTCTTCTGAACGGGCATTATGTGGAGTGTCCAGTCTGATCAGTCGCATCACATCTCATCTATTTTCGTAAATTAGTAAGGGATGGGCTTCCAAGGAAAAGGGTGGAAACAAATCTCTTTTGAAGAACATCAATTAAATTTGCAGCGACATGTGAAAGGGAGGATTGCAAAACGTTATTATAATAATAAGCATAATAATCCTACATTTGGTATAGCACTTTATTACGTCTTCAAGACTTGTTAAAGTGCTTCACAGAATATATTTTAAAGTGAATTGACTGTATATCTTGTGGGCGAAATTCACACAGCAGTGTCCCACAAACAGTCACGCATTGAGTGACCAAATTATTATTTTTTTAATTTTCTTTTGAAAATGTGGCAACCACATTTAAATGCCTATATGTTCGAGCTGATGGGTATATTTGCTACTCGTGGTGTGCTTAAATCTCAGAATACTGACCCATTTTCATTTACGACACATCATATTTATCCAGCTGTCCTTTGTCATTACCTGTTCAAACAGCAGGTTTAATGTTCAGGAATGTTAATGTTTCAGGTAGAGAAGTACAGAGTCATTATGTGATGTGTCAGAGAATGGTGGGGGCTGTGTGTTCAGGATTAGTTAAAATCAGTTCCAGCATCAAAGTGAGGTGCTCTCTCACACAACCCAGCTTCCTTCGCTCTTTCTTTTCAAACCACTTAGATAAATTATTCATTAATACTTCTCATTTAACTTTCTGCATTTATTTGCAGATTTAATGCCTTCGACCCTGACACAAAGAAGCCAATGCATAGAGAGTCTGGATTTATCAGGATCAAGCCTGGCACTAATAAGGTGGCATTCATCAGTGCGCAAAATACAGGTACCACGGCCTTGCTCCTTCCTACCTCTGCGACCTGCTGAACCCATATCAACCAGTCCTCTTCCTCCGCTCAGCAGACTGGCCTGCTCCATGTCTCCCCCCAGCCCGCCCCACCATCAGCAGTCGGGCCTTGAGCCTTTCTACCCCCACCCTTTGGAACTCTGTCCCACATTCCTTTCCCTTTGCTCCTTCTCTTACCTTCTTCAAGGCATGTCTCAAAACCCTCCTCTTTGATTGCGCCTTCGGCTACCCTCCTACCCTCGAGCCTCCCCCGATCCCGACCCCCTGACTTTCCAGTGCCTTGGGACGTCCTTCCGATGTGAAAGGCGCTGTGCAACTGTAATTTTGTATTGTATTGTACCATCTATGTTCAGTATCTCAGTACTTGAGATTAACAACAACAACAACAAGATTCCATTTATAGAGCGCCTTTCACGTCAGGAGGACGTCCCAAGGCGCTGCACAGTTGGGTCATGACCCGAGCAGGGGGGAAATAAAAAATGGTCAGGGTGAGGGGAGGGAAGGGAGGGAGCGAGGAGGAGGAAGAGAGTCGAGAGGGGAGCTGAAGGCACGGTCAAAGAGAAAGGTTTTGAGACCGGCCTTGAAGGAGGAAAGGGAGGAAGCAAGGCGAAGGCACTGGGGGATGGAGTTCCAGAGCCTCGGGGCTGAGAGGCTGAAGGCTGAAGGCCCGACCACCGATAGTAGGGCGGTTGGGGCGGGGGACGTGGAGCAGACCGGAGCCAGAGGAACGGAGGGTACGGGCAGGTAGGTAGGGGGATAGTAGGTTGGAGAGGTAGGAGGGAGCAAGGCCGTGAATGGCCTTGTAGGTGAATGGCCTTTCTCGAATTAGGTGAGCAGGTGGATCTCTCTGGGGAGTGTGCATTGCATTCCAGAGGAAAGGAAATCCCCATGCTTAGGTGACATGCATAAATGAAACTGCCTTTTTTGGATACTCGTAAGCACGGCAATGGGTTTCTGCGTGTGTCAGTTATCCAGCTGGATTGTATTGTACTGGATTGTTTTCCCTCTCTCAGCCATGCACTTCAAGGATAAAGAATCCTGCTGACTGGAAGCTGGTTGGATTCAACAGAATGCGGACCATTACTACAGCATTCTTGTCTGTGACCAAGGATAATACACAGTGTCTGTCTTCTACACCATTCACGCTCACAATAGCCAGGGTTCATGCTCCTGATTGTCCTGTAATGATTCCTGTGAACTGTATGTGTGTCGGGTGTATACACAAATCTGTACTATCCCTATATTTGTAGAGTCTGGAAAGACTCATTGTCTAGGCTAACACATGATGAACAGCCACGTGGTGCAGCACTTGAAGCCTTTCAGCTCTTTGTCAGTGTGTTAGCATGGTTTCCCCTGCCGGAAGCAATCTGTTGAATTTAAATCTGTTAAGGGAGGAGCAGTCGGCAAGTGGTAACATCTACTGTGTACAGACTTGCTAAGTTTCACTTTGGGAGAAAAGATGCACTTATCTGGAGTTGAAAATGTAACTAAGCTTCAATATTCTCTCTGTGTAGTTTCATGTTCTGATAGCCCCCCCCCCCCAATACTTTGCCCAACTTTACATATCGTTCCCATCAAAAGTGTTGCCCCTAACGTTCTCTGGAAATCACACCTCCACTGGAATCTGTCACTCTGTGTCATAAGAAGTACAATAGCCACAGAGACACTTTTTTGAGAGTGCCAAAAATATAATTTACTATTGTTAACTTGTGGTTTGTTTGACCTTTTGAATGCTGAGGCATGACAAGCTGGCTGTGAGAGTAACAGACTGTACATTGATTGTGTTGGTAACAACATGTTAGGTGAGCCAGCCAGCTGGCAGTGGAGTCCCCCAGTTTATATAAGGATTTGTGTTAAAAGTACCCACTCTACGTCTATATTTATACAACATGCAACAACGAGAATGCTGAATTCCCTTTGCACTGTGATAGCAAGCTATGGAAGCTTTCAGAATGGTTGCATACTTTCTATTTACTTTATATCTGCAATATTCTCTGTAAAATCCAAATTAGACACCGGTGTTTTTTTTTGGTCCTTTGTTTTTTTTTCCCCCACACTTTTGTTTTTTGATGTGGAACAATAGTTATTAAAGTTTTCAATTAACATTGCCCCCAGTAAAGTAAGTCTTAGATTGGAAGTTATAATCAAACGACTATAATCCAAACCTTCTCTGCTCCCATTTGATTTTTGGACTAGACATAGGACAGAAAACCAGACAGATATGCTCTTACATGCCTTTCAACTGTTCTTTATCCTTATCTAAGATCATTCACAAGATCCAGCTTTACTATCTAGGGATGCCTTTGTTTCGGACATGTCGAAACGAATGTCATTTGATCCAAACTTATTTCGTACAATTTCTTTATTGAAATCTTACAATTGTCACAGTTTGTTATCCTACAATCACTACACTTTACAGCAATCAAGTGAAGCGCTTTGAGATGTTCATCCCTAAATTTAAAGACACTATATCAAATGCAAGGATTATTTATTAGTGTATGTGAAAATGGTGCCAGGATAATAAACAAGCTCCACAGATCGCCATTTGCATCCCTGATCTGTGGTGAGGCATTTGCCCTTAGCTGGGGTGACAGTGAGGGAGATTACAATTAACTTCAACATCCCAGGATTAGGAAAAAGGGAAAATCACTCAGGGTTCCTTCTTATCTATCACTTCACTCACTGACAGGGAACAGCTTGAGTGTTGATATTAGTGAAAACTGGACTGGGTTGTGAAAAAAATGATGTGAAAAAAAATAAGGAAGAACATTTGTTTCCCTACTTTACAGGTTTCCCTCATTGTTTATATAGTTTAACCTCTACATGCAAAAAATCCTCCTTTCAACCACTTCCTTATCTGTCCAATCTGAGTCAGCTTGCTAATTGTATTTTGTGCACCTACAACTTCCTCATTGCCTCAAGCCACTCTAGTTTTGTGCAGTTATCTTTCAAAGCAGCATCACATTCTCCCAAAACACACGTCAGACAGTATGAGAACCATATCTATAATCAAATACCGTCTGCATGGTGCTAAATCATTAAAAGGATACTGTTCCATTGTTTTTTAAACTTCATTGACTACCTATTTAAAGGGAGATGGGTGATGAATTATGGTGGCTGACAAACAAACACAGTAATTAATAGTAACAGTAATTCTTGTGAAGCACTTTGCGATGTTTTGATATGATAGAACACAGTATCAAATTCAAGGATTATTATTACATTCGAAGAAAGTGGAGAGAAATACTATTCTTTTCTCTCCTCTATCACCGAAGTCAGTAATTCATGCTTGCAGATAACATGAGTTCTTTGATACCTTATGTAAGAGGTCAATCTTCATTGTGAGTCTCAGTGAATATGTGCAAGCCACTCAAACTGTGATCTATGTTTCTGCTTTACATTAGAGTTGGTTGAATAACCATCGACCACTTTCAAAGAGGTTTTCCCCTTTCCCAACCGTAACACAGGTCAATTTCAGTCCCTATATCAATATCTTGATTGAGATCAGCCACCTCAGCACAAGCCATTGATTCAACCTGTGACCTTCCTGGTCTGCATTTCATCAGTACACTAATCTAGGAAAAATAAGAACAAGAGTAAGCCATTCGGCCTGTCGAGTCTGCACTGCTATTTTCTTAGATCATGGCTGATTTGTAACTAAAGACCACTTCTCCATTACCCTGTGATATCCTTAATACCTAAGTATTTATCTACTTCCCTCTTAAATTAGAAGTTCACATTTGAACTCACTGCCATCGGAGCATAAGACTATTCCCACAGTAAACCTAATGTATTCTATTAAGCGTTCTTGCTGCTGTTTACATTACATTTTGCAGCATTTGTAGTTTTCAAGGTTCAGAACAGAAGTTGAAACGGTCTTTAATTGTGATTGTTTGATGCCCATCACATACTGGAGAACATCTTGTGAGCCCATCTTTCACTTGACTCAACAAAGTTTCACATGTGGCTTGGCTAGGATTTAACGCTGTAGAAATACAGCCATGTTCACTTCTGGTCCGTAACCCCTATCATCACAAAAATTATTTGGAAATGTATTTACAAATGCAACATATTTAGATGCATTTTGCTACCTGTACAGTACGGTATTTCCTTCTGTTTCGTATCCAGGTGTTGTAGAGATTGAAGAGGGAGAGGTGAAAGATCGGGAGCTGACTCTAGCCTCTCAGTCTGTGAATAGAATGTCTTTTGCAAAGGAGCCACACGTCCAGCAGGTAAGAATGGATGTTGACCCTTGATTTGTGACTTCACTGTTTATAACCACATTAATCCCACTTTTCTTAGCTTCAAGGCAGGTAACTCCAAGTGATGGAATAATACAAACAAGTAATATCAACAATCTGTATCATGGGAGACTTGCTAGGTTATTGACCATTCTTCCAGCTCTGGCATTCTGGTTTCAATCCAGTTTGGACAGAAAGTTAGTCTTTCTGCTTGTGTTTGGATATGCAGGGAGCGGTGGAGTGAGGGGTAGGGAAGAGAGAGGGCAATGGTCACCTATTTTTTAATGAAAGTCCTTGTCTGCCCTTCAGGCTGAGAAGCATTTCATGGTAACTGTAACCTTCAAAGAAAATGTAATGTTCTTCTGAGATTTGGGGAAAAAGGAGATTAATGGTGTCAGCAGTAAGTACTAGTGAAGTACTAAACTTCTTTCCCCCATTAGTTCTGCCCTTGAGAAGAGTTATCTGATTGTAAAATTGGCCAATAATGACTTACCTTTTCTCTATTTTATATCCAAATACAACTACTACTTCCTGACTCACCTTTTCAGACATCAGTTGAGCGACAGTTAGCACCTCCAACCAACGGAACATGATACCTTCCCAGAGCGTAACTGGAGTTGTATAAAACATTTCTCCCATAGGTTAGCAGATTTTAATTTTGCAGAGAAAATGATCGCTAAAGGTGGGAAAGTACAAGTAATTTTGCAGAGAAAATGATCGCTAAAGGTGGGAAAGTACAAGTAATTTGCCAGAATGGCCTTTAGATGATCTTTGGCAGTGCACCAGGACATCAATAATTCATTTAACATGGACAGTTTAGGTGTGCTGAAGGCTGGTGATGCCAATATAATGGTTTTCAGTGGTTGAAGTCTATATTTCATTACTTTCCACAGAATCAGGTAATCTGGTTGATCAAACACATTTGGAAACAAACAGCCTGCACAGATGCTGTAATGGTTTGGATGCAACATTGATTCCCTCAGTACGTTTACACAGATTTGTTTTAGGAGTGAGGTTAGCGGGAGAAGACCTGGGATAACACACCATCCTTTTGATCTCTAAACTAATCTCTAGCCATAGAATGATGGGAGGAAAGTCTCTATTTTTGAGTGAACAGACATTGCCCTTTCACTTCTAGAAATTGCATCATCCAGTTTTTCTGTGTTGTCTGATCTAAACAGATGGATATTGAAGCTTTGTACTCTGGCTTCTCGAAGGGTTTCAACAGAAGCATGATAGGAATGCAGTCCGTTTTTTATCCTCTGAAAGGTCTGCAGTGCACTAGGCTGGGATTGTAACATCATTTCCCTGAAGGCTTATCATTTTTAAAGATCTGTTGATTGTTTGCCATTCATTTTCAATCATATTCGAGTTTTTCCAATTTTCTCCAAATTGGGGAAAGTGCATTCCTAAAGGTAAACATCATTTTTTGCATATGTTTATAGTATTTTCAACCATGAGCTGAAGACAAGTTAGCGAGATGTCATAATTGATAAGAAAGGGAATCCAAAGTGGCTGCATGAAGCATACAGCTTCCTGTCAGGTGGAACACATTATGTTTGACTCTTGTGGCAGTATCACTCTTCAGTGGTGCTTTGAACCTCCCTCCTGCAATAAGATCAACTTCCTTGTCTGAACTGTCAGATGAGATCTCCGTGATGTTATTCTACGTAAAAGTCACGCTACTAAATTAAAGTTGTTATTCAGTCTATCCATGCAATCATGGAAAAAATTTATTTCGAGCAATAAGTGGAAAATGTTCAGGGTTTTTCTGTGGGTGGGTGGGTTGAATAAAGAGAAGGTTCTGTTCTGGTCTTGTGTGTAACTGCTTTTCTGCAGAAATTGTGTATCATCTGAAATGAGTCACAGTGTTGGCCCTCCCACTGTGTTTGAGATTGAGATCTTATCACAGATAAAAGGCGGAAAACTCCATTACACTGCTTATATTGCACAATTGCAGCGATTGCAAATATACATATGCTCAGCGAGTAGTAATTTCAGTTTTACATGAGATGTGATATTGGTTTTGAATGGCAAACTGCTATGTTGATAAAAGTTCTATTTAGTGCTGTACGTAATTACTTAGAATGTATCTTAATTTTGACTGATTCAAGTATTGACCTGAATATCCTGTCAAGGCGTAGTTATCTGTTTTGAATGGTTATGTTTTCAAATTATTTATTCAAGTAATTGTTTGTTGGTTACTATTACTCTGACGTGTGGAAGTTGGGATAAATCGCTCAGTATGAAATGGTCTTCCATCATCTACCCTACTTTTATAAGGAGTTATTAACATGCCTTACCTTCGAGGAGTATAAACAGCTCCAGCCTTTCTGGCGATAAATATTGAATGCTGCCAGCATATGATGCAGTTCTCCATTCCATATGAACTTGGGTGGACTGTTGGCTGGTTGCCCAGTGTAAAGATGTTCCTTGGCTGAATGCGTAAGAGATGCTGAATTGCTGCATGTAGATAAGAAATGTGTCACTCTTCAAACAGAAGCTCCATTCCTGAGATCATGGCTCAAATTACTTTGCAGCACTTTAGCTCTAGAAAAGATTATCTTTATTCTGACAGAGATTACTTTTGATGTAATTCTGAAGTTTTGGAAATGGTTTGTGTTTTGAAGCCAAGTTTTCTCAGGCCAGGCAGGTCTTGTCTAATACCTGCCATGTCAGGGCTGAAATTATTATTCTTTTACTACCTAAATCTCAAATCTTCCATTTGAGACTTTGCAGGTTTTCCAGTTGCACGAGTATCCCAAGGAAGGACAGTGTGGAAAAGGAAATACTAGGATGTACGGAGTATAAAATATCTTGAAAGATAA
This sequence comes from Callorhinchus milii, assembly GCF_018977255.1. Taxonomy (NCBI): domain Eukaryota; kingdom Metazoa; phylum Chordata; class Chondrichthyes; order Chimaeriformes; family Callorhinchidae; genus Callorhinchus; species Callorhinchus milii. Next base: position 13,069,433 of record NW_024704752.1, on the reverse strand, counting down.
CTTGCAATAATTTTCTCCCAATCGACAACTTAAACGGTTCAGTAGTATGTGGAGATGACTTCACTCCTTCAATGTTGCTGGGGTTTTTTTTTGCCCAGACATGTTTTTTTTGTAATATTCCATAGTGGGACATTCACTTCTGTCCACACACATAGATTCCAAGGATAGTGTTATGAGTTTAGCCCATGTTTTCAAAATGTATCAGCATCCTTGACTATTTCTATATGATATGTTTCTTTCTTTGCAGATTACACGGACATTCAGGCTCACAGCAGAAGGGAAGTTGGAGCAAACTGTTTTTATGGCAACTGATCAACAGCCATTGACACAGCACCTTCACATAACATACACACGCAGTCCCTAAAGCAGTATGTTAATTTAACATACACTGGCAAACCCTACAGCAGCATTTCTTTAAGATGTGGATTTTAAGCCGTAATGCAACACCTCGTATAAATGTTGTTCCTATCAAGCTGTCCCCGTGAGCTGAAACTGAGGATGTGAGTTCTGCAGAGATTTAGCTCCATCTCATTATTGCAGATTACTTTTCGCCCCCAAAATACACAGTCCACTTTGCAGTATATCCTGTGAAGTGCTTTGAGACATCTTGATGACATAATAAGGCGCTATATTAAATTGCAGGATTATCATTATTATTACAACACCACCCTGAGCAGAGGCCAGCTGGTCATTTGACAGTTCAAGACAGATGAAGACAGTTTCTTGCAGTCCAAGATCTTAATTTTCAAGTTTATAATCTGCTGTAAGATTTTGTTGTAACATATCACAATGTTGTGGCTTTGCTTATTAAAACTAGGCACCTGGTGAGTTTCCATTGAACTGCTTCGGCAGTGAAATTACACTGACTGTATGGTGTCTGGATACCAATGAAACTGTTACAGGACTTGAGCCCTTTTAAAGAACTTAAAAGTTTCCATTAAGTCTGCCAGAAAATTCAAAGTACGTGTTGTATGTTTTTCAGCAGTTAAGAACTCAGTGGAAAAAAAGACACTTCAAAAGAAAGATGAGCTCATCTCGTGTCAGTGCCTGCCAGTTATCCTTTTAATTTCAGATCATTTTTTTCTGCCTTTCGCTCTTTCTCTCCCCCCCCCTCCCCCCCAACCCTCCAAGGAAAGCTCCCTTTTTAAAAAGATATTTTCTTAGCTTCCCCTTTTTCCTTTTTCTTTGGTCTCCGCACTGGTATCAATCAAACTGATAATTGGATAACCTCCTTACGAGACTTTCCCATATGCTATCAAGTCAGTTTAGACTATGACGACCCATTTGGCTCCTGCCGTTGAAGATGGCTGCAAAGTCTGTTTATGCAGCAGATGTTTTGCATAGCTGCTGCTGTTTCCATGTTACTGGCTGTTGTGAAAATGTCGATGGCGATTCTTTGAACAATATTAATTTCAAGTTTCCTCAAGATGTCTTACATCTGTAGGAGTTACCATTGCACAGGGTCAGAAATTGCAAATGATTCAGAGGTAATATCTTTGGCATTTCATTTTTTGCTTAAACATAATAATCCTTGCATTTTATACAGTACTTTATCATGTCATTGAGATCTCTCAAAGCACTTCACAGAATATATTCTAAAATGGATTGATTGTTATTTCGTGGGTGAAATTTACGTGAGGCAAGCTTCAATTGACTGAATATACTAGCATTTGGGGAGTCTTTATCCTCACACTGTAGGTTTGCTCAGCATATTTTAGTTGACATTTTCAATGTTTGTGGTCTGAACTCTCAGCAGGATTTCCACATTGCACGTTGTATTTTATTATTTTATAATAAAAAAATTATATAGCTGGAAATATGAGAATTATTACTAATTATTAACAATAGAATTGACAAAGGTGCTTAATATTAATGCCAGTATTTTCCATGTTTCATTGGCGTGCAGAAGAATTTACATAAAATGCACACAAACTCCTTTAGTGTACGATGGATCTTCTGGTGACTGTCATGGGCTCTTGGGTGGAGTGAGGGTGGAATCTGATATGTTGACTACCTTTAAGAGCTTAATTGCCTATGGGCCGGTTAAACAGGTTGCTCCAAATAATGGACTGGAAGTTACTTGACGGTGTGTTTTTCGACGGAGCAATATGTTTCTTGTTGATTTAAACATCAGTGAACTCATCACTCTTTGTACAAACTATTAGACACTTAACGCCGATCTGATCTCCTGGATTGTGAGTGATGAAAGTAAAAGATAATGGGTTTTCACGTAAAAGTAAACTAGATTCCTTTTGTAAAACTTTGCATCAATAAGCACAACATTGCTTTTAAATGTGTGACTCTTTCCTGTTGCTGATCTCAATGTCTGATTTAGATTGAGGCAGGAAAATACGAGGAAAGAATTTGTGACATTAGTCAGATTTTACAACAATAGACTAAATCTGGAGGCAGGTATATTCGGAACTTGTGAAGTACGTATGAATAAAATTCTCAAGACGTTTTTAGGTATTCCATGGGCCACGTTTTCACCATTGACACATGTCTACGAAAAGACGCTATGCTGTGGCAAGGGCACATTAACAGACTAAAGAATTCTCTTTCTTTCCCCACCCCCCAAAAAAAACATACACACAAAAATCTAGGATTTAGGTAAGGCAGACACAGTTAATGTACATTCCTTGGTTTGTTTCACTGCATTTCATAAATGCCATTTCCATTTTGTGCTGTTAATAGCCTCTTGCGTATGGTGAGATTCTGATATTCAATGTAATGAACAGATTGGGGAGGAGGGGAGGTTATTTTATCTGATACGAAATATATTGGTCCTTTCAGCCAGAGTTTAGGGTGAGTGGCCATGGAGGCCGCAAAGGGACTAAAATAGTATATAAGGCAATTTAAATGAAGTGGGTTAATGAACCAAACAATTACTTCACAGCACTCTGATCAGTGCTCTCTCCAGCTTTGACTCCCAACGCCCCGGCTTGAACAACCAGTTGGCTCTGTGAACGGGTTTGAGGTGTCCTCCGAACGTGAATGGCTCTATATAAATATGAAATTATTGCTCATAATCAAACTCCCACCAAAAAAACAATTTTCTTCACTGAACGCGACAGAATGAATTGGAAAACCTGAGCTAATGCAACAACTGAACAATAGAAGGGAGTAATGATTGAATCCAAGTTTCAGCAGAATGATGTCACCTTCCTGAAAAACAGCAGGTTTCACCAAATTTATTTTAGCCTCCAGATTGTTGTTCTGTTGGCTATTATTTTTTATACTTTGTGTTTTCCTGGATTTCTTGCCAGCCAGCGATTCCCTGGGTGATAACTCTCTTGCTTGCAGGTAGTTCAAACAATTAAATCTGGAGACAGAAATTAGAAGTTTTTTTTAAAAACATTTTTTATTACAGAAATCCCTTTGCGCAATCGTCCACGATTTTTCAAACCGGCTGCTCTGCACACCCTAGAATTTTGTTGCTTGAAAGCTGGAAACTGTTAACAAGGCTCCTTAAAATAATTGTTGTATTGTCCCAACAATCATACTCTTGCATCTCTAATGAGAATTCTTGACCTACTGGAGTAAAAAGGCAGGAACAATTTCAATGGCTTGCCATTGTCCACTGGATTTTCAGGTTCGTTTTGCTTTTCCAGCTGATAGCACTGATACCGTTCATTGCAATCTGTGGAGTTTAAAATGTGCTTCGACTCAGAACTGTATATTTGAACCGTGCTGAGGGTCCTCTGTTTTAGTCAGAAAAGGACAGTGATTGGTAGCCACGGCTTCCAGCTGAATTCACCGTTCTCGCAGCAGAAAGAAGAAGACCGCTTTCACAAAGTGTCCAAACGTGCAGACGGCAGAGACGAGCCAGTGATCACGAATGCTAGGATCGTTGTTCACCACGGATTTTGTAATGTCAGCCTAGGGTTAGAGTTGAAAATTGTTAAAAACATTCACATTTTTCTACACAGTCGGCCTCCAGGTCAAGTTTCTCAGCAAACAGCTGAACTCCTTTACATTTATTGATTCTTTATTCTGCTTTCTAAAGCAGCTGATCCCTCTATACCGTTAGCTGTGAAGTAACGTTAATTCTCTACCCTGCAAGTTTCTGCTTTCTTGTAGAGTTGTCTTTTTTAAATGTGTATCATTTAAATCGGAAACACTCTGTAACCTGTATGTCAATATACTGATACAAACAGTAAAGCACATCAACAAATATAGAATGCACTTCTGTAAGCTAAACAATGTACACCAACAAGCTAGTACAGATGTAAAGATATATCAGTAAATTTATAAACTGCAGTGCACACATTACTAAGCTAAAGAAAACTATGACGCAGATCAAAACATACTGTACAAACTGTAACTCACACATCAATGAACTAATACAAACTGTAACAGAAATGGTAAAACACTGATATGAATTGTAAACTCAGTCAATATTGAATGTAAATCATAACAAAAATAGCAATGAAAGACTCTAAACTTTGAAGTATCAGCAAACTATAACTGACTTGTCACACACTTCAATGAACTAACACAACTTAAAATGGTAAATAGACCAAGAGGAACTACAACACATGATAAATACAAACTGCATCAGAAATGTAAATTAGCTGATATTAATGATACACTAAAGCACAATAAACTGAGAAGGACTGGAACGCACATAACTAAAATCATAGAAATTTCAATGTGGATGAACCAATAGCTGATTGCTACAGAATTTCAACAAACTAATCAACACCTGAATGTAATATTAGACTAAAAAAGTGTTCTGAAAAGTGAATCACTCATAATTGAGATGGCCAGTGGTTCACGATTCATAGAACATATCAATAAATTTATACTTGTGTGAGGTTGGCTCAATTCATTATACTCTGACCACTGAGTTAGAAGGTACAAGCTGGTATTGTATAGATTTGCATAAGTGTGACACATCAAAAAAATCCTTACATTTCATAGAGCACCTTTCATGTTGGGAGGACATCCCAAATCTCTTCACAGGAAAGATATAATGTAAAGTGTAATCATTGTGTATTTTGTAAGCAAACAAAGAAATACAAATGGCAACAAATATAAGTAAACTTACAAACTATGGTAAGCATTGAAGCTGTACAAATGTTTGCAATACGAAGTGCAGTAATTATTTCATAGATACATATTCTTTTGGGGACAGTTTAAGTTGTAAAATGGAAAAAAATGTTCCTTTATTAAAGTATCTTCACACTTGTATAAAAAATAAAAACCCTCTGAACTCCAGATTGTTTTGCTGCTCTCAGTGAGTGTTGATGAAAAAAAGAGCAGATTGTTTGCTGAAGAACCGGAGGAACAGGAGGAGCATAAAGCAATTCTTCTGGGAAGGCAAATTATATCCCACGCATATGTGGGAGATCTTGTCTTTGTGTGTGATTTTATTAAGGAAGTTGGCAAATTTCTCATATTTTGTTCTTTTGTTGCCTTACCATTCCCTAATATCAAGTTGCCAAAAAGCAGTAATCACATATCATGTAAAGTTATCAATTGCTGTTGTTATAGTCATAAAAAAAATCTCACAAGAGATAGGACTGAGGAAGATGAAGACCAACCCGGTCTATTAAAATATAATGGAACTTGGGACAGCTAAAAGTCTGGATATGCGGTGTATTTAATATCATCGCCATAAACCAAAGATTTCTTAACATCACCCCAATTGGGTATAATATATGGATTCTGTAATAAAGCAATTTATGCTCTGACACAATCTATTTTTGGAGCAAAGTGCCCGTGGGTCAGTGTGACATCCTTACCCAATGAATTCCTTATTGTGAAAACCAGTTAGAAAATTGCAACATGTTAATGTTGCACAATGGGAATCAGATATTTGAGGGCTCCTAAATATCTTTTACAGGTGTCGAATTAAAATAATAACTCTAAAGACTGTTGGACCTTCAAAAATACAGTCATTACGCTTTGCAGTCGAGTGCTTTGAGACGTCCTCCCAATGTAAAAGATGCCATATCAAATGCAAGGATTATTGTTATTACTTTATAATTCCCTTCTAAATACTGAAAGTAGTTAAATAGGCTTCCACATACCCATCCTCCCCGTCTCCGGAGCCAAGTCACCAGTGTCTTCCGCACAAATTCTCCCAGGCAGTCAACTATTGTGTGCACCATGGCAGGTTGCCCTTGTTTCACACAGTCAATGGCAAGTCCACCGGCAACAGCATACAAGGCTACCACCTTCCCCCAAGTTATACCTGTGTAGCAAACACAGAACCGCACTCAACACAGAATCAGGGGAACTTTGTTTGTTGAAGGTTTAGTCTGGGTTTATTTTTCCTGTAGCAGTAAGATTTTAAGGGGACGTAAAGTTTTTCAGCATGCTAAGCTGTCATAAAAAAAAGTGTTTTTTTCCTTTACTGAATTGTCCTCTAATACTGAATGTCACGGTGCTATCTCTGTGCACCTATCAGCATCGTTCAGGTCACAGTTGTTGCCTGTTTTGTGCTAACCATAATGTCATCAAATTGTGTTTCAATAGTATTGTAAATGAGGAATGCTATCATGGGACAGGAGCAGGAGCTGTATTTAAAACATATTTTCAGACTATCTCTAACCAGTCGTCCTAAAGAATAAAATAGAAAAACAGTAAGTAACCGAGATACACCTAGTCGGTATATAGACATATCACTTTTTAATTTACGATTGTGGATTCATTCTGTAAAATATATTCTACTTCCCTTTTCAATAAACAGAACTGGAAGAGATGACTATTATTATTTGGTGACTTAAATGTCACCACTGCAGCAAAGCTGGATTATGTTATAAAACCCTAATGAGAATCATTATAACAAGTTACATTACTATTTAGGTAAAATATCTGAGGAACAGCAAAGGAACTGTCTTTCACTGATGGCCTTTTGTGAAGCTGCTGGGGTTATGATGAAGAGTTTCCTATCCTGTTCGATTAAATAACCACATCAGGATGTGGTTTGAAAGCACCAAATAAGGAGGATTTTCACTCAAAACATTTTGCTTCAGTTCCTGTGAGATACCTCATCTACACTTCTAACTTATTTTTTCGGATGAGAGGGTAATGAACAGGCATTATTTGAGTGACAGCTATTTCAGTAACAGTCTAGAATTTAATCTGATTTTCAGATCCAATTCATTCACATCACTGAGGTTAGTATAGTTTCTGAAATAGACGCCGTAAAGATGCTAACCCTGTGCACATGATGTTTCACTTCTGAAGGACAGGCGCACACGCTTTTCCCAGCATTCTCTCTACGGCAGTACGGAGACAAATATATCCAAAAATGGCTGAAGATGACTAACTTGTTTTTTCATCAGTCTCTGTAGAGTTAGCCCAGCATCTATAGACAACTGCACTTGTTAGGAATCTTTATCCTATGGAGCTGGAAAGGTATCTGAACAGCGAACAATCAAACTTTAGAACAGAGTAAGGCATCTGAACACAACACTGAAATTGAACTCAAAGATATTCAGTGCCTTAGCCTCCGTTTATGTGAGGTGCTAGAAATGTAGCCAAACTGAACTTGTTCTTTACAGTAGCATCATCTGAAGCAACAGGAAGCTATTTCGCAGTCAAAACATGTTTTCATTCATCTACAAGATACTGCATGAATAGGTAACATGTTGAACCACCTCATCCATGCTTATTCCGGATTAATTGTTCATTCACCTCCTGCTTATCTCTGGGACCCTGCTAGTGCAAATAACAGTCACTAACAGTAATTACCTGTGAAGCATTTTTAGACATTTAAATGTGAAACGTTGCTGTAAAATGTAAGTTCTTTTTCTTTTTTTCCCTGAAAAAGCCCGTTTTATAACACACTTTCCAGTATTTTATTTTTTGCTGAGATAAACCTTTCCAGGAATAGAAACATGTGGTTTGAGTGCTTACGCATGCGTTTCACCCCAGGTTTGAGACTGATAAGGTGACAATTTTTGAGTAAAATATTGATCATCACAACAAGTCTCTGAAAAAGTTCATATTTCACACTGCAATTCATTTTGTGTTTATAGCCATTTAACAGAATCTCCATAGCCGAAGCTATCTTGACAGCTAACGCCTGTCTCCTTCCTAAACTATAAATCCTTAAAAGAGAGTAAGACATTTGCAGGTCTGGCAAGTCTTGCGACACATTGACCTTTCAAAGCTCTACCCGCACAGTACGCACCTCTCACTGTGGATTATGTTCTCTACTGTTTATAAACCAATCCAGGTACACACTTCAGAGTTGAGTGTATGCAATCTATCAAGTTTCATTTATCAAGAAATCAAATGCAATATTTCCTATACATTACCTCCACCTCAACAGCAATGTTAAAGGTTTGGCATAAACCTGTATTAGTGATGATAAACCTGCGTGAGTGTGGATAGCATCATTTAACACTAATGCCTGTTTTATTATTACAAGCATTCTTTGACACAATATAAAACCACAAGGTTTTATGGGCTCAATCCATGCAGTGAATTTACCTGAACACTGGGAAGAAACAGGAGCCCTCCCAAGTGACTCACACTTTCACCTGAGTTTTACCTGCAGAGAAGATCTCAGTGGCCACAGCGAGAAATGCATCCGATACGATGCTTTCGGAACTGACGGTGATATTCAACTGTTTGGCGACATTCCTGTACATGTTCGGCCTGATGTACTCTAATTCATCACCTTAGGAGGGAGAAAGGAAATCAGAGCTACAGCTTTTCTATATTGTTCTTTATGAATAATAGTAATCCTTGCATTTGATATAGCGCCTTTTCACGTCATCAAGGCATCTCAATGAAACTTCAAACAGTCAACAAGAACAATGAGTTTCTCGCTCATTTAAAAGAGCGTGCACAGACACGATGGGTCGAATGGACTCTTTCTGTGCTGTATAATTCTATGATTCTATGATCTATTGATATGCAAATAAAAGATGAATAATTTAAGAACTTCCACAGGCTTTCTCTTAAGAGCAGTGAACTCTACTTGTAGAATTACTTGCTCTCTTTTCCTCTGTCTCTCTCTCTTCCTCTTGTCTCTCTTGAGATTTCAACTTACGAAGGCAGCTGGCTGGGTATTGCAAAATAAACATTCACATTCCTGAGAATTTCCAGATTTGGCCCAAAAGACTGCATTTGGACAGATTCCCTGATTTATAATCCAGCTGTAATGTTCTGCAGTCCTCACAATATGAAGACATGAAATCAAAAGCCAGGTGATATTAAATAACCAGCATCTATACTTAACTTTGTAGAATTAATACATATTATACATATCAAAATCATGAACAATACAACTGTATTGTATAATCTGCCAATATTTAAGTACAAACTGGATTCAGCCTAAAACCTCAATCAATGCCTCTGGGCTTTGTGGTGTGGAAACTGTTATATTTAGGTCAGTTATTAGAGAATATTCTTTGGAAATCCAAAAATGAGTGGGTTCACAGTCTGAGGTTCAGACGGGGGAAAGATTATGGAGGAATTATTGGATCATATATGTTTAAAGTAATCATTTGTGATCATCATTAAGCAGCGATGATCTAAAAGAGACATACCGTGAAAAGTACAGGAGAAAAACAAACAGATAACAATATAAGAAGAAGAATTTGGTCACTCAGTCCACGACGGTTTGTGGGACACTGCCTTGCCCAATAAGAATAGAACGAAGCAAACACATTTGCTTTTTCTTCTGTTCATTTGCATCTCTATCTCTCTCTGAATTATTTTCAATCTCTTTTCCTCTCCCCTTTCTCACCGCTGTTTGCACTCGCTCTGTTTCTGTCCATCCCCCCACTTTCTTTTCTCTAACCCTCTGCTCGCTCTCCCCCTCTTCCTAACGCCCCCGCTTTTAACTTCTCTGTATCCTTCTGTTCTGTAGGATTCCATGATTCTGTATCCTTGCAGCTGTTTGACTCACCCAGGCGGAGGAGTGCAGCTGACACCTCAGTGAGTTTGCTGGCTGGGCTGGCTGCTGCACACTCAGGTTTGCTCCAGACTATGCCTGCTCGGATCAGCCGGGAGTGGATGTAATCCCGACAGAGGGCTTTAGCCTGAGAAACAAGCTCCTTGTCAGGGGGAGAACGTTCAAACACCTCCATCACCTCAGCAGCAAAGACCGAGGAGCGCCGTAACATGTCCATCTGAGAAGATAGTAAATGAGAGATCAAAATGATCAAACCTGTGACAGGTACACCAAAGATACTCAGCATTAAACCTGCAAGATCAGACATGCAACAAATATACTTTGGGGGAAAACAAAATGTAACAACCTAAAAACATCAATGGTAGGCCAGCAACTGTTAAAATGCACCAAATTAGCATGAAAACTAGAACAAACAGACGGAATATGTCAGCAATTTACTAAAAAAAAAAATGCTGCAGTAAATGTACTGGAGGAAAAACAATGAACTTGTAAAATGTGAAAATAACCAGTTTCGCACCAGCAACATCTCCTCATGTTCCTAGGTTTGAATCCTGTTCTATGTTAATTTCAGAATTCAGCCAGGATTTAGACTCCCTGTCCCTCTCCAGTGATTGCTGATGGAAAACTTATGTTTGTGGATATGGGATGAAGCAGGAGTGGATTTGATGGGAATATTGATGGCATATTGATGAGATATTGTTGAGGTGTCTTTGTTCTGTCCTTAATGACTGTAGTGACTCACGCATGAAGAATGACGATTTAGATCAGATGCTTGAGGGCAACCAGGAATATGCAAGCAGCCAGAATGAGTCAGTTTCTCCAGGGAAGAGGAGGCGGGGGAGAATAGGGGAGGGGGGAGTTAATCGGAAAAGCAAAGTAGCAAAACAAAATCAGGAAACTGGGAGAAAAATTCAGCAAGTGTAAAAATAAATCGTCATCCCAACAAACACATTACAAACAAAACTGGAATAACAGCTGTTTCTTTTTTTTACACGATGTCAACATTATAATTGTAATGAAACCCCTTCTTCATGTGGAAAGTGAAATAAATCAGATACAGCATTGAGATATGATTGTGCCTCCTAAACTGTATCTGTTTCCTTCCTCACTTCTGGATTCTATGGCTCACTGTCTCATATCTGCATCTTGCATGTTATATTCCAACAAACCACCCACAGCAAACAAGTCACAGCTTGTTTGGTGCAATAATTGCGTAAAGAGTTTATGTTAAAAAACCTGGGTGAATCTGTCACCACCTTATAATATATAATAATAATAATCCTTGCATTTGATATTGCGCTTTTTCACGTCTTCTCGTTGTCCCAAAGCGCTTCACAGAATATAATGTAAAGTGAATTGACTGTATATATTTGTGGGCGAACGCGGCAGCCAATTGCGCACAGCAATGTCCCACAAACAGTCGTGGATTGAAAATGATCAATTTATTATTGGTTTTGGTTTTGGAGGGATTATTATTAGGTGTGTGGAGTAAGGAAACTTGCCCAAGGTTTCGCCCTCTGCCTGGAATTGAACTCAGGTCTCTCACTTGCAATGCGAGTGCTCTAACCACTGAGCTACAGCACTCCACCTTTTATGTTGCCAGCATATCCCTGCTTCTCCTTGTAACATCAGCTTTCATCTTTCCCCGAAAATGGGAATCCCTGTTACCTCTTACCCCGCAGACTCTGGCTCTTTTTACCTTCAGATCTATATTTCTAACATGATAGCAACTGCTGCCAACACTCAAATCATCAATCATCTTAAAAATATGCTCTAATCTATGATCATCAGTAAACTCCACTAGTAATTTTCTTGCCAGCTGTTACCTACCTCTGCAACCTCTACCCCTGGGCACTTATAACTCATGTGTCATTGATTGGATATCTCCAAAGTCATTGACCAGATGTCTGATACCACGCAATTCTGAATAAATTGACACATTACAGTATTTAAACAGTTATGTTCAAGCCAGAGCTATCGCTTCTTGTCCTTGATAACTCCATTCTTTAACTGCAATCTATTCACATTCTAGACGTCATTATCTCCCCTCGTAACAAATGAAATTCTCCAATCTCCTGGAAAAAATGACCTCCAAAAAGTAATCCTCTTTCATGACCAGCATTTATTTTCTCCTTCGGTGACTTTTAGCTCTCTCTAAGTACAAGTGAACATTCCTCTCAAATACTGGGGGTAAGTCTTCCAGCCCCTCTCTTACAATGTGGGACAGAAGTAGAAGAATATTGTCCTCTGATACATCTTTCCCTTTTGCGTCTCTACTGTACCCTCTCTCGCTCTCTCATTTGCCCACACAATATCTTCAAGGTCTTTTTTTAATACAGTACCACAATAATCGTTGTTCCTCCAAACTAAGTTCCTTTGTTCCTCCCAAATGCATCATTAAATGCTCACTCTTCTCTCCCTCTCTCTCTCTTTTTTCCTTGCATCCTAACTGTTGGAATTTAAACTCCCCCATTCACTTGATCCTCTCAACTCACTTGTTCTTTGCCAGAGCCTTACGTTCGTGAAACTCTCGCCCATTTAATAATAATCCCTCCAAAAACAAAACAATAATAAATTGGTCATTTTCAATCCATATGACTGTTTGTGGGACGTTGTTGTGCGCAATTGGCTGCCGCGTTCGCCCACAAATATATAGTCAATTCACTTTACAGTGTGTTCTGTGAAGCGCTTTGGGACGTCTAGAAGACGTGAAAAGCGCTATATCAAATGCAAGGATTATTATTATTATTATTATTTCCCGTCTTTCTCTCTATGATGAACTAACAAATGTCTCTGCATTTTTATAGACACGTCTGATTTCTCTGCTAACCTTTTTCAGCCTTGACTGTATCGTAGACTATGAACCTTGGCCTATCTATCACTTAGGTTGTTTTTAATTTTTTTTTAAAAAATTGTCTGTGAGATAACAGTTGCTAAACATACAATCTGGAAGTTTTCCAGTCAAAGGAGCAAGGAATGCATTGCCTTATATATATATATATACACACACATAGACACACACACTCTCTCTCACACACACATATTTTCTTTCTCACACACACACACACACACAATGAGAGGAAATAAACACTTTAATTTAAGATAAACACCCACCCCCGCCCAACTATAGTGAAGCACAAGAAAAAAACCTCCAGGTTCATTGGCAATTATTATCCCACAGTCACTGTGTGCAAGTCAGTGACTGAGACTCGGTGCTCAAATGTTTTCCAGCACTCACACACTCACTCACACTCACACACACACTCACACACTCACTCACTCACACACTCACTCACACTCACACACTCACTCACTCACTCACACTCACATACTCACTCACTCACACTCACACACATACACTCACACACACACTCATTCACACACACACACTCTCACACTCACACACTCACACTCACACACATACACTCACACACACTCTCTCACACACACACTCATTCACACACTCACTCATTCACACACACACACTCACACACTCATTCACACTCTCACACACACACTCTCACACACACACTCACACACAGACTCTCACACTCACACACACACTCTCACACTCACACTCACACACACACACTCACTCTCACAAAAGAAACGCAGCCGAAGAAAATGACACCCAGAAATAATCTCACATCTGCGGAGAGTGGTGATGAGTGGCTCCGAGTCAGAGGATCGGCGATGCTTTGGGATGTGTCAGAGTGGATTTTGCAGGAAACCCTCCGGAGCGGATCACAGCCCCAACTCCAACCAAACCCCAAAGCCACAGATCGTGGGATCTCTGTCCCTCTGAGATCCCCTTTTGCAATGCAATTCCCTGCGTTGCTCTGAAGAAGTCTTACTGTGTTTTTTCTTCTTCTTCTTCTTCTTCTTCTTCTTCTTCTTCTTCTTCTTCTTCTTCTTCTTCTTCTTCTTCTTCTCCTTCTTCTTCTTCTTCTCCTTCTCCTTCTTCTTCTTCTCTCTTCTTCTTCTTCTTCTCTTCTTCTTCTTCTTCTTCTTTTTCTTCTTCTTCTTCTCCTTCTTCTTCTTCTTCTTCTTCTTCTTCTCTTCTCCTTCTTCTCCTTCTTTTTTTTCTTCTTCTTCTTCTTTAGGGCAGTTTTTTCGTGTTGGCGATCGCTCCCAAATTAAATTAGTGTTGTGCTCTCAGTGCTCTCAGTACTCTCTCTCTCTCTCTCTCTCTCACACTCACTCACTCTCTCGTTCTTCCTCTTCTCTTTGGTCCCTTTTATGGTGATTTTTTTTTGGGGGTCTCCCATGTGTTTCTTATTAAAATGCCTGAGCCTCGCCAATAGCATTCACCAGCAATCCATGTAAGGGAAGGAAGGGGGCAGGACAACCCCTGTCTGGAGGCAGAGAAAACACTCACTCACTCACTCACTCACTCACTTCCCAGACACTGAAATTGACTCCAAAAGTCTTGTTTCTCAACACACAGCGCTGCGTAAAGTCGCACTGCGCCCTCTCTGACACCTCCACTGGTCCAAACACACACACAACACACACCAACTCTCTTTAAACACACACACACACACACACACACACACTGCCCCCTCTCTGGTGGTTCTCGATGCTCCCAAATGAGTGTTGGGTTTGCTGTTCAGGTGAGAGAATTTGCATTTGCAGTTAACATTTGAAGCATTTTAACCGTCTTATCCTCAGCTTCTGCTTTAGTTCCTCTGCAAATATCTGGTACAGTTACACGACTGAACGCAACCGTTTGCTGCCCAGTAAATAAATACACATACACACACACTGTGCACACACACACACACAGACAGACAGAGACACACGTACTGTACACACACACACACTGTGCACACACAGACACACGTACTGTACACACACACACAGAGACACACGTACTGTACACACACACACAGACACACCTACTGTACGTCACACACACAGACACACACAGAAATGTGACAAATAAAAACGTGAATTGCTGAAATATATACAGGAAATGCTGGCAATTGATTATTAATAATAATATTATTATTATTATGGAAATTGATTAATCAGCATCTGAAAGAGTTTAACCTTTGGAGCTGTGACTCCTGCACTCCGATGATGAACGATCCCATTCTGCAATGTTAAACTTCCTTCAGACACTGTCAGATCTGCTGTGGTTTATGCACAAACACACACACACACACACATATACACACACACACACACACACACACACACACGCATGCACACAAACACACATACGATGTGATATATAATAGCCAGAATGCAATCAGCAATGCAAGAATAAAATCTATTTATTATTGTCCTTATTTAGCATTCTGTGCTTTGTTTTTGAGGGAAGACGCCCACACATCTGATTAACTCTCACTCTTCCTGAAACTGTTTTGCAATCGTTTTACAGCCCCTTCTGAGCCAATGTGTGTTTTTTTTTGAAATGTCAGCTCACAAACGGTGAGACCGCAAAGTCCCCCCTATGGCTGATTTATGAATAGTGCTCAGCCGTCTGAAATCAAGATGTTAGTCGAAACTCTGTGAAATAATAGCCAGAGGTAGAATTAACTCATCAAGCAGTCAGTCATTTTATTTTCACTTCTGTTTTTTTTTCATGATTGGAAATTGGCTCAAGAATTGCTCTTGACCTTGGGAAGTCCTCCCCACCTGAAAGGGGCTTTGCAAATGTGATGTTGTTCTTACTGTTGATGTGATTTGTATTCCAAGGTTGACTTTTGAGTTGGGTTATGTGACGACGACGACGACAAGATTCCATTTAGAGAGCGCCTTTCGCGTCGGGGGGACGTCCCGAGGCGCTGTACAGTCGGGTCAGGACCCGAGCATTGGGGGGGAAATGGTCAGGGTGACAGCGAGTCACCTTGATTTGCAAGGGAATGGCCTGTGTCAGATGTAAACTGGTGTTTCTATATGAATCATGGCTTTGAGCCTTTGATGTATGAGACTAGATGTCAGTTTCTAAGTGAGCAAGGTGCCAGACATCTGCTTCGAGATTAGTTAATGCCAGGAATTGCCTTTTGCATGATTTCAAAACTATCTTGCTGAAAACTGTGGGTTGTGCCGGGAATTGGTTTTGTTGTGACTTTTCCGCCAAGACATTGGCTTTCGTGAGCTTGTGCATTAATGTGTTTTTTTTTTTCGCCTGGTCAAAATGATGACGATTGGTTTTATATGAAACTGCTTGAAAGTGTGTGACCTCCATTTCTGAACCTTGTTACTTGTATTTTGGCAAACAGAGAGAGAGGCAAGTTGTAGATTTCGATCAAGTCTGTAAGGTTAAAATCTTCTCCATGTCCAGTAGGCGGCTCTCACGTCAATTTCAATGACTGAACGTGAGAGATGGAATCTCTCGCCAAATCTACCAGCCTTGATGGACGAAATTGCCTATTGTCTTTGAGATTAGCTGTAAAATAATACTCAGCCCCACCAGCCAGGAAAGTACCCGGTTCAAACTTGAGTTTGTGCTGAGTTAGCTGGTCTCCTCCTCGTCTCCCGAATCTTCCGCTCCACCATTGGCGGCCGTGCCTTCAGCCACTACGCCCCGAGGTTCTGGAGCTCCCTTCCTCACTCCCTTCGCCTCTGCCCTCTCTTCCTATTTTCAGGTCTCGGCTGAAGACCTTTCTTTTCGACCGCGCCTTTGGTTACCTTCCTCCCTCTCCCCCTGGCTCGGCCCCGGGATCCGTTACTGTGAAGCGCTCTGAGACACCGTCCGCTGTGGAAGGCGCTATATAAATCCAAGTTGTTATCTCACAACAGGAGTGGCAGTAGGAATGCTACAAATCCTGACAGTTTCTCTAATTGCTATCTACTGACCTTGATTTGAAACTGAGAACAATATTGGCTCAGTTGTGATGTCCTCCAATGTTAAATAGTCTGGCAACAGGCTTTCTGGACAGTAATAGAAACCAGAATATTTGGAAAATGTGCAATACGTACAATGATTGATATCCGAAGAGAACATGGATCAATGTTTCAGGCACAACCTTTCATTGGAATTTCAATTCTATCTTTATTTCAGATTTCCATAATTTACAACTTTTTATCATGTGTGTGCTTATCTGTATGAACATGTGTGTGTGTCTCTGTGTATGTGTGCACAAGTGTGTGGATGTGTTTGGGCAATTTTCTATATATGCACATGTTTGTATGTTTGTATCAATGTACATAAATACAGTATTTGTGTGTCTATGTGTGCGTATTGTCCAATGTCTTTGAGATTAGCTGTAAATCAGATTGTCTCTGATGTAAACTGTGTTCAAAACTAATTATTAAAATTATGATAATGATCAATAATGGCAATGATCCCCAATTCGAAAATACACAGTATCTGAAGAGAAAATAAAGCAGACACTGAACCTGCACAATTTGATGGAAGAAGCATAGATTCCAGTGCTGAATTTAAGATATCTTTAACCAGGCTCACCATGCTATGTTCTGTGCAAATATATGACACCCTATCACGTTATCAAAGTCATATTTCCACAACATGTCTATTCCCAAGGTACATCCGATCTGCAAATGTATAAAATTAAATGACAATCGCTTTATTGAAGTTTTTGAGTTTCTGTAACACTTCAGATTACGTGCCTTTTGAAGCATGGAAGCCTTCAGCAGTGAAGAGAGAGTTTTCAAGATCGTATCACATACAAACAGCACTCCAGACCAGTCAGACCAGTGTTTGTCTCAAACCGCTGTGACCCAGTTTGAATCCCAGTTACAGTGAAGGAATGAGCAGCCTGAATGCCATTAGCTGTACATTCTGTTGTTGAGCAACCTGACGATGCTTCTGACTAACCCAGCACAATGGTAGCTGGTGATTTAATAAATAACTTCGATGTTTTGGGTGCGTTTATAGTGGGAGGAGGTTGGAGGATAGTTATAAAAACACCCTGACATGTCTTGGTGACATTTTTTGTTTTATCTTGTGTGTCCCGTCTTCTGCAGATGCTACAGAGTTCTGAGTCTTATCTCGGAAAACTCTCTTGGGCTCAGAGTCCTATGCAGTAAAACACTTGAAGCCACAAGCAACAGCAGTAGCAAATTATAGCTTGTAAGTACAGAGTTCTACTTAGAAGAGCACGGGCTTTCAAATTAAGAGTAAATTGGGGATGTTTTAAACAATTATATATGGAAAACCGTTGTCCTAAATTGTAGACAAAATTAGTTTAAAGGCAAGGACTAACTAGGTGGAATTTCTGGCCTGCGTATTATCACAGCAGGGGAGAGTTATGCTGCAGTTCAAAATGCAGAGATAAAACTCACGTAGTGGTTTCATAAAATATATGTACAAACTTCTCAAAATTCTCTCTCTTTTTCTTTTGACGTTGTCTTCATTTTTGGGGCAAAGTCCCAGCATTTCCGCACACACGAGTGCCCATTTGAAATATCAGGCAAGCAACCTCCTCTCATGCCTCTGAAATATTACCTGACATATGCAAAAGGGAAGTCCAGTGTGGCTTGGACCCCAATCTCCTTGAACTCCCTTTAGGAGAAAATCTTCTTGCCAGCTCCCTTGGACAGCTTCAGCCAAGGTCCACAACTCCCTGAAATTTCAGGGACAAGTGTGCATAGCATAGTACAGTACTCCACACAAGGTTTCAGGACAGTGTTTAGGACAGAGATTAGATTAGTCAGGCTGGGTAGTCTGTCATCAGCAGGGCCTTGGAATACTCTGTACTCACCCGGTTCATGAACCGGACTACCAAAACCTCTGCAAAGGGTTGACTTGATTCTAATGTTTTATTGCCAGGCACATCACCTTGGAGACAGCTCAGCTGCAAAGAGATCCCACTTACTTACCACCTCCCCAGCCCCAAAGAGGATAGATGTACTAGATGAATTTGCTGAGCCATTTGGGGAGCTTTATGTGCTGTAACTTTTACATGATATGCCATCCTCTGCATGCAATAATCTGCATGTTGCAACATGTTTTGCACATCTGTATGTTATTACCAGTTCATCTATGTATCACCATGTTATCACATCGCTCCCATCTTGTTATTGTATTCTTTGAATTCTAGCTGATAGAGAACCAAGGATCATCATCAATAATTCAACCAAAACGATATGTTAATACCTAATATCTATCAATGTTCAGGTTTTTAATTACTGTGACCTCTTGTAACATGATAGCAACCGCTCCTGCAAGTGGAATCTTTAATCTGCAAGTTTGCTGAATGTACCAAAAGGGGTTACTCAAAACTAATTATTCTGTGTTGTGGTTACATGCCATTCTACCAAACTCTCATGGAATATTACTACAGACCAGAGCTTTCCGTGTCACTGAAAGATATTAAGTTTAACATATAAAATGTTACATACATATAAAAATATCAAAACCAATAATACTACCTACACAAGCTTTTACAGAATCAATGTTTTTAACAGGTAATTTCCCCATTTAAAACAGCTCATTCCTTCCATCGTTCGAAACCAGCTGCAGGTTTCAGGTTGACAGTTCCATTCAACCCTGGAAGCTCACCGTGTCCTGGGAGCTAACACGAAGTTTATTCACTCACCCCCGAATCAAGGTTTGGCCAAGAGAATTGGGTCAGCTTTGACGAATTGATTTGAGGGATTGTTGACCAGGGCATCAGGAGAAACTCCTCTCTCTTTCTGAATAGCGCCACGGGAGAGACGTCAACTTGAACAGACGGTACCTCGCTTTAATGTCTCATTCGAAGGTCAGCACCTCCAACAATGTGCTACCGGGGCACTGCTCTAGAGTGTCAGCCTACATTACTTGAGTCCAATGTTTTGACGGAGAGTGTTAACAGCTAAGCCTGGCTGACAAGTGAAACATCTAAGTAGTGTACAACAAGGGATGTAACATTCAATGATGCGATGAGGCGCAATATCAAACGCAAGGATAATAATAATTACTATTAAAGAAGTTTGATAATGTCATACAAAGTGTCAGAAGTGTCAGGTAGTGCGGATTTGAACCGTTAATAATAATAATCCTTGCGTTTGATATAGAGCCTTATCTCGTCTTCGAGACGTCTCAAAGCGCTTCACAGAACATACTGTAAGGTGAATTGTCTGTATATTTTGTGGGCGAAACACACACTCTCTTTTGAATAATGTCTCTCAGATTCTATTGGATTCTCACTCTCTCTCTCTGTGTGTGTTGGATTCTCACACTCTCTCTCTCTCTGCTGGATTCTCACACTCTCTCTCTCTCTCTGCTGGATTCTCACACTCTCTCTCTGCTGGATTCTCACACTCTCTCTCTCTGCTGGATTCTCACTCTCTCTCTCTCTCTCTGCTGGATTCTCACATTCTCTCTCTGCTGGATTCTCACACTCTCTCTCTCTCTGCTGGATTCTCACACTCTCTCTCTCTCTCTCTCTGCTGGATTCTCACACTCTCTCTCTCTCTCTCTCTCGCTGGATTCTCACACTCTCTCTCTCTCTGCTGGATTCTCACACTCTCTCTCTCTCTCTGCTGGATTCTCACACTCTCTCTCTCTCTCTCTCTGCTGGATTCTCACACTCTCCTCTCTCTCTCTCTCTGCTGGATTCTCACACTCTCTCTCTCTCTCTCTGCTGGATTCTCACACTCTCTCTCTCTCTCTCTGCTGGATTCTCACACTCTCTCTCTCTCTCTGCTGGATTCTCACACTCTCTCTCTCTCTCTCTGCTGGATTCTCACACTCTCTCTCTCTCTCTGCTGGATTCTCACACTCTCTCTCTCTGCTGGATTCTCACACTCTCTCTCTCTGCTGGATTCTCACACTCTCTCTCTCTGCTGGATTCTCACACTCTCTCTCTCTGCTGGATTCTCACACTCTCTCTCTCTCTCTCTGCTGGATTCTCACACTCTCTCTCTCTCTCTCTGCTGGATTCTCACACTCTCTCTCTCTCTCTCTGCTGGATTCTCACACTCTCTCTCTCTCTCTCTGCTGGATTCTCACACTCTCTCTCCCCCTCTCTCTCTGTGCGGATTCTCACACTCTCCCCCTCTCTCCCTCTGTGTTGGATCCTCTTTTCGTCTCTCTCTGTCCAGGGGGCGGCGCTGTTTCTTCTCGGTGGATTGACAGGGCCGCGGCGCAGTGAGGCCGTTGCGGAGTGGCACAGCGGTGGGGAGGAGTGGGGGAGTGGGGGAGGAGGAGGGAGGGAAGGGGGTGGGGGAGTGGGGCGAGGGGGCGAGGGTTGGGGAGTGGGGAGTGGGGGGGGAGACTCCAGCAGAGGCGACCCGACCGAGGCCGCGAAACCCCCCCCTCCTCCTCCCCCAACCGCCCCGCCGGGTGGTGCGAGCGCCGTGCACGCCGGGAAAGCCTGTAGTTCTCGCGCGCGGGGGGGGGGGCGGAAGCGGCGCGGGAACTACAGCTCCCGGCCTGCCCCGCGCGGCGGCGGCGGCGCCTGCGCAGTGAGTGAGTTGAGTCGAGCGAGAGAGAGAGAGAGAGGAGGAGGGGGGGAGGGGGGAGGAGGAGGAGAGCCCAAACACTTGAGAGTTCACGGGGGATTTTCTGTGTGTCTGTCTGCGAGAGGCTGACCGAGAGCGGCGGCGGCGGCGGCGATGCGGCCCTGGCCCTCCTCCTAGACGCGGCGGCGGTGCGGTGCGGTGTCCCCCCCCCCCACCCCGACACTCTCAGGGCCCTCTCGGTTACCGCCGGCCTGACTTATGGAAATGGCTCACATTCGAGACTTCAGCTTACAGGTAAGGGGAGGGGGGGAGAGGGGGGGGAGGGGAGGGGGGGAGGGAGAGAGGTGGGGAGAGAGGGGGGAGGGGGAGAGGAGAGGAGAGAGAGAGGTGGGGAGAGAGGGAGGTGGGGAGAGAGAGGGGGGGAGGTGGGGGGAGAGGGGAGAGAGAGAGGGATAGGGGGGGAGAGAGGAGAGGGGGGGGGGGAGGGGGGAGAGAGGGGAGAGAGGGGGGAGGGAGGGGGAGTGGGGGGGGGGGAGAGGGGAGAAAGAGGGAGAGAGAGAGGGGGACAGAGGGGGCGGGAGGTGGGGAGAGAGGAGGGGGAGAGAGAGGAGAGAGGGGGGGGGAGAGAGAGGGGGGGAGTGGGGAGAGAGGGAGGGGGGGCTGTTGGCATTTTATCTTCAGTGGCCCTTATTTTCTCTTCTATTCCCCTCCTCCTCCTCCCCCCTCCATCATCATCATCACCACAGAAATAAAAATGCCCACTCACTCCCCCCCCCACTCCCACACACACACACGATGCACCGACTAATCCCTGATGTGACTCCCTCAGGTTTGTTCGCCTATTCGGGGCTTCGCCCCTCCTGTCACCGAGTTATCCTTATTGTTCATGGAGTAAATTCGGGGACGAGCCTTCACAGCCCCTTCACACCGTGACCTGTAAACACACCTTCCAGATGTGGCCTGACATCTGGACTCGTATTCCTGTACCTGTACCACTCCCATTGCCCTTTACCCACATCATCGCCATCCTCACCCTTGAATAATCTTATCAGTACTGCTCGATTGGTCCTCAGGTGGGCTACCTCTTGCTCCTTTGGTTATTTGTTGACATTTCCAGTCTGATTTGCCAATCCAATGTAATAAACACAGTTAACTAGATGCCTCTGTCACACCTGGGGCGCTTGTTTTTGTTTTAAAAAAAAGATATCCCCCATAACAGTCATTTGATAGTAGATCCCATCTTCCAGATCAAGAATTTTAACCATTGCAAGTGCAGTTCAGCTGCGAATCGTTTGAACTCTTTTTGGGCGATTACACTTCCCGAAGAATGTTTACGAATAAGGCCTTTAATTATCTGAAGCTGTTTTGCGAAATAATTGTATACCATTTTCAGCAAATCAAAATGTCATTGCAAAGTCCACAGGCTGAGTACGTACCATACACTTATGAGCAAAGATATGCTCATTCTTTTGGTTGTTGAACATTTGCATCGTGTTGCTTGCTATCTGTTGAAAGTGAACAACACTTAATTCGTCAGAAGTTCCTGTAATATGTTCTTACAACTTTGATCAGTTGTTCATTTCTAATGTGATCTATTACTTGAAGGGATAAGAAATAGCTCAGCAGTTGCTTGTTGCAACTGTATCTTAATGTTTGTGGATGAAAAGTAAGTGCATCTCTGGCTAGTCTTCACGGATGAAGACAAACAGCAGTGTTGTCACTAGGATTTCAGTGAAGAATATTGGAGGCATGTGAAATCTCCGTACTATGTTAACTTGAACTGAGAAAAACACTCATTTGTAAAATTATAGATTTTGTCTTTCCAAACCCGTGACTGGACAGAACACGTTGATGTATGTAACACTTGGTTGAAGCACTAGTTGTGTTAGGTCTGTTTAGAAGTGCTTCAGCAATTTGAGGGAATTAATTCAAGGTGTTGGATGAGAAGGATATTGGCTCAAGTATGTTTTTTTTCCAAATTGCATATTGGTGTTATAATGCTAAATAGACCTAATGATGTGATTACAGAGAATATGCCCCGGGCTCTAATGGTTGGGCAGATGTTAGTGTGAATAGGTAATAATGGCTAGTTTTCCTCAGAATGTTAGTATGAAATTAATTCAGCCAGTACTTCTATTTTAAACCCTCTAATATCAACAGAGAGTCATTGTGCTTTTTTAAAAATCTGTCCTTTGTTTTTTTTAGTGGTTAGAAGTCGCTGCACCTAGCAGCAGCACTCCTGTATGAGAAAATGAACCATTTAAAGGAACAACAACTTATGTGTGTGTGTTTATATATATATATAATTAGCATTCTTCACATACGATAATGTCTTGGAGTGCTTCACAATGACGGAGTCAGATGTCAAGTAAGCGAAAGGAGAGAGGGGAGGTGACTATAGGTGTAGTCAGAGAGCTAGGTTTTAAGGTGAGGTTTAAAGACAGATAGAGAGGGAGTGGTGGGAGGGTGTGAAGAAAGTTGTAAGTAAGGGTGAGGATCTTGAAGTCAAAAGCAGTAAACATATTTAAGAGGAACCCTGAAGCATACACAAGGGAAAAAGGAATTGAGAACTATAGGAGAGGTAAATTGGAGGTTTGGAGGCTCATGTGGAGTATCAACTGGTATGGCCTAGTTGGGCTAAATGTTCTGTTTCCTTGTGTTAAGGTTTTATGTCATTTATTACCTGCCCCGGAACATGTAGATCGGGTATCTTAAGAAGAGCGAGTTGGGTTATTTGGCTAAAAAAACATGGCTGCTTGCATTTATTGCATGGGTGGATGGTAGTGATTCTCAGTGATGTCACAGCAATCTAATAGCAGTGGTGTGTGTGTGTCCAAAGTAGGAACGTGGAGAAAGATATGCTGAAATATACCAAATTGAACCCTTGATTACACTTCAGCCTATAACACACTCCACCGTTGCCACTGTTGTGTGAAACATTCAGTTCTGCTTCATTACCATTCAAATAGCAGAATTTGGCTGCAATTACACATAAAATCCTGTTGATCAGAATACAGGAAGATGGAAGGGGGAACACAAACCAGAAACAAAACACAAAGAATATCATATCCAGAAAAAGAAAGAACAAGTTATTCACATCAATGACTTTTATAGTTGATTTCTGATCACATTCCTAAATTAAAGAATCAGTAATGTACAATCACAACTCTGATATTGTCTGTTTCAGAACGACATATGTTGATACGTAGTCTTGCCAAATGGCAGTCTGACATTTTTTAGCCATTGTTTGGCAAAACTATATCAGAAATTAGGAATTCCTCATTTCAGTTCTGTATGTTTTGTACTAAGTGTGTGATTCTTACTACATATGATACTCTGGTCTGTTACCTTCGCCCACAAAATATACAGTCAATTCATTTTACAGTATATTCTGTGAAGCGCTTTGAGACATTTCGAATTATTCGGGATTATTCTGAGTCTAGGAACTAGAGGTGGATGTTGCATCCCACTTCCAGGACTGAAATACTTGATTGTTGAAAGTCCTTCTGAGTTTTCTTGAGTATGTCCATTAATGCTACAAACTTTTGCAACCATGTTCACTCACTGTAGCTCCAATGTAATTCCTTGTTAGTAGAAATAGTTACTTTTTAAACTGAGGAGAGTTCCTTTCTGAAGAGATATTGGTGTACATTATCATGGTCAATCTTCTTAACAGTTATTGACTCAATAATGAAGGTAATACTATTCTTCTGTCCACTACATTTCTGACTTTGTAAGGATTCATTCATTGCTTGTTCTGATGGTGAATTAATCATGCCGTGGAGTGTTGTAGTCTCAAGAATCAGTGCATGATTCTTGAATGCTTCTGTTAGGTGGTTGATGAAGATGAGAAACAAAGTGATGCCAAGTACACTCTTTTTAACCTCTGGCAGGAAGATGACAGAGTGTTTTTCACATTAGGGCTTTGCACAGAAATCGATCTCCTCATCTATTTTGGTTGAGAAAGAGGACATCTGTGTTGTGTTCAGTCTGAATGTCATGACGTATAAGGGGTCACAGTAAAATTGGTGGTTTCAATAATCTTATTGCATCTATGAGACTATGGTGAGCAGTGCAGCAGGTTTTATACTGCAACAGGGAATAGAAATTTTATTGCAGAATTAGGTGAGATCTGAATATGAGGTGCCAATGAATGATCCTTTAAGATTTAGGAATGAGTCCAAAGGTAAATGCAGTAAAATGTGTTTTAATTACCTTGTGACCCTCTGTACCAACGTCAAACCTGACTAACTTCATTCTAGCCACCTGAGGTCCAATAAGTCATGAAGTTTTTGTTATGCTTTATTCTGTCAATAGTTTAGAATGTGGCTTTATTCAGCTGTATACTGGTCTTTAAGAATTTTAGATTTAATTATTTATTGTTGGTCACAAAAATAAATTCTAGTTTGAAATATTCTTTGTAGAACTAAGTAGGGCCGTGTAAAACTATGATACTTGAAAGTAAAGGTATTAAAATGTGGGGAAATGGGATTAAAAGATTGGTTGTCATCTAATGAAGTGGGTAAGAAGATCAATGGACTGAATGATGAAATCCTTTTCCTGTTTTAATACAGAGGAGCTCCATTATAACATCCTTCAATATAACTCTGCTTAGAGTGTGAATCTACAGTGGATCCGCACTAACTGGAAACATGATTTGTCTCTCTCCACATCAATGATCTCTCTGCATAATCCAACTGTTAACACATCTTTTGCTAATGATTATATTCCATCACCTTTCTTCAAATCGCATGGCCTCAGCGCACATAACCTTCATTATTCTTGCAGTGCAATGGATGAATCACTAAACTTTGGTCTCCTCTGTGCCCTTCAATGCAACAGTAAAATTTTTATTTTTTTCAATTCTTCAAAGACCTGACTCTCACATATCAAAACAACAGCTACCATCTCTTCCCTTGGATGGCCCTATCCACAGCAATTCTTCATCTATATTATTGGCTTTCATGGTCTCACTATCTCCTCTAATCTAAGATACAATATTAACATTTCCTCTGTAATTATTTAGGCCTCCAGGAATGATTCTTCATTTGAAGCACATCCATTCCCTCAACAACTTTAATTCTCTTGTTGAGCCTGTTCCCCACTTTCCTTCTCCACATTAATGATCTCTACGTATCATCCAGCCCTATCATCTCTTTTGCTAATGATTCTGTTCTACCTCCATCAAATTGCATGGCTCCAAGCACAGGCACATTTAAGAACTAAAAGTAGTTTGAGGAGAATTATTCAAGCTATAGTGTAAGACAGTGTCTATTCTGTTGCGCGCATCACCATATCACTATGTCACACTGAAGGCTTATTATTGCTTCTAATGCAATTGCTCCACTTTGAACAAGATAACTTGCAGTTGATTCCTGAGAATTTTTTTAATACATTTTTAAAAATTGATGAAAAATGAGTGAGGAATGAAGTGTAATTTAATCTCTTGGTTCAGAAATTTTCACTCTTGTGGCCTCTTAAAGCTCTCAATTAGAGTCTTGTTGATTCCCAGACATTCACGATTCAATATATAATTTATACGAGTTTAACTCCCCTTTAATTTAGTGCTTGAACTGAAAATTAATCCCTCTATGTCCTGCACGGATTGTATGCTGATATTATAGAGGGAAATTGACGGCTCAGCTGTTTACTTGCCTAACGCCTGTGATTGAAATTCTACCTGCCAATTCCAGTCATTCAAAGGTTGATAGCAAAATTCCCAGTGCTGAGCCATGTACTTCAGTGGCTGGAATAGTGAGTTGCCAGCAGTCACTTCTGCAAGGGTCGGCTTCTGGAAATGTGATCTCTACTTCTGGAAATAAGGGACCTAAGTTAGTTTGACTGTATTGAGAGATCAAGGGATAATTTATTAGAGTATTCCACGGTGCCATTGATTCTTACTTTAAGTGAGAAATTGCATTTCAGAGACATTCTGTGCACCATTGTCCTGGATACCATTGCTGCAGGTTGAATGCCATTGTGCTTTCTGCTACAATAGGTTTTAAATGTACTGCACTTTGGCCTTGTATCTGTTAACTTATCTCTCTCACCTAAATGTATTACTGTATTTGAAAAGAAAATCCACCGACTTGCCGGCTCACATTATTGAGTGGCTTCCATCTGCTATCTTTGTCCTCTACCACCGATTAATGAACCATGCTGCTATTGGAAATGTTTCCTCAGCAGTATTTTAATTTGCATGTGAGTTGGATTTGACACTGAATATGCAGTGAGATGTGTTAAGAAGGGTTGAACTTGCTCAGCAAGTTGTTTTGCCATTAAGTCTCTGTTTTGAGACTCCAGTTATCAAAATAAAGCAGAATTTTGTCGTGAATGACCATAATGTATGGTAGGCTTCCAAGGAGACCCTGCTTAGCTCCGGTGGGGGCTGGGTGGGATTGGGAGGAGGTAAGTGAGGTTTCTTTGGAGCTGAACTGGCACCAAGGTGACATGCCTGGCAATAGAATGGCGGAATCGAGCCAGCCCTCTGTGGTGGTCTCGGTAGTCCGATTCCTGAGCCAGGCAGATCCGCAATATTCCAAGGCACTGCTGATGACAGCACAGCCAGTCTGGCTCATCGGCAGGACCTGGAAGGGCAGACCAGTCACTGGGGGCAGCCTACTCAGCTCCCACTAACACTGCAAGCCAAATCCCTAATGGGTAGGGGGGTCCTAGCTGAACAGGCAGTGGGAAAGCATGCCGGACATCAATATCAATGGCAATACTTTCTGGAATTAGGGGAGCAGGATGTGTCCCTCCAGCAAGAGAGTGCGCATTCCATTCCAACAATCTATCGCTGGGATTTCCATTTGTAGGTGAGAATTTCAGCTTGGGTTGAATCCTGTCAAGCAATGTTACTAGCTGACTAGTATAACAAAGTCGCCTGTCCCGATGAATGGAATGTTTCAGTTGGTTAAGTGACCCAGTTAGGTGGGAAGTTAAATTGAAGCCTCTTCTAAGTCTAATGAGTTCAGGAGATTCCTAAAGAGAGAATTTCACCAACCACTCCAGTGTTTTAAAGGTATGGTTAGCCTATATGGTTATTTCAGTCGTTTTGTTTCAACAGTTGCTGCTCGCGTTGGCAAGGGGACTGGTTTGGAGAAGTTACTGAGACTGGGTTGTTTCAGCAATTGTATTACATATCTTCCAGCCAATTGAGGATAACAGCACATTCCTCACTGTCCCTCATTTCCTTTGCATACTCACAAAAAAGGAATACCGTCCAATGTATCATCCCCCCACTTAAAAAAAAACTGAATGAGCATTTTTTTTAAGGGAACAACTCAGCTGTATATTGTGAGCTGGTGAAGTTTAGCGTAACATCTAATGTAAATTTCAAATTCTGATCTGTTGTATGGAAACAAACAAACTTTGCTGCTTTGTCAACATTGGGTCACATGATAACCAGATTTTACCTGTGCCTGTGGGGGCCTTTATCAAATGCTTGGGAAACCTAATCCTGGTTCTTTCTTTTTGTTCTTTCAGAATGCCCGCATGGACCCTGAGGAGCTTTTTACAAAACAGGAGAGAATTGGGAAAGGCTCGTTTGGCGAAGTGTACAAAGGAATTGAGAATCGGACAAAGGAGGTGGTAGCAATTAAAATCATTGACCTAGAGGAGGCAGAGGATGAGATCGAGGACATTCAACAGGAGATCACTGTGTTAAGCCAGTGCGACAGCCCGTATGTCACCAAGTATTATGGCTCTTACTTAAAGGTAGGTAAGGAGATTGGAGGAATGGTTAACTCAGCTACTTGTATCACTCCAGTGCTAACTGTTTAACTTCTGCTTATTGCGGGTTCAGGTTCCCTGGTTGCCTTAAACTGCGAATATGGATTGTTCACTGGCTCTTGCAAAATCCATTTTCTGTCAATGAAACAATTGTAAAACATTATAATCTGTAAATAAATCTTATTTGTGCCAATTTTAAAGAGACACAATTTATTTTTCCTAATTTGGACTGCTTATTGGATTCCAATGATAGATGTTCAGGTGAAAATGGTTTATATCAGTGGATCAGAAGTCGCTGGGAACACTCAGCAGGTCAGGAAGCATCTATGGAGAGGAAAGTGTGCTCACGTTTCAGGTCAATGACCTTTAGTCAGTTCTGAAGAAAGGTCATGGACCGGAAACGTTAACTCCTCTTTCCATAAATGCTGTCTGACCTGCTGAGTGTTCCCAGCGACTTCTGTTTTTATTTCAGATTTCCAGCATCTGCAGTATTTTGCCTTTTGTTACATGTGGATCAATATAGCAGGTCAGTTTTTATATACTGGTATGAGCCCAGAATGCAAAGGATTAATGTTGCAGAAGTTTGAAATTAGTATCTTTTTTAAAACCTAGGGCACAAAATTGTGGATAATCATGGAATATTTGGGTGGAGGATCTGCGTTAGATTTGGTAAGTCTTGCTTTTGATTTTGATACAATAATGCAGTACTTTTAAGGGTGTACTAACTTGGGTACCACATCAGAACCTGGGGCAGTCGATGTGACTTTTTCTTAACTCACTGTTTTGCTCTTGCAGCTCAAACCAGGGCCCCTGGAGGAGACATACATTGCAACAATCCTCCGGGAAATTCTCAAAGGTTTAGACTATCTACACTCTGAACGCAAAATCCATCGAGATATTAAGGGTAAGTCGGAAAAGGATGAGTTGAGCAATTCGAATAGCAACATGGTAACCCCATTCATTTCAGATAATTTAAAATTATTATAGTTTGATTTCCGAAGAAGAGCTTCTGTGGGGCTGACTTTGTTTGGAGGATGATTCCATATGTTCTAGCTACCTTGCTCAAGTGACCATTCTTGTGTGGGGCAGGCTATGTATAACATTTGAGATGATAATAATGATAATCCTTGCATTTGACATAGCGGCTTATCACGTCTTTGAGATGTCTCAAAGCGCTTCACAAATATACTGTAAAGTGAATTGACTGTATATTTTGTGGGTGAGATCTATTTAATTGGGACAGAAATAGAAGAAGCCTTGTTCTGCACCACATCAGTGTGATATATCTGACTCATGAATGCTCGATACTGAGTGGGACAAAAAGTGAAATAACTTACACTTCTTCGACACTACCTACCTTGATATACGAGTTACAATTTATCCAGTCACCTGTACAATCTGGGTTCATATCCTTACAAACTTTTCTTAATTTTCTTTTGTAATATTTACCTGCAGCTGCTAATGTATTACTCTCAGAACAAGGTGATGTGAAGCTAGCCGACTTTGGGGTTGCCGGCCAGCTAACAGACACACAGATAAAGAGAAACACTTTTGTTGGGACACCCTTCTGGATGGCGCCAGAAGTCATCAAGCAGTCTGCGTATGACTTTAAAGTGAGTAGTTTCTCCAGATTTTCTTCCCATAATGTTGTTGCTCAATCTGTTCGCACATAGTTTGTGTAGAGAGTGGGGTGGGACACCGCATTCCAGACTCCAACCTCTTTTGTGACCAATGTCTGCTGGCTTGTGATGGATTGATGAGAGCATTTGGGAAATGTCAGGTCTCCCTTTCTCACGTTACTCTCTTCAGGCTGCGCTACTTAAAGGTAGAGGCACTACCTGCGTGAAGGGTCTACATAAATACAAGTTGTTGTACTTTCATGAGTCAATATTATTTAGGGACCAGGGTGAGAACTGAATAAATTCATCTGAGTTTGTGGAGGGAGTGAATTCAACTTGACACACATCCTTCCAAGATTTGAACAATTTACCTGCTGAGTCTAGTGCCTCTGTGTTTCCTTGCGTTCAGGACTGAATATTTTTTGGCTGATTTATTTTCCTTTCTAAAGGCACTGGTTCTTACTGGGGTATGAACACGAGGAGCATTCTTGTCTTTATTCATGTATGAGGCGAGATAGTGATTGTTGACAGTTTCGACTGGCAGCTGAAATTGAGCAATTTAGTTCCTTTCTGTTTTTATCCAAACCCATGCTTCCGGCGGGGATCACGCGACAATAACTGGGAGCAGGAACTCTGCTTGATATTTTTAAACTTTCTCTCCTCCCCACCACCTCCCTAGCCTAGAGGTGCTAAAACAAATTGTACCACTCTAATTGCCATAAGCAACAAACTGAGAACAGCTAACTCAGCATAGAGCAGGAATTCAACCTTCGACCTTTGTAGCTATACACAGAGCTATCATGGTCTTTGTAACTATAGTGAGCTATAAGGATTATTACTTTGCAGGTACTGAAGAGATTGGTTTATAATCTCAGGTAGATATGATAGTGACATTGAAAATCTGTTTGCTTGTAAAGAATTGTTATTTCTCTTTCTCAGATTGTTTTATTTGTTTTTAGGCTGATATCTGGTCCCTTGGAATAACAGCAATTGAGTTAGCAAAAGGAGAACCCCCCAACTCAGAACTGCATCCTATGCGAGTTCTTTTTCTGATTCCTAAAAACAACCCTCCAACTCTGGAAGGAAACCACAGTAAACCTTTCAAAGAATTTGTGGAGGCCTGTCTCAACAAGGATCCCAAATTTGTAAGTAAATGGGAATTGGTGCCTCCTATAACTAGTACGAATGAAAAGTTTGCATGGAAATGGGCTTGTCAGGGTAGCTTTTTTGAACATTAGTTTGCAGCACTAAGAACAGATTCCACACTTTCAGAATATACGGAATACAACTTGTGGCACAGGACACCACCAAAGCTGAAAAGAATAGTTGACAGATGAGATAAATTGGGAAGTGGATGTTGGGCGATGTGTTGGTTTTAAAGATCTGTAGATTTTCAGGGAATATCTGTTGGTTGGAGAACACCAATAAGAATGGTCAGCTAGCAGTATGAGCTGGAACAGAGGGTACAATAACATTAACAAACATTGTTAGGCCTTATGGAGAAAACTGGAAAAATGGAGGAGTAAACTGGAAAGAGAGGCCTAATCCCATGGTGTGTAGGGCATGTTAGCGATCTGAGGTCCCCACTGGTAGCTAATTAATGTTTTGCTGTATATTGCTATACTGTAATCAATTTCTCAATCATAGAGGCCAACAGCAAAGGAGCTGCTAAAGCACAAGTATATCCAGCGCTACACAAAGAAAACCTCCTACCTGACTGAGCTGATCGATCGCTACAAACGCTGGAAATCCGAGGGTCATGGCGAGGAGTCCAGCTCCGAGGACTCTGATCTGTAAGTTTGGTTGTGACAGACCAAGTGTGCAGAGGAGTAATAATAAATAATCCTTTAATTTGATATAGTGCCTTATTGTGTCTTAGATGTCTCAAAGTGCTTCACAGAATATATTGTAAAGTGTATATTTAATGGGCAAAACGCAGCAGCCATTTGCGCACAGCAGTGTCCTGCAAACAGTAGTGGATTGAAGTGACCAATTTATTATTCTTTTTAGGAATTATTGCTCCCCGAAAAGCGATCTGCCAGTCGACTAACAACCAGGTTCCGACTTCCTGTTAGGTAAAAAGAGGTGTGTGGGGTAAGGAAACTTGCCCAACATTTCGCCCTACCAGGAACTGAACCCAGGTCTCTCGCTTGCGAGGCAAGTGCTCTAACCACTGAGCTACAGGACTCCAATTTGGAGGGAGGAAAGGTGGGAATCTGTGTTCAAAAACTTTAGGGTGGTCCCTTTTGACAACCAGGAATTTTGAATAGCAGGCTAACTTCTATTAAGTCCAGGCTCACACCACATCGGGATTTATGGTAGGAGTCTCTAGGTTTCTTTTATTATGAGTTGGAGGCTGCAGCAGAGTGTATGAATCTTAACTGTTTTTATATTTTAAAAAAATGACTGAAGAGCCACATATTTGTCTAACACAGAGCATGTTTTCCAGGGAAGCGGATTCCGATGATCGTGATCAGTGCCCAGTCTGGACGTTTCCTACGGTGCGTCCCAGCACGCTGAGTAAGCTTCAGAATGGAGCCGCCATGCAGAGTTCACCCAAGGTTCGTTCTGAATATCAGTGCCCTTCCACTTGCAATGTTTATTTCTAGTAATATAATCTTGATGATTAAATCATATTTGGATTAAGGCACGAAGACAGAGTAATTAATCTGCTATGTAATGTGTATTACTGGATCTTCCACATTCCCACTAATAATATGGGATAGAATAATAACCCTTGCACAATGCGAAGTGTTGTGGTTGGAACAGAATCCATATTAGCTTTTAAAAGAGAACTAGATAGGCATCTATA
The DNA here is from genome assembly GCF_018977255.1 of Callorhinchus milii. Lineage (NCBI taxonomy): Eukaryota > Metazoa > Chordata > Chondrichthyes > Chimaeriformes > Callorhinchidae > Callorhinchus > Callorhinchus milii. The sequence goes on along the minus strand of NW_024704752.1, from coordinate 13,036,030 downwards.
GGTTTAGAGGGTAAAGGCAGGTAAATGTAGTGGAAAGGGCTCTTCGCTCTTTAAATGAACCAGCACAGATATGAGAGACTGAATGTCCACAATGTGCTTTAAATTTCTATGGTTCTAATATGGAAATACTGTATGTAATTGAATAATCTCCCAGACTACACTTGAATGGGCAGGTTCCATTGGTAGATACTTTATTTTTATTCCATGGGTTAATTACTTTAATGGTACAATGAACCTGGTTTGTGAAGACTGTTCAGTTGGTTTATGCTCCTGTGAGAAGGCTTACTACTATTTGACTCCTTGATCCACAGCCCCAGGAGTCCACCAAACGACAGCCGAAATCAAAGTGCTTGACGACGCTTGTCAATCCAATGTTCAGAGAGGTAATGTCAATCCCTGTATCTATCTCTCTCCCTGGCAACTCATGCTGTATAAATGCAAGTTGTTGTTGAAAGTACTTAAATTGGCCTGCAGTGGGGTTAATTAATGGGGTGGGGGAGGGGGGGCTTCTATCTATAAGCATTCCCAACATGATGTTTGGATAGCAAACGGAAAGATTTTCTGTCACCCAGCTCTTAAGTTTCTATTCATTGTTGAGCTTATTTTGATAATTCACTAAAGAACCTGCCTCATGAGTTCTCAATCAATCAAAGACACAATGAGAAAATTCAGGTTTATTTCTTCCCCTTCCCTGGGTTTTTATTTTGCTTGGGTAATAATACTTACATTTGGAATAACGCCTTATCACACCTTCAAGGCATCTCAAGCCACTTAACAGAATAGAATGTAAAATGAATTGACTGTATAGTTTGTGGGTGAAACACGGTAGCCAATTGTGCACAGCAGTGTCCCACAAACAGTTGTGGATTGAAGTGACCAATTTATTATTAGGGTACAAAGAGAGATTGAGGCTTCCTCTCACAAAGGATTGAAGAATAAAAAACTATTTTCACACTTGAGTAATTGGGACTTCTCATTCATTTTTGTTTCTTTGAAGCTACGAGAGAAGCACAAAGTAAGTGGTGGGAATTTGGGAGCCATCGAAGAACTGGAGAATGCGTTTAACCTGGCAGAAGAGTCGTGTCCGGGCATTTCAGATAAACTAGTAGCACAAATGGTGGAGCGGGTACGAAGGTGAGTGAAAAATGCCCAGCGTATGTGTGCATGGATGTATGTGTATGAAGTCTGTTTACAGGATTATGAGGAGTAGGCAATAACATATGATCTACAAAAAGATTGGAAGCCAGGTTGGTAGGCACAGTTTAGGTGAAGAGCAAAGCATTCTGTTAGATTAAGCAATTCCAGGTCAAGTACAGCATGAAGTCAAATGTAGAGGAAAGCTCACCACACTGCTTCTATAGTGTGAGATCTCTATTTCTCATACAATCTGTCATTTTTTCCAATCAGCTGAGTGTCTTAATACACTCGGAAACCTATTTCCTCAAACTGGCTGAAGTTGGCCTGGGATGCCATCAGTAAATGTGCAATGCACTGCATGTGGATTTAATTAACAAATTAACTGTTGACCTCCTCCCTCTTCCTGGAGAGGATGAGATATATTCCCAACCTAAATAAAAATCAATTACCATTTACTTAATATTCAAAGTTGAGTTTGTTTTGGATCATGCTCAAAGCTTTTACCATTGAAATAGTTGTGCTAAACAGCTTATTTTTTCTCTTTTTAAACAATTTGCCCAGTGCAACTTTCTTCCTTTTTGATTTGAACCAGCAGCTGATGCTGGCTTTACAATAACTAGATGGTACTTCAACCAAGTGATCAGTCTTAATGACAGAACCAAAATAGTGAGTGGTCAGGCTATGGAACCAAATCCATTGTAATATGCACACTTTCCCGCAGGGGCCATCAGACAATAAAACATTACCTTTTTTTCTCCTTCAGCCCAGGATCACCAAGGTTCAACTCTACTGCCCTTAGTGATGAAAAACTGAGGCATTAGTGAAAGCTTAATTTTTACATTCTTTTTATGTTATGGATTTCATAAACAGTTCCCCCTCCCAGCAGCCTATTCATTATGATAAATGGAAGTATTTTTACAAGTATAATAAATATTAATGTATAGTTGATCATCTGAAAATTATTGCAAGGTGACTGTTCTGAATCAGGGAATAATGCCAGAAAAGGTTACTGATGCATAAATACAAGTATTATGATTCACATTTTATGATTTGTATACAACAGCATTACCTAGTGGTAGATCTGTATAAAGTCATTATAGTTCGGTTTAAAAATTGTTTTTAAAAACTGTTTTGATAATAATCTTTGCATTTGATATAGCGCTTTTCATGTCTTCTAGAAGTCTCAAAGCGCTTCACAGAATATACTGTAAAGTGAATTGACTGTATATTTTGTGGGTGAAATGCAGAAGCCAATTGGGCACAGCAGGGGCCCACACAGTCATGGATTGAGTGACCAAATTATTATTGTTTTTATTTTTTTCTTGAGGGATTATTATCAGGCCTGTGGAGTAAGGAAACTTGCCCAGGGTTTTGCCCTGCTGGGAATCGAACCCAGGTCTCTCGCCTGTGACGCAAGTGCTCTAACCACTGAGCTACAGGACTCCACAATGTTGGGAAAGTTGCTGCCTTTAGGAAGAAAGACATTTACAAGTTTCAACAGCTACACATTAGCTAATGCCTCAATTTTGATTGACTCCTTTCCGTTTGCCTCTTACTAGGTATTCGTTACGTGGATCCAGTAAAAATTCAGCTCGGTGAGGATTCTAGCACCTTCAGGGGCTTCCCAAGCACCCCGTGACCCAGCACCCACAGATATACCCCGTCCTGCAGCAGTCAGGGGATGTCCTGCTGATGCCAGCGATTCATGGTCAAACGAAACGAGGCTCGATCGCGCCATTAGATCCAAACTCAAACCGTTTTATTTTAACATGAACGCCATGAGGGGTGGCATCAAATAGAGGGGTTGATATCTTTTGTTTTACTTAGAAGTTATAATTAATATTTTTACAATTTCTTTATATACAGAGAAAGTTAATTGATGGTATATATCAAACTATATCCGTAGACGCATACTGTGTGGAAGGAGACAGTCTCTCTCTTGCTTGCCTGCCAAGGTTCTATTTTCAAAATTCAAATCAAACACAAAAAAAACTATAAGGCTACATGTTAATGGAGTACACACCTTTATAATTGTTCCTAAATGGCTGGGAGCAGGTAGATATGCTTTCTCCTATCCCACGGAGATGTGACCAGATTCTGCTGCTAGTTAAATGATGCAGTGGTTTTTTCTTGATTTTTAGATGCATCAAGTCACCCTTATTTGAAGATTCTCCCTGCTCTGGGTTCGTCCAGGGCACAAGCAGTAGAGCAGTTGCTTGCCGTCTGACCCAAAAGGCGTTTCAAGTCACAGGGCTCCTCATAGAATTATCATTGAAATTGTGCCTGCCTTTGTCAAATGAGCTTCCGTGTTCTCAGGCTGGCTTGCTGAACTGAAGCAAGGTGAACTTGAATAGCATCTCTTGCTGGTAAAATGCCATTGTGGGAATTCATGACAATAATTGACCCCAAATAATTTTCCAGCATTTAATTGACAGGAGGGAGGATGTGAGGCGAGCGGCCCAGAAAAGTTTTTTTTTCTCTAAAAAAAAATACAAATTTATCCTGCTTTGGTAACACCGGTATTTTTGGATACCTGGTTACAATGTAATCCAACACTAAACATTCAACCCTGCCCTTAAATTTTGGTGAGGATTCTGACACCTCCAGGGGCTTCCCAAGCACCTTGTGACCCAGCCCCACAGATATACCCTGTCCAGCTGCAGTCAGGGGATTCTCTCCCCACCCAAACAAACAAACATCTTAACAGAAAAGTCAAGATCCTCTTAACTTAGGAGAGGTTGAACAGGTTGGTTTTATTGGAATTTTTCAAAAAAAATCAGACTTATAGAATCTTTCAGCACAGAAGGAGGTCATTCGGCCCATCTTGCCTGTGCCAGCTCTTTGAAAGAGCTATCCAATTAGTCGCACTCCCCCACTTTTATCCCATAACCCAGCCAATGTTTCCTTTTTAAGCATCTTTTGAATTCCCTTTTGAAAGTTATTATCAAATCTGCTTCCACCACCCTTTCAGATCTTCTGGTTTTTAAGATTTTAAATAAGAGGTTAAAGGTACTGGAGGTTGTCCTGATTTAGAATCCAACCTGTTGCAACCTGCAAAAGTGATTCTGTCGCTTTCAAAATCCAACCTGCAGAAACTGTGGGTTAGCTGAAAAGACACTCTTAGTGGGGTTTCGACTTGTACGATGGAGAAATTACAAAGAGGCCCATTTGCTGTTGCTCCACTCGGCCGAAGAGATTTAAAAATATATATTTACTGTTGTTGAGAATCCACATGTTCAACAGCATCTGTAGTTGTAAAAGGCAGATGGAACCGGGGTAGTACCTGTGCACTAAATCCCGACGTTGCTCTTGCCAGACTTCAGTCTTTCGCTTTCTAAAGGTCCGTTCTAATGGCAACTAGAATGGATTCTGTATCTCCCAATGTTCAGAACTGACTGGTATAATTTCCTCAAGATCCTTCCCTTCTGTTCTTTCCCCTTCCCACAAGACTATTCAGGACCAACTGTAAAGGGAACTACTGACATGGGAGGCAATACTCATGTATTGTACTTGGACTTGTTGTTTTTCCAGGAAGCTCTTTGAGACCCAGAGGATTCTAAGAACTGTTTGGGTGACTCACTCATTGTTGGTCAACAGTTTCCCCAGAACAGAAGATGTTCTTCAGAGAATCAACGCAACTATGCTTTTCCTGCATCAACGCAACCATTCCCACTGCATAACAAATACCCCAAGCAGAGCAGGATGTTCAATAATATTGACTGCATCACCTGGTCTTTCAGATTCCCTGGTGTTGCCTTTTTAATCAGTCAAGCTCAGAACTTTATCCCAGGAAGTTTCTTTGCATCACTTCCTATCACACACTAAGCATCATAATATCTGGTGTATAAATCCCATTATGTTTCATATTTAGTTTATTTTGGGTAAGTACATTGTTAGGCAGAAAAGTTATTGTGCAAAGAGGACGGTGCCACTTAATTTCCTACCATTGGAGTTGGATTTCTGCACTGTGGGGTTTGTGGTTTGTCTTGGCGTCTGATGTACATGTGCCACATGGCTTTTTCTCTTTCCTACCTCGTATTGCGAAGGGAAACAAGTAATGGTAATGCTATAAAACTACCTAACCCAGATCTGCACCATGCAAAAGTCCACATATAATGCTGCTATGAACTATTATGAGCAGTGATGTTTGCACATACACTAAACTATTCAGTGCAATCCTGGTACAGATTCTATAATAACCAGAATGTGAATTGGTGCAGTGGGAAGAGCAGAGACCAAAGAAACAATTGATGTAGGAACCTGAGAAAAAGTCTTGTGCCACAGACGATGTTAGAGGCCTCTTACCCAGCATTAGTGAAGAATGGAATTGTCTGTGATCCATTGTACAATAAGGGAATCCTTGCACACCGGATTTTTAGAGGTACTGTTGTAACAATTTCAGTTTGTATAATCATACATAGAACTGACAAGTGTCAAAATGTAAAGTTTTTTTTAAAAAAAAGTAGGTTTTGGTCTATTCACTTAACACAAAGTGATGGAAAATAATTTCTTAAGCACAGCTTTGGACAAGAAACCCTCTTTTGGAGGTTATTGGCCAATGCCCAGCTGTTCCATATGCTAGATCCCTTTCCTTGTTTAGATAAAAACTGCCTAGGAGTTAAAGGTAACTTACCCATTGGTGTGCCCTGTTCGTATTTAACTGGATGGGTTGTTTGAAATGAATGGAGTGAGCGTAAAGAGCTGTAGTTTTTAATCTACAGCCTTATCAGTGAAACTCAGGATTGTATTCCTGTATGTCCAGTGTTTGTAATACTGAGCGTATTAACAGTGTACAGTGCACACATTGGCCCACGCTTCCCGCTTATTACCTATTTTAAAGTCCCACTTAAGTTTGGTTGTAGTTATTTATGGTGAAGGAGCAATGATGCACTTGTAGCAAGCTAGCCAGGTGCGTTTTATATACCGTGTACGAGAGAAAATAAACTGAGAATGGGCCACTGGGAATCTCTCACTTTATTTTGAGAAAGCATCTCCAGGCTGGTCTGGTGGCAGTAGTACACTCTTCCACATTACATTAAGATTGAATGGTAAAATTAAATACATTTTATTCCTCCAACTTTACCCTCCCCTCAAGTGAGGTGGATGGTGCAATAATGATCAGAAGGCAGGTAGATTCCCCCTCATTTCTGCACATAAACACACGTGGAAACTTTACTAATTCCGGGGTACTGAAGCTCCCTGGCTGAGATTATCAAACTCTCAGACAGGCGGTCGTCCCTGCAAGATGGTTGCTTCCTATGACATAGCCAGACAGCTCAGTGACTAACAGGCAGCTCACAGGTTGTGGGGGAAGTGGGGGGAATTTCAGAGCAGCACGTTGTATAACTAATTATACTTAGTGTGAGCATTAAAAAAAAATCCCAAGCAATTTAGTCAACTTGTGGCAAGGAATGCTTGCTTTCTTTGTTACCTGGAATAATCCCTCAGCAGCAGGACTGATCAAGCAGGTTAGAGCACTGCTTCCCAAATTAGGGTCCACAGACCACTGGGGGACCAGGAGACACATTGGGGGCAGCAAGAAATGCAAAAGCTACCCCATTGCCTGACTGGCAAGTCCATCAGCCAAGCAAATGATTATATCCTGATAAGTTTGGGAACTCTTGAGTTATAGTACAGGGAAGCATCCCATTCACCCTAGAACAGCTAAATACTGTAGGGAGTGTTGGCAAAGCCAATTAGACACCATCTAACCAAAGCCATTCACAAAGGTTACACAAAAAAGGTCAAGTCTTTCCCGACTACATTTTTTTGATCAGCCGGGTGTCTTGACACATATGGAAACGAGGACAATCAATTTGTAACCCTTCTTTCAGGAATCGTTACAGAGCAGGTTGAGAAAGACTGAAAGAAAGACTTATCCCAACAACCAGTCATCACATCCAAACATGCTGTCACTAGTACCACTTTTCAAAGTCACCCAACAAATACTCCATTTCCAAGCATTTACAGGTGTCAAATTATTGAATTTTTTTAAAAAAACTTCATTGTGACATTGTGAAAAACACCATCAGTGATTCCCATTAAAAGCAAACACCAAGGTCAATAAATGTAAACTTGAAGAAGAAAAGCTCTAAAATGTCCCAGCGTACCTTTGTGTGAAATACACCTGAACAGCTTTTACAGAATGCCTCATTGGAGCACTTATGCTTATATTCAGTTACAATGACCCAAATTCATTGATTAACCTAAAGTACTCGCACTAATTTGGACCTCTGTCTAATTAGTGTGGACGTCAACCTGGAGAAGCTGGTTCTGAGCAACATTTAATCTTAAACCAATGTATGTAAAGGGAAAGAAAAGCAAACATTTGTTGCATTACACTGATTTCATGCTCCTCGCCAGACGCACGAAAAAAATCACTAGAACTGGACAAATGGGTAATAATTAGCTTAAATTTCACAACCAGCTGTGCATCAACTGGTTTGCATTGAGAAACTGCATGTGATGAGTCACTGAAGTGTACTCAGATTACTGTCGCAGACACATTGAATATTTTTGGCTTTACCAATCAATTCTTCAAACTCATTAATTTCCCAAACTACATCTTCACAATCAGGAAATTTGACTTGCATAAATCAAACAAGCAATTAAAAATGCAAACATGCTGAATCTTTTGCCATTAAAAACTAGTCAGCCCAAGATAGGAATTAAGTACTAGCGATCAAACAACTTACGAATAACAAAAAAAAGCTTGGAGAACATGGGAAGGGCAATACAAACATCCATTGTGTTTAACTGTAAAAGATGCAGCTGTTTTGCTGAATAACAAAGTGAATTTATCAGAATGTGTAGGCAAAACTTGATCTGTGTTAAGTTAGTTCACATTTCCTGGCACTGGAAGCCCCAGGAACAGAAAAAAAAAAGGTTTCTTCTCTTAGTCGCTATCCACCTAACCCCGATGGAAGGACAGTCAAGTATCAGGTCAGACGAGAGTAAAGATTGGGCTCAAAAATAGCCTTCCAACTCTCATGGTCAGGTCTACCACATGAATTATGGCCACTGGGCCATCCCTAGAACTGTATCCCAGAATAGAAAGAATCGCAATTAGGATTAGAAAAGTTTGACCTCATCCAGAAAAAAAGTGATGTGGTGGAGGGGTGAGGAAAGAACAGATGGAAGTCTCAGTAATTTGGTTTGGAGAAGTCAGTATGGTGATGTATTTCCGTGCATCAGAAATCCAGTTGACCAAAACAGCTGCATTACTGACCCATTAATATGAAAACCTCAATTTTAACTGGTGAACAGCTTTGAAAATGGCAAGTTTGGTTTTAAAACTCTGATAAATATTTGGAAGAAGACCTGCCAGGAGAAAATAAACACATATTCGCTAATTTTGGATGCCATGGGGGCAAGTGAAATGATCATCGGTGGGTCTTATTGGGCCTTTTCCTCGGAATCACTGAAAACTATTATTTTTATTGGCCGCATTTAACACATTTTTATTGCTAACTCTAGATTCGCACACAGCCACTCCTTTGAGAGTTTGTATTCCCAGTTTAAGCGATCAGGATATACATCCTACTCAGCATCCATCGAGGCAAAAAATATATATATATAGCACAGCGCTGCTCCATCCACAAGAGTGAATTATAATAATAATAATCCTTGCATTTGATATAGCGCTTTTCACGTCGGGAGGACGTCCCAAAGCGCTTCACAGAACACACTGTAAAGTGAAGTGACTGTATATTTGTGGGCGAACGCGGCCGCCAATTGCGCACAGCAATGTCCCACAAACAGTCGTGGATTGAAAATGACCAATTTAATTATTGTTTTTGGAGGGATTATATGGTTTATGCAAACTTAAGGGTTTGGACCGCACCAACATGGCTCTCCCGACACTATCCAGTCGGTATCACCAGCTCTATTCTGCACAAAACATCCTCCGTCATTAATAAATAGCTTTTCGAACAGCAGTTATTGTGCGGGACACGAGCTGAGCGAGTGAGAGCGGCCAATCTGCCGCACGGTCGGTGCGTAATCCTCATCGCACCGCAGCAACACACCGGGGCCCGAGTCCCGTTCCAAAACCCCAAACAATAATAAATTGGTCATTTTCAATCTACGACTGTTTGCGGGACATCGCTGTGCGCCATTGGCCGCCGCGTTCGCCCACAAATACACAGTCAATTCACTTCACAGTGTGTTCTGTGAAGCGCTTCGGGACGTCCTCCACGACGTGAAAAGCGCTATATCAAATGCGAGGATTATTATTATTATTATTATTATTATTATTATTATTATTCAGTGCTTAATTTAAACCCCTTAAACGCACCTTTGACGGCGACTCGCAAACTTCGCACAAGTCGTAATCAAAACGACCGACACGACTTGCGCGAAGTTCACGGCCAAAAAAAAAAAGCGTCCGCCGGTGGTCGCGGTCCGGCGTTGCCATCGGCGGGGGGTCAAGTGGTCACGCGACTCCGCAGCAGCTGCGCTCCCCCTTCGCGGACCGACTCGGAGAAGGCGGCGATGGCGACCGCTGAGCCGCGTCGGAAACGTTGCGAAGGAGTTCCCGCACCGTGAAGAGGCTGAAGGCGATCCGCTCGTGGGCCGCCCGGTCCCCGCACTCGTACAGACAGCCGATGGCCGCGGCGGGAGCCCCCGCCTCGCCGGAGGGCGCCTCCAGGTACGCCAGGTCCGAGTACGCGCTGGGACCTTCGCTAATAACCCACGGCTCCGTCCAGCTGTCGGGGTCCCGGGGACAAGTGCTCAGGTAGACCCCCAAGTCGGCCCGGGAGGCGGGGCTGGTGGGGTGAGAGAAGGCGACCCAGGTCGGGGGCGGGGGCGGTTGCGGGGGCGGGTGCGGTTGCGGGGGCGGGTGCGGGTGCGGGGGTGTGGGGGAGGGGGCGCCCCGGGAGCCGGTGGGGGCGGGGAAGCCCACCACACTGCCGTGGCAGCCGCGGGCGGGTTCCGCTAACCTCCGGACCAGGCGACCGGACAGGAAGGCGGCGCCGCCGTCGGGGCTGAGGGCCTGGACTCGGCAGCCCAGCGGGGACCGGGCGTTGCAGTACAGGACGCGGCTGCCGTTCGCCTCCTCCACCGACACCATCTGACACTCCCCGGTCCGCAGGTTGGGCACCGCCTCCCCGACCCGCCACGTCCGCCCGTGGTCGTCGCTGTAGAAGCCGAAGGAGTGCGGGCGGCTCCGGCCAACCCCCCCGAGGCCCTCGCTCCGGTCGATCCGGTAGGCGTAGGCCCCCACCACCAGCCGCCCGCCCCGGAGCTGGACCCCGTGGCCCGGGCCCAAGGCGAACGTCGCCCACTGCCCGAGGCGGCGCCCGATGGTCGGGTCGGTCAGGTCGGTCGGAGCGCCCCAACTCCGGCCCCGGTCGGCGCTCCTCACGCAGCAGAGCCGCGCCGCGTTGCGGCCGGTGGTGAGCTGATGGGACTCGGACACGCGCCCCTCCACGGCGATGAAGAAGAGGAAGAGGGTGTCCGTGTGGCGGTCGTGCACCGGACACGGGTTCATGGACCGGTGGCCTGTCAGGTGCGCGGACTGTACGGCTCTCATGTCCCCCCACTGGCGGGCAAACACCAAACTGCTCCAAATAACGGGGTCTCTCTCTCTCTCACTCACTCACTCACTCACTCACTCACTCACTCCACTCACTCACTCACTCACTCACTCCACTCACTCTCACTCACTCACTCACTCACTCACTCACTCACTCACTCACCTCACTCACTCACTCACTCACTCACTCACTCACTCACTCACTCACTCACTCACTCACTCACTCACTCACTCACTCACTCACTCACTCACTCCACTCCACTCACTCACTCACTCCACTCCACTCACTCACTCACACTCACTCACTCACTCACTCACTCACTCACTCACTCACTCACTCACTCACTCACTCACTCACTCACTCACTCACTCACTCACTCACTCACTCACTCACTCACTCACTCACTCACTCACTCACTCACTCACTCACTCACTCACTCCACTCACTCCACTCACTCCACTCACTCCACTCACTCACTCACTCCCCTCACTCACTCACTCACTCACTCACTCACTCACTCACTCACTCACTCACTCACATTGGTCTCACTCACTCACTCACTCACACTCACTCACTCTCATTGGTCTCACTCACTCACTCACTCACTCACTCTCTCTCTCATTGGTCTCACTCTCACTCACTCACTCCCTCTCACTCACTCTCACTCTCTCATTGGTCTCACTCACACTCACTCTCACTCACTCACTCTCTCTCTCATTGGTCTCTCTCTCTCACTCACTCACTCACTCTCTCTCACTCTCACTCACTCTCATTGGTCTCTCTCACTCACTCACTCTCTCTCTCATTGGTCTCTCACTCACTCACTCACTCTCACTCACTCTCTCTCTCATTGGTCTCTCTCACTCACTCACTCTCTCACTCACTCTCACTCTCATTGGTCTCTCACTCACTCACTCTCTCTCACTCACTCACTCACACTCACTCACTCTCTCATTGGTCTCACTCACACTCACTCTCACTCACTCACTCACTCTCTCTCTCATTGGTCTCACTCACTCTCTCACTCACTCACTCACTCACTCTCACTCTCTCTCATTGGTCTCTCTCACTCACTCACTCACTCTCACACTCACTCTCACTCACTCTCTCACTCTCACTGGTCTCTCTCTCACTCTCTCACTCTCTCTCTCACTCACTCTCTCATTGGTCTCTCTCTCTCACTCACTCACTCTCACTCACTCTCTCTCTCACTCACTCATTCTCACTCTCTCTCTCATTGGTCTCTCTCACTCACTCATTCACTCACTCTCACTCTCTCTCTCATTGGTCTCTCTCTTACTCTCACTCACTCACTCACTCTCACTCTCTCTCATTGGTCTCTCTCACTCACTCACTCTCTCTCTCAGTCTCACTCTCACTCACTCTCTCTCACTCACTCACTCTCACTCTCTCTCTCATTGGTCTCTCTCTCACTCTCACTCTCTCTCTCACTCACTCACTCACTCTTCACTCTCTCTCTCATTGGTCTCACTCACTCACTCTCTCTCTCTCACTCACTCACTCTCTCATCGGTCTCTCTCTCTCTAAGATGCAATGGTTGGAACTCAGCTTAAAAGTTCCACTCTTCCTGAAATTACCTAAATACCCGTTCATGTCAAACTATTCATTATTATTATTATTTATATTATATTATTGTTATTATTATATTAAAAATATTATTATAATAATATTAATAACAATTGATAGTTTTAATAATTAAAATTAAATTATTAAAATTAAAGCGTTATTGCGGAGACAACAGCCAAATGAATGGTAAATGTTGCTTTCCCCCCAATAAAAAAAAAACCTTGTGTGTGTGTGTGGGTGTGTTTCTCTTTTTTTTTAATTAAAAATTAAAAATAAAAAGAAATTTCTAAAAGAGAGACAGAAAGAGACGGTTTTTTCTGAACGGGATTGTGATTATTATTATTATTATTATTATTAATTATGATGAATATGGACGGTGTGTGCAATTGGGGTTCAGCCTCACCTCGACATAGGATCCGGAGAGATGTCCTCTGCGCAGCACCAACAGGTTCGCGTCCGCGTCGTTGGGAGTGAACCTCTCCTCCGCAAAAGCCAACAGCGTCCCGGTGGTCGGTAAGTACAGCAGAGCGGGGATCCGGTAAGTGACCCCGCGCCTGTCCTGCTCGAACAGGACGGTCTTAGCCGGTAGGTACCGAGAGCACATCCCTGGGGAGAGAGAGAGAGGAGAGGAGAGAGAGAGAGAGAGGAGAGAAGAGGAGAGAGAGAGAGAGGGAATAAAAGCAATAGCGAGTCGTGGGTACCTATCAATTGCAGAGGGAATCAGCTCGAGATTATATATATATATATACTCACTCTCACACTCACTCACTCACTCTCACACTCACTCTCACACTCACTCACTCTCACACTCTCACTCACTCACTCTCACACACTCACTCTCACACACTCACTCTCTCACTCACTCACTCTCTCACACTCACGAGCCACATGTTATTGGCGTAATTAAATCCACCAATTATTTTTATAAATTATTTTGCAATCACAACTTAAAACACTCGCCTCGTGCAGAATTGCATTCGTTGGGGTGGGGGTTTGCTGAGCGTCCACCTGAGATGGGTCAACACCTCGCGCTTTTTTCTCTCTTTTTCTTTCACTCTCTGTGTGTGTGTGTGTGTGTGTGTGTGTGTCTATCTGTCACATTCTGTCCATCACCGCAGTGACCCGGAAATCTCACTGAAGCAGCAGCGGCGCAATTGTTTGCACGTCGCGCATCAGCAGAACAGCGTTATTGTTAACGAGGGGAAAACAGTCAAATCCAACGCATTGAGCATTTTTTTCCCCCCCTCTCCCTCCCCCTCCCTCCCCTCCCTCGAATTAAGAAACTTTCTGCCGCTTTTGCACCGTTCGGGATAATTATTGACTGTGGGTCTGTTCTGTGCTGTACAAACAGAAGTGGGTTTTTGCGAATTCGAAATTGCAATTTTTTTTACATAAAAAAAATGAACCCCAAACGTTGTAAGTGGATTGCAATTAATTTAACGGTGTGATTTCTGAAGTGAATCAAGTGAAACTCAGCCAAACGTTGAAGTGAGGCTGCAGACAGCTGATGGGCATCAGCATTAAAGGGCGTCTATCATCCTCATAATAATAATAAAATAATAATAATCCTTGCATTTGATATAGCGCTTTTCACATCTTCCAGACGTCCTCACATCATCACATGAAGCTCACAGTGATTGACTTCTGCTTCAACATGAGCTCTCTGGAGTTATCCCTTTCTTCTGGTTTGATTGCACTCCAGGTTTCGACGCACACAGTCCATCCTTGGAAGAAAATCCGCAACAGGAATAAAGCGTCTAAATTGGTAGGAATCGAACTTCTGTAGCTGTGAGCTATGAACACGGTTGGACGTTCTACTGTTAACTTTATTTTAGAGAGCTCAGACTAGTCCTACTATCGAGGGCTATAACGAGGTCAACATTAACCTGGGCCATCACATGATTTCTACTGCCACTTTTTTTGATCACTCTGGGTTTCCACCTTCCAATTACTGTGTGCGTGAATAAAGTTATTTCTTCCATCAATAAGTCAACAAACAGACGAACAAACCATCGGATGTTAAAAGTCCAACTATTATTTATTTGGCTTCAGATTTTTTTTAAAAAAAAGTGCAGTTAAAGCAATAACATAATCCGGAGGGAACGAACCGTGTGCCATAACATGTAGGTTGGGTTTTGACATTTGTTGTGAGTTAGAAATTTCACATCATTTAGTTCCTGCTAACATGCTCCAAACATACAGCCCAACAGTCCGTTCATCATTTGCAGGGAACACAGAATAGTTTCAATCGCACTTGTCCCCATGAGAATGGAAAAGAGAACCACGTTCCACAGCACAATGTCCCTCGGGTGTTCACAGACTCTCCAGAGTGAGTGATGGTACAGGTAGTTTTCAGTACTGCACACAAAAAGAAATGAAATACTTAAATAATTTGAATCACGGTGGGTAGGTGTAAAATACTAGAGCAGACTGTACAACAACAACTTGAATTTATACAAAAATATACAGTCAATTCACCTTACGGTATATTCTGTGAAGCGCTTTGAGACGTCTTGAAGACACGATAAGGCGCTATGTCAAATGCTGTTATTGTACAGCGCCCTCCAAGCCAGGCTCTGTCCCGGGAGCGCTTAACAGTGGTGGAGCTCGATGCCGAGCCAGGGGTAGGGGAAAGGTGACAATAGGCACAGTCGAGGAGGAAGGTCTTCAGGCGCAACCTGAAAATGGGGAAAGAGGGAGCAAGGCGAAGGGATTGAGGGAGGGAGTTCTATAGCTTCAGGGTGTAGCGGCTGGAGCGAAGGATTTGAGGGAATTCTTTTAAAATATGTGTTTTTTAAAATAAAAACAAATTAAAAGGTATGATAATTTGCAATTGATAACAAAACAAGCTGCACATTCACACACCTTACCTAATGATTAATGTGCTTTCGGTGTGAAAGGGGTATTCCCACACTCTTACTTGCGTTCCATTAGGCAAAGTTTCATTGAATAGACAAAGGGGTCCGTTTGCGAGTCCAAGACCAGATATACAAAGACAAGCAAAGGAGCAAGCTCCAGCCACGAAGGAATAAAGAATGGACACGAGCATCTATGGATAGAAATAGTATTACTCAGTTTTTCAAACATACCTTTAGTCCACAGAATTCGGGTCGACTTAAATTTTATTCCCCCGTTTCAATTTACACAAGACGTGACATTCTATTTGCCTCTAAATCACTCAAACTCCTGGATTATAAATTGCACCACATGTGGTACATTCTAGAACAGAATTGTAATATGTAGCAGATCCCACTTTGGTTGCCTGAGGAACACTTCCAACTCTAATGTCTTTTCTGGACGGTTCAGGAAGGGTTAGACTGTTTGGAGGCTTACCTTCATCCTTGATTGGATGCACAAACCGAAGTGACCTTTATGGGCAGCTGCTTTAATATAAAGACCAGCCAGAAGCACCTGAAAAGTAAATAAGCAATAAAGCCTGTGAGTTGCATGCCTGGCATCATTGGGATGGGGGAGCAGGGATTTTGCCTGTTAAGAATGTTTCATATTGTTGGAATAGTCGGCTTGATTTTCTCTGGGCGAGCATTGCGAAGTAACACACGTAAATGGAACTATTTCTGAGAAGCAGAAACGGGGGAAGAGGGTCTGAATCTGACTGGTGAATCATAGTTCGTGTAGACTTCCTATTTCGTATGATGGTCACATGAAAATGAGTTTGGGGTTATATTTTTTGGCAGGATTGATGACTAAGGGAGGCTGAGGAGATCATTGTCTTGCTGTGCAATCAATGTACACCATCCAGTGTATAATACCTGTTCTACCTCATAACTGACCAACACTTCAATTTCTGACCCACAAAAGATGGGAATCAGAATATGTCTGCATGTCTGAAGCCCATAATAATCCTTGCATTTGATATAGTGCCTTATCACGTCTTCAAGACATCTGTCTCAAAGCACTTCAATGTTATATACTTTGAATTGATTGTATATTTTGTGGGTGAAATGCGGCAGCCAATCGCTCTCAGCGGTGTCCACTGTGTGGGGCATTGCTGTGATCAAGTGGCTGCTGCGTTTCACCCACAAAATAATCAATCCCACTTTACAATCTAATCTGTGGGATGCTTTGAGAAGTCTCAACGACGTGATAAGGCACTATATCAAATGCAAGGATTATTATTATTAAATGGAGGCATTGTACTCATCTTTTCCCCATCCCCACACACACAAATTACTGGACTGCCATTCTAGCCAAAGAATACCCTCACTGACTTATTTACCTTTGTGGTCATACAAGGAACACAATGCATCTATACCATTGCTGCTTTAGAAACGACCTCAACCTAATAGCGAATAGTTTGCAAGTGGTGTTAAAACTATTTATTCCCTGAAGCACACTTTTGTGCCTGTACTTCGTGTTAAACGGGCTAAAAAAAAAGTTCTTACCGGTATTCCTCCGCCCCACCCCCCGGGCAGAATCCTGGCTTCCCATGCGATATGCTTTTCCAGGATATGTTTTGTTTTTCCATTGGGGAAGAGGAGCATGAGGTTGGTGACTATGGCAGTCAGAGCCAGAGAGATGAGGGCGATGCCTATACAACGAGCACAGCAACCGACACACATCTCTGCAGGGGCCAAGGAGAATCTACACTGGTTGTTCAAACTCATTCCTTCCTCTTCCTCGCTTCCCCCGTATCAGCCTCCTCCACATCAATGACTTCTGAACCAATTGAAATCACTGATGTACTTTTGTTGACAGTGGAATTAGACAAGTTATTTTGGGATCTGAAGCATGAGGTTGAAGTAACTTCTTGAAATATATAATGCAGAGAAAGAGAACCCCACCTTGACATAATAATAATCCTTGCATTTGATATACCCCCTTATCACGACTTTGAGACGTCTCAACATGCTTCACAGAATATATTGTAAAGTGAATTGACTGTATATTTTGTGGGCGGAATGCAACAGCCAATTGCGCACAGCAGTGTCCCAAACAGTTGGGGAATTGAGTGACCAATTTTTTTNATTACCCTGGAAAACGATCCTCTAATCGACTAACAACCAGGTTCCTACTTAAAGCTAGGTAAACAAGAGTGTGGAGTAAGGAAACTTGCCTAATTTTTCGCCCTGCCTGGGAATTGAACCCAAGTCCTCTCACTTGCGTGGGGAGTGCTACAGAACTCCATAACAGGACATTGATGAAGGTGGGGGAAATTAGTAATGCTTGCTCACACCCTTTATGAATCTTGATACCAGGTGATGTATTCCCTGATCTAATGTATTCCTCAAGAATGTCTATTGGTTACACACGCCCAAGACAAATTTGTGGAGATACAAATGCAAGGATTATATTAAGAACTAGGATATCGATTGATCATTCAAGCTAGGTGAATTGGTAACATTCTTGGCTCTGGCTCAAGATTTGAGCCCCACACTCAGGCTGGAGTCAGAGTCTGATGCTGTCCTTTGGATGAGATGTTAAATCAAGACCCGACATGAAATATCATTGCAAACTGGCTTTCTCCTCCAGCAATAAAAGTTCCATCTAGTCTATAACTACATCAGACAAAATAGCTAAACCGAAACTATCAAACACCAGGTGCGGATCCATTGCATCTGTAGTCAAAGCTCATTAACTCACGAGTCAGACATAGAGATATCAAAATACATTTGATTGGATCAGTGCTCCAATCAGTGCCAATAATTTGATCTCAGATTCAACCAAGAATGGTCAAAACACAAGAGCTGGAGCACACAATGGGGGATTTGATAACCAGAGAAATACAGGAGACATTGGATCAATTTAAAAAATAAGGGCGGTCAAATAATGCACTGGAGTCACATCTATACTCATCTCCCCTAGACAAATTATTATTTGTGGAGAGTTGAATATAAAAGTCGTTTTTTCTTATTCCATAGATTTTCTTTAAGTAAGCTGGATCAGTTTGGCAAAAATAAAGTTTATATTGAATCTAGTTCGTAAGGCATCAGTGACTAATTAATTGACGCCCCCCAAAAAAAGTTTAGTCCATTTAGGAGTTTTCACAATAAAGTACACCTTCAACTATTGTTAAAAAGCAAACTATAAATTTTATTGATTGAGGTTTACAAAATGTGACACTAGTTCATGTAATCCTGCAATGTTCTTCCCAAATTTTATCCAGCAGTTTACTGACTCGCTCAGTCAAAAAAGGTCAAACGTATGCGACTGATCAATCTCCGAAGAGAAATACCCAGCTCATCTACAGAATCTATATATGGGCACAATCTCACATTCCAAACACATTAATAACTGAAGCAGTATTAACTGAGCAGCATCAGTGATATTGTATGACATGATTTTAATTTTTTTTTAGAAATTCAATGAAGAATTAACGCCCAGATCTTGGTGAAGCAGTGTTTCACAATGCTGCTTATGTAACCCTTTGTTCTAGTTTCACAAAATAATTACAGGAACAAGATTCAGAACAGGCTTATTCTCATCATTTGGTGCAGTTGTAACCAGAACAGAGGTTAGGGGAGGCTTGCAAAGTAGGCAGTCTGTAGACACAAGACATTTGGTGGCTGCCCAACACATTACATCCTCTCTTGTCTCTACATTCACAAAATATTACCAAAGTAGCTTTTATATAAGAACTACCATTTTCTACATTTTATTATACCATGTATAGATTTAAAAATGGGTATTGTTTTGTCCCTTATTTTCCTCAATTTGTCCTGTTTAATGTGGGTCGTCTGTCCTTGGTGGAGCTGTTAGCAATGGAATGGATACGGACAAACTACACCACTGCCAACAAAATATAGAATTGCTTTTCTCAGTGGAATGTCAATGGGCTGTCCTGCTACATTCTCCTGTCTGGTGACGAGATGGAGAGCAGATGCCCTCATTTCAACAAAATTGGTAGAATGGTCACAACTGTAAACACTTCCCATTTCCAACATGACAAAACATGGAAAGCTCATTTCAAACATGACAAATGTATACACAAGCCCATTTTCAAGTCAAACATTACAGAGCTCCTTTCCAGCATGACAAATGTGTGCGCATGGCGTTAGTGCACATGCACTCACAGGGCCCATTTTAACGTGATAAAGCATACCACTTCTCACCACCAAACAATATACGGGATCCCAGATCTGTGCAGCATCTGAGTGGAGATTAAATCTATAAATGTGAAATCAACCTGTTCTGACGAAGGGTCACATCTGAAACGTAAACTTTTTTTTCCAATAAAAAGTTCCGTCTCTCATCTAGTTTCACTGTCCAAAACATGGATCATTGGGCTTGTATGTCAAATCCCATAGCGCTGTTCTTAGTCATGAACTCCAGCACTTTATGCAGAATCCCACCTTTATAGTTGGGGAAATGAGCCGGTCTAAAACCCTAAACTCTTACGGTTAAGAGTCCTTGGATCCAGACGAAGCAATTGCACTCCTCAGTTGTCAATACTGTGAGCGAGATGACCACCATACAGATCTGCAATCTGAACTGGTCTTGCCTTAAGGATCTTGATACTACAGATCTTACCCTTGGGACCCTAGACCTGTGTGTAGAATACCATGCCTCTTATGACAGGGCTTCAAAAAGATGATGTGTCAAATCGCTAAGAGCTCTCAATGTCAGAAAGTTGTAGAATCTGTCACAGATAGCCAGTCTGTCAGCAAAACAGACTGAAGTAGAATCCTTCATTTTTTTAAACTGTTAGAGATTGTGTGTAGAATCCATACCAGGTTTTCTTCTATCATCGATTGTATGACTGTGTAGATTCCCTCAGAACTGATCTTATTTTCTCAGTTTACTGACTAGAACCCTCTTGACTGTAGACCCCTAGACTCTTTACTGTTGGGGGCCTTGGGTTGAGTTTTGATTCCCTCAGAGATTGTGTTAGGCAACTAGGGATTTTGTTTATAATTCTCTAAATGATTTTACTGCAAAAGATCCTGGAAATGTGTACATAAGCCATTACTTGCACTTTACAGCAGTTTGTCCCATTGTGCAGACTCTGGAAAAGGAGACCTACCTGAACTCCAGGTCAGCATCAAAGAACCAAGGATTGCTGCAAACCTTTCACCCACAGTAATGAGCTGATGAGTTTCAACACAGGCCCGCAACTCTGTTGTAGGATGACATTAGGGCAATTGAAGATACATCACAGAGAACAACAGTAAATTCCTACCACATACTTACAGCCTAAACAAGTAACACTACCAAGAGACAAAAAAGTCAAATCTGATCAGATGACAGTTGGTCTACCCAAACCATTCCCCGTGGTTTCTCCAGCTTTTGGTGTCAAAACATTTATCATCTGGCTTTTGTGGGGGGAACTGCTTCCGCCTGGCAGTTACAGAGAGCAACAGAACAAATGCAAAATACTCCAGCTTCATACAAGGCTCTTCTGAATTTTGGTTATGGCACTTCAGTATTGCCAAAGCCAGATGTAGATTGAAAAAAAAACCGTACCATTGCCTGATTGAGCCAAAGGTAACAGCACAAGCATAGAATGATGGGTATTTATTAACCAAAAAAATCACATACAGTCTTCTCTGGTCCAGTAAAAATGTTTTTTTTTGGAATCAAAAAGTTTTAAGAGGTGAACACGGATTTGAATCTTCCTTTTGCGATTTGTGTGTCAGTGGCCTCAGTAGGTCCAGTAAAAGGGTGACTTTTTATTTTTGTTTGGACTGAAGTCAGCTGATTGCTGTTTCCAACATGTCCGATCTTCCAACACTTGTATAAAATCTTTTCAATCCCACATTAATTTCTTTCCTGAACAAATACAGTTTCCTGAGGACACAACCCAGCTTCCTGTAGTGTAATTTCATAGTCCAAGTGGGAAAGCTTTCTGCGTGGAAAGTTGGTGACCAGTTCAAATCGTTCATTGGGGTATCCTTTCGACTGGATGTGTTTTACCAGTGCCTGAGGGAAAAACAAGGCATAATAAAGAGATTAATAATAGGATATAATCCGTTAGTCCCCTCGCCTCACCCGCTTCCTTTTCTCCTTCAAGTCCCATCTCAAGACCCTTCTCTTTGATCTACCCCAACCCTCCCTGCCCTCCACCCCTCCTGAGCCCAACCCTCAGTTCAGGTGCAAATCCGTGACCGTCCAGTGTCTTAGAATGTCCTCCTGACGTGAAAGGCACAACACAAATGTAATTTTTTGCTGTTCCACACATCTCTGATCCAAATTGGACTATGTTTCATGTATAAATCAATTCCTGCATTTTACTCCACAATGAATATTGGTATCGCAACTTCCCACATTTGATATACAAATCAGGCATTTTGCATTAGGAACTTTTAACTCGCCATGCAGCAGCAGTAGGAAAATCATCAAGTGTAATTCGTTACTGCAAGGGCCTGCATGGTGAAGTAATTAGTGCACTGATATCCACACACCCTGTACCAATACTAAGGTCCCTGGAATGAACTTAGAACTAATATAAATGCTGCAGGAGTTAATTTCTTGGAAATAAACCACTTCATAGTCTACCAAAATTAAATTAACATCTTTCTGGATTTACTATGTGGATTTACTACAGGGATCATCTTGTCTTGGGAGCAATGTTCATTTTGATATAGTGTTCCTTATTTTCTGAGGAAGTTTATCATTCAGAATAGCTCTATTATCAACTGCAGTTAAAATGCACTATTTCCTTTTAGAAGCTACAGTAATCTCCTCAGAGCAAATATGCAAAATGTAAAGAAATAACTGACCAATAACTTTGCTTGAGCTGGGAGTGCAATCTGTTCCCTTTGTCCATTTGGGTATCGCAACATCAGACTTGCCTTTGGTCCTGTGTAAGGTAAGATCATATAACACAATTTTGATTTAGACCTCCACGGTATTCACATCTGGAAAGTGTCTTAACAAGATTCAACCTTATAAGAAAAGGCAAAAACCTGCTTATTTTATACAAATCAAACAGCAAAAGTGCCAATAGCAGTAAGTCACAGGTAGTACAAAGGAAATGGCAAGTTTTGGTAAGTTCTCACAGTAACACCTGCCTTGAAATTAGTTTAATGGTACATTGGTAGGCCTAGATTTTTTTGTAATTCTTTTCATCTACATATCAAATAAATACCCCAAAAATGTTAGTTTGTCTCCTTTTTTGGAATAGAAATTATTCTCCATTTAAAACTTTCAGACAAAGCTCATCATTCCAAGAACGCATAAGTCTTTCCAGCAGGAGCAAAGTAACATATACCAATGTACATCTAACAGGGTAAAATAGTAAACACAGATTGAAATTGTTAACAGTAATTTGTTCCACAATATGCTCTTGATTGGCATGATATTCAAGAATATTTTCACGGAGAAAAAAATCTTTATAAAAATACAGAAAGAAGCCCTTACCACTGGTATCAAAAAACTCTGTCTCATCTTCTATCTCTTGTTGCATCATTGAGGCTTCTGCATCTGCCACTGACTGTATTCTCTCAGAACTGTCCTTGCAGGAAAATTCCAAACCAGTATCTTTTCCTGTCTCAGTCCTTTCAGGTAATTCTACACACGTCTGTTTACAGCTTAGATCCTTGTGAGGTGGAGTTTTCTTTTTTGTATTCGTCTCCTCTTCCCTCTCGTCATCTGATCCATTGATGGAAATGAAGCCCTCACTGTCTGAGAAAGCTTCTGCCTCCGATTCCTCATCTGACTGGTCCTCGTTTTCAGGGCTAGACGATTCGTAGTGCGTCTCTTGTAGAGATGCCTTGATCGCTGCTTCCAGCTGACTGTCCTCACTGGCGTCAATCAAACTCTCCTATCAGAAACAGAATACTTATTAAATCAAGGCAGTTAGACCATAAAGTACAAAATAACCCAAACCATTTTAAACTACATGAACTTCAAACTGATATCCTCCAACCACCACCACCTTCCTCAAGCTTGTATCAGTTGCCATTTCCCTCCTCCCCCAAACTAATACCGCATCAACTTCAGCATGTATTCTATTTCTGCCCCCACCCTCTGGAACTCCAGGCCAGAGCCCTTCCCCTGCCTGCTTTGAGACCTGTCTCAAGACCTTCCTCTTTGACCGTGCCTTTTGTCATCCTCCCACTTGCCCACCACCCCTCTTGACTCCAAACCCGAGTTCAGGTGCAAAACCCCTTCACTGTCCAACACCTTGGCCCATCCTCCCGACATTTAAAGTGATATATAAATTTGTTGATATTAGCATTAACCATCCTTGCACTTACTGAACGTTGACGTTTCTTTGGTGGGCTGCAGGAGAGTCCATCCAACAGGCCATGCTCTGTTAAAAACCCCGTCACCTGCTCCAGGAAGGAACTTACATCTAAGTTACGCCACTCAACCAGTTTCTGACCTGTCATGAGAAAACAAGAACACCTCATATTCCATCCTTAATTTCAAATGCCTATTCCAATTCTGAATAATTTGCTGGGCAGCAGAAAAAAATGAAGCTATACAATTCCTTTCAATATTTGGAGTTGCTTTAAATTTCAAATTAATATCGTGAAGTTAGTTTATTCTTTAAATGAATTCTCCCCTTCAAGACATCAGCCTTTGTGAATGTCTGGGAAGTGAGATTTGATTCCTTCTGCGAATTATATTAACATTCCTGAGCTTGGTAGATGATTTAGAAGTCCCACAAGTGGGAGGATTTGACATAATTAAGAATGAATGGATGAGTCAAGTCATCAAAACCAGTCATAATCATTTATTTTGTCAGTTGGGTATCTGACACTCATGAAAGCACATCACCATGTTTAAGGACATTCAAACCAGACAAGGTTAAAATGAAAACAAATTCTCACCCGTACGAGGATCTAGTATGGAAACATAGGGGAAGTCTGAGAGCTGATAGAATTGCACGTATCTTTGTCCTTCCTCACTATCATGATAAACCTGGAAAACAGAATAGAGCTTTTTTATAAAATAATAATCTTTGTATTTGATATAGCAACTATCACATCGTCGAGACATCTCAAAGTGCTTCATAGAATATACTGCAAAGTGGAGTGACTGTGCATTTTGTGGGTGGAACACGGCAGCCATTTGTGCACAGCAATGTTATCAAATAGACATGGAATAAGTGACCAATTTTATTTGGGGGATTGTTGGCCAGAACACGGGGGAAAAACTTCCTTCAAGATGTCATAGGAATAGTGCCATGGCATCTTTAACATCCACCCGAACAGGCAAAAAGTGGCCTCATCCAATGGACTATATTGGTTATTCCAGCACTCCCCTTGTGAAAAATGCTATTTAAGTGCAAGTTGTTATGTAAGAACTGCAAATAAATACTAAGATTTTGGGGAGGGGGGAGCTAAAGGGGAATAAAAAGCAACACATTTGAAGGGCAAATGCCACAGAAAAGTAATAGTAGTAAGCTTGTTTGAATTTACAGTCCCATGGTAATATAAAACCACATGTCAAAAGCAGGACTAACTGGAGTCATGGACTATTGAGTAGAACTTTTAATTTCATTGACATTAACGTTCAGCAGAAGTCTAGAGCTCCAATACCCCAAGTCCTTTACCTGCCAAAAGATGAAGTGCTCACGAATAACGGTTTTCACTGCTTCATTGCTCCAAACATCACGGTTCAGGCACTGACAGGCAAAATCCTGCACATTCTGAATGTTCACCATCAACCATTTGTTCTGCAGCTGTCCAGACTCCTTTGCCTGTCCAGAGGGAAGAATTAAATTACAATGTTGTTACTTCATCAGGTGAGTTGAGTGCAAGACAGCAGATTGTACTGTTAATGGGAAATACTTTAAAGGGAAGTGCACTTTACCAAAGTGATGAATTGTAAACGTATTTGTTCTGCTCCAATCCTGCCTTGCAAATATTAAGTAGCAAGTTGAAACTTAAAAGAATCTTCCTTCAGCACTTCAATTTAAGCAATTTTTTGACCATCAAAATAATTGAAAGACAATGATATTGTATTTTTTTAAAAAATCGACAACTACTTAGAACACTAGAATTTGTTTTCCAATAAAACAACAACAGAAAATTGCATTCATATAGCGCTTTTCATGTTAGGAGGAAGTCCCAAGGCAGCGGACAGTCAAGTATTTGCAACCGAGCTGTGGGTTGGAGTTAAAAGGGATGGAGGGAAAGGAGGTGGAAATGGAAGGATGACCAAAGGCACAGTCAAAGACAAAGGTCTTGAGACAGGCCTTCAAGGAGGCAAGGGAGGGTGCGACCCAAAGGGGGAAGAAAGGCTGAAGGCCTGACTGCCAATGGTGGAACAGGCAGAATGGAGACCTGGAGCAGGCCAGTGCCTGCCAAGCAGAGGGAGTGGGCAGATTGGTAAATTTTTAGTGGGACTGTGGAGCGCTTTAAAAGTGAGGACAAGAATCTTGAACTCGATCCTCTTAGGGATGGGGAGTCGGTGAAGTTTTTTAAAAAAATAAATAAAAATTTTCACTGGGGGTGTTATAGTCAATCAGCACACTAGCCCTTTCATTTGGATCGTGGAGGTGAATTCAGCCCAGATGGTCGGAATGAAAGACTCTCTGCCAGCCTTAAACTTCCAATTCTTAATTAAGCTATTCTGGGCAACAGTCTATTTCACTTATTTGCACTAAATTACCATGATGTCTTAAACTCTATCAGAATGATTTATGTAGAAAAACATTATAAATAAAAATATAAAGTATTTACAAACTGAGTTTGGTACCCTAAATATGGGATATTTGAAAGAATCTGCATGCTTTAGTTAGTGTATGCATGCATTTACCTTACATTTCATAGATTCATAGAAAGTATAGCCAGAAACAGGCCATTCAGCCCAACTAGTGCCACATCAGTGCCCAGCATAGATCCTACCCTTAGCTCCATATTCCAACCTTTTCCACGTATTACTCAATTTATTCTCCCTCAACCATGTATCCAGTCTTTTTTGAATTTGCCCATAGTTATCATAGATTCATTTACTAAATTCTATATTGGGATATATAGGTTGTTTCCATCTCACCACTGAAATCACTCCACAAATGTGCAGTTTTCACCCAAATTATTTTTTCCAGGTTTTGATTTTGTGCATTGACATTGAACAATAATCCAGTATTATCAATTACATTTCAACAAAATAAAGAACACAGATGAAGCTAACCCGGGGCAACAACAACAAAATTACATTTTTAAAGGGTGAGCACTCCTGCAGGAGTCCTCCCCCAGGAGTCTAGATAAAGATGAAATGTCTGTCTGAGTGTCAATCTACATTCCATATTGGATCCTCTGGTTGCAAGCGTAGCTGCAATGGGTACAGCTACTAAATAAATAAATACCAAGACAAACTCTCTACTGCTATTTACACACATTCCTTGGCAACACTGGAAATAAGTCATTCACCCTCTCGGGTTGAGAATAATGCAGGGGTCCTACAAGAGTAGATAATAAATTTGAGAGAGAAATTGAATCAACCAAATAAATGAACAGAAATCAAACAGCTGACTAATGCATTTGCAGGAACTACGCATCCGTCAACAGAGGGAAATGACACTACCCATGAATGTTAGCCATGTCCATTCTTGCAATTGTTACTCAGTGTTTGCAGCTCGGTTCTTAAGCTCTCACCGTTTCAAAGCTGCCTTTGTGCATAAGGTCTATGGGTGGTCTGAAGAGATCTGCCAATGTGGTCAGCTTCTTGTCCACTGGACCACCATTCCGTAGCTCCTGCTCCTGTCTAACTGTAAACACATCACAATAGCATGTTAATACATACATAATGGATGATACTTTTATATAGAGAACAGGTATCTGTGGAGTTTGAAAGTGCAACATGTCCACACTTTTTAATGTCATCATAAACAAAGCAAATTATTATTTTTTTTTACAACTTTTTTCCAGTTATGTATTCTATCATTTCAACATTAATCTTGAGAATTCATATGCATTGTAGTTCTACTTTCCTCTAGTCCCCGTTCAACAAATCCTATCCAATTTTTGCGTGCTTTCCCAAAAATCCTTATTGGGTTACAAAGCTTCCAAAGGCAAGCCCCATTATAACACCCCTTCTTAGTGTGGACTTGCTGACAGTGCTGGTGTCCTGTCGATCTCTGCAAACCAAACATGCAGTACACCCAGCTTCCAACGCTAGATAAGCAGCTTCCAGCACTAAAACATGGCCCACTTCCACCATCAATTCTTGTTAAACGGCTATGGGCGCATGCAGAGCGAGTGTTGCAACACTTTCTGTGCAACCAGTGCTGCTGGTGCCACTTTGGCAGTCGTATAGTACATGGAAGGTAAACCTGTCTCACTTTTAGAGAGTAAGTTGCAACAGCGTTCACAGTTCTCTTAATTTTGTAAAAGTTAAAGTAGATACACTTACAACAGCAATACTCACTCGTTTCGGTCTGGAAGTCTCGAAACCCATCAAATATAGAACGTGCAGGTCTCCGTCGTTTTGGAGCTGTGGAAAACAGAACTGCAATTATTCAGGATAAAACTAGCAACTCTTTCCCAACAGATAATATTACCTTATTAAGGCCTTGTAGCCTCTGAAGCCTGGAGATATTTTTTTCTTCCCACCTCCTCTTCACAGTCATTGGACTAATTGTGGCTTTTATTCTGTTCCTACTGTTATTGTGTTATGACTTTGCTTTGCATCATGTGAAAGCAAGTCCAAAGGCTCTATAAAACAATTAGTTTTAATAGAATGATAGGTTCTGTAATTTTTTTTCCCCCTTTCTCTGTAGGAAATGACTGGTGCCTACTTTGTAATTGCTCATGATAGAATAATTGACAACAGGAGCTCGCTGTGGTGAGGAAGAGAATTGTGATCATAGACCAGGCCAACACCCCAGGAATTTATATTTCAGCATTGGGCACCATAGCCCTCGAACAAGAAGTTTGGGGCTGTGGCCCTTACGTCAGAGACAAACACTGCTGTAAGGTAATGGAAGAAAATCAGATCAAGAGGATGAGCACTGACTGGTTCATAGTGAACAGTGCAGCCATTGCATTAAAACAAATCAGTTTGCTTTCAAACAACTCGTTCATTGCCATATCAAAATCCTTCAATGGATACTTCAGACCTTTTAAAAGTTTTCACATATAGGTCTCTTTTAGTAAATATTCCGATAAGAACAAGACAGTTACGCAAAGAAAAAAGATCAAGACAATGATATTGAAAGTGTCTTACCCCCAAACAAAGGCTCAGGTTCTACTAGGATATCTTGCTTTTGTGGAATTGGTGCTCGGACTTCGTCCCTAAAATTACATGAAATGAAGAAACGTCAGCTAGGGAGAAACTTCTGGCCTTCTCTTCATAAGCTTTTGATTCACACTACTCTGCAGATCTGTGACCAATACATTTAGCATCAGACAAGTGACTGTGGGTAATGGCAGCAAATCTCTACCCTACTTTATAAATCTGGTAGCAAGCAGATCTGTGAGCTTTCAGCTGGCGATGCAGGACAACAATCCCCATCAACCTGAGTTGTCTCCATAGAATAAATATGAAGACTTCTTGATAAGATTCACATATAAGAGAGGGGACCTCTAGTCATCACATTTAGCACAAAACTTTTATCAACAAAAAAATACAAGATAGAAGGAAGAAACAAAAGTCTCTGGACTTCTGTGAAACTCTGGTGCCATGATATAGACAGCTCTAATGACAAAGTCCATCAACTCTTAAATAAAATAAAATCTAGGAACAATGTCATTTGACTTGACAGACAATGAAAAGGCTACATTAATTTTCTCAACTCAGGATTGAGATATGAAACATTATGGATGACATGTATACACTCAGTCTTAGTTTGCCCATTCTTTAGCCCAAAAATGTTCTTGCCCAAGATCTCTTTAGCCTCTTCTTTACAGTCAATACAGCAGGCGCTACTATAAATCCAGGTATTGGAATGTACATCCAGTTCAGAACCTATGGCAAAGTCTTCATTCATTGAAGACTAGCAAGGACCAAGGAATAAATTATTTGTTTAAGTTACTCTTCACTGATGAATACTGCTTGTTTATATAGAGGATCATCTAAAGATCTTCACAGACACCGATTTGCAACAGCTGTATAATGCTCGCTTATTTGCTTGAAAATAATTTCTGTCACATAATAACCTGCACTCAAAACAATAATTTTCTTTATTAAATATGTAGCCAATTAAATGCGGCTCAGAAGCTATCTTTCTGGGAAGCACAATCCTCAAAGTTACCAACATCTTTGGCTAACTTAGGAAACAAGCATGACACCAGTGCGACATCAAGTTCAAACACAAACCAGAAGTCTACCAGTACCAATTGTCATCTCATTTCCGCTCTTATGGTTGTGAAACATGCGACTGAAAACTGAAGGTGATCGTATGGTGTCCAGAGCCTTAAAACGTACACATACGTAGTCCACCTCCAGCTTGGGACATTATAAAAGTGCTATACAAATGTAAATTTGTGCTGTATTGTATTATGCTCTGTAATCAAATGCACAATAACTGAAATTCTGCCCTTAGCAGAGACTGTTGACCTAGAAAGCAGGCTTAATTAAAAAAAAGCTCAAACACCCTACAGTTGAAAGTAAGAATTTTCTAATAATAATCCTTGCATTTGATATACATAAATATCAATTTGATGTACATAAATATCAAAACATTTTCTACAGAATAGCTTGAATGTAAGAGCATCAAATGTCTTTAATCACCATAAGGATAACATTCCCCCAGTTTCTCCTCGTTTTAACAGAAAACAGGAAGGAATCTTCTTAGTTTATAGTAATAAAAATCTAAATAACAAGAAGATATTCCTCAATGATTGCAAGTGAAGCATTGCATTCAGTGGAGGCTGACAGCAGCCTATCAATGGCAAGCCAACACACTGGGATCTTGACAAGATTGACCCATGGACCCTGAATATCAATGGTTTTGTTTCGGAGAGGGAGTTTTGTTGGCGGTACTTAAAGTGGTAACATTAAAATTTGTGAAATAAGGTCCTGCTTTAACTGGTATACTGGATATGTTTAAAACTCATATCATTAACCTAGCTGGGAAACTTTACCAAAAAGTCAATTGTTTCATTGATTATGGCCCCGGGGCTGAACAAGTAGATTGCAAGAAACAAATAATTCTGTTCTCCAGATGTAGAAATCTAAAACGTTAGATAAACCGAACAGATGCAGTAGTACAATTGCACAATGAAGATTTCAAAACATACTGTGCAGGTGGTCTGCTCGCTGATGTTCCTGCAGTGCTGGTACTAGGCTCTTCAGCTATTCCACCACCATCCAGGTACATTGTGACAGCCATCTCCAAATTGTTGTTGCATGCTTCTAATATGTGCTTCCCCACACTTTCACTGGCACCTAAATCACAACAAAAAGTATTACAGAACTTTAAGTATCCAGCAAATTAACTACCATCTAAAATTGCCTTAATAGATTAAAAGTATAAAGGGCTTAAGTTTTCATGTTGGATAAACATAACCTTAATTTTAAAAGCAGTCCCACTTCATGATTATCTTCACCATCTCTAGATCTGTGTGAACTGACAGATGGCAAGACAGACATCTGTGTGAATAAATAGTTATGCTAAATGAGAGCGAACTGTCCGAGATGATCTGGATGCAGATTTTTCCTCTTGCTTTCATGTCATTACAGGAAACTAAACAGGAAACTAGAGACTCATAAGAGATGAACACACTCCTGGTTTTCACACACACACACACCAGTTGCATGCATATGTGCACACGCACATATACAAACATGACTGCCACACAGAATTTGTGAATTTAGAAATTCAGTAAGCATATATTCCTTATACTAGCCCAGGCCATATACTATCAATGGATGGCAATTTATGTATAGCCACAGATTATCTATTAAATATACAAAGTAAATCTACATGAATAAGTAGCACAACTCCATATAACTGTTTCTGTTTATAATTTTAAATTGTTATGTTCTGTATACAATTGAAAGGTTGCATTCACCATATATTGTGAAAAAGTTTCTTTGTGCGACCCAGTACAAATCAATCCTTAGATCCACACACATTTCCAAACTAGATGCTGTATGAAAGTATGCATAAATAAATATCATTTTCCTCCTGGCACAAAACCTACTATATCAAAATGCGAGAATTATTTAACAATTATTGTCTGGTGTATGCACAAACCCATCACTAAGTGTATGCAAGTTATCTGAGTAACACTGAACCATGGAGTCCGCAAAACATCCGTGCATCATAAATAAATTCGACAAACCACCGTGGAAAAATAACTGCCAGGTCGTGGACCTGCATCACCATCCCACTGAAGCGAGGGCAGTTGTCAAGTGGAGGGAAGGGGGAGGATAAAGGCAACTTACAATGGAGAAGAGAAAACGCTGTCAGGTGGATGGAAGGGAATGCACTAAAACCCTCCACTGGGGAAGGGGAAGCAATCAGGTGGAGGAGACTACGCTGAGAAAGAAGGAAACGACCAGATTGAGGTGGGTGGGTGGGTGGAGGAGGAGGAGGAGGAGGGGGGGGGTGGGGGCTGCATTACTTCTCGACTGAAGGGGAAGGTCTCAGGTGAAGGCTGCGCTAACTCTTGCTGGGGAGGGTGGGGGGGAGGGGGTCGATTCGGTGCTATGAAGCAGGGAGGGGCTTCACTACACCCACACAGGGCTCCCCCCCCCGCAAGGCCAGGTTGTTTTCCTCGGGTCACTCCGATTGCCGTTAGACAACTCTCCTCCCTCCTCCCTCCCTCCCCCGGTAAAGCAGCAGAGCTTTCAGGGCAGGTGGGAGCTGCGCTGGGCCCGGTATTGCTATCCCCCCCCACCCCACCCCCGGGCCTGCTCTCCCCATCCCCTGACCAGGCACTCACCCCATCTCTCTCCATCTCCCCTCCCATCACTCACTGTCCCGCTTTCTTTCTTCCTTCCTTTCTCTCTCTCTCTCTACTCCCCAGTACACCTTCGCCCAGACTCCGGACACACACGCGCGCACACGCCGCCGCCGCCCGCCCGCCCTTTCGTGGGCTATTTATTTACCTGTAATGGCTGTAAATTGCCGGATTAACCCCTGCAGCGCCGACCCGGCCGACCCCGCTCCATCACCAACCGCCGCCATCTTACACTGAGCGCCCGCGCAGGCGCAGGCGCACTCGTTCCGGCAAGCGCAACCTTTCACCTCGGCAGCGGGCATGACTCGGTCCTCCGTCCGAGGGGGGGAGCCGCTCGCGCCTGCGCCTCGGCGGACCTTGTGCCAGGACGGTGTCGCGCGTGCGCTTCGGAGGGGGGGAGGGGGGCGTGTGCCAGGACCCTCTCGCGCGTGCGCCTCGGCCACCCGAGCGCCTCCGGAGAGCGCCATCTTTTTGTCAGGTATTTCTGGGGTTTCTTCTAAAAAAAACAACGAAAGAAAAGGCTAATTCCAGTGAAGGGGCCGCCCCCACACCCTCCCCCCCCCCACACCCTCCCCCACATCCTCCACATCGTTCGCAAACCACCGACATATATTGCGCCTACTTCCCAGCTCCTGGTGGGGGCCACGGCCGCCGCGACACCACCGCGGGGCCGGGAATCGATCGGCCTCACCTCACCTCGCGGCCCCTAATCACTGATCACTTTGTGAAATAGGGTGGGGGGTTTTTTTTTTTGGGCTGTTGGGGTGGGGGGGAGTGTGTGTGTGGGGGGGAGAAGTGGGGAACTAACCGTTGATGTGAAGGGCGAGAACCTTTGGTTGAGGCGCAGCCATTTTACTCGGTCTTCATTGTGTTTTTAACAGTGCGTTTGTTCAGATTCCCGAATCGCGCACTTGCAAAATCCGTTATTGAGAGCCTAAGAATACGCGCATTTATATATATATATATGTGTCCCGAACCGACCCACGTACTGTACTGTGTACCCCGTAATGTTATTTCCTGACAGAAAACTAATCCCGTGTTTGAAAGGATCAACACTTCCTGCTTCAACCCGTCTCCCTCGGGAGTCTGTTCCACAGGTTTCGCTGTTCGCTCACTGGGAAATAAATAACGTTTGCGTAGATTCCTTCTGACTTGACCTCTCCTTTAATCGCAAGCCGTGTCCTTTAGTTTTACTATTTCGGCCACGTTGAAGCAGTCTGTCGTGATCTATGTCGTCTCCGCCGCCTTTAGAATCTTAAAGGCAGCGATCAATGTTGCCTCTCACTCTTCTCTTTTCCAGCGTGAACAAACCCAGTTTACTTAATCGCTCCTCATAGTCCAGTCCTTCCATTCCCTCAATAATCATTTGGGTTGCCCTCTATATCTTCTCGATTTCTCCGATATCCTTTTTTGTACTGCGGCAACCGGAACCGTGCACAGTAATGGTCTCGCCAATGACTTCTTGTGTGTATTTTTCCTGAAGCACGACTTTTAAACCTTGATAGATTGGGATACGTTGCACAAGGCAATTCAGTGGTTTTCCTCCCCAAAAAAGACGCAAACATCGGGAGCGTCTTCCTTGGGAGTTTTCAGACTCACCAATGTTGCCAGGGAAACTTGATCTCAGTACTCTGACAGCCTGAGTGACAGGAACATTTGAGGAGTCTGAAATGCAACTAGTTATACCACTCCCAACTTTTGGAGACTCCCAAGTCATTTCAGCTCAAGCAACTAACACAAATAAAGAACTTTTTAATTAGTGCACTTGACAGATAACTGCCAAATAGTGACGTGACTTTTTTTTGTAGGCAAACATAATAAGCTTGCCCCATAAGGTACCACAAATGGTCCAGAGGCGAATGGCCAATTTCTCTGGAAGAATTTTTTTGAATAGTGCCATGGGATTTCTCAAGGTCAGAACATAAAGGCAGGACCTTATTTTGATGCATCACCTGAAAATTAGCATCTCTAACAAAGTAGGACACTACTCTTTTATACTGCTCTTCCTCTTTACTAATTCTAATAATAGTTGGTACCAAGCAGTACTAACTCAGTGAGAATATTGGTTTTGCTCAGCACCACTTTATGCAAGGGAGCCTTGCCAATCCAGAATGGTCCGAAACATTTGATTGTCCAGCACCTCGGGACGTCTTCCCAATGTGAAAGTCGCTATACAAATGTAATTTTGTTGATGTTGCTTGGTTACCAGTTAAGTGTTGAACATCTGGTTGAGGTCTTGACATCAAAGTAGATTGACGATTACAGTGCAGATTAACCATTTGGATATTATTATGGGGCTCTTTCTTAGTTGCCTGAGCTGAGTGGAGCCAGTGTCTATTTAGTCAATGCGTCAAGGTCAAACTCAATGATATTTGCAAACTACTATGAATACAACAAAACTTGCATTTATCAGCATGTTCCTTTCCTGGTGGCCTCCAGTTACAATGGTATTGAGATTGAAACAGGAGAAGTTGCAGGTGCAGAATTAAATTTTTATTCAGTAATATAACTCATTGGGTGTCATTGTGCCCCTTACAGAACGGTCCACAAACTTATACAAAGCATAGGAGGCAATAGTTACATAGATCAAGCCCCACAAATTTAATTTAACAACAAATAACAACACTTGGACTTATATAGCGCACTACAAAGGGGGTAGCTTCTCAAAGCGCTTAGTTCAGGCCCATTTGGCCTGGTTTGGCTCATTGGGGAACACCGACAAGACTGCAGTAAATATTCATCAGGTAATCCTCTCATTCGGTTAACAATTTTCATCTCCCAATCAAGCTTCTCAGCAGTTACGCTATTGCTCTGTCCTGTTCTTCCAGTCTACACTTTTCTTTCTCCCGCTCCACAAGTTCGTCCATGTAGGAAATTCAATTAGGAACTTATAGATCTTCTTTGGACTCTTTTCAGATGTGAACATAGTTTCCACTGGTATTTCTGAGGAATTCAAAGATTTTATTTTGGTTTGGTCTGCATAAAATCAGTCCAGGACACTTCAACACCTATATGCCCAATATCATGTGCTGGTAAAGTGGATCAATGAGATTTCAGTTGAAAGGAAAGGAATGCAAGCAGAGCACAGTATTTCAAATTATAGATTGCTATCCATCAGTCTTATTATTTTTTTTGATACATACCCAAAGAAAAAAAAACACTACATCTTAAAGCAACTGATATTTATTGCCATTTAACTCGTACAATTTTTTAGTGATATATATGAATAATTACATTAAATCCCCAAAATGCTGTCAGGCAGAATGTAATATTGTACCACAATAAATCACAAAATTTAGTTTTTTTTGAAAAGTTTTTATCTTTGTATTTCAATTTAAGCTAAACTACAAATATGTTAAAGCTGAATTTAATTCTGGAAATGAATGCATCATGACTATTTCTGCACATTCTCATTGCTAGTGCAACAACAACTTGCACTTATATAGTGCCCGCCATGCGGGGGGGGCGCTATACTGACCTCGCAAATACTCTCGAAATACTGACCTCTCAAGTTGAAGGAATACAAATTACCTCAGTCTATTTCACCCAGTCTTATCCATTACATCATTTTGTCCAAATATTCTGCATGCAAAATAAAGAGCTTTTAACAAATTTACACGTGGAAATTTCAATTATATATGACAAGAAAGCTTCAAAAATAGATGCCTGTGAATTTCAACTCAAATCAAACAAGAACTGGTTAGTTGTTGAATAATAATTGAGGTTGGTAATGAAACTCAACCAAACATATATAGTATTGTATTGAACACTGACAAGTTTTTTCTCGCCTGAATACAAACGGTGAGTAGATTATTCCTGTCAATTCATTTTCTGAATCATTTCAATCAAAGTCTGTTGTTTGTTTTTAAGTCTATTGACGTGACCCAATTTTGCAGAATTCCCATCCAGGCATTTAAGTGGTTTCTGATGTCGGGACCTTTGAGTCGAAACTTGGCTTGCTGTGGCTCGAGGTTTCCTTTTTGGTCTGCTTAACCTGGAGGCGACATTTTTTGAATTTTTGGCATTTTTTTGCTTTTTACCGAATTGTGATGAATTTGGGTTTGAATTCCTCAAGCTATTAGATTGATGCTGATTAGGTCTGCCCATAGAATTAATTGGATATGGGTTTTTCACCCGTAGTTGATATTCATCAGGTGATCCTCTCTGTCTGTTAATAGTTGTCGTCTCCCGATCAAACTTTCTCTGTAGTTGCAATGCTAATTCTCTGTCCTGTTCTTCAAGTCTACACTTTTCTTTCTCCCACTCTGCATGTTGCTCCATGTAGGAAATTTCATTAGCAACTTGTAGATCTTCATTAAACTCATTGTTGTCAGAACAAGGATAGATTCTCTTCTTTTTAGGTGTGAACGTAGTTTCCTCGGGTATTTCTGAGGAATTGAAGGTTTTTCTTTTCAACACCTCTTTCAATTTAATGGAAGGTCGCTTCAAAGTTTGATTCTCTATACCTTCAACTTGGATAGGCTGTTCTTTCAATGCTGTAACTGTATGATTGCTTACTGTTTTGTCCTTTGCAGTCTGTGAACCATAGTAATTATTAACTTCACTTTTTAAAGTTGGGGTGCTTACAGAATCCAATAGACTTCCATTTTCACCATTGCTAGTAGTGGAATTTATACTTGTTCCTGTAAGTAGTGCATCTTCTGAGAACCTCACTCTTTCTTTAATTTCACTAATTTGAACCTCTGTTGTCTCATTTGTATTTTCAGAATCTTCACATTGAAACGAACACTGGAGAGGCAACTTTTGCAATTTGTATTCATCACTTTGCTCTTTAAACCAAGTTACACTGTTCAAGTCGTCACATGTTTTCTGGATGAAAAAAACAAATGAAATTATATCTACAGGGCATTCTAAATGTCTTAAAACATGTTATTATCTTCCTTACATAAAACTGTAAGGGAGGAAAAAGGTTATAAAATGATAATTTCTTAAATAATTTTTCTCAATTATACACAAGTTATGATTCAAATGCCTTAAATTTGCATTAGTTTAAAACAATGTTTTTGGATTTCAATGTCAGCAAAGCAATATAGGATCTTCCAATTTAATTTTGCTGCTGTCGTTCTTTCAACATAAGAGTAAAACTCGCATAACAGGATACGGCGGGAGGCCAAGGTGCTGCCCTCCCTCAGATGTATCGGCACTGCAACAGTTAACCACAATAGGCACAGAGAAAGGCCATGCTTGTTGACCATAACATTCATACAAGGCACCCAGAGGACTGTGTGAAAGAGATTGTAGAAAGACTTAATTGTGGAAGCTCAAGGAAAAAGATAAAGAGCTCCTTGGCAAAAAGCCAACATTGATAACTGCGCCTCGTAGGAATCAAATCATGAGGTTCTCAGGGCTCTATAGAAAAGAAGTTTAGGATATAACAAAGAGGTTTTTCCAGTAACCATTGGGAGATGATGGGAGCAGAACAGTCTGAGAATGTGAGAGCAAACAATCAAGAGGCAAATCTGATGAGAGCAGAAGTCATCCTGATGCTATCCTTACAATTGTGTATACTTAGTAATAAACCTTGATGTTAATACTCTTATGTTTTGAGTACACCTGTTGTTCAGCATCGAAAGTGTAAGCCCTTCGGAAGGAAGGGGACAAGGTTGACACCCTCCAATTGACCAGAGGGCTCTGCGATGCTATTGAGCATGCACGCTGAGCGCCCAGACCAGTCACAGGATAGGGCGGGAGGCCTCGCTGTTTAAAAATGCAAAATGTTAAATTAGTTATTTCAAAAAGCACTTACGACAGCAGATGCATTGCTCTTCTGCCTCCTGGTCTCTGGACATTCAGAATATGTTGTGGGAGAGAAGTATCTAAAAATAAAATAAAATCACAACTCAAATGAAAACATTCCGATTCTGGTATTCAGAATTGCGAATTTAAGAAATAAAAAACTATACGCCTTGCATCAAGGTGCATTGAGGTTCTGAGCTTGGTGTGCCTGCATTTACCTATGTATATCTCCCACATGGCCAGAGTTGTGCACAGTAGAATTGCTTCCCTTGGTGACTTTTGAGGAGGTGGATTTTGAGCCAGTCAAACTTGTATCAATATTCGTACGTTCTGGTGGCCTCACAGATGCAGAATTCTACAGAAATACAAAACAAATCAATGTAGAACAGAAATGTGAAATTACAAGACCAGTTTCTACTGTATACAATTCTGGCCATACATGTCATTATTGAGATTTAGGGCAGCAGTGAGAAATATAAGAACATAATATATCCCTCTTTATCTTCACCAATGAACGGCCACACACAAGAGGAGAAAAAAGAGTTCAGATACAACAAGATTACATTGTTACAACAACAACTTGGATTTATATATCGCCCTCCACGCTGGACGGTGTATCAGAGTGCTTCACAGTAATGAATCCTGGGGTCGAGCCAGGGGGAGGGGGAGGAAGGTGACCAAAGGCACGGTCGAAAAGAAAGGTCTTCAGTAGGGACCTGAAAGTAGGAAGAGAGGGGCGAGGCAGAGGGAGTGAGAAAGGGAATTCCAGAGCCTTGGGGCATAGTGGCTAAAGGCACGGCCACCGAGGGTGGAGCGGAGGACTCGGAAGAGGCCAGACCTGGAGGAATGAAGGCAACGAGTACTGTTTTGAGGAGAGAGGTCAGAGAGGTAGGGGGGGTGCAGGGGAGTGGAGGGATTTGAATACAAGGGTGAGGACCTTGAAATCGATCCTCTCTGGGATAGGCAGCTAGTGCAGTCTGGCAAGGACTGGGGTAATCGGGGAACGTAGTTTGGTGCGGGTGAGAATGCGGGCGGCAGAGTTTTGGATGATTTGGATTTTATGGATGGTGGTGGATGGGAGACATTATATATTTATTATATATATATTTATTAACAGATACATTCCTAAAATGAGGCTATATATACAAAACATTGAATTAATTAATCCAATTAATTCAAAACTGCGCCGCCCAGATATTCACCCTCATGAAACTCAGTACCCCCATCACACCAGTCCTTGCCAGGGTCCACTGCCTCCCAATCGCCGAACGGATCGACTTCAGGATCCTCTCACTCGTTTTCAAATCACTTAATCCCCTCTCAGCTCCCCAGCTATCCAACCTGCTTATCCCCCATTCCACCACCCACTCCCTCTGCTCAGCTGGCTCTGGCCTCCTTTTTGTCCCTCGAGCCCTCTGTTCCACCATCGGTGGCCGTGCCGTCAGCTATTATGCCCCGAGACTCTCTCCCTCAATCCCTCTGTCTTGCCCCCTCCCTCCCCACCTTCAAATCCCACTTAAAGACCTTTTTTTGATCGTGCTTACTGTCACCTCCCCCCTCCCAATCCCCTTGGCTCGTTGTCACTCTCACTGTGAAGCACTCTGGGATGCACCCATGTGAAGCACCCTATCTAACTGCAAGTTGTTGTTAATGAATTGCAAAATAATACTCTTGTATCCTCCCAACTGTTATTCCTCTAAGAGGTTCCCCCTTCCTTTCTACAGATTCTTTGAACAAATTAGAACAAAACAGTGTAAACAACAAATCTCAACCTGCATTCTACACTGGGATACAGGAAAACTCAGTCCAACATCCTGAACAGAAACTCAAAACAGAAAGTATTTTACGGAGTACTTCTAAATCAGTTGCTCGATAGATAAGCCACACAATTATGCTATGCTAATCAATTTGAAACAATTATACTCAACCCACCAAGGTTTTTAGGGCTTTGGAACATCCTCCTGATTTGAAAGGCGCTATACAAATGTAACTTCTTGTTATTTTCAGAACAAAATGTGAAGAAATCTTTAGGCTCATCCTCTGGAAGCATGGAGGCACAAATTCCTCACCTGAGAGTTGCTTACCATTTTGTCACTCAACTTCTTAGCAAGTTCTTCATCTTTTTTCAACTGTTCCTCCACTTCTTTCCTGCGTTGTTCCAAAAGCACTTTTTCCTGCTGCTCCTCGGCCATTAGTTTCTGAATTAAGTTTTCACTAGCTCGGAATTCCTCCTCTTCACGAGCAACACGCTCAGCTTTGAACTGTGAAGTTATTCCACAATGTTTTACATCATCTTTGGCTTTTCAAACTATCTGCAAGCTAGCTATTTACATAAAATCATTACATATATTGCTGTACATATATTGTCTATATATATATAGTATATATATATAAATACTATCAAGGATTGGTTGGGCTTAATGGCCTGTTTTTATGCTAAAAGGTTTAGCAGGTAGGTTGCAGTAATCATTCTAATGGAGGAACCTTAACAACACCTTAGTTAGAGATGATAAGGCAAAGAGCTCAAGAATATTATTTTATCATTAAAATCTACATTGTTCTACAATAGAGACTTAACAGGGCTATTTCACATCCTATCAATTGCATATGTATATAGAACTATTTGTGTATGTAGAACGAGTCTCTTGTACATAATCTGCATAATATATTCCTTCCTACCTTAAGAATCTGGTCTTCATACTCCTGTCGAACTTCACCAGGTTTGCTTAGATGTGTTGTTGGCCACGATCTGTCAACTTACAAAATTATATCAACGTTTTAAATATTTAGTTTTCTGCATATTGCACTAGCCCCGAGGGTGAAGCTCCTTATTAAGAGATTTAATGAAGTGATCACCTGATCCACATATCCATCCTACTGAAAGATTGCATTGAACGAGTTAAAGTGGGAGAGGGATTTCTTTGAAGCTGAGCAAGATCCAAGGTGATATGCTCGGCCACAGAGCAAGTCAATCCTCAACGGCCATCTCAATAACCCGGTTCCTGAGGAGCCAGTGCACTGATCCAGCCTGGCAGGTGGGCAGGACCCGGGAGAGGCAGTCCGGTCCCTGGGAGGGTTGGCAGGGAATCTTCTGACTCAGCCCCTGTTGACCCTTCAAGCCAAACTCCAAAGGAATAGAGTGGCCCGAGTTGGACGAGCTGTTAACTGGTTTTAACCAGCGGTACCCCCAAAGTACACCCCACAAGCCTTGGCTCTTACCGACCTGCACTTGACAACACCTGACAGAATTAGGCCGTACTTGTTATTATTAAGGATTATTATTATTATTATTATGGCCTCGGGCTTGACGATGCTTGTGACTGTCCCGCTGCCGGGTGACCACTCTGTGTGTGTGTGTGGGGGGGGGGTCACTGGGGCTTTACTCACTGTCTCTGGACTCCTCGGCGGCTCCGTGACTCTCGCCCCTGAACTGCTCTCGGATGCGCTTGCCCAGCGCGGTGTTGACCAGGCCCCCGGAGCGGGCCTGGCGCCGCGCCCAGTTGGAGAGGCGGCGGCGGCAGAGCGGGCAGGTCAGGTTACTGATCTGCACCGTCTTCTGGAAGCAGTCGAGGCACAGCGAGTGGCCGCACGGCGGGGTCACGGGCTCCAGCAGCAGCTCCTGACA
Source organism: Callorhinchus milii (assembly GCF_018977255.1). Lineage (NCBI taxonomy): Eukaryota > Metazoa > Chordata > Chondrichthyes > Chimaeriformes > Callorhinchidae > Callorhinchus > Callorhinchus milii. Next base: position 12,994,625 of record NW_024704752.1, on the reverse strand, counting down.
TACCGGGCACAGGCACTCGGACCGGGTGAGGGGCGGCGGCTCCGGAGCCCCGACCGGTGAGGCCGCGGGACTGGATGGGCCGCTACGTTTGGTCCGCGACCTGCTCCGCCTCATGGTAACGGCTCGACTCGGGGGAACGTCCGCCATTTGTCGACGAGTCCGTCCCCCCCTCCACCACCAAACAACGCTCTCCCGCTTTCCAGTTAGTCGCCTCTGCGCCTGCGCGTTCCTACTCCCCCCACACACACCCCCCGCGCTTGTCCTGCGCCTGCGCGTTCCTACTCCCCCACACACACCCCCCCGCGCTCGTCCTGCGCCTGCGCGTTCCTACACCCTCCCCGCGCGCGCACCCACCCGGGCTCGCGCTGCGCCTGCGCGTTCCTACCCCCCCCCCACACACCGCGCGCGCACCCACCCGCGCTCGCGCTGCGCCTGCGCGTTCCTACTCCCCCCCTCTCCCGCGCGCCCACGCAACCCCGCGCTCCCACTGCGCACGCGCGTTCCTACTCCCGCCCCTTCTCCCGCGCGCCCACGCAACCCCGCGCTCACACTGCGCACGCGCGTTCCTACTCCGCCCCCCCCCCTTCTTCCCACCGCCCCCCTCCCCTGCCCGCTCCCACTGCGCGTGCGCACTTTGCCCAGAAGGCGATGGTGGTTTTTGTTGGGGATGTGGTGTTTTCTTTTGGTGGGAAACCGAATTCAACCGAAACACCGCCGACTGCACCGCAGTTGACCGGACGCGCAAACTGCTTACCTTTGATTACCGGAAGCGGCCGCGAATGTAAACCGCTCTCGGGGAACCCTGTGTTCTTTGGGGCCGTTTGTGTTTGTGTTTGTGGGCGTTTTGGGGGCATTTCCACCTCACGTTTTCGGTGTCTCAGCGATTTAACTTTAATGATAACAGTAACAGTGATAGTGATCCTCGCATTTGAGGCGGAGCTGTTCGCGTCTCCTCGAGACGTCTCGAAGCGCTTCACGGAACGGACGGTGAAGGGAACTGACCGTACACTCGCGGGCGGAACGCGGCGGCCGATCGCGCGCGGCACCGTCCCCCCCAAACCGCCGTGGGTCCGTCCCCCCAAACAGCCGTGGGTCCGTCCCCCCAAACAGCCGTGGGTCCGTCCCCCCAAACCGCCGTGGGTCCGTCCCCCCAAACCGCCGTGGGTCCGTCCCCCCAAACCGCCGTGGGTCCGTCCCCCCAAACCGCCGTGGGTCCGTCCCCCCAAACAGCCGTGGGTCCGTCCCCCCAAACAGCCGTGGGTCCGTCCCCCCCAAACAGCCGTGGGTCCGTCCCCCCCAAACGGCCGTGGGTCGAACACGACCCATTTATCATTGGTTTTTTTGGAGGGATTGTTTATTGGGCTTTACTTTTAGTAAACTTTACACTAACGACACTGTTGAGATTTAGAAGCATTTTTATTAGGGTAAATATTAACGAATCGCACACTTGTTTAAAACACTAAATGCAAATAATGACCCAAAACATTATTATACTGTTACCTCCATTTATCATTATTACCATTGCATTAATTCTGTCTTTTTTCCTGTTTTTTCTTATTATCCCTTGTTTCTATTTTATCATTTGCTTTCTGTTATTTTTTATCTCTTTTTTTACTGTTATTTAATAGTTTTAACTTTATTATATAAATAAATTTACTCTTTTTTCCCCAACAGTGGAAATGTAGTCTAATGGATTCGCCTCTCCAGCAAATACCTATTGTCAGGAGGGACAAGTCAATTAAAACCAAATTGGTCAAGCCCCAATTACACGGTGTGCGCTATAATTAGATGCTGTGGTGCTATTCCTGTCTCTGATATCTTAAACTAAACAAAATGGGGCCTGATGAGATGTGCTTGAGAATGTGCAGCGATGCAGAGAGTAACAGCAGAGATTGTGGCTGATACTACATTTTTACACACACAAACTCCACAGGATATGTGGTTTCTTTTGGTGTTAAAATCAGATATATTTATATTATGTCTGTGCCCTGCATGCCATCTCTACATGTAGCAAATACGCACAAGAGTAAAATGTGCACCAACACTAGAGAGAAAGAAAACTACATTTCATCCAGGAAGCTTCAATGTCCCCATGAAATCAAAACTAGAATGATGACATGTGGAATTTTGTTTTTGTTTGGTTCACCTATGTTAATACTTAAGTAAGTGGTTGTGGTCCACTTTTCAAATTCTATTAATGGGATCCGAGAAGAAAGGGCACTGGTATACTTGTTTTACAGCTTCCTCTTGTCTTTTACAAAGATCCAACAACAGAATTTATTGATAAATCAGAAAGGATAACATTACAATGAGGAAAGTGGAGTCAATGCCCAGTCGAGCTGTAAATGAACCCTGAATCCCCTTCATTTTGATTTAGTTGCCTTGAATTTCTTTCTTGCAAGGACTTTCTTATCCACAAGTTTAACCGTTTTCTTCTTCTCTGTCTGCTGCACAACATGGAGGAGAACCTTGTTTAAAACGCGGCTGTGTACTATCTTCTTTATTAACTCTTGGACGTTCTGCACGTAATTCTCTCTTTCTATGGCCGGGTAATAGTGAGCTTCATGGCAGTAAGTCACGAAGAATGAACACAGAAGTTTTACATCATTTTCCGTCAGACCCTGGTCCTGAAGCACATTTACCCACACAGCTTCAAGCGTTGGGTTCAAGGCTTTCTGTTTCAAGATGGAGGTCAGTGTTGGCAGTTCACTGGCAGATTCTGGCAGTTTCTCCAATACACAAGAATGTAAACGTCGAAGTGCATCCACAATATAACTGAAGAACAAGTTGACTTCTACTGGCAAGAACCTAAAAGATGAAAGAGTAATTTCTGCCCAGCTGTATCTTTTAAAATACTTTTATTGAGCCTTTAGTTCATTTTATGGCATTGTTATTCAAGCAATTTAATTTTTGTCTTGTTTTGTTTCTCTTTATAGTAACAATAATAATGCTTGCATTTGATATAATGCCTTATCACATCATCAAGACGTCTCAAAGTCCTTCACAGGATATACTGTAAAGTGGATTGGCCATGTATTTTGTTGGCGAAATGCGGCAACTAATTTGTGCATAGCAATGTCTCACAAACAGCCTTGGAATGAGTTACCAATTTTTATTATTTTTTTTATTAATTTAAATTTTTTAGGTTTATTTCCTTCTCCTCATACGCTGGGCCAATAGAAAAGTGCTTTTGCAATTTTTCTGCAGAATCTGCTATAAACAGCATCCTCCGCTATTAACCCGCTAAAGAAGTAGTTTCTGACAAAATACTGCAAATGCTGGAAATCTGAAATAAAAACAGAAGTCACTGGGAATATCCAGCAGGTCAGGCAGAAACTATGGCTAGGGGAAAATTAATTAACATTTCAGGTCGATAACCTTTCGTCAGAACTGGGGGATGTTGGAAGGGAGCCGATTATAAGGACAAGCAGAGAAGGGGATGGGGAAAGAAAAACAAAGGAAAAATTTAGGTGAAGGATAGAAGATGATGAGATCCGAGGTGTTGATGGTGCAAGACAAAAGAACAACACCAACTTGCAGTTATGTAGTGCCCTCTATGCAGGGTAGCATCTCAGAGCGCTTAAAAGTTGGCGGAGCCTGACTCCAAGCCGGGGGGAGTGGGAGGTGGTCAAAAGCACGGTCGAAGAGGAAGGTTTTCAGGCGGGACTTGAAAAAGGGGAGAGGGGGGGTGAGGCGGAGGGATTGAGGGAGAGTGGTCCAGGGTTTCAGGGCCTAGTGGATGAAAGAGTGATCTCTGATGGAGGGTGCGAGGGACGAACAGGAGGCTGATGCCGGTCGAGCGGAGGCGCTGGGTGATGGATTCGGGAGTGAGGAAGTCGGAGAGGTAGGGAGGTGCCAGAGAGTGAAGGGATTTGAATACGAGTGAGAGAATTTTGATGTCAAACCGTTCGGTGATGGGGAGCCAATGGAGCTTGGCCAGAACTGGTGAGATGTGGGTATGGAGTTTGGTCCGAGTAAGTATGCAGGTGGCAGAGTTCTGAATAAGCGGGATCTTTTGAATAGTGGAGCTGGGGAGACGGGCGTTTGAGTAATCCAGGCGGGAGGTGGCAAACGCATGCACGAGGGTTTCGCTGCATTTGAGGTAAGGTACGGTTGGAGGCGGGCCATGTGGCAGAGATCAAAGAAGGTGGTCCTGGTCAGGGACCGGATGTGGCGGAGGAAGGACAGCTGGGGGATGAACCGGACACCTAGATTGCACACTGGTTCAGTGAGTCTGAGGGAGAGCCCAGGGAGGTTGAGGAGTTCAGATCCGCAGAAGTGAAGACATTGACGTGAGCCAAGGAGTATGGCTTCCTTCTTGTTCACATTCAGCTGCAGGAAGTTTGCACTCATCCAGGCTCTGATGTCTGCCAGACAAACTGATAGAACATCAGTGGATCTGGAGTTGGTGCTGGAAGAGGCAAAGTAGATTTGTGGGTCATCGGCATACATGTGGAAGTTTATCCCCATGTCTGTGGATGACATCACCCAGAGGGAGCATATAGATAAGGAAAAGAAGAGCGCTAAGGATGGAACCCTGAGGTATCCTGGGGGTGACCGGGCGGGTGCGGGAGGGGAAATGATTTGCCAAGATGAATTGGAGGCGGTTGGCTAAGTAGGACTCGAACCATGTGAGTGCAGTCCCACTAAGGTAGATGAGGGAGGAAAGGTGGTGGAGGAGGATGTGTGGTCGACTGTGTCTAATGTGGCAGAGGGAACCCTGGTCACAGATAGAGAGGACGTCGTTGGTGACTATGACAAGCTCTGTCTCTGTGCTGTGAGCAGGGTGAAATCCAGATTGCAGGGACTTGATGAGGGATTGGAGAGAGAGGTGTGACCTAAATTGACCTGCAACAATGAGTTTCAGAACTTTGGCAAGGAAGATTAGGTTGCAAAGGGGATAGTAGAATGAGAGATTAGAGGGATTGAGGGTAAGTTTTATGAGGAGGGGTGTGACAACAACGGTTTTCAGTGGGAGTGGAACAGAGCCTGAGGAAGAGACTGGTTGACCAGCTCTGCCAGCAATGGGGAGAGGAGGGGGAGTTGAGTGACCAGCAGCTGGGTGGGGAGGGGGTCGAGGCAGCAGGTGGTGAACTTCATCCAGGAGGGAGAAATGGGGCAAAGGAGTCTAAGAAAGGGTAGTGGCAGGAGCCGTGGCGGAGGGGACAATAGTGGGAGATTATAGAAAGAAAAGATGCATCTAAGACCCAGAGGACGTGTGAATGGTTATAGAAGAGGGGAGGGGGGAGGCAAGGCTGAGAGAAGATGGGAGCTGTGTTTAAGATCTGAAGTGGTTAAAATCAATGTTGAGGCCAGAGGGCTGTAAGGTACCCGGGAGCCAGATCAAGTGCTGTGTTTCAAGCTCGCGTTGTGCTTTGTTCGAACAGCGGAGGAGGCCATGGACAGAGGTAACAATGTTTTGCAACAATGTGTTACTTCCTCATGTTTAGTTTTTATCAATGAAGTGAAAAAATGTAGGTTGGCAGGAAAATGTACCTCAATAGCTCCAATCATCCCCCAAATGCCTTGTACACATTGGTCCAGTTACCTGTCCTCCAGCAGTGATGACCACATCTCATCCTCTCCAGCTTCACTTGCAAGGTTTTGACAATAGGGTTGAAAGCGCTGAATGAGTTCTTTTGCAATGATGTCCAGTTGCTTATATTCAACAACCAAATCGTCTATTTTCTTCTCCAGCCTACGTGTGAAACACAAGAATTGCAGTCATGGAAACAGAATATCTCATTCAGAGATTGCACATCATAACAACAACTTGTACTTATATAGCACCTTCTACAAAGATAGTGTGGGACACCATGGAGGAGAATAGAGTGGTCAGTGGTTTCAAAGGCAGCAGAGAAATCAAGGAGACCGAGGAGGCAGAGGGAACCCTGGTCGCAGACGGACTCCACAAAACATTGTGGAGTCCTGTAGCTCAGTAGTTAGAGCACTCACTTTGCAAGCGAGAGACCTGAGTTCAATTCCAGGCAGAGGGCGAAACCTTGGGCAAGTTTCCTTACTCCACACAGAGCCTAATAATAATCCCTCCAAAACCAAAAACAATAATAAATTGGTCATTTTCAATCTACGACTGTTTGTGGGACATTGCTGTGTGCAATTGGCTGCCGCGTTCGCCCACAAATATACAGTCAATTCACTTTACAGTGTGTTCTGTGAAGCGCTTTGGGACGTCCTCCCGACGTGAAAAGAGCTATATCAAATGCAAGGATTATTATTATTATATTAAATGTCAGTTGTCACTTTGACCAAAGCTGTTTCTGTGCTATGGGTGGCACAGAAACCCGATTGGAGGCATTCGTGAAGGGAGCGGCCAGAGAGGAAGGAGCTAAGTTGGAAAGCAATGACTCATTCCAGGACCTCAGAAAGGAAAGGGAGGTTGGAGATGGGGCAGAAGTTTGAGAGCAGGGATGGGTCCAGGGAAAGTTGTTTAAGGATAGGAGTGAAGCAGAGGCATATGGGGAGAGAAGAGCAGAGTGCCAGGTATAGTGTTGTTAGATCTCATTATAATGTGCTGATTTGGATCAATAAAACAAGGTCCTGTGTTCCAATGAGTCATGTTAAAGTGAAGCTGGTGATCAGCACTTCTGAATCATTATGTCACCGTTGATGTTACCATGTTGCAAATAGATGAAATGTGCAGAAAGCTGTCCAGCTCAGTTGCTACGAAGCGTTATATCAAATTCACGGGTTACTAATATCCAACACCTTACTGGGCTAATATCTCAGCAGATCCTACTCATTGATAGTGCACGTCGGTAGCTCACTCTTTCTGCCAGAAAGCAAACGGACGATTGTGTCGTTGATACCGTTGCTGCCCACCTGTTCTCAATGCCTTGAATCTTTTTTCTGTAGGAGCTCGTTTCAGACAAAATGCCGGCGTAATACTTATTGATGTTCTTCTTGAACACCTCCATTCTCTAATAGGGCTGCGTAGGTGTAACCGCAGGTTGCAAATCTATCCAAATCATACAGTGACTTTAGCCTTTCAGTATTGTGACATCACTTCAGTAAGATTGTTTCATCATCTCTAATGGGAAGGAGTGAGCGAAGAAGGTACCAGTCATGTCAGGGCAAGTAAGATAAGGAGTGAGCAAAGAAGGTACCAGTCATGTCAGGGCAAGTAAGATAAGGAGTGAGCAAAGAAGGTACCAGTCATGTCAGGGCAAGTAAGATAAGTGCAGCTGCTCTCACAATGGAAACAGTAGGATGTGACTAAGGTTACAGGAGGATGGGTACAATAAGACAGGATAGGTCCTGTCAGGATAGGTACAGTAGTTGGGAGAGTTCAAGTTGGGATAGGAACAGTAGTACAATGTTTTGTGAGGATAGCCTGTTAATGGATGCGCATTATATAGTTCACCAGCGTTTAGAAATGTTTAACCGAAGGGAAACTGCAGGCCCGAATACACGAGCGAAAGAAATCCAGGTTTGTTGGCAGCTTGATCCTCGAGCATCCCTCAGGTTCAAGATGGTAAAAAAGATCTACACGCTATACACTCAGCACGAGGATAACAAGTTCACGGCGTGAATACACCACACTCGCATCTGGGGATGGTGGAGCAACAGTGACTCTTAAGACTATCTTGAGAGACTATTAGTAAATTGTGTGCACTGTTTGAACCCATCAAGCACTGCTTATCAGTGGCTGCAATGGGTCATACAACCACCTCTCAGATGCTGTATGTGTGATCACCAGAGGAGTAGGGTTCCTAAGAATAACAACGTCCCTAACATAATAATAACAACAAAAAACAGGCTGATGCTCGGTCTCACATTTCAACTCCATGTGTTTTGTTTTTCGAAAAATGTGAAAAATTATTTTCTCAATTTGTCGGGTTTTTTTTTTCAAAATTGCAGGATGGACCTGAAAAGGAGAACTCGTAAAAAGAGGGTAATGAAGGGAACAAGAAGACCGAGGATTAAAACATGGAAGAATCCTATTAATAGGCAGCGAGATCTACAGTGTGCCAGCACCTGACCCATAGGTTTATTAAAGGATTGCTTCGTGTATTACATAATAAGAATAATAATAATAATCCTTGCATTTGATATAGCGCTTTTCACGTCGGGAGGACGTCCCAAAGCGCTTAATTAATTAATTACATTACATGTATCACGTTTTGTTGATGTTTACAGTTCTGACCATTAAAAAAAAACCTCTTAATGATGTTACACGTAGAAGTGTTGTGAAGCTACTTTCAACAAATTTTGTGTATGAAATAAAACAGAGTAACCCCCCCACCCCCCCCCCCCCCCCCACACACACACACACACACATACAAAGAGATATCAACCTCATTGATGAGTGTATCTGGTTGCAAAACTTCGATGGATGCCTGGTTCCTTACCCCTCTGCCAGCTCTGCTGATGCACCAAGGTATTGCCATATTACTTCCACTGCTGAGTGTTCAGGAGGAGAGTGAGTGAGTGAGTGGGTGAGTGAGTGAGAGATGCTCTGTGTTCCTAAACCTGTTCCCTCCAGGTATGAGATCTCTCAGGACAGTTCGAGCTGTCACTGGGAGGAGGAATCGGATTGCAGCTCCTGCCCAGGGGTTCAGAACAGCAGAGGAGGAAAAGCAACTCCTTTGGAGGAATTGTATTGTACGGTGATGCAGTCGTGGAGTTATCTGTTCCACACAGTGCGCGCATTTGGATCAGGACCTCGACGCACGATCCGAAAACGCATAAGATGGATCGCATTCTCGGTACCTCTCCTGTAACTCAGCAAAGTTCCAGTGTGCATCGTACCTGTCTACCCTGTGGCCGAGAAGCTCCATGGACACTTTTTCGGATGCAGCCTTCGCCTCTCCTCTCTCTGTCTCCCCTTCCCACTCCCCCGACTCCGCTGCACCTCTGACTCTCTTCGCCTCCTGCCCTTCCATAGCCCACACAGCAATGCAAAGAAATGCAATGCAAAGAAAATTCAGTGCACAGCCCAACTGACCAGTCTGTGGCCCAGCCCGACCGATACGTGAAGTTACTGACTATTATAGTACACGGGTTTCCGATGAAATGGGCGTCTATTTTAAACTGTGGCAGAAAATAGAAAGAGCAGTAATCCACCGAGAGTGTGAATTGGCACCGTGTCTCCTGGCGTCAAATATCTCCTTACACACGTGCATACATATTGCATTTTATCTATATATATATATATGTATATGTAACTTGCACACTGCACGTTGATTAAGCTGTGCATTTTTACGCCAAAGAACATGCGTTCGACGGTCGGCGGTGATGACATGAAGGCTATGCAATGAATTGTAATATTCAGTGCTGAAACCCGATCGTGTTGGCTCAGGCAGTTTATAATTAAACCGATGACATCCAACAGACACACTGGTGCTGGCAATCAAAGGGCCATCGCAGTTTTGTCCCATTTATGACAGCATTCAGCCACCTGGGAGCACAGCCATCCACATGCAACCTCTCCATCACAGGGTCCAGGGTCTGTGAGCAGTGTGTGGTGTGGTGTAAAGTCACCTGTGTTTAGATCCCTCGAGCAGTGTGTTTTACAGTCTCCCTACACTTATCTATATCAGTATTCAGACACTGGAAACTGTATCCTCTACCAAAACATATGCTTCTTTGCATTCAGTGGCATTGAAGTCACCGAGACCTGCATGTGAGTTTTAGAAACACACCCCTGGTTTATAATCGCAAAGACTGCTAACCATGTAATGCAATGCAATGCAATACAAAATTACATTTGTCATTTTCACGTCGGGAGGAAGTCCCAAGGCGCTGGGCAGTCAAGGATTCTTACCCTGTGAAGCAGGTCCGTACGTATCTGAATGAAAATATGTTATTTTTTTCCTGCGTGACCTTTTGCTTAGAAATTGTATGATTGGGACAGAGTTGAGCAAAACTGAACCAGAGACACAAAGATGTTGGAAAAAAAAGTCGCAATAAAGAATAAGAGCAACAGGTGAGAAGCAGAGGAGAAAGGGAGAAAAAAACTGACAAATCTAAAGTCCCTTCAATAAACACTTCAGACTTTACCCAACTGGAGACTTAACCAAATAAGCCATTGTACCTCCAGGCATCACAGCAGAAAGAAATGTAACACCCGACCCTGAAGCTGAAGCTGATTTGTGTCAAAATAATTCATAACTCATGATCTGTGTTTTCCATTATATGTCCCCACATTTATGCGCCAATCCTAGTTTTCTACTGTGAAAGTTTCCTCACTTGATACTTAGGTTGGAACTGACCAAACTCATTTCATATAGGACTATGAACTTTTTTGAAGTCACCTTGCTAGAAAGAAGAATTGTGGTGTGACCCTATCCATCAGTACTCGTCTCTCCATGAATCTGTATATCCCTCCTTTTATTCATGTTAAGGACGTATGAGAAGAAAAAGAAAGTAGCTAAAGTTACCTCTGCAACTTTTAAACACAATTTCTCTGATTAATGGTTTACGCAGATTAATGGTGTGACTTTGTTCTCAATACTGATATTGGAGGAGGTATTTATCACCGTTTTCTTGACTGGTCTCTTTGTATATAAATCTGTAGTTCTTGAAATGAAATGAACAAATGTGTCTGATCCATTGTTCCTATTGAGTAACAGACTGACATGTTTGTTCCCTGCATTTGTTTGTATATTCAGTGAGAAGAATAGCTGTTGATTTAAAGGTCTTAACCTCCGCTCTGTGTTAACTTGTCCATGCAGGAAAGACTATTGTTAGGAACCCAAAGAAGCATCCACCTCTACGATTTTCCAGAGTTATGGGATTTGACATTGTAAGGCAGAGACATTCCAACCGGAATTAGTTACTTTCATATCCTGTTTCTTCAATAGCAGAAACATACAAAAGCTTTCATTTTAATATTCCAAAGAACTCACAAAGAGTAAACTCCATTTGAGAGAAAAAAAAACTTCACGAAGATCTGACTTCACTCATTCAAAATGAATGATATTTATCATTTCTGAGATTTATCAACTCAAAGCTGAGACACTTGACTATAAAGATAAATTAATTTAGAAATGACTTTATTGTTTTATTTTAGTGCTTTGTAACATCTGCGTAATATTTGTGTTACATTTGTCCTGTTGCAATTTGGCTTGTAAATAAAACTAAAAGTTACTATAGTTTGTAAACTGATCTGCAGTGTGGTTTCTGTCATTTGAAGACTATCAGTGTCAGTGATGCTATTATAAAATCAGATTTGCCAACAAAATACAGTCAGGTCACTTTGCAGTATGTGAAGTGCTTTGCTTTGAGATGTCTCAATGATGTGATAAGGCACTATACCAAATGCAAGGATTATTATTATTAATTGGTAGTCCTGGGGGCAAACTTCTGCAAGGGCTGAGGATTGAAAATATACAGCGTTTAGATCTAGGATATGAGGATTTGCTTTTAGTACTACGTTTAACCAATTTTATCTATTTTTAACATCAGGAATTCTCCATGGAGATACATGGATTTTTCATTCATATTACAATTTCTGTTCGTACAATGGCATACAAGTATGTACAGTTATGGACTGAGTTCAGCTGTCAATCCTTTGTGGGGAGTAAACCAACAATTATTTCTACAGTAGTTACAACACATTGCAGTAGCTGATATCTGGAGCCTTCCTCCCACCTGGATACAGAGACAAATGCTTTCCTTTCCAATTCAGTAATCTGCGATCCAGTTATTGCGGCAATAATCATATAATATAATGATCCTTGCAGTTGATACAACACCTATCACATAATTGACACTTCTCAAAGGATTTCACAGGATATACTGTAAGTAATGTGACAATGTGTATTTTGTGGACAAGCACATCAGTCAATTTGCCAAAAGCAGTGAGCCACAAACAACCATGGAATGAGTGACTTGTTTTGGTATTTGGGGATTGTTGGCCAGGACACCAGGATAAACTCTCCTCGAATTGGACTATTGAATCTTTAACATTCACCTGGACAGACAGATCTATTTAACAGTTCTCCATATGTGAAGACAATTAAGTAAGTAGCCCTTTCTCACCTTCTCTTCCAAAAGGATCTCTATGTATGTTGGTTTTCTGTATCTTGGCCAAGCCAACATTCTTCATGAGTGATCCCTGATAATAAGTGATGATAGACTGTTACGAATGAACATAACTATCTGAGTCAAAGACGATGGAAAGAGACAGAGAATGTACTCATGAGAGAAAGGTTTCTAGTCTAAGATTAGAATCCCACTGATTAGATTTTTTTGAAGAAGCATTTGGTAGACAAATGTTGCCCTCTGGGGTTTGTATTGAGAAGGGTAGACGTACAGAACGTGAAGCTATTATATACGAAGCCCCTGCAGAATCTCGCAGAGCTAGGGGGGAGTGAGGCCATGGAGGGCTTTGAAGGTGAGAACCAGGATCTTGAACTGTATTCTCTGTGTGATGGGGCTGATAGTGTCACAGAGCCTGGTGCGGGAGAGGAAATGGACTGCGGAGTTCTGTATGATATGTAGCCTAAGGAGGGAGGAGTTGAGGAAGCCAACAAGTAGGGAGTTTGCATAGTCACAAGAAAGATTGCCAAGAGGACAATTTGATTAACTGATTTGCCTTGACAGACACAGAAGGTAGGAAAAGAGGAAAGTTCCTAACCGAAAATTCTAAAGAAAAAAGGGCTAGAGACCAGCAAAACGTAACTTCTGAGAGAAACGCAGTGAAGTGGGGTCCACCAGAGACAGATTTAAGAAGAAAGACCAATAAACTGTGGGAAAAGTGAAGACTCACAATGAGGTAAGTGGCGAGAATCCTGGCTCAGAGTTTGTCACACTTGATGTTTTCTTTCTCAGTTGCTTAACTTTAGATAGAAGTGCTACTACCTGTTATGTTACTTTTCTTTTTTGTACAATTATTTGTCCAGTACATAGTTTTGGTCAAAATCTTCTGGATTAATAGGTTTTTCACTTCATAGCTGTTAGTGGACATTGCTGGTAAAAAGTCTGCTGTGTTTGCCTACAAAAACAGTTATTATATTTGACAGTAGTTATTTGTGAAATGCTTTGAAGCACTGGATTTATAAGCCACTATGGAACTACAAGTTGTTTCTTGCTTTCTTTTTTACGAACCTCATATGTGGTGAACTCTAGCCCTAATATATAACTTTTGTAAAAGTGGAAAGAAAATAATGAAAGTGTTTTGTTTATAACGTTTTTAAAATGCATATTCACAAATGTTTGTGCAAAGTTCCCTCAATAGTTGGTAAAGACTCTGTCGGGTATAAAGCTGAGCAAATAAATAGATCAGGAAAGTCCAGATTCGATCCCTCTTTGTGGTGAGCTAGCTCATATCCAGGGAAAGCATTAAAGTTGACCTCAGTATCCCTAAGTTAGAGAGGAAAATAAATCAGCAAGTGTCCTCACAAGAGAACTTGCACATCAGGATCTGAGAAGAAATCAGGATTAGGCTCAGCTATAACAAACCTTAACCAACGCAGCCGAAACCCTCGCCCATGTCTTCGACACGTCCCGGCTGGACTATTCCAATGCCTTCCTCGCTGGTCTCCCCAACTACACCATGGACAAAAGTAAATTAATCCAAAAGTTCACTGCCCGGATAATCACCTGCACAAAATTCCGTACCCCCATCCTACCAGTCCTTGCCAGGCTCCACCAGCTCCCAACCACTGAACGGATTGATTTCAAGATGCTCTCGTTCGTTTTGATTGTGCATACAGTCCCCATTCCCTCTTCCCCTGGCTCAGCATCAGACTCCACTACTGTCAAACTCTCCGTGATGTTACCCCACGTGAAGGGCGCCATATAAATGCAAGTTGGTGTTGTTGTAAGGTTGCAGAGTATGCCAAACCTTACTGCCAAGACTCACACATGGTCACTTAGAATAATTACATTTGTACAACGCCTGTCACATCAGAAAGACATCCCAAGGCACTGGACAGTCAGGGATTTGGACCCGAGCAAGAATATTGGGCTCAGGGAGGGTGGAGAGCAGGGAGGGTAGGAGGATGCCTGAAAGCTTGGTCGAAGAGGAGGGTCTTGAGACGTGCCTTGAAAGAGGCAAAGGAGTGAACGAGGTGAAGGGAATGTGGGGGCAGAGAGGCTGAAGGCAGGAACATGAGATGAATGCTTGGATGAGGGTTTCAGTGGCCTGAGGGTTGAGGCTGTGGCGGAGTTGAGTAATATTGCGGAGATGGGGGAAGGCAGAGCAGGTCCTGGCACGGATATAGCATAGAAAAGGCAGTTGAAGGTCAAATAAGATGCCAGGATTCCGGACTGGCCAAGTGAGGTGGAGTGGATGATGATGCTGCCAGTGCCCGAGGTGTGGAGGCACCGACAGGATCCAAACAGGAGGGCCTCGGTCTTGTTGACATCCAACTGTAGAAAGTTAGTTCCCATCAAGGACTTAATGTCTAAGAGATTCAACATGGAAGGTCTCAGTGTAGATTTTTCCTCCAATTGCCTGAATCGCTGAAACAAATAGTCCTCCGTGTTTAAAAAATGAATTAAAAAATGACTCCTACGCAGCACATAGATACTAAACAATTTGAAGTTTAAAATGTGCACAGCATACTTTCAGGACACAATAATTGTTTTGTAAATGGAAGACATCATCACATAGAGAAATAAATGTGGTCCGCTAATCTTTTCTTGGAAAGGTTGAAATTTTGAGGATACTCATTTGCCATTGTGTTTCACATTGATGTCAGTAACACAATCTACTCCTCTCTGTGTGATGAAATGCCAGGCAGAGATATGATATTTCCTGAACTAAATATCCAAGGGCAACTGAAAAACTTTGGCTACACATAGCAAATACGTAGCAGTTATTCTGTAGGCCTGATTTTGAAAAAACTATTGATGATTACATATAGTTTTGCATTTTGTCTATGGAAGGTGTACTACTATATAATTTATAAGAAGTTATTTTGTATTAATCCAAAGAAAATAAATTTGGGTACACTAGAAGCAGGTTGCATACATCATAAGTTTTAATTGAAAAAAGTTTAACTGTTCATAAAAAAACAAGATTACCTCTTAATAAGATTCTTTCAGGGACAGTGCTGTTTTTAAATTCTTGTTAGTCTACCCTCTGTGAAATCTTAAATGAACTGTAAAAGATCGTTAAAGTTTCGCCCAGAAAATACAGTCAATCCACTTCACAGTATATCCTCTGAAGCACTTTGAGACTGCTCGACGACATTATAAGCTGCTACATCAAATGCAAGGTTTATTATTATTAAAGTTTCATAATGGCACAACTCTCAACACACTTTTTCAAAATCTGTTGGACAAAATGGTTCAGGAATTTGGGTATCACAAGAGAGGTTTGGATGAAGAAGATCCTTTGGTCCTTTTCATCATATCCTTTCAGAATACTCTCCCAAACTCCCACCACAGCATTAAACTGTTTCTTAAATGACCAGTGTCTGGGCTTTGCCAGCCTTTCTGCTAACCTATTCCAGTTCTCGATTAGCTTCGATGAAAAGAAATATGTCCTACAAAATACACAGTCAATTCACTTTACGGTATATTCTGGGAAGCGTTTGAGAAGTCTCAAAGATGTGATAAGATGTTATATCAAATGCAAGGATTATTATTTGTCTGGATTTAAATTGCTCTTCACAAGCTTGAGCCTGTACCCTCATATCCTGCTGCCTTGGAGTATCAGAATATAGGGTTTTGCATGAATTATTACAAATTGAAAAGCAAGCCAGAGACCAAAAGTTAATTGGATTGCTCGCTTGATAAGATTCACACAATGAAGAATGAGCCCTTGTCAATGGAAGGGAACTTTGGTGAATTCTTCCAAATCAAAGTATATACAATGTTTTGGAATTTAAGCTTGATGTCAGTACAGGTAATAACCAGGAGTCATTAAATTGAATTAAATTATAATGTTCAGCTGATATAATTTGTGATTGCTGAAATGATTGCCACAGGACATCAGTCCCATATGTCAAAGGCTTGACTTGTGCATGCTTGTAATCATTGTGAAAATCGGCTTTTGAAACACAATAATTTGCACCTTGGTTGTCATAGCAAGTTGCATTAAAGTGATAATTATCTTGACTGAGACTTTCTCTTTGCTGCAAAGCAGACCAGTCTGTGTAGCTGTTAGACCCCTCCTGCCACATACATATACAGTGTGTGAACACTGAATAAGGAGAGGAATGGACTTAGCGGCGATAGCCTCTCATCCCCATGGTTAAATAATCCACTGAGACCTGCTGCCCAGATTCACACATGAAGCTCCCACTTGGGTAGATACCAGATATAATATATATATTATAGGTATATGTATAATAATAGAGGATGAAGCTGCTAATGAAACTGTAACCCATTGTGTGTGAGTACCATCAGGAGAGGAGGTGAGAAAATGGGCAAAAAAATTAAGCACTATCCTTTATGAATTTTTGTTAGAAATACATAATCCTTTGAATGCTGCACCAGAAGTCTTATATGAGAATTTGAACTGCATCGGAAAATGTATAGAAAAATTAGATACTATTAAATTATTACCTATTAGTTTATTAACAATTTGGTAGTGAAATTATTGATGTTATGGTTATTCTTGTGGCTGTTTTGTACTGATTTGCATTTCAACAGAGAAGATACCGTGCGTTGCATGATAGGAACAGGACTCCTACATATCAAATTGACCTGCTAATTGCAAGCCCAAGTTCTGCACGCGAGACAGTGCTATTGGTTTGAAATGCTTGATATTCCTGGGAATTGGAAACAACTTGATGCTTATCTACCTCCTTTCAAAACCAACTACGTCCCTCACTGAGGGAGGCTGTGCTAGTTAAATAATGTCAAGCTTCCGCCGAGGTAAATGAGAAGGAATAGCACATGGTGAGCATAGACGCCGACATAGTCAAGTTGGGCCAAATGGTCTGTTTCTGTGGTGTATATTCTATATAATTCTATTTGCTTTCACATAGCAAAGCTTTCTCCTTCCACAATGCAAAGTTGACATTGTGTTTGAATATGTTCCGAGACCCTGCCCCGTGTGAAAGGGGCTATCTATGTAAGTGCAAGTTGTTGTGGTTCAATATACTCTTAATATTCTCTATTTGGAGCTGTTCGAAATGCTCACTTGATATAAAAGTTCAGATTGGAACTGGAGTCTCAGAACGCTCAGGAGGTTGCAGGGATTGGGAGACTGAGAGTCCTTGCTGGCGGTGAAGAATGCAGGAATAAGCCACTTGGAATTAAACACTTTAGTGTAACTCTCCTCACAACTACCCTCCTTTCTGTTGCTGTGAAATGTCAGTGTAAACTTAGAGCCTCATGTAAGAAGAATCATTTTCCATCGCTGTGATCATTCAATTCCAAAGAATAATCTCTTTGGACTTGATTGATCATAGGGATGGAAACATTTTAATTATATAAATCTTATACACATATATAAATATTATACACAAATTATATATGCCAGTGGACGTGTTTTTTCTCCATATGACTTTGAAACCAAAATTCACTGCAATTTTGTTCTAACTTGCCCACAAAATATGCAGCTAAATTCACTTTACAGTATATTCTGTAAATTGCTTTGAGATGCCTCGAAGACGTGATTAGGCTCTAGATCAAATGCAAAGATTATTATTATTAACTCACTCTTTGCCAGAAACTTAAAACTGTGCAAATTCCTTATTTCCTACAATTTCCGTGAAAAGGAGATTTTGTTTGGATTGTGTGTGATTGTACATGGACTGACAGCCACTTTGATTGGCATTGCCCTTTTTTTTTACAGAAACTCAAAGCATAAGCCAAAGCTTCAAAGGGAACGAATATGGTTGATTCTGGCTATCTTCACTGTCATCTCGTTCACCATCCAGATGATTGGATTATCCAAATATAGGTAAATTATTCCTTTTCATTGGAATAGATCACGCAGCCCAACACATTATTCAAATAAGTATGAATTTCTTTATCTATTAAAGAATCAGCTAATGACACTACATCTTGTGGGCAATTGATTAGTATGAAGGGAGAATGACAGGAGTCAATAAGGTGCAAGATGTAATCACTGAATTGGAGGATATAATTACAACATTTACAAACCTCAAGTTGGATCAGGGATTTAAGGAATTTACCCTTCCACCAAACATAACACGGTATAAATATAGAAAAGTTTCCCTAGCAAAAACATAGGATTAGGGTTAGATCTTGGGCATTGTCTCTAGCATAGAGATTTTCCAACAATCCTTCCGATAAATTGGTCCTTCACTTCATGCCGGTTTGTGAGACATTAAGGTTTGCAACTTGGCTGTTGAGTTTGCCTACAATTGTAAAGTGACTACACTTGACAGCGATTACATGTGAAGCATTTTGAGATGTTTCAACATTATCGGCTCTAAAACAAATGCAAGAGTATTATTATGTATTATATGTTCTCACTCTTAGCACTATTCTAAAGAGCATTGATCTGTGGTGTCTTACTGCACCTGTACTGGCTCAGGAAAGACAATGGTTAGCAACACCAGGCATCAATTTTGCATTCTCTGTTCACTGAAACAGTGTCAAGAAGGTTGAAGTGAAGCTATATAAATACAAGTTGTTAAATTGATTTGATATTTTCATTCTCTATTCATCAAACAACCATTTTAACTTGTTTCGCTCTGGGACGCTACCCTATGTGAGGGGTGCTATACAAATGCAAGCTGTTGTTTTTGTTTCCTCCGTTTCTGAGATGGTTGATATGTTTTTTTTAATGTCCGGTTCTTATTTTTAGGAAAGATGTTAAGTATCAAAAGCAGATAGTCGAGCCGCTACAAGAATATGATCACAATTTACAACTACATCAAGTAAACCCATTAGAGTCACTACTTTCAGCTCAGAAGGCCGGAGTCCACCAATCTATGGATATTCAGGAGAACCCAATGTTCAAATATACGCTTGATCAGAACTTTTATGAGAAGCAAACTAAAGAGTATCTTCCAGCCATACTTCTAAAGATTTTGGAGAATAAAAGTAGACAGGAAGCCTTTATGCCAAAAGATTTCCTTGAAAATGAAACAAAGAAATCAGCAAATTTGCAATTATTTCAAAAAGAAGGGAAAATGGCAATGAAAACCGGTATCAATAATTTGGAAGCAAGTAAGGAAATGCACGACAAGAAATTTAATCTAAACAATCCATCAGATGGCAGGGCTTCAGAAGTAGGAATCCAGGAAAGTCATCACAGTGAGTTCCATGATAGAATAGTAAAATATACAGGAAAGGAGAGCCTTATATCTTCAGGACTAAAAGCCCTAAAGCAGCTAATTCAGGACATTCAAGCAGTATCAAATCAACAAGGACTGGTAGAGGGAAAGCACATTCAGGGTCTACAATACGTAATCCCTCCAAACCAAGAATCGTGGTCGGCCAATGTAAAACGAAAGATGACCAAAGAACTATTTGCAGTGCCAACATTTGTCAGCGTCCCATCAAAGCATAATGACCTGAAAAAGACAGGTAGACGTGAAGAAGCACCAGCTTATGCACAGGCTTCCTGTAGTCCGAAGACTCACATCATGTTCTTAAAAACGCATAAATCGGCTAGCAGTACCATCCTGAACATACTTTACCGTTTTGGAGAAGCCAATGGTCTGGTTTTGGCGCTTCCTCGCAGGCCATCTTTCCAACTGGGCTACCCTAAATTCTTCTCAGCAAAGCAGGTCGCAGGCTTCCCCACAAAATGGAATCAGTACAATATCATGTGTAATCACTTGAGATTCTATCTGCCAGAGGTAAGACCATGAACCAACATGTATTTCTAATACAGGTATACTTGCACCCAAGGGCAGGCAAACCTGGTAATCAATATATAAATAATAAGTATAATCAAAATAAAGTAATTTCACTTTGACCAAGTAACTAAATTCAGGATCTGAGACCCTCTCCGGTGAACAGCTGTGTAGTTTCTGATCTCAGTTGTTCCACTGAAACAGTCCTTTTTCACAAAGTTCATTGGTTTGAGATTTTTTATTAATTTGTCTTTTTTTTCAAATATACTATACAGTAAACCTCGCATAAGTAGTATCAGTTGGGACCATACATTTAATATGATTTATGAAAACTATGAGTTATGTGAAATTTATTAATAATAGGGAATTCAACGGGACTTGGGCAGATATACGACTTAGCCGATTATACAATTTATACAGATCAGATTTATGCAAGTTTTACTGTATATGTAGTTTTAAAAGTTATAGTAAAGCTCTTAGTCTGGTTGCCACACAAAACCCTGATCAAGTTAATGCTGAATCTGAACTTTTGTCTTGAAATCAAAACCCTCATCAATGCAGAAGTGTCAAGTTATTGCTCTTCATCTCCCTCTAAATTGGTGTCAATGTAAAGAAAGGGAATCACTATCCCAAGGTGTTTTGGATCCTCAAAATCACTAACATGGAACAGTTGCTTCCTGCTTCACCCTAATATGTTCACATCATACCTCACTTGTCAAGCATCTGCCTTCTCCAGAAGTAGTTTTCAATCTTAGTCGTAATAATATATTGAAAGTATGACTAGATTTTGTATAATTGGTAATTCGACTGGATTTAATTTAATACTCACCTGTGTAAAGTGAAGATGATGAATATTCATGCCCGTCTCTCACAAACTGAATGCTAAACACTGAATGCTCAGTATGGCGCACCCCCTCTCCAATATGCACACACATGCACGCACTCGCCCTAACATTAAATTCAATCACATACGCTGAATGTTCACCACACAAATAACCAAACATCACTGGGTCCCAAACTATTCAACTGAATGCTATTCACCAACATAGTTATGCATAGGACCTTTGCATGAATGTTAAGTGCTCTGGGATGCTACCCTGCGTGAGGGGAGTTATATAAATGCAAGTTGTTATTGTTACCTGTGTAAATATCTAATAATAATAATAATAATCCTTGCATTTGATATAGCGCTTTTCACGTCGGGAGGACATCCCAAAGCGCTTCACAGAACACACTGTAAAGTGAATTGACTGTATATTTGTGGCGAACGCGGCAGCCAATTGCGCACAGCAATGTCTCACAAACAGTCGTAGATTGAAAATGACCAATTTATTATTGTTTTTGGAGGGATTATTATCAGGCGTGTGGAGTAAGGAAACTTGCCCAAGGTTTCGCCCTCTGCCTGGAATTTAACTCAGGTCTCTCGCTTGCAAAGCGTGTGCTCTAACCACTGAGCTACAGGACTCCACAAGTCTCCATCTAGTCTCATCCCGACTGATCATTTGTTAATTATGACAATGTTGTCTGAGAAAGCTAGATTCCATTATTAGCCTCACTAACATTTTCACGAAATAGAAGAGCACGGTTTGGAAATTGATTGTCTCAATACGATTTCCCTTCCCACAGGTGAAGAAGGTTATGCCTGAAGAGACGTTTTACTTTTCAATTGTGCGAAATCCAACCACTCTGATGGAGTCATCTTTCACATATTACAAACATTCTGCTCCAGCCTTCTACAAAGCTAGTTCACTCACTGAGTTTGTAAAGGATCCCTGGGTATATTATAACAATGCCGCTAATAACCACTATGCTAGGAATCTTTTGTCCTTTGACTTTGGATTTGATAACAATGCAAACTACTCTGAAAAATACATGGCTTCTATTATCAGTACAATAGAGACACAGTTTAATCTGATTCTGGTCACTGAATATTTTGACGAATCAATTATTCTTCTGAAAGAAGCCCTTTGCTGGGAGTTTGATGATGTGGTTTTCTTCAAACTCAACATCAGAAGCAATGCCACAAAGGAGCACTTATCTCAAGAAACGATTGAAGAGATAAAGGACTGGAATGCAGTAGACTGGAATCTTTATCTCCACTTCAATAAAACATTTTGGCAGAAAATTGACGAGACAATTGGGAGAAAAAGGATGCAGCAAGAAGTGGATAAGTTGCGGCAAAAGCAGACGGAGCTGATGAAAACTTGTCTGGAAACACGGTGGAGCTGTTGATGCCTCTAAAATCAAAGATAAGGCTCTCAAACCATTCCAGTTCGGCAAGGCAAGAATCCTCGGCTATAACCTCAACCCAGACTTGGATCACACCATCACGGTGAAATGCCAGCGTCTTGTCATTCCTGAACTGCAGTACACTAAACTACTTTATGATAAGCAGTATTCCTGATAAATAGTAGCAGGATAATAGTATATTGTTCGACTTCTGCATACACCAAATAACTCAAACCTTGATGAATTGAGGGACCAGAATTCAGCAGACAATCAGGGAGAATAAACTCGATAGCAAATCCGACAAAAAAAAGGAAAAGCCCAGTGTAAAATATTAAATACAGGAAACTCATCTTAAGAGACCACACATGGAAAGCCATGTTAGACAGATGTTATAGACTCAATAGATGTTGGAGATCTTGGAGAGGCATCAGAGTCCTTGGCAATATTATCTGCACCTGCTTAAAATCAACCCTACTGGTCCAAAATTGTTAGGAGCATCAAATACAGTATTAACATCATCATGTTTATTTTTAAACAAAAGACGCACTGGTTTATTCTGGAATGGATAGATTGATTGACACCTTATTCTACATCTAAATGTTGTGTGTTACTGGAAGGATCTCCTTCAAAATCCATCTGTTTCCAAGTGACCTGAAAAGCCTTAGAACATAAGAAAAC
This sequence comes from Callorhinchus milii, assembly GCF_018977255.1. NCBI lineage: Eukaryota > Metazoa > Chordata > Chondrichthyes > Chimaeriformes > Callorhinchidae > Callorhinchus > Callorhinchus milii. The sequence goes on along the minus strand of NW_024704752.1, from coordinate 12,972,021 downwards.
AGGAACACGAGGCTATTTAGCCCATTGATTCTATCCCACCATTTTATTAGATCTTGGAAGAAATTTTAATTCCACTGCCCCGCTCTGTCATCATACTCTTCCAGGCTTCGAGACGAATTAGTTTTATCAAACATAATCTTTTGAATATCTGCAGACAGTGTCTTGGTCTGGATACTCTTATTGCTAATAATAATAAAATTTAATATAGCACCTCTCATGTCAGGAATGCCTCAACTAACATTAGTAACTACGTATGGTGGTGGGGAGGAAACTAGCCTTTTTTTTAAAATAAAGGGACTCTGATCCATAGTACTCAGATTTTGGTTCATCCAAATCTACTGGGCTCTTCCTTAGCTCATGTTCTTATGGTGTGGAGGGATAAATATAATTTGTGCGTTTGTGTGGCTAATGTGTATCTTATGTGTGTATATCTTGAGTGTATATATTCTCAATGTATTGTGGCTGAAATTGTTTTTTGTTGTTGTTCTGGTGTGCATGGTGCCAACTTTATTTTGACTGTTACAAAAATACGTAAATAAAAAGTATTTTAAAATAAGACAAATGAGGGTTTACAGGTTTTGCCAAATAATGCTTAAACACAATACGTGTACTTACATGCAATGAAAGAAAAAGGGAACTAAAGAAGAATTTAAGAACCTTTATTTTTAAAAAAACCTAAGCTTTCCTGTTGCAGATATCAGAATTTGGCTTCTCCTGTGACAATCTGCTTTTCCATTGCTGACCATATGGTACGATCTCTCCCCCTACTGTTGACGGTCAATTTCAACCTAATGAAGAAAATCACATTCCTTAGCTGGAGCAAAATTGTTCTAAAATCAATTGAGATTATAAAGCAGTTGAATTCTGAACGAGCTGTAGCCGTAAGCGGATTCTGTGTCAACCTGTAGTGCTAGAGGAAGAGGGATGAGCGAAATAAAGCAAGAAGAAAAATAAAAGCACTTAACACTGCAGGTAGTGACAACACACTATTTGCACTCTATCAAATTCCTGGTGAAGGTCGGATGGCATTTTTTTCTCAAGGAGAGGAATGTCGCCTTGGCCGTATTTTTCCAACCCTTTCACTCACATACGATTGACAGCATTCAGCTACCGACCCCTCGATTTACCCCTCTCCTGTTTTGATGCCTTCAATTCCTGCCATGAGGACAGTCCAGGAAATAAAAACATACCATCGTGAAGAAGAATTGTGAAGTGTGTTTTTATATAGATACCATTAATCAGGTGCGCTGCTGAGGCCTGAACTTATATAAAAAGGCTGATGATTCTTGATAACCTCCCATATTTTATTGCTACACAGTAACACAGACTCGTCAGTCAAATCACATGTTTATTTCACTGATAAATCAGAGCATTTTTTTTTGCTTTGAAACCAGTACAGAAAATACCAAACAAATTGGAATTTTCAGTTCATTACTGATTAAATGTTCCATTTCAACAACATTTCAGCAAAGCAATCTTAGGGAAAAATAGTTGCAGGCTGGTTGTATATTTACTGACATATTACTGGCCCCATATTACACGATTCTAATTGTTGCAATGTTGGATGTTTAATGAATAAGTAAACTGGAATCTCCCTCTGACCACTTAAAATTATCTTTCTCACAAACCCCACTTAATTCTGAACAGCAAACTCAAAATAAGTGTCTAGAAACTACTAACAAGTGTGAAATACTTGTGAAATAGTATAATGAACTGCACATGGAGGAGGTTTTCTGTCTATGTCAAACAACTGACTGACCCAAAACAAAAAGGTGTACACGTAGGGAGATACCAGTGGGTGAATGCAAGAGGGCAAATACAGGAATACATAATATCAGGGTCACTATAGAATGAGTATCTCAGGGTCACTAAGGTACAGGTCAATAACAGACCAATTAACCAATGATTATAACCACATAAAACACTGTAAACCGAATGGGGTGAATTTCACTCGTTTGTTTCCACCTCTGCGGTTATTTTCGAGCCTCTCGTCACCCTTTTCACGTTTCGTTGATTTATTCTCTCCAGCCTCTGGTGTCGATTTCCCTTTAGGAATTTTGTACTTGGGCTTTTGGGAATACATCAGATTCGTGGAGAAAAGGAGGGGAACGTTTCCGTTGAAAAGAAAGACAGCCAGAAACATTGCTGCAACAAGAGGAGATTTGCATGAATGAATTACCTGATCTCTCTGTAAACCAATGTAAGAGGTTTACATTGTTAAAGAGGACAAGGAGCTTGCCAAGCAGATTGATTATCCTTGATTACAGCAATCAATGCAGTGCTAACGTTTTAAAATCAGCTGTAAGCAGAACAACAACAACAAGATTCCATTTATAGAGCGCCTTTCACATCGGGAGGACGTCCCAAAGCGCTGGACAGTTGGGTCAGGACCCGAGCAGGGGGGACATGGTCAGGGTGAGTGGAGGGAAGGGAGGGAGCGAGGAGGGAATAGAGAAGGATTTCCTCCCTCCTCCCCCGGCTGTACAGTTCATTTTTCAGACTAACCCCATTATATTTTGTAAGCTGCGATTGCCGGTGTTTAATAAATCTATCCATTTGGATGTTTTTGGGAGGTTTGAGAGAAAACTTGGAAATACTTGTTTTTAGTGTTTCTTAATATTTATTTTGAACATTTTTTTCTCCTTCTACTGACATTTTTCCATCAAATCCAGTGGTACGGCTATTTGCACACACACCGATGGAGTGCAGCACTGTAATAGTTGTACAAAGCTAATCAGTCATACAGACTCCTGCTTATTAGGATATTGAGACAGCCAGCATTACAGTCACACAGAATAGTCACAGAAAAGATATGAATTCAGTAACAGCAACACAGAAAATGAAAAGCGACAGGGTCAGTAATGTAGACCCAGTAATACAAACAGCCTGATTCATTCACTCATTATCATATAGATGAATAGTCATGAAGATTTAACGGTGTAACTGCAGTTGCAATGGGTTCGAGTGCCCTGAAGTCTCAGCAATAAGAGGGTCGATGATACTCACCAACAAATGGACTGAGCCAGTAGACGGCCATGTATTCTGACCATGTGTTTCCAGAACAGTGGAACGTGAATGAGAAGGCAAGTGCTGGGTTAAACAGTGCTGCTGTGTACGGGCCAACTACACAAGAGACAAAAATAAATTCAAACCAGCAAAGTCTCCCTTTTGCTGAGCCAAAGTGCATGGTTGACACTGCTAGTCAATCTCTCCATCTCTGCAGTACGTACACATCATATTACTCTCAAATACAGGATACGTATTCTAGAGATGAATTTTTTAAAAAAAATAATCAATGGAGCTTCAGAATATGAGCACTAAAATGTCAGCAAGACCAATCTTATTGCCCACAAAGTGCATACATCCCAACTCCACCAACAGTATGACAACAACAACTTGCATTTATATTGTGCCCCAGAGTGCTTGACAGTGGGGGAGCGTGACTCCTGTACATATCGGATTGCTCATGAAGCCTAGGGTTGTTAAATATGGATTACGGTTTGGGTACTGGATTCAGAAGAAGCACAAACCCCATTTTTCTATGCACAAATGTAATACAATTCAGGATATATTGAGATCATGTGACAGGGATCCGATTGAGTGGAGTAATTCCAGTAGTGCAGTGATTTAATACTGCAGATATTTTTAATGGGGATAATACTAATTGGATTTGAGGGCTCACCTATGTACACCAAGGCAGTGATTAATAGGGCTTTGAAGATAATCCTGTATCCAACAATTGTTCTTTCAAGCTTCATCAAAACCAGGTGGAAAAGGAAGGCACAGATTGCTTCAGCAAAGATTCCTTGGCCAATTGATGTCTTGATGGATGAGCTGCAATCTATGGCCATCAGATTCTGGATGAGATGGAAATCTGTTAGCTCCCATGACCAGTAAATCTTTGCGACTATTCTCGCAAGCTCTGTCCCTCCGAATTGAGCAAAGAGCTTCACAATGCTGGCTTTCATAGAGGAATTGTAGCGGAGCAATTCTTGCATGGTTACCAAGGGATTAGCCTCAGCTCCATCAAACGTGGCTTCATGGATCAAGAAGAGAACAAACAGCAGTGTCGTAACCACATCAGTTCCATATCCGCCTCCCCAAGATCCAATTTCCACAAGCATCTCACGTTCAAACCAACAGGCAGCTAACTGGAAGCAGGAGACGAACTCCACCACCAAGTTGGAGTAGATGTGGATTGGCAAAAGTTTCCTGGAGATCCTCCTGACAAACTCACAAATGGCAATGACCATACAGAAATACCCAAATGAAACATTAAGTCCAGCCATGTTTAGGGAAGAAATTTTCTGTATGATTGTCTGGAACACACCTGATACAGGTCTGTAGGATGGAGTGTGGCTCAAAATGCTTTTCAGTTTTTTTTAAAAAACAGTCTTTGGTAACGTGGCATTTAGTCTGACAGCAATCAGTTTCAAGGGCACTAGGATTAAATACACGTGTACAAGAAAAGCAGCCAATCAATAATCAACCAGGCATTTTGCACTGAAAGCCAGTCTAATTCTCTAACTGTAGTTTTGATTACTTTAAAAATGTCAAATACTACTACCACACCCATCTTTATTTAAACAAATGTTTTTTTCCATTAATTTTGTTGCAATGTAATTAAGTTGAGCTGGGAATTGTACATTGCCATATTGGTATCAAGCACAGACACAGTTGCTGACAACAGGAAAATGTCACAAGTATGTGGGCCAAGTGGCTTCCTTCTGTGCTGTGTAATTCTATGATTGAGTCGAGCAATTACAAAAAGAACATTCCCACACAACCATTTTTCTAAAAATTTTATTTTTTGTAGTATTAATTAAAAAAGTCCAAAACCCCAAATCACCAGTTATGTCAGACTCTGCGGTTAGGCACTTCATTACAGATGTTAGGCACTTAATGGATGTGTTCTGCATATTGTTAAGTTTGATCCTTACATCATTGCAGCAACAAGCCACACATTCACCAACACTCCCAGAAATTGATGGACAATGCCTTGCCTTTCCAAAAACAGAACTCGAGTAACCCGTAACAAGTTGAGTTTTCTACCTTTGACAGTATTCCCTCTTCAGCAGAGCTTCAAATAGTGACAGTTGGGTGCTAATTCTTCACTCCGGTACAATCCAAAGATTTTGAGTGCGCGCACCTTGCCAAGCTCAGTGGCAGCCTCACTGATGACTGTGACTGGTGACTGTTTCTGAGACCTTGTTGGCACCAATGACTGCCGCTTTCCAGTAATTACCAGAGAAGTGTGATAAAATGCAAGTTCTTTCATTTCATGTAAAAATACTTTACATTTATTTGCACCCAACTACTACATCTGAGCTACTGGGAGCTGATGTGTTATTGCCATCTATGCTATGATGGCGAATGCCCTTTTTAAATAGGTCTGTGAAAATGAACCACTTTAAAAGTGGATTTCTAATAAAAAATAAATATATTTTCAATGCTGGGGACCATGCAAGTTTCTTGATTTTTGGCCTACATAGCCAAGCAGATGGGAATACTGTTTTACTTTTCAATACTATCCAAATACTGCTCTTTCACCTAAACTAACCAGTTCTTACAGTAAATACACACACACACAACCCATTTCTATCAACACCAGTCTTACTGACTTGGTTTCAGTGAGGTGACTATCATAGGACTTCAATGCAAGACAGTTGTAGAAGTAACACAGACACTGGGAAACATATGGCTGCTGGGAAAACATTCAGTGTAAACCAGCTTTTCCAATATGATCTGAAACCGCTCTTCCAATTCAGGCCAAGATTTTAAACTAGTCTAACTACATCAACTGTCTTTAATGATCGTAACGGAAAAATTAACTTCCCTAAGATTACTCCATGGGTGCACACAGTCATTGAGGCATCATTTAAGACCAAGAAATAAAATCACATCTCTCATGGGTACGAAGGGAACCCGTGATTCGCTGCATGAGAAGTAGCTGATGAAGTTGACCATCAGAATTTGATTGTTAGTAAAAACAGTAAAAGCATAATCAGGGCAGATATTCCACATTTCTCCTGAATTCTAAGGATGCAATCCACCGCTGAGATACACAATATACAAAAAAAAGGCATCAAGCAGAGCATCCCAAAGCCCAGCTCACCCTATACAGGTCCATGAGGAGAAAAGAAGAGACAAGCGACTGGCAGAGCAAACAGCAATTGTGGGAAAAATCTACCCTCTGCGGAGACAATTCTTTTGATCTGCAGTTCAAGTATTGATATTGTCAAGGGGGAGGGGAGAGAGAAGGTCTATGGGGAATACTTTTCTTTAAGACAAATCTTGCTTGTGTAGGTGACCAATGACAGGCACATGGCAATGCCAGAGTAGGAATCAACAGCTGCTCTGCCATGTTGGTGCAGATTGAGATACTTGATCCGGGTCCTTTGGGAGGAGATGAGGGGATCCTAGCGGTTGTTCTTCATAGCATCCTTGGCTGCCAGGATCAGAGGTGTCAAACTGGACAAAGGCTTTGCCAGTTTCAGGAACGGATGCTGAAAGAAAGAGAAACGAGCTGTCAATACTGGTAGAAGGTTGTAAGAAAACAGATACAATGACAGTTGTAGATCTGTAACACAATACTGAGTAAACCAACCGAATTGCCTACAACATTGAAGTGCTGTTCTTCGAGCTGTGTTGTGCTTCATTCGAATAGCACAGGAGGCCACAGACGGAGTCAGAGTGGGAACGAAAATTAGAGTAGCAAGCGACCAGAAGCTCAGGGTTGCACTTGAAGACGGAATGGAGATGTTTTGGCAAAAGCGATCACCCAATCTGTGTTTGGTATCTCCGATGCAGAGAATACATCGTGAGTAGCAAATACAGTATACTGCACCGGATTAGTGGAAGTCCATGTAAATCACTGTCTTTACCCAGAAGCAGTGTTTGTGGCTCTGGACATTGGTAGCGGAGGAGGTGAATGGGCAGGTGTTGCATCTCCTGCGCTGGTATGGGAGGTGCTGCGGGAGGGCACCTGTCCATGGCCTCCTACGCCGGTCGAACGAAGCACAACACAAACATGAAGAACAGCACTTCATCTACCTCTTCGGCACCTTACAGCCCTCTGGCTTCAACATTGATTTTAACCACTTCAGATCTTAAACACAGCTCCCATCTTCTCTCAGCCTTGCCTCCCCCCTCCCCCTCTACTATAACCATGCACACTCCCTCTGGGTCTTAAACGCATTGTTTCTTTCTATAATCTCCCACTATTGCCTTATTTTGTCTTGCACCATCAACATCTCTGCTATCATCTTCTGTCCTCCACCTAAATGTGGAGGACAGAAAAAGACCTTTGTCTTTCTTTCCCGGGCCCCTTCTCTGCTTGTCAGTAAAATCTGCTCCCTTCCAACATTCCGCAGTTCTGCCGAAAGGTTATCGACCTGAAATGTTAACTCATTTCCTCTATCCATAGATCCTGTCTGACCTGCTGCGTGTTCCCAGCGACTTCTGTTTTTATTTCAGAATCTGCAGTATTTTGCCTTTTATCTATAATATGTCTAGGACTAACATGAATAAAAAATAAAGGAGCTGTTTGAGGCAGGTACATACTAAACTGATTTTTTCTAACTATTAAAGCAACCAACTGGTGGGATCCATAGAGACAAAACTGCAATCAATGGTAGTTACCTCTAACAATTCCTTTGCAGATCCTCGTTTTTCCACATCCATCTCCAAACAGCGGTTTAAAAAGTCTCGGAAGATTGGCGAGAGTTTCTCAGGGTTTTGAAGCTCTGGAGTGCCGTTCGTAGCAATCAGATACAAGGCCTGCAACACACACACCACAAGTGAAGTGAACAATGACATACACCAGGAATGCATTCTTCATTGGCCCAGTCTCATTAAGGTTGAATTGGAAACTGTAACTGCACCCCCGACCCTCTCTTCTGCCTGATCCTAATCACATTAGCAAGAGTAAATCCCAAAGAAAATCCAGTAACAAGATTTGAATTGCTCCAGTCATGAAGATCCCTGACTTGACCGTAAAAGGGCATTTTCTGGTGATCAGTCTCAGGGAATGAACTACAAAGATATCTCTTCAAGCAGGAAAGCTGGTTTAAAACCCAGGGAAAGAAAATACTGCCAAATGTGGACAAACCAATTTCCCATTGTATAAAAAGTGTAACAGACTTGTACAATATTCTGCATTACAGGGAGGCATTTGTCTTTGAAATTAGCACCCTGTTCAGAAAACTGTACTTTTAAGCAACGGTGTGAACCAGAGGCTTGCAACTAGAACAGCATTTTCATATTTTGTCTCTGGACTCACCCTCAGTGGATTCTCATTCAGGTAAGGTGGTTCTCCTTCGACCATTTCGATAGCCATGATTCCCAGTGACCAGATGTCCACTTTGGGACCGTAGGCTTTCCGTGTCACTACCTCTGGGGCCATCCAGTAGGGTGTGCCCACCATGGTACTCCGTTTGCTATGCTCCGGTGTGATTTGGGCACAGAACCCAAAATCAGCTGTTATGGATGACAATGTGACAAATCAGTGCCAAGTTATTTCAACTTCAGCAAGATCTTTTTATATTCAGACACATACATTTTTAAAAATTGGATTATTCTATCAACCAGTTTTTAATTTTAAAAGAAATGTATCCAGTTGAAAATCAGTGTAAATGAATGCAACCATTTGGGAACAACCAAAAGATGGAGATGTGGAGGAATTATTTGTTTAAATAGAACTCAACAAAATGATTTCCTGGGCAACCCCATTATAAGACAAGTGGCCTGTGGAACCCAAACTAGCTTTCAGCAGAACACTCCCATGTGTTAAAGAATGTCTGACATCCGGGTTGTCAGGTCATTGCTGATGTTCCTTAGTCCTTGCTGCACCTGGAGCAACATTGATGTCACTTCATATCCGCACGCAGGAAGTGACATCTACAGTGACACAAGGTTCGAGTAACTTGCATATTGAAGGGTCAGATTGTCCCTAAATACCATCTCTAGAACATAATGGAACAGATAATGGAATATAAAAAAAATCTAATAACATCAATTTATTTTAAGAATTCACAAAGCAATTATTAGATCTTCTGCAAACATCTCAAAATTGTTTTCAATTTCAGTCTGCGAATATAATTTCAGGAACAGTACAACCATTATGGCTGTTTGGGTGTATTCAACATCACATGGGTTAGTTACACTGTTACTCACTGAGCTTCACATTTCCATCCATTCCCAGTAGCACATTATCACTCTTGATATCTCGATGGATGACCTGGTTGTAGTGTAGAAACTCCAAAGCTTGCAAGCACTGCACACAGGAAAAACTATTAGGTGCTACTAATATGATCCTTATTAAACAAAAATGCTCGAGAACTTTACAAATACAATCAATTCCAAAACAGGTCTCCCGAGGTGTCTGCATTTACCTCCCTGCAGACAGCTGCAATCTGTGCCTCGTCCATACAAGTTTCTGTGACCACATCAGTCAGCGACCCTCCAGCCAGATACTCCATCACGACACACAGTTCATCACCAACCAGGTAGCTAAGACAGAACAAAGGATTGAGCACTTCATTAGAATCCACCAGGGGAACGCATCATTAGTCACTTCAGAAAGAAACAGGCGGACAGGTAAAGCTCTTTATGTTGGTGCAGAAGTGGTGTATTCAAAGAAAGGTACAATGCTAGCTCACGTTTCTCACCACACGTGACATTTCAATCTCAGCACGGTTTCAGAAGGCAAGCATCAATAATGAATTACACACCAAGCCATCCTTCTCTTCCTCCAGGCTTCCACACTATTAAAATCCAAACTCACCATCCTATTTTAAGGAAGTGAAAGCTGCGGAAAATGTTACTGCTTTAGTCTTGTTTTTCTATAACAATTAAATTTTATTCAGAACTCGAGCTTAGAACGATAAGTGTAAAATATTATATTCTCCAAGTTAAACGGTCATTGACCATAGATGGGCCCGCAAAGCATGATGGCCTGGGTCATTATCCAGACAATGAGGGAGATATCCAGAAAGAAGTAAGTCCATTGTGATAATCGCAAGAGCGTGATAATGGTTGCTGCTAAGCAGTAAAAAAACAACTCATTGTAACTGCAAGGGCAATTGAAACCAACTCTTCAGATGGAAAAACTCAAGAAGACTCACATGATGAACTGGAGATAACAAAAGGTTATAAAAGGACAAAACACAAAATACTGCAGATGCTGAAAATCTGAAAACAAAAACAGAAGTCGCTGGGAACACTCAGGCAGCATCCATGGAGAAAGGAAAGCGAGTCGATGTTTCGGGTCTACGACCCTTCGTTATAAAAAGACATTATCTGTTGAGAAAGCGAGGAGAGCTAAGGACTAACTAGGAGTAGCTAAGCGTCTGGTCAACATCAAGAAGACAGTGGCTTCGAGCCTCCCAGCATGTGGTCCTGATCACTCCAAGCCCCGAGTAATCCTCCAAAATTGTAAGTGTTAAAACTTTGAACACACAAAACCTCTCTACTCCTCTATCAGAACAGAAGCACACGAGATGGATGCCCTCGGCCCTATCTGACCAACTATATATATTAGCGCACAGCTCCCACCTGACTGTACACAGACCACCCGTCCCAGCGCCCCCCTCCAGTTACCTATCCACAAAATTGACAATGTTGTTGTTCCTCAACTGCTTCATCACCAGAATCTCATTGATGATCAGTTCTTTCTTTGGCTGCTTCTGCAGGTTGATCTGTTTGACTGCCACCTGGGAAGGCAAATGAAAAGCATGTCCAGGCCACCATCTCTCCACTTCCTCACAATAGATCTCAGACACACAGGTGAATGCACTGTCTAGCAGAAATACTGTATCACCACTTTCTGACATGCTCTTATTCCTGATCACTAAAATAATAGATTACATTTTAAAAGACAATGAGCAACAAATAGATCTCTGTAATCTGCACTGACTACACTATTCTGGATATTGATTTGGTAATGGTGTGTGGATTGGAATCTATAATAGTTTTTTTTCCATTTGATGTCTCTCAGTGCAAGATTATGTACAAGCTGTGACAGACTAGTCAATCCACAGATCTCTCACTGGTAATGGATACCTCTGAATAAAGCTTTTGATTGGAAACGTACCTCCTGTCCTGTTGCCACATCAATGGCTGTGAACACTGTCCCAGAAGCACTGGAGGGAAAAAGAGACTTAAATCATAAATCACTCTAAAATACATCCAATGTTAGAAGCTACAAATCTGAATAAACTAGGGAGCCGGACAAACATGGAAACTAGAATGGCAACTGGAAACAGTTGAGTTGAAGTTAGAGACACTGGGGTTCTTTCGACGGAAATTAAGCAGTAGAATTGGTCTTTTAAATAGTAAGAGAGCATCATTAAGAAACCCCACCAGTTGCCCACTCAGGTAAATAATACTAATAATAATCTTTGCATTTGATATAGCACCTTATCACGTCTTTAGGGCATCTCAAAGCACTTCAAAGATAAGAGTCAAAGGACCAGCACTCACCCTTGCCCGATCTTCTCAAATCGGCTGTATTTCTTTTTTGGGTCTCCAACACTGACTATACTTCCTATAAGAGAAAGGTACAAAAGGAAGACCAACTTAAAATGGAGAAGACAGAGCACCTCTGAGATTTCAGAGCAACTCTCAGACAGGCATGGTATTTGGTGACAATGGTTAGGAATCACACTTACCACAGCACAATCTTTTAGTAGTCAATCTCACCTTTTTTTACCCCATGTTAAGCAGAAACATACTATTATGTTATTATATATTATTCAGAATCTTATCTATTCCCCTTTATTATACACACTGAATCTCAGTCTCTGCACCAGTAATATTAGTCAGTCTCATTGACTTCCCCAAATTATGAATGGTTATGTTACAGCCAATCTCACGGTGTTTCCCAGTGCACACCTTTCCATCACACACCACACCCACACACAAGTATCCATACCAGCAAAACACTGTCTTGAATGCTGAACATCACACACCTTCTGAAATTCATGTGGTAAAATACCATCAAAATGATACCCATTCTGATACTCATACAAGTCCAAAGCCGAGCTTTCCTCTGCTTCAGTGACTCAAACAAAATTCAGACAATTTCAGTGACTATCATTACAGACACCTCCATAAAGTGGCACTTTGCTGTACACTAGCTATCCTCATAGATCAGTAGCTCCCAAAATGAGCTTCCTTCAAGCTTGCCTGTATGTATCCCAGTTCCTCATAGATTGAGTGCCGTAATGAAAAGCACTTACGCAATTTTTCCATGATTTCATCATCGGACATCTTGGTCTTCTTTTTTGATCTGTCAGATCCTTTTGCAGCGCCATCACCATCCCCTTCTCTGCTGGCAGGAGGTGGGATTGGATCGATCACGGAGCGTGTGAGAAGCTGAGAGAAGAGTACAGTGAGTTCAGTGCTATAATACATGGTTAAAGTTCACAGACGGAGATCGAGAGCCAATATACACGATTTCCCCTCTGGAAAGCACCAGCTCATATGAGAGTGCAGTTCCACTTGCACCGGTCATCTTTTGGCACTTTGTCCAAGTGGCTATTATACAGCCAGTTTCAGCGGTCTATCCCATCATGGAGGCCATGACAGCAGAGTCTCAGGACAGACCTATATGGCTGAATTTTATCTAGACTGTAGAATCTGAGCCTTTGAGAAACAACCAAGTTCATACTGAACACAATTTTTATCAAGAGTTAAAACATGCAGTCATCCATAGACGACTTTCTTGTAGATTCATTCAGCCCACAATTTTCCATAACCCTAATAAGCAGTTATATAAAATAATTCTATGCATATCCACCAATACCAAAATTAAGCGCTCTGAAATGTTGAACGCTTTACTAATCTCCCTGGTAAAACAGTTGCCACAAAATAGTTAGTGGCAATTTCGAATACAGAACTCCTACGTACAAGGAACAGACATACTCACAGATTTGGTGTGTTCAGGTCGAGGAGCAATAACTGGAGGGGGAGCTTCATCATCATCATCCTCCTCAGGAACAGTCGCTACACCTGATGGGTCAGTGCCTTTTGAACCAGGCTAAAGGAAAACAATTGCATCAGTGTTCGTGTAGTTATAAATGTATATTATATACACATACACACATATATGTGTATGCAGCTTCTCCTCTCGTTGTCCAACCTCACCCCACACATTACCCAAGATAAACGATTCTTTAATGTTAAAAAAATCTCAATTCAGTACAGATGAGTTACTTTGGAGCATTATGCATCATATGGAAGCAAACAGCAGCTAAACTGCGGCATTAATGCCATTCAAAAAGTAAAGAGATTAATAATCTATTGGAATTTTTGAGGGGGGAGGGGAGTAAAGCAGGAACATTGGCCTTAACTCCGAGAGAAAACTGCTCTTCTACAAAATAGTGCTATAGTTACACACATCTTAACCACTGACGAGAACTTCAACTTCACATCTTATCTGGGCCTACTATTCATTCTGTATCTAATCTATAGATGGTAGTATTTAATGTATACAACGTCCTAATTCCTGTATTATATAATGTAAACAAGGTGATGCATCTTCCTACATACAAATGTACTAACTTTTAAACTTTGGTACAATAATTTTCTTCAACATACTATGCCAATGAGCACATTAATGTGTGGGGATTGCCTGGGTGCATGCAGGTGAAGATTCACATACAATAAAAGAACAAAGTGTAATAAATATGAAATGGGTTACTCACCACGGCTGGCACTGGAGAGAACCCATCTGATTGCTCTATTTAAAAAGATAGGAAGGAAGGAAAAATATAGGTTACATCTGTCTTGGATACTCAAACAAATAACATTTAAGTCCTTCCGCTTTTGCGTAGCCTGTATCATTTCTCCTCCCATATTCATTTCTCATACCTGTGAAGCTCAGATACTTCTGTTTTACTGTTGATTTGGAATCGTAAAATTTGAGCACATCAAGGACAGCCTGAGGATTTTTCTTCTGTTCCAGTTTTGTGATGTTGGATGTCTGTAATAACCGTGCCCACTGTTCTGGCATTCCCTAAACAATAACGCAACAGTTTAGTTATAGCAGTCAGGAGGAAGAGCGAGAGATTTTAAAACATCTTTTGAATTTCCTTTTTTATTCCCATACAAACCAATCTAATCACTTTACTTAAAAGAAAAATATTTCCGAATGCAAAAACTTGTTCTCTTAAAAGACTATTTCAGCATCTTTGATCTCATGCAACGCATATCATCTTGAAGACGTGATAAGGCGCTATATCAAATGCATTGATTATCATTATTATTATCTGCAGCTGATCCAAGTGTACAATAAGTTCCTAAGCATCTTACAGGACTATTCTTTCACTGATTATGAGATAAGGTATGCTACAGCACTGGCAAAAACTTCTCCCCACCCGTGAGAATAGATTTCATTTCTGCCTGGTAAAAAAAAAGGGGAGGGTGAGGTAAACATTTCCTTAAGAGAAATTCTATGAAATGTTGGGAAACAAAATGGAGCAATGTGATGATGTGACCGGATCTTATAGTGAAATAGTGCAACCTTCTGATAATTTGGAGACTTCCCTCAAACAGAAATTCAAAATTTGCATTCCATAATTTTCAACTGGAATATTACCTGGTTAGGACAAGCCTAGGGATCCAATTTAACTCACAGTTTGAGGTGGAATTAGTTCACAGCTAAGATTCGTCACCCCTCCAGAAAGAAGCACTTAAGAGTGGCACTATTAGCCGGGATGTGCATTGGAACCCACTATACTGAGCTCACCCACAAGGGGAGGCAATACAGCAAAGGAAGGGTTAACCTAACACAACATTCTTCAACAGTTCTGGTACCCAAGACAATCTCCACATTACAGTGCTCCATTCAAAATGATGAATTAATGGTGAAATGGCCAAACAGTACCCAGAGCCAGTAATGGAACACATCTTTCTGCTTATCCGATGCAGAAACCATCAAGTTTGATGAAGACTGAAATCTGCTGGATGAGACACTTGTCAGCACAGTTGGTAATAATGAAGCACAGCCACAACCCTTTTTTTAAGGGAGGCGAGAGTCTAGTTCGACTCTCGCCTTCCAAGAACTGCAGGAGTCAAACTAGATTCAATAGAATAATCAAATATCCATCACTTATGCCATTAAGTACTCACTGTAAACTCTCCCGTTACAGCATCAAACCCGACATGAATTGTGTGCTCAAAATCTGATGGAAGAGATATTTCTGGACGTTCTTTATCTTTTTTCTTACTTCCTGAAGAAACATAAGAACAATGCTCAGCAACTACCAAAACAATAGACAATCAAAGCACAATCAGAGATTTCAAAAGAAAACAGCCAAATGAACAAATCTTCATCACGGGTCCAGTCACAGACCTCATGGGGACAGATCTCAACCAGAATGGATCCGGTCCAAAAATACACTCACAAGACCATCAAGTGCCTTGCAAACTGAAAAAACATTAAATTAATTTAGCACGATTAACACAATTGCAAGGAGTATGGAAAGGTGTGATATTGGGAAGGGAAAATGCTGGAAGAACTTTCATTCCCTAGAAATAATAAAAGCAGACAAGATCAAACCAAAAGCACTGGTTGAAAGCTGCACAAGAAGTCCATTGTTCTGAAATCTAGGGAATAAGACTTCATACTAATTTACCGCGTCATTAAGTAGCAATTTGGGTAGAAAAATTCATTTTCTACTGGCTTCAAATAAAAGTTACACCTTCGCCGGGAGATAGCCTACAAGCTACTGAAGATCAGACTAATCAATGAACACTTTGATAAATCATGCCTGCACACTGAGTGAATGTTGCAGAGTGAACACTGGAAAGCTGCCAGCTCATCACTGATCGTGACCGCACCATGCATTTGTTGGATTTGAACCAGTGATCTATTGTCAAGTGGAACCATATCCACAAAGAACAGAACTGCAAGGCACAAGAAAACACAGTACTGATCTGTCCACATTTTAAAAGATTCCCGCAGATGCAGTTTTGTGTTGAGAACAAGGAAAATAAATAAAAAAAGGTTTTCTATTCTTGGCACATGTGGACGACATAAGTGCTGATGTCAAACAGTGCACTATATGGTGCAATTATATAAACAGAATAGGAAGCAAGTAGAGCACGTAGTACAAATGCCCTCCCATCATCCCTGCACTCTGTAACTCAGCCATGTACTCTGACCATTCAGTCCCCTGTTTTACTCACTGTCACTGCCTCCTACTTACTAAAGCCCCCAGGCTCCCTTTAGCCCCTTCCCCTCAAGTGTACTCCACACATATCCCTCTAGATATCCCATACAATACCTTTGTCTCCCGTGATTGTGAACGGGAATATGAGTTTGGGTCGTTTTTGCTTCTCTTCAGGCACAGATGGCAAGGGTTTGGCGTTGTGGTTGCTCGATGAGGCATCCTTGCTGCCTGAGATGAAAAATGTGCTATTTACACGTACAGGAGGGGCAGGTGGCCGATCCTCAAATTTTCCGTTATCTGACATAATTCCAGATTACTTAATCCTGAAACAAAGAAACAGAGGCTAATTAAAGGCGAACTGACAATCTGAAAGGGGGTTTGGGAAAATACAGCATGTATTCCTGGTTTGACAGTTACATTAGCCCACACAAAGAAAAGTTTACCCATAAGCAAGCCTGCGTTTGCTCAACTCCAAACTACTGTATGTTTGAACAGCAGACCAGGTTCATCCAGGTAAATGACACGAGCTCTCTCTAGTGGCCACAAAACAGTACATCATCCATTAAGATTCTGCTCACTTCCAAGCAGGTATATGAAAAGATATCTGAATAGCCCATTGTTTAGCAAACAGTTTACTCAGAATAATGCAGATTACACATTTCTTCCCAACAACTTCAGTTTCCAAGGACTCAAACAAACATGACCAAACAAAAGGTCATGCCAAACTAACTCATTAAGGGTTTCTTAATATGAAACGTTTCAAAAATCCTACATTCCAAGCCTTGCAGTTTCTGTTACCTCATATCTTGGTCGTTCATCCATTTTGCAAGTCTTGAGATGTCAATGCAGACACAACAAAACCAGTTCAAAGGCGGTTGTAATAATGACATATTTCTTATAAGAACAAGGTTGTGACCCTGGATTTCTACCTTTCTGCTCAAGTACACAGATTATTACTGTAGCGTGAAGCTGATGGGAGGGTCTCCATGGATTTCACTGGACTGTGATAAACATGAGATCAACAGATCTATGTTCTTAATGCAACAATTTAATTTTGTTAGGAAAGCATCACAATTCTGGCTGAACTTAGACCTGATTTAACCATAACATATCTCTTAAGCTTACTGCAGCTGCATTTTTCTCTCGTTCCCAACCCATTTCCTGCTGCACTTAAAACAATACTAACCGTATAGAGCTACTGCACTATCCACTGTAAGTGAGGGGTTAGCAGATCTTAGCCAGGAGACTACCATTGAGCTCAGTGCCCCACAGAGTGATCATGCACTTGACCAATATTTAGCAGTGTCCCTTTTGGAGGCTTCTCTTACATTCACCTAGTTTCAGATATTAAAACACTAGTATTTTGTCTTCAAATTTAATACGATGCAAAATTGCTAAATATTATTATAAATTGTAATTTCAGTCTTATTTGGATTTTTTTAAAAGACGACAGGAAACAGGCTACAAAGTTAGGATTTTTTTTTAATATGTTGTCAAAATTCTATTTTTTTTNAAAATGAAATTATCAGGCCAGCTGGAACAAGCGCTTTGAGATGTCTAGAAGACGTAAAAAGCGCTATATCAAATAAAAGGATTATTATTATTATTTCAAGCCATTGCAAATATGTTGGACAAGCACAAAATCAGGGCAGCGCGAGCAGTCAAATAGCTGACCAACATGACTGTGGAGGTTCACCACGCATAAATGACAGCACCTTGGGTGATGTATCAGAGTAAAACAAGTAACTAGGGAACCATATCCCAGTGGAAAGAAAATAGGAAACAAACGTTTCACACAAGGAAGGAGGGAATATCGAAAATATTGGCAAGGAAAGAATTACCACAGTGAACAACACAGGATTTGTGATGGGCCCTTCTCTATTTAGAATCATCACTGGACATGGTCATTGCATGACTAACAATAACATCACAGTTGGCTTTCAGTAGCTGCAGAAATGAGTCACGGTTACGTGGTAGGAAAAATAACAACAGATTCTGGGATTATACAGGTGTCTTGCTCTAATTTTAACTCTTTCTTTCTATCTGCCATGGCAAAACTCCACATGGAGATATCATGATTAGAGCCGTATTCTTATTCATCAGTAGCAGTCAAATTCAGTACTGGATTTTAGTAAAGATAACCATGTCTTAGATTCCCAGATTGGTTAAAAGATTTCTGATCCATTTTTATATCGTGAGTCTGTGATATGTACCTCATACTGGAAAAACTGTGTCATACACTCACCCCAAATACACCAACCCGCACCAACCTATGTAACCTGCAGTTACATAACAGAAGGTGATCATAATTTATGCCATATTTTAATCGATCACCTCCAACAAGTAATCGAACATTAACTTACCACAAAAGGCCTAGTTCCACTTCACAAGGCTGTTTCATTCAGTCCTCTTAGACAGAATAAATGATTCAAACGAAGTCTAATGCGGTTTACAAAATTTTACACGTGAAGATTGTCAAACTCGAGCATCCTGTTGGGTGCATAAATGTATAATCCTGCCAGCATCAAAAAAATGGATGTGGACACCATTTCCAAGCATTCTACTGATTGCACACCTTGCTGACACACTTCTCACAAACTGGTAGCAGACAGTCTTTCAGAGGCCTAACCACATCTGAATATCTGCTTTCCTGTTTAGTCACTCTGTAAGACACAGCCAATCAAAGCTCCCACTGAAGTGCGTCTGTTCCAGTGTGTCTGCAATCCAACCTTTTTTGGTGTTGATGTTTTTTTTACAGATTAGTAGTGTTCATCTCACTGAATCAACCAAATACACGTGTACACCAGCAGCTGACGAGCAGTTGATCAGCGGATTTTAAAGTTGACAAAGATCTGCATGTTTTACTCCCACATTCTGTAGTTCATAGCAGCTGCACACTCGGCATTACCCCCAAAGCTCTCCAATTCCTCTGTGTTACGACAATGCTCCTCCACCTCTCTCTCCTCCAATAGGTTGTGAACCTTGCACAATACCCTCACCTCGACAGATGTGGGGAAAATTCTCCCATCTTTCCCAATAATACTCTTGAACTGCAAGAGCATGAAAATTGTGATGCTGAGTCCATAGGGGGAAGGGAGAAGGAATGTTGCCTGGGGGTTATGTGGGTTCTCAGTATTATAAGTCAGGAACTCACCATTTGAGGAACTCTAAGCACAAGTGTGATAGAATAGTGAACTACATAGTAGCCAGGGATAACCACGGACCGCTCATGGTGAAAGGAATCCTAACATCCTTGGCAATCAGTCCTGTCAGACACAGCTATCCACTCCATTGGATTCTTATGGTCTGCTCTGCGCAGCCTGTAATTCCATTGCATTGCAGAAAGGACCATAGCCTTGGGTAAGGCACTGATCCTATCATTTCCTGACAGACGTGGACTCGTTTTGTGAAAAGCTTCACAGAAAAGGAAGTTACTGCACAAGTTCCATCACGTCTAACGAAGCCTCCCTGGCCTGCCAGAAATGCAATGAGGCAAATATTTCTCTTCTACAATCAGCATTGCTGTCAGGCAGCCAGCCATGCAGCAATACAATCTGGTGGGTCAGACTAAAGACAGCAACCATCTCTGATCTCAAACTCTCAAAGGTATTTTGCCACCCCTCAGGAATCTTGTAGAGACATAAGCTTTTTTATGTTTGCAATACATTTTCAAAGTACTTATTGCAGATGTTAAGTATTCAGGGTAACTGTACAGATTGCTTCAAGCCTTGAGCTTTATGATCTAACTGTACAACAAAGAATCATTCTCAACATTTTTTTGAACAATTAATTACAATAACCCATTCTGGAAGGTGCAATCTCCCAGGCATCCATTGCAGATGTTTTGGATGTAAAATTGTAGTAATTGCATACATCCCTTTAATAGTAATGTGACTTCACACCAGGCCTACTCAGAGATGATCTCACCCTAACCCACTTTCAATGCCGATTTCCTTTGTGTTACTAATAGAGGAAGGTTTATCTCTGCAAATAACATGCATCACCTTCCTAGCTCAAATGTGTTCTTGAAAGAGATGGTGACAAGAGGCAAAGCACCTGCCTTCAGGGGCAAGAGAGAGAAAAAAAAACACATCAGCTAAGTCACATTTTGCCCAGAACTGAGACAGCCCTCCAAGCAAATCGCTGGAGTGTAAACCTAGCAGAGGACAGGGAGCAGGTTGCTCAACTACAAGGTACTCAGAAATGTGTAAGACAACACAACACATTAAAAATCTAGGGGGGGAAAAGCACGCATCAGCCAGAAACAACCCAGAGATGCTATCAGTCTACTTTTTAGTCAGTTACCAGTAAGATGAACATTATTCACCACAAATAGATCAGCAACTCAGTTATTAAATGTAAAGCAGTATCAACTGCTGACACAGTAAGAACACAACCGCAAACAGTGGCAACTCACTTAACTGAAGAAATCTGTAGTGTCTCAGATGAACGTGTACAAGAAAGCTATTCTCTGAACTCAAAGATAAAGGAAATTCCTGAGCACCTGCCCTTTGAGCCAAACAGTCTGCTGCTTTCACTTGGCTGACTGCAATGTTCCTTTCCTGCTCCCTCCACCTCTTGTGTAACAGTAATGCCATAGGCATAGAGATCCTATTAATTTATTTCTCCCACACCAAGGAGGGTAAGGTCTCAGCTCCCTCACCTGGCAAAAATTCCTTTACATCACTGAAACAGAGGAAGTGACTCACAAGCTGAAAAGGTGATTAGATAAGGACAAAATGTACAACAACCAAGAAAAATACCAGACCACCAATTAGTTAATATAACCCACATCACCATCTCCAAGTCACTCCATCCCGACTTGAATATATACTGTTGTTCGTTCATCACTATCAGGTCAATATCCTGGAACTCCTTACCCATTACCAAAAAGACTACCACTTTCTCATGGCAACCAGTCATGGACAATAAATGCTGGCCCCATCAACATCGCCCACATTCTGAGACAGGATGAGAAAAAAAAATGAGAGGATTCTTCAACCGGCAAATGTTAATGTTGACCGCTGGTTAATCGCTCAAACTTTAGTAGTATATGTATTACGTCACCTAAAACCCTAGATTTCATTGTGTACTGTACTTCACTTTCAGATATCCTTAGAAACCTACTAAGATCCAAGCTAACCAAAGATTAACGTGAGCTTTATAAATCCTACCCATTTGTGTTCTGCACACCTAACTTTACCATAGGTTTCCACACAGATCTCATTCACTGCAAGTTTCACAACAGTGCTCTCAGTGGATAAGTTACACTCAACGATACAATCCTCAGAAGAAAAAAAATCCAGTTCTTGCATAGTGGTGGGGGAGTAAGAATGGACATAGTGTACTTCTTGGCTGATTCCAAGGAGGCTTTATCATACCTCCTTGAGGTGAACAGGAGTGAACTGCAGGTAACTTGGTCAGTCAACCTTAAGATTACTTTTGTCAAATATCATCACCTAAATTCTTCCATGCTGCATGCTGCAACATGGCACAGAATAATGCAAGCTTCCTTACGAAATTAAGTGTGGAGAGGTCATCAGTGAGAGAATATCAAGAAACCCAAACACATATGAAACAATGGTTTGGAAACAATGGAGAGGTCTCTGTAGCTGAAGACGAATATAAACCAGATAGTCTGTTGCAAGTGTATAAATTGTCCATGCAAAGAACTTGTGACTTTCTGGACTACTATACTTGATGGACATAAGGCATACATCAATAAACCTGGGAATTCACCCCCAATATAAAGCAGTTTGAAGCCCCTGAGAAAGGATCATTCTCAAGCACAACTTGGAAGAACACTCTCCCCTCCACCCCCCCCCCCCCCGACCCCAGCTTGGGTCTGAAATGCTGTACACTGTCCAGTGCCTTGGGACGTCCTCCCGATGTGAAAGGCGCTATACATTCATTATACTGTCAAGTCACTTTGAGATCTGTTGTCACGGTATCGCAACCAGACTTCGTACTCCGATTGCTCCAGTCCTTGCCAAACTCCACTGGTTCCCTGTCACAAAGCAGATTGACTTCAAGATCCTCACTCTAGTGTTTAAATCCCTCCATTCCTTGGCACCCCCTATCTCTCTAACCTCCTCTCTTCCCACAGCAGTACCTGCTGCCTCCCCTCTACTGGGTCCGGCGTCCTACACATCCCCCGAATCCTCCACCATTGGCGGTAGTGCCTTCAGCCACCATGCCCCGAAACTTTGGAACTCCCTCCCTCAACCACTTCGCCTCCACCCCTCGTTCCCCATTTTCAGGTCGCACCTGAACACCTTCCTTTTCGACCTCCCACCCCGCCCGGCTCGGCCTTGGGCTCCACTATCGTTAAGCACTCTGAGTCGCCGCCTGACGTAGAGGGCACTATATAAGTGTGAGTTGTCGCTTTTGAATCCAACAACAGCCAGAAATCAGAAATCCAATTGTGGGATTCAGGTGTCAGCTATGGACAAGAAACTTATTACATTGCAGATTGGAAACACCATAAATGCACTGTATTAAAAGCAAACACCAATTAAAAATGTGCCATACTTATAAACAGAAAACGGGCCTTACTGCAGCAAGCTGACAGCTTTTAATTTCCAGGACTTTCAAAATTTAAGCATGCAAGAGAACTTTGGCCTTGTTTTCGGCAAAATTTTCCCTCAATTACGATAAACAAGCTCCTAAAGTCACAGTGAAACTCAAGGGATGTGCGTTCCTCAATGCACGCTGAGCTCCAAGCAATGCAACATCTGGAGCAATTATATAGGGAGATATCCAGCAGTATACACAATTTGGATCATAAAGTATAAATTCCAAGAAGAGTTTCTTAAAGGCCACACTTCCTGTTGGTTATCTCCAAATGAATGATTAGCACTTCTCCTAAACTTTATACTGTCGATAATCAAAGCTCTCTACGGGTCCAAGTACAGTACAGAGTAAAGAGGAAGCTGTGAGAATACACAACCCCACATAAAGAGCAGTCAGTTCCTGTTAATGACATCCTGCCCAGGCTCAGCACTGAAACTGCATCAGACGTTGCAGACAACATATTCCACAACCAGGCCCGGTTATGACACACTAGAATTTGTCATACCAATGTACTTTTGGTTATTACAGACCTTTTCATGCTCCCAGATGTTTGATAAACAAACAAGTTGCACCTCCAGTGCCTCAGACAACATCCATATGATTGGGTAGTGACTGACTACCTAACTGACTAAGTTTTCACCCTACAATGGATTTTGAAACCAGAAGTAGCCCAACTTTACTTTTCTGCCTGTGATCAGTTAAAGCTGCACAGACCAGGTATTAAACCTTTGTGATCCTTATGGCTCAGTACCGCATAATGTGCCACTAAACCTCAGAGCCATTGTAAAAAATCATACGCAACTACAGTATTTCTAAATTAAAGCTCCAACATACACATTGCATTGCGCACCATGAAATATTGGCACAAAATATTCCGATCAAAAACTTTCTTTCACATACTTTTATTCTGAGATGTCATGGACATCTTGAAAAATTTAGAAACTAAATCAATTCACAAAGCAGGTCGAGGCCTGTATTCCATGTTTGGAAGCTGCAACACATTAGTCCTGACTGAACTTGAAACCTCCGGATTGTGCCAACTATGTTATTTCAGGTATAAATTATACACAGAATTAGAGTAAGTTCAAAGTACTTGTGCAAATTGAGCAGTGGAGTAATAAGTGTACATATACTGTGTTAACTATAACATACTCTAAGCTTAGTCTCCGTTTTTTGCTGTTTGGTGCTCTACTGGAAATTTCCATTTGCTTCTTTGATCAGTTTATTAATAAGAGCATTGGATCTAATGAATGCCTTTCACGTCAGAGGAGTGGCTCAAAGCATTTCAAAGAGTAATGACTGTGTTGTGCAGACAAATGCAGCAGTCAATTCGGGTACAGCAAACACAGAAGTCAGAGTACAGTATTTTAGCGATGACTTTAGCCTTGCACATGTAAATATCAGCTTCACACAGAGGAGTGGATAACGCAGCTGTGTTACATTTGGCAATACAGTGATACATTGAGAGCCAACCAACGCTACAGAGACAGAAATTGGGCGAGTGAGTACACTTATTCTGACCCTCACACCTTCTCTCTGAAGCCTACAACTCCCCTCCTTCTCCCCCCCACCCACACCCCCCCGACCCCAACAACTCCTCTCCTTCCCCCCCCCACCCACACCCCCCCGACCCCCACAACTCCTCTCCTTCCCCCCCCCCCCACACCCCCCCGACCCCCACAACTCCTCTCCTTCTCCCCCCCACCCACACCCCCCCGACCCCCTACAACTCCTCTCCTTCCCCCCCCACCCACACCCCCCCGACCCCCAACAACTCCTCTCCTTCCCCCCCCCACCCACACCCCCCCGACCCCAACAACTCCTCTCCTTCTCCCCCCCACCCACACCCCCCCGACCCCAACAACTCCTCTCCTTCCCCCCCCACCCACACCCCCCCGACCCCCAACAACTCCTCTCCTTCCTCCCCCCACCCACACCCCCCCGACCCCTACAACTCCTCTCCTTCTCCCCCCCCACCCACACCCCCCGACCCCTACAACTCCTCTCCTTCTCCCCCCCACCACACCCCCCGACCCCAACAACTCCTCTCCTTCCTCCCCCCACCCACACCCCCCGACCCCCAACAACTCCTCTCCTTCCTCCCCCCCCCGACCCTTCCAAACACCATCCCCCACACCCAAGAGACACATTCCCAAACCTTGTCCTTGACCACAGAAACCGCACCACCCCAACCAAACGCGTCGCTGACCGCTCGCTTTCCACACCACACACAGCTGCTGCCGCCCCCCCCGTGAACCCAAGCGCGGACCCTTCCACCTGTCTCTCACCTCACACCCTTCACGAAGAATATTCAACCCAGAATCTCCCCCCCGCCCCCCGCCGGCTCCCCCCCGCCCCCGCCGGCTCCCCCCACCCCCCCGGCCCGAGCCTCACTCACACCTTCCCCTCGACTCCTTTGCTTTACAGTGAGAGGCGGTTGGAGACGCCGCCGGTGCCCAATTGTCCCTTAAGAAGGAAGGCAGTGGGGGGGGGGGGGGGCCGGGCTGCACTCTGCACTCACACAGTCAGTCGTTGCTCCGGCCCTCTCTCTCTCCCTCCCTGTGTTGTGGTGCCTCTCCGGCTCCCCGTGGGGTCCTGCGCGGCAATGGGCGAGACGAGACGAAACACAACAGCCCCCGGGACGGACACAGACTGCGGCGGAATGGCGGAGGGAAACGGAAGTGAGGCCGCAGCTCAGACTGGAGGGGCGGGAGGGGCGGGCGGGCGGGAGGGAGGGGGGTGGTGATGGCAGTGGCGATGGTGAGGAGGGGAAAGGGCCCGGCCAAGGCCGTGCTGCCGACTCCTCCCCCTCCCTCCCTCCCTCCCTCCCAGACTGCTTCGCGCTCGGAGCCGGCTCGCGGGGCACGCCGGGTCGTGTAGTCCTTCGCCCGGGTCCGGCCCCGCGCGTTTGTCAACAAAAGCGCAGGCGCCCGAGACTGCATCTCCCAGCGTGCGCCGCGCGACTCCGTTTCCCAGGAAGCGGTGCGAAGCCACGTCGGAATGACGCGCGCAGCCGAGGGAGGGTGCGCCTGTTTCTATGGAAACTCACTGTTGTCGCTCTGCTGCACGATTTTACTGAGTGCCTTTGAAATGTAATCCAAGTGTTGTTGTTGTTGTTGTCGTCCCCCCACTCCGTCCCGCTGCTTCCCTCAGTGAGCGCTACAAATATTCCCGAGTGAAGGGTAAGGATTTTTGTGGAGAGCAGACGGTGGAATCCATTTAATTCTCAGTTTGGTTTGGACACTCTGAAGCACTGTCACACTACACCCCAGGAGTCACACCCCAGGAGTCACACCCCACCACCCCCACACCCCCAAACAATGGAGGAAAACACCACCCAATGGCAGGAAAAACCCGATACCAGGACAGTCGATGAATCCCACAGCGCAAACCCTTCAGAGTCCTTCGGTTAAAAATGTTCACAGGATGTAGAGCGAGTGCACACACGCTACGCTTGGCGTGTGTTCAAAAAGAGCACAGAGCCCTTCGGGCGTAGTTGCCGGTGAGTCCCTGCAGGGACCTGATGACCTGGTACCGTTCCATCAGAGGGTAGATGTCTAATTGTCATCGAATTAGTGACAGCATGAATGGATGAATGAGATTCCCACTGTCCCTACTTACTATCAAGCAAAACTACAGCCAGGGCAACAGGCTTGATGGAATTGATGGGAGAGAGAAGACCCTGTTGAGCTTCTCACCAGTCTGGCACTGTGAAAGAGACATGAGGGGCTGTACCCTGGCATTCCAGACTGCTCACTTGGGAAGTGCCAGAGCATGTTGCAGCCACAAAATATATGGTCAATCTACTTTACAGTATATCCCATGAAGGACTGAGGCATCTCTACGATGTGCTATATCAAACGCAAGGATTACTATTCTTGTTATCGAGTCAACTAACTGCCATTCGGAGGAGCATGACAATTATCAGGGCATTTTAAGTTTTTTAAAAAAAAATCTCATAATACCCTTAGATCTGCAAAAAGGTACAGAGCGGTCAAGTCTTTTGCTGATTTTATACAACCCATGTTGACACTTGATTATGGGCATATGACCTTTCCTTTCTCTCCGCCCCACGGGATATTATAGCAAGGAATTTCTCAAATAGTTGTAAGATTCTATATGGAAACATACAAGAGTAAAAAACAAACAAATGAAATGTTGTTTTGAGGATAGCTGTAGGTTTGTGTATATAATTTGGCGATTGCCCCAGGTCATACCTGTAAAAACAAGTTACTTGGAATAGGAATCTGACATTGGCATGCTGGCGTGACATGCACACAGTGGGTCTTAAGACTGAACTAGACTATTTGAAACCATAAATGATTATTCTTATCCTAATGATTTCAAGATTATTGCACAATTCCTCTGAAACTACTTAATAAGGAGACTGGTTGGATACAGGAAAATTAAGGGTGTTATCGATTGAAGAAACTGATCAACCAGGGATTGAATGGAAAAAAGCGGAGATCACTGGGATTAATAACAGATGCAATTAACTAAAAGTGACAGACAAAGTTAAACAGATTCTCTTGTATGTACTGCCAAAGTTTTTAAAAAAAATTTACATCCAAGTATATTGGAGAAAACGTTTTCCAACTCTGATCAGCTGCATTCCACAAATGACTCATTCACACCCTCAGGGATACATGCAGCATCATGTTTCATTGACCATCTGCTTCAAGCTTTATGATCTTCAAGTTTTTTTTCAAGCGTCTCCTGGTTGTTCAATGCAAAAGATCAGTTTGGTCTGTCCCGTGTGACAAGTCAGAAATTCCTCAACATTGTTAAAATTGTTTGTTCTAAATTTCAGAGGGACAGATTTACACATCAATATTTTTGTGGTGGTTGGTGAAGATCCTGAGTTAATAAAAACGGAAATTCAATGTAACACATTTCATCAGACACATTCAAGAATTGCATATAAATGAAGTTGCATAGGCAAGAACCTCATATTGCAGCTTTCAAATCTCCCATTTGTTTGGACTTGCTGTTAATAATGCTCATCCGAGCAGTCAAGCAAATGCAAAGGTCGCCCTACATTTTGCCTCGAATTCATTGGTTTTAGACCAAACATGTTGGAAAATAGTTTACTTAGAGACAAAGAACAGAAGATTTATGCCACGTTTGTTTTACAAATGGGTTTAATGTTAAAAGCAAAATTGGGTTTAGCGACATGGTCAATCACATTTATATAGCTAATAGTGTGTTTGGTCTCTAGTGACAATCCATCACCAATACGGTTCTCAAATGCGTTCAAGTTGTTAAAATATATATTTTTAAAACTGCCTCAGTAATTCAGCTGCATCATTCTTGCACAGATATTGATCATCAAGGGCACCAGCAGGCATGTGGGGTGGAGAGAGAATTCCAAACTGCACCCAGATGTTAATATATATCCCAGTTCCTTATCCTGGGCTGGATCTGAAATAAGATAAGAGCACGTTTAAATACTTGACCTTGGGACACACTTTGATAACGCTGAATTATCGCCATATTTTTTACTTCCTGTAAATTTTGGCATACCCAATGTCTGGAAAACAAGTTACAGAACCTCAGTTGATTCAACCGGATATTTTGGGAGCAGGGCGGTTTGGAGAGAGATGGAACAGCAATGATTCAGAATCAAAATGCTCCATACACTCACCAAACCTATCAAGCTCAATGTTAAATTCATTCTAAATTGCATACACGTCTCAAATAGATCAATATGCATAGCCTTGGTATTATAAAGGTTTGGCTTATTGCCATTCAATGCTGGTGACAACACAACAGTGGGTAAAAGTCCAAGAATAACCTTCTTCTGAGTTTCTATTAGTGCGAATTGGCTTCTGGCAGGTAGATATGTCAATGATTAATTCAAACTTGGTTTCAATATAGCTAAATATGAAATGTTTTCCTGACTTAAACTTCTGATTGACTAATTCACTGCGAGTCACACTTTGAAAGTTCAGATGAGTTCTCTGGGTCATACTTTAGTGTCAGTAACAGAAGTAAAAGCGAGTTGTGGGTTCTGTTTGCCGCACGCTTACCACAGTTTTCCAGCAATCCTCGGAGGCAATGGAATGTCCCATAGTTACATTTACACCAGGTGCAGTTCTTGCGAGCCCACTCTCCATGTTGTATGGAGTTACAGTCTCTATGTGAGGGGGGAAAAAACAGAAACACTGCACTCAGGATACGGTCCGCGCTGGTTTTTGAATGCAAACCGAGCTGTAAATGTACCTGTTGAGATGGTTGTATTGGCAGTGTCTACCACTGAAAGCTTTAGGACACACACAAAAACTGCCGAGCACACAAGTGCCCCCATTCTGGCAACAACGTCCACCAAGAAGAACACCTAGGCACAATATAAAACTTGGAAATAAATCTGCTCTTGGGATCATGATATCCTACCTACTATCTTGTCCCCAATCTGTGCCACAATGTCAATATTCCCACACAACAACTTTCCTGTAAAAACATTTACAATACACCAAAATGTGCACTCCAGTGCAAATAAAATCCAACCCAACTATTGGACAGACACAAACGGTATAAAATTCGAAACTATTCTAGATACATCACTGGAAATTGAAGTTATTTGGACACAGAACCCACCTACTCTATCCTCAGCATGAGAAAGCTCACCGTGTGTCCAGTTCCCCGCTTTTCCCTCATGTTCAAGAGGCCCACGTCTCCGTCGAAATCTCTGCTCCTCTGTTCGGTAGTTATCTTGACTGAATTTCACAAGAGAAGTTGTAGGCATGGTCCTGGGAGTTTTCCGAAAAGCAAAGAGATTTTCTACATGTTTGCAATCTTGACCTGCACATGCTGAAATATACAAAACCGAGTTGATTTGTTGGAATGCATAGAAAAACCCGATTTTCATAACTTTAATGAAGACATCACTAACCTGTCATTAACTTCACAACTCTCAATGTCAGCAGAATGCATAGGAAACACCTAATACAAGATAAAGGGTTTATCACTAAAAGGTCTCCAGAGCAGCTGTATAAAAGTAAATTCATAACAATTCCTTCATACCACCAGCACTTTTTAGCCTTTTTTCCTTCTCCCCAAATCATTCTTTCTCTGAAGTTTTTGAAAATACCTACCTCTGTTAAATGAGTTTTAGGTGTGCAATTTATACTATCTCCGATTGGTGGCAAGCAATTAACAAGCAGCCAATTTTCCCTTCGCTCCAATAATTACACCCTTTGATCTTAAAGGGACTTTGGTCTTTGGAATACAATGCTTTCCTAAATGTATTGTTCTCATCCAGAGATAAGAGTGTTACCAATTGAGCCAAATTGCCATCTATAAAAATCAATTGATGCGAGATTACCCCTACTTATCCAAATTCAGTACTCGGTCCAGAACAGTAGTTTGTCAACTCGATGCGTAAATCTAATTTTGTTCATTTTATTAGATGCTTCTTTCTCCTATTTTTCCCTTTATGGTTCTCTCAGAACACACTACCACTGTTATTTGATTCTTCTTACCATGATATCTGCTCTATGACTGATCTTATTGACTTAATGTATTGACTTCATGTATTGACTTCACTCCAACGTCTTTGTGTTCCCGCTTGTGGTGCTCTTAGACCCATTTCTCTATATTACAAATGCCTACAATTTCAGGGAAATATAAATTATTCACACATAAGGTATTTGAGAAAAAAATCATGCTAATAATAATAATCCTTGCATTTGATATAGCTCTTTTCACATCTTCCAGACATCTCAAAGTGCTTTACAGAATAGACTATAAAGTGAATTGACTATATTTGTGGGCGAAACGCGGCAGAGCCAATTGCGCAGAGCAGTGTCTCACAATCAGTTGTGGATTGAAGTGACCGATTTTTTTTGAAGGATTATTATCAGGCGTGCAGAGTAAGGAAACTTGCCCAAGATTTTGCCTTGCCGGGAATTGAACCCAGGTCTCTCGCTTGTGAGACAAGTACTCTAATCACTGAGCTACAAGACTCCCCATGATGCCAGTTATAATAATCCTTGTATTTGATACAGTGTATGGGAGAGGTGATCATAGGTGTTTTGGAAGAAGTAGGTGTGGGGGGGTGGTCAAGGCAAATAAAGAGGATAGTGAGACAGACGGAGCTCCAGTGGCTGGGGATGCAGAATCTGAAAGCTCAGCCACCAATTATGGGCCAGAGGGTGGGGGCTGCATAGCATCTGAATTAGCCAGGCAGAGGCAGTGAGCAGAGCGGTGAGGTTGGAGAAGATCTTCACTCTCGTGTTCAAATTCATTCACTCCCTGACACCTCCCTACCTCTTCGACCTTCTCACTCTGCAATCCACCACCCGGTGCCTCCGCTCGACTGGCACTGGCCTCCTGCTCGTCCCTCGCACCCTCCGCCCCACCATCAGAGTTCATGCTTTCAGCCACTATACCCCAAAACTCTGGAACACTCTCCCTCAATCCCTCTGCCTTGCCCCCTCTCTCCTCTCTTTGAAGTCCCACCCGAAAACTTTCCTCTTCATCCGTGCTTACGGCCACCTCCCCCCTCGCCACCCCGGCTCGGAGTCGGGCTCCGCCACTGTTAAGCTCTCTCGAGACGCTACCCTGCTTGGAGGGTGCTATAATAAGTGCAAGTTGATGTTGTCCTTGAAACCGAGAGGTGCCAGGTTTTAGTGAAGCTATTTACAGGCAAACATGAGGATGGTGAAATTGATCTGTTGGGAGCCAGCAAGTACAGGGTCGGGCGCGGTGGTCCATCAGCACCGTATCGGACTGTCAGCCTCGTCTGTGAGTCCAAAGCGCCTTTAACACGAGGCTTAAAGCCACGACTTCTGACTGCGTGGCCAGGGTGCTTAGCAGCCCAGTCGGGGCCGACACCCTCCGGCGGCACCGGAACGGACTCGGGGCCTGGTGAAGCGGCCGGGTCCAGGTGGTGTGTGTCGTTCGAGCTGAGTGTCTCGATTCAAGACTAAAAAATAAACATCTCAAACATGTAAACCAGGTGGAAGGCCAAAGATAGACACGTTAATCTGAGCCCAGGGGGAAAATCAGTGAAGTCAACAGCGCTTTCCTGCCCCCTCCCCACAGCCCCCCTCTCTCCCCCACACACACCCCTCCCCTCTCCCCCCCACACACACCTCACCCCCCCAACCACCCCTCCCCCCCAACCCCTCCCCACACACACCCCCTCTCCCCCACACCCCTCCCCACACCCCTCCCCCCCCACACACCACCCCCCCCTCTCCCCCCCCACACACCCCTCCCTCTCCCCCCACACACCCCCCCCCTCCCCCCCCCCCCCCCCCCCCCCCCCCCCCCCCCCCCCCCCCCCCCCCCCCCCCCCCCCCCCCCCCCCCCCCCCCACACACCCTCCCCTCCCCCCCACACACACCCCCCTCTCCCCCCACACACCCCTCTCCCCCCCACACACCCCCTCCCCCCCCCCACACCCCTCCCTCTCCCCACACACACCTCCCCTCTCCCCCCACACACACCTCCCCTCTCCCCCACCACACACCCCCTCTCCCCCACACACACCTCCCTCTCCCCCCACACCCCCCCCCCCCCCCCCCCCCCCCCCCCCCCCCCCCCCCCCCACCCCTCCCTCCCCACACACCCCTCCCCTCTCCCCCCCACACACACCCCCTCCACACACACACACACACACAGCAACAGCTCCGACCGCTCACAACACATGCGCGCGCATCCCGCCACACTTCCGGCGGGCGCAGTTGTTTGTCGTCTCTTCACTTCCGGCCAGTGTCCTGCGATGGCGGCGTGCGGGAGCGAGTCTCGGGTCGGAGACGTGGAGGAGGACGCCTCGCAGCTTGTGTTTCCCAAAGGTACCGCCCCGCCCGCCCGGGCTCGGGGGGAGAGAGCGGGAGGGATCCGCCGACGGCCGCGGGACAATGGGCAGCGATCAATGGTCCCGCGCGTGTGTCAGTGTGTGTCAGTGTGTGTGTGTGTCAGTGTGTGTGTGTCAGTGTGTGTCTGTGTCAGTCTGTGTGTGTGTCAGTGTGTGTCAGTGTGTGTGTGTCAGTGTATCAGTGTGTGTGTGTGTGTCAGTCTGTCAGTGTGTGTGTGTGTCGGTCTGTGTCAGTGTGTGTGTGTGTCAGTGTGTATCAGTGTCTGTGTGTGTGTGTGTCAGTGTGTGTCAATCTGTGTCAGTGTGTGTGTGTCAGTCTGTGTCTGTGTGTGTGTCAATCTGTGTCAGTGTGTGTCAGTCTGTGTCAGTGTGTGTGTGTGTCAGTGTGTGTCAGTGTGTCTGTGTCAGTGTGTCTGTGTCAGTGTGTGTGTGTGTCAGTGTATCAGTGTGCGTGTGTCAGTGTGTGTGTGTCAGTGTGTGTGTCAGTGTGTCTGTGTCAGTGTGTCTGCGTCAGTGTGTCTGTGTCAGTGTATCAGTGTCAGTGTGTGTGTCTGTGTATCATTAGAATGTGTCTATGTCAGAGAGCGTGTGTGTATATGTGTCAGCCTGGGGCAGCGGTCGCACTCTCACCTCTGAGTTAGAAGCTTGTAGGCTCAAGCCCTAAATCGACACTTGGAATCATAGTCTAAGGTGACCCTTGAATGCGGTACAGGGGGTTGCATTGTCGGAATTAGGTAAGCAGGATGCATCCCTCCAGGGAGAGAGTGCATTTTGTTCCATGGGAATTTCCATGAGAAGGTGGGATGCACAGAACTTTGGTTTGAGTACTACTATGCACTATCCACACGTGTCAGACACCTGGCTGACCCAAAAACATTTGTTATAAGATGTTTATTATTGTCACACTATCAGCTTTTGTTATCCCTTCATTGAGTGGATGGATAACCAGCAGCTGCTCATTTCTTTTCTGAGGATATGACTTGGTGCTGATTCTCCTTCTAGATTCCCCAACCACCCTAATAATGCCTCATCATAGCAACATTGCCTAATTTATTGCCAAAAGTTCAGTGGCATGAACTCAGTGGTAACAGCTTGGTAGTGCTGGACTTTAAAACATCAATATGCTTTGCTAACATCAATGTGTAATGCCCAGCAGGAGAATGTCTATTATTTTGTGGGTATGGTCATTGTGAAGGTATCAGCGCCTTGGGACTTCCTAAGGTGAAAGGCGCTATGCAGATGTAATTTTTTGTTGTTAAGGAATATTTTAATTGTAGTGGATTTGTCCTCTTATTTCCCATAGAATTTGAAAACTCCGAGACGTTGCTGAACTCCGAAGTCCATATGTTGCTGGAACACAGAAAACAGCAGAACGAGAGTGCAGAAGATGAACAGGAACTGTCAGAAGTTTTCATGAAAACGCTAAACTACACGGCCAGATTTAGTCGCTTCAAAAACAGAGAGACCATCGCCAGTGTCAGGAGGTCAGTGGTGGAGGGATTGAACAATGTTTAGCTTGCCTGGAAGATCCGAGTGTTTCCAAGACATTTCCTTTATTATGGATTGATGCAAGCTACCTATCTGGACTGAAAAAAGCAAGGACAGATAAGTGTACTATAATCTGGGGAATAGTTCAGTGTGAACATAACCTTTCAGCATTTCTTTGCCATTGGGTGGGGGGTAAAACCCAGTGATTCTAAATATCTGTTTCAGTGTAATATTGGCAGAGGCCAAGAAACTGATTGCTGCCTGCCTCTTCAATGGAGTGTTGGTGAATGTCTAAAATAGGTGCCAATGCCATTGCCTTGAAAGGCTTGATCTGGAGTACTCTAAAGGCAATAGATTTGCCGTGTTCTTTTACCATAAATAGCTGGATGAGAGATTATGTGACAGACACAGTAAACAGGGATGTTTGGGTTAGGATAATAGAAGGGCTCCTCAATGGCTTGGTTGGTAATATCTGGTTGATAATGCCTAGTGTGAAACTCAGCAATACAGATCTGGAAATTGATGTTTGTTCAGTGGTGAATGATGCTCACTTGGAAATTCAGATTGTTTTTAATTGATTAAGCGCTCTGGGACACTACCCTGCGGGAGAGGTGCTATATAAATGCAAGTTGTTGTTGATTTTCTTCTAAATTTAAGGAAAAGGGAGTGTACTGTTTATGTACGTAGTCTCGGGTTTATTTGAAGTGTAATTTGCATCTCCTTCCCTCTTTAGTCTGCTATTACAGAAGAAACTGCACAAGTTTGAACTGGCCAGTCTGGCTAATCTATGCCCTGAGACTGCAGAAGAAGCCAAGGCTCTTATTCCCAGGTCAGTGCACTACTCCTCCATGGCAGGGAACGCATATACTGCTGGACTTATTTGTACTTATATAATTTCAGCCTTGTGCCACTATTGACCTATGTATTTGGCATTATTCTGAATGCATGATGGTACATTCTTTTTTCTCTGGTACTTAAAAGGGAGTTGTTGCACCAATCAGCTATGCTACTCTTCCATTTCAGCATCAAAAANGAGTTGCCTTCGCTATTTATCCTGTCACCTGATCCTTTCCCCTGATTGTACCCTTTTTGTATCGCAGCTTGGAAGGGCGATTTGAAGATGAGGAGCTCCAGCAGATTCTTGATGATATTCAGACCAAGAGAAGCTTTCAGTATTAAGGCTACGGTTTCCTACCACTGGTTGGTGCTGCTCTCCCACGGGGACTTGTTAAAGAGTGAAAATGCAGAGGCTGTGAAATTTGAACCCAATTCTTATCTATCGTCAACATAATGGGAAATCATTCTGAATTAACTTTGGGTCTGGACATCATGCAGGATAACATTTCCAAGGCTTCCAGGATATAAGGACACCAGAATTTCCTGTGTTTTTTTNAAGAGAAAACGTTGTATTTTGTTTATCGTGATGTCAAACTGATATTTCCATATTTTTGTATCTTGTACATTTAGCCATTTGCAAGAGGTGACAAATTTAACCCTAAAAAGTTGCTGGTCTTTTTCGTTTAATTGAAGTATGAAAGTTATTTTGAATAGCATTAAAAATGCTGATAGAGTTCAGAGTGAAAACAAAGGAAAAGCTTTTATACCTCCAGTTTAAATCTGTTGAAAATCACACAAGAATATTTTTTGAAAAATAATTCAGAAGCTTTACCCTAAGACCTAGTGAGTAAAAGGTGCCAAGACGCCAAGTAAAAGGTGCCAGGGAACTCCAACACAGTGCAGACTGTTCTTGCTCCTAGCTGTGTAAAGATGCATATCATGTCAAGCTCAGGTCAAGAAAGGGTAGTTCATTTCAGCCACTTACTGGAAAATGCATTTTGGGGACATTCAGCAAATATAAATATAAATTCAGCAGTCATGTTATTCACTTTTGAATAATATGCTGACACTCATTGCTTAGACTCACACATTAAAAATGGGCACTTGCTGAGGTATCTGAGAAAGTCAATACCTGTATGTTTTGTGATTTTTCTCTTCTAACTTCATTTTTTTCGCAATTAGCGCCTCATTCCATTTAGGTCCTATTTTATTTGTCACAAAATCAGCAAGTGCCCATTTTTGCTGAAATTCGCTGAATGTCCCCAAAATGCATTTTCCAGCAAGTGGCTGAAATGAGCGCTACCCTTTCTTGACCTGAGCTTGACATGATATGCCTCTTCACACCGTGTGATATCTCCAAGGAATAAAGTTGGTAAACGTTTGTACAATTGTGCAACGTTTGTACAATTGTGCAACGTTTTGACAGGTATTGTAATAAAGTTCTGTATCAAATACAAGGATTATTTTTTTAATGTTCGTTTTTCAATTGCTTTAATTGATCAAATTTCCCATAGAGTCTCAAAGAACTTTATTTATTTGTTTTTTTTTGGGTCAGCCGGGTTGTCATTAACAACAACAACAACAAAATTACATTTATGGAGCGCCTTTCACGTCGGGAGGACGTCTTAACCCGCGTGGAAACCCATCCCCGGGCTTCGGAGTATCCGAACCAAATCGCTGCTGCGCGCCGTGAATCGGCTGCCGCGTTTCGCCCACGAAATACGCCCGTCGGGACGCCCGACAGTACGTTCCGCGAAGCGCTTCGAGACGTCTCGCAGACGCGATCAGGCGTGCTATTAAATGCCGGGATTATTATGATTATCATTATGATTATGATTTATGATGAAGCTAAGAAAAAAAACGTGGCTGCCCACCCCACACTGAGAGGCTACAGGGAGGAAGCGCGCATGCGCACTGTCGGCGCCGCCGGCGAGCGACCGACCGACTTGACTGCGGCGAGCGGTGGTGGGGGGGGCGATGACGTCAGTTCCGGCGCGGCGGAGCTGTTGGTGGAAGATGGCGGCAGCGAGGAGACGCGAGGCCTGAAGGCAACCCCCGCGACCCCCTCCACCGCCCCCACCCCAAAAAACAGAGCAGCGGGAGAACCGAACACCGCAACGGGGACGACCCGCCCAAAGCCGGACTGCAGTAAGTGAGAGCCCCCCCTCCAGCTCGGTTCCGCCGCCGCCGCCCCCCCCCCGTGTTCGCCTCAAATCACACGAGCTCCCGGGAGCGCTGATGGCGCAGTGCAATCTGGTCGCCGCCATTTTGCGGACATGTCCGGGGAGGGAACCGAATTTGGCTCCGGGAGAAAGGGCCCTTTCCTTCGCGTCGGAGGAGGGAAAACCGAACCTGGGAATGGGGAAAGGAAGAGTCGTGGCCTTCTAGGGGAGGGCAGCCCTGGAGAGAGAACGGTGCGGCGGCGGGGGTCGGGGGGAAAGAGGGCCCGATCGGGCCCCGTGGGGAGAGAGTCACTGGGCCCCGTGTGGGGGGAAGAGTCACTGGGCCCCGTGTGGGGAGAGAGTCACTGGGCCCCGTGTGGGGAGAGAGTCACTGGGCCCCGTGTGGGGGGAAGAGTCACTGGGCCCCGTGTGGGGGGAGAGTCACTGGGCCCCGTGTAGGGGGAGAGTCACTGGGCCCCGTGTAGGGGGAGAGTCACTGGACCCCGTGTAGGGGGAGAGTCACTGGACCGGGTAAAGAGACTCGGACAGACTTGTGAAATCCTCACTCGTTAGTTTTTTTAAAAAAAAACTACACGCGTATACTCATACATACATATATATATTTATTTTAAAAGTATCTCTTTGAC
Organism: Callorhinchus milii; assembly: GCF_018977255.1. Taxonomy (NCBI): domain Eukaryota; kingdom Metazoa; phylum Chordata; class Chondrichthyes; order Chimaeriformes; family Callorhinchidae; genus Callorhinchus; species Callorhinchus milii. The sequence continues at coordinate 12,934,316 of NW_024704752.1, read as the reverse complement.
AGGAACACACTTAAGTGGTTTACGAATACGATTCACGTTTTGAACATTTTGCTAATGTTGACAGCTATGGGGGGGTGGGAGGGGGGAAGGGATGGGGGAGGGGAGGGCGAGGGAAAGAGAAACTGCCATTAAGGCCTGGAGGAGATGGGGTCTGATACCGAGTGGAAGGAAAGCACGTTGGACGGGTGGGGTGTGTGTGTGTGTGAATGAATCCATTTTGAATAAACGTAAAAAACGTCAGTTTTTCTTTCATATCTTTGGTATCATTTGATACATTTTCAGGAGTATAGCGATTAGTCTTAAACAATATTGATCTGGTTCCATTTAATAGACTTTCTCTGCTATAAGTCGCGAAAACAAAACAAGCAAACAACTGAATATTTTTCAGTTAGAAAAGGTAGAAATGGATAACTGTTTCTGTTAAAAATATTGCAAAATTTTGTGATACATTTCATATTATGTTGGAGGTTAAAAACCAGTGTAACCAGAACAAATGTTACATTGGTTTCTTTCAAATAGTACTGAACATTTTGTATGGCAGTTATTGTGCATCCACCTGGAACAGTTAGTAAGTAGTACACTCTGAGTTAGAAGATTGTGGATTCAAGCCCCAAATCATCCTTGCAGTGGAGATACACTGCATTGTTTGAGATACCATCCTTTGGATGAGATGTTAAATTGAGCCTGTGCAGATGGATGATAAAGTTCCAGTGGCACTGTTTTAAAAGAAGAGAGTTTCTCCCTATATATTGGCCAATAATCCTTCTCGATAAAATTTGGCATGTTTGGTAGAAATTGCTGTGTGCAAATTGCCTGCCACATTTGGCTACAGAATACACAGTCATTACAGTAAATCCTGTGAAATGCTTTGAGACATCCTCCTGACATGAAAAGTGCTGTATCAAATGTAAGGATTATTATATTATTTTATTAATTAACAAAAACTGAGTTACTCCCCAAACTGATTCATGTAACGGGTAGACGATGCTACACTTTCAAGTCAAAATCAAAGTTTAGTCAGTCTTGCAAAACCCATGTTGCATGCAAGGGTTTCATCATTGGACATAGTCTCCATAACATGTACAATAAATTATTAGCACCTAAGTAATAAGTTTCCGTATTTGGGAGTGTGCAGTGTGTTAGTCCTCTGTTTTCCCTTGTCTCATCTGTCTTGTGTTCAGCTGACTTCCAGCCAAATCCAAATTTGAATGTGTTGCTCTTAACCCTGCTAGATTGACATATTCTACCATTGAAAACTTTTTGAATTTTTAACCTAGAACATTATTATTAATTGCTCAACTAAGACAGGCTACATTTTTGTTTCCCAATCATCTACTTTATCTAAAAAAATGTCAAGCTATAAAAGAAACTAACTTTGAAGAAGCCTGCCTGAGAATGTTTTTTAAAAAAATTGCATTTTAGCTGTTGCTTTGGATTTTTAATCAAGATTAATTTTTTATGAGTTCTATATATTGCAGTAGAGCCATTACTTTTCACCTGCTAATGTTTCACTGTTATGTATCACAGTAGAGCTTTGTTTTTTTGTTTCTTGTTCTTTCTGATTTGTTGTAGCTGCCCATCACTCCTGGTCTGCACCTCACTAATTAAGATGACAATTGGAGTTTTCTGCTTCTCACCACTGTTCAGTAATATCTGCTGGAAAGTGTGCATGAAGACAGTATTTGGCGTGCATATCAGGTTGACTGCAACACTATAGTTGAGATTCATGCATAAATAAGGACAGGATACTGCATGGTTCATTTGGAGTTTTATTCCAATAAAACGGAAAAAATAAATGTATTCAGTGCCTATTGATATCGAAAGCTTTCAAATGTGAAGTACTTTTAGATATTTAAGTTTGACTTTTGTAGACAAAGTGGCAATCAAACTGCACCTGCAATATTCCACAAACAACAATTAGATGAATTACAACAAATTCTTTATATAGCAATTTTCAAAATAATAATAATCCTTGTATTTTATACGGTGCCTTTATTGTGTTAAAATGTTTCAATGTTTCATATGATTTACTGTAAAGTGTAGTGACTGTATTTGTATGTGGAATGCTTTACAGAGACTTTGCTCGACACTGAACAGTGAAGAAGGATGCAACTTTTTAAACACGTTTTTAAGATGGAGAGGGAGGAGTTAAGGGACAGAGTTCCAGTGGGGGCAGAATGGCTGATGATGGGTTGTAGGGGGTAAGGAATGCACAGCAGGCTCGAACATACCAAGAAATGGACCTGGAAAGGCCGGCATGGAGGGAATTTGAAAAGTCTAGTATATGGGTGAAAAGATGCAAGTGAGGGCTTTTGCAGCATTAGGCCTCAGATAAGTTTGTAGGCGCAGATGAAGGTGCAGAATAGCGGTCTTGGTCAGGTACTGACGGAGGAAAGAGAGCTGAGGGTTGAACTGAACTTCCAAATCACACACTGATATAATGGGTTGGAGAGAAATGTGGGAAAACTGAGGAAGAGTTGGTAGGAGCTGCGGAGAATGTTTTCTGTGTTGCCCTCATTAAACTGGACAGGCCTGAGTCTGCTTTTACTTGATGTGCAGTCTTTGTCAATGGGGATTAATGGGCAATGATCCATCTGTGTATACTGACTGATATTTCCTTGGGGTATCAGTCAATTATATCTGACTGCTTTCTAATTGAACAACTAATATGGTGCAGGTTGAGTATCTATACTCCTCATTCCTTATTTGCAGAACCTTCCTAATTGGCAGGGCTTAATAATAGCATCTTGCTTGAGTCAGACATTGTGGGTTCAAACCCCACATCAGGAGCTCACCCAGTCTATGCTGACAATCTAGTATGGTGCTGCAGTTATGCTCCATTGTTGGAGGTCCCATCTGCCTGTTCAGATGTTTTTTGAATATTTCATGGTACTATTTGAAAAGAGATGGGAGTTTCTCCTCTTATCCTGGCCAACCAAAACCCCAAAGAAGATTGGCTATTCATTCCATAGCTATTTGTAGGATACAAATATCTGTACACAAATTGGCTGCTGCATTCACCCACAAAACACTCAGTCACACCACGTTACAGTGAAGTGCTTTCAGAAGTCTTGAAGATATAATAGGGTGCTATATCAAATGCAAGGATTTTTATTATTTAAATTGACAGTGCTCCATTGGCAAACTATGCAATTTTAGCTGGTAAAACTCCAGCAATAGCCCAGCACACACTCTGCAGTTCCCAAATCTTGACTTTCGCTAAGCTGTACCAAATGTAATTTGTAGTTGAACAGGGAGAGAATGTGCATTTCATTCTAGAGTGAAAATTTCTATGTGTAGGTGGCATACATATATAGAACACTCTCTGGTTTGGATATTCTTAAGCATGGTGATGCGTGTGTTGGACACCTGGCTGACCAACATAAATTTGAGTCATCGAGGAACTCCTATGATTATATATATCTATGTCGTGCTTTATATAATCAATTATTTAATTTTTTAAAATAATTTAGCAATAATGGGCAACTGAAGAAAATTCCAGCAAACTGGTTAAAATGTTATACTGCAAACGAGAAGGGTTTTGTATAATAATCAATGCCTTTTTTCCAAATGTGCTGTGAACTTTGTGCATAAAGGCTTCATTGCCTTTTACTGTACTTGTTCTATTGCCCACACAATATACAGTCAATTCACCTTACAGTATATTCTGTGAAGCACATTGAGATGTCTCAAAGATGTGATGAGGCGCTATATCAAATGCAAGAATTATTATGATTTATGTGGGACTTCACCATGTTATTGTGATCATATAGATCTAGATCTGTATTTCTTTTTATCTTAAGCTACTTTGAGACTACATTTGGCTTACAGCGAAATCTTGAGTTGAACGAAATGATTACAGCTTAGCGTTGCATGACAAAATAAATTATTTTTTGTAAACAGTCAAACTAAATTAAGAGATACTAGACAAGTTGCAGACATAAGTAATGGATATGATGTTACACGTGTGAAATGCTTTATCCAAAGGGGATATGGGGGTTCATAGATAAAGCTCTAGGGGGTAACTGGGCTGTTTCCAGTCTACTAGTAGTGGATGGTGAAAGTTTCTGGAGAAAGGTTTCATTAAAGATTCAAAGTGTGTGTGTACGAACCCCCAGTTGCAGAATATGTTGTAGTGAAGCATACAAACCCTGACTACTGTATACAAAGCATATGTGCTTTGTATACAGTGGTCAGGATTTACTGGTGTGTGTACTTTTATGTTTGTGTACATCTTTATGATGAGATTTTCATTTTCAATGTTTACAGATTCTCTTTCTTCCCCACTCCTGAGCATTTAGTTTTATTTAGATTTCTAAATTTTAAACTGAAGTTCTGTTTGTGGTTTAAATTCTAGATGGGTTACAATAAACAAAATACAGATAGAGAGAGAGTGTGAGAGAGAAAATCATTGGTATTCAGAAATCAACATCAATTTTGAACTGTTTGCACTTGCAGAGTATCATGAGTAGACCATTCAGTCAGTAACCCTGCCCGATCTGCATTTTATTTCTTGCAAATCTTTTAATCCCATTTCCCTACATTTGAACTTAATTGAGCACCACCTGGTGAAGCACCATGTCTATTATCTGAGCTACATGTTTGATCATGGAGGGGAAAATAAACCTAGAGTTTTGTTTCCTGATAGCTATCCAGAGATCTCTGTTCTGTGGTTGTTATGAGGCTAAGACCAGCTTCAGCTCATGGTTGAATAGCTTTCCATCAAACAGGGAAAAAAGGCTATTGCAGAGATGAAAGGACAGCTGGGTAATCCTGGTTTGAGTTTGAAAATATTCTTTGCACAGCTGTATTTCCCATTTGGAAATGTTTTAGATAAAGCATTGCTCTATTGTCTCTGAGAAATGGTAGCAGTTTTGTGTTGAGGGCTGGCAGATAGAATTAGAGTATTTGAAGATTCTAGATTATTGTGATTTCATGATCAGTTTTCCTGGTTTATCATCCTATTTTAATGGTGCAAATCATCTAATAGCAGTGCCTTAAACCTGCTGGGATGTCTCTGTTCCAGTTCAAAATGGTTTCTGTGGAGTAACAATGTGAATTGTAGATAAGTATGCATGCTCAATACAGTAGTTAATTATTGATAAAACAAGCCTTTATTTCATACTATTGAAAAGTTTTGTGACATTGCCACACTAAGGTGTAACAGCAGATATTTAGACACTCTGTACCATTAAGGTGTGCAGAACTGTGAAATGCAGCTTTAGGGATTATTATAAAATATATTTTCTCTTAGTTGTTTCCTCTGTGTAATAAGTGATGGGCAGAAGTGATTGTTTTCATTCATGGGGTAACTTTTCCTGAGCTATCCAATCAGTATCACTTTGGAGATAGCTACTATAAGCTACTGGTGGATAATTTTTGGAAGAAAGTTAAGGAATTGTGGTTGATTGTAACTGGGATAGTAACAATAAATACATTTATAACAATTAGATTAATTGTACCAAAATGGTGGTGTTTCTATTTAAACTGTATAAACTCATATCTACAAAAGCCTATCTTGTGTATTTTTCAACAGGTCCGTTAAACTAATTTTCTCATCATGGCAATGGAAATAACTTCTCCACCTCGGTTCTTCCACATGCCGAGGTTCCAGCATCAAGGCCCTCGGCACAGCTTTTATAAACGGCCTGATTATGCTCAGCAGCAAGCCATGCAGCAACTGACCTTTGATGGCAAGCGTATGAGAAAGGCCGTCAATAGGAAGACAATCGATTATAACCCGTCTGTTATTAAGTTCTTAGAGGTGAGTACATGAGAAACCTGATTCAGAGAAGTTCTGTAACAGTGAGATCTGATATTCACTATTATCCATAGGCTTGTTTTAGAGTATGCGGTACTCCGAATACACCAAGTGTATGTTAATAATCCTTGCTATTTCATATAGTGCCTTATCACGTCTTCGAAACGTCCCAAAGCACTTCACAGAATATACTGTCAAGTGAATTAACTGTATTTTGTTGGCGTAGCAAGGCAGCCAACTGCACACAGCCGTGTCCCACAAACAGTTGTGGATTGAGTGAAGCCCCATTTTAATGTGATAGTTTGGGTGCATAAAATCCCAATCACTGTTGCAATGTGTTGCATTCATTGGTCAGCACTACTGCATGTGCAGTGTGATCAGAAAGTGGTAACTTCTCATGATCGCTTCCACCGGTTACTGGGACATCACTAACTGCGGGTGGGGGGGGGGGGCTTCTAAACCTGCGCAGTATGTGAGGGAAGCTGGCTAGTCAGAGCTGGAAGGGTACCAAGCAGTGCAACTCGAGTTATCCTGAAGTCCCTTGTAACATGATCTGAATGTGCTTGGTCTTCTGATGAGCCTTATGGTTAGGTTTCCAGAGGCTACTCGAGGCTATGATGTTTGTTCAGCACGCTAAAGTTCCCCAAGTGATGGATTTCTTCATTAAAGCTAGGTACTGTTGTGTTCATTATGCAACTACAGCCATATGAATTGGAGTGCCCTGAATGTATCCCCGAGTATGTGCTGAGTTATATGATGGCAGTAGTTTTCCAAGTGACCTCTGTGTTCCTGGAAGGGGGAAATGAAGGAGGATCCCCATTTTGTTTGGCTGTCCCCTGCTGAAGGGCTCTGCTGGGACAAATCAGACATGGTTGCTTTCCCTCAGTTAAATAGCAGTATTAGCAAATAGAAGCATTAGCAACTTATGATCGGCGGACACAAGTTAAACCCTGTTATGATGGGTAGTTGGGGGAGGGGGGGAATCGACAATTACACCCCATTGTTAACCTGCTTAATAATGGAGATTAATTGTACATCAGTGCTTTCACGTTCACTGAACCTGTGTGCAGAAAGCCAGCTGGCTTCCGTGGTAAAAAAGGGCTGACTTTTGGGTCATCAGGTGGCCACCTGTTGATCCAGAAGTTGGTCACTTTTAGCATGAGAGAAACCAGCTGACATTTTGAAGCAAGGCGATGTGATGAAGCAAGTCAGGCAGTGCATGTTGGATATTTTTGGTAAGAAAAGGTGGAGGTCTACAGCCAATCGTGTTATAAACAAATCCACATTATAATGAAGTATGCTATATTAATATTCTACTATAAATAAATATGGACCTAAACCTTTTGACTTATTGTTTAAAGCTATACTGTATCATTGCTGAATAGCACTGTATATTTATATATTCAAGTCAAGTTTATTTGCTAATCAAGGTATGTATTTTTTTCTTATTAGAACCGCATCTGGCAGAGAGATCACAGAGACCTTCGAGCAATACAGCCAGATGCAGCTTATTATAATGATGTAAGCATTTTAGGAGTGTCTGTGCATTTTATACATTAATTTGTCATCTATTATATTTCATCTGCAAAGGCTTGATACGGAGTACTTATGGAAGCGCTCTCTTTCCCCAAATTGGCATCATACTCTTGGACATGCAAACACTCAAAAATATCGTGTTTGAAAAAAGTTCTGCTGGTGATTGCAGCTTATGCTTTTGTCTTATTTTCCATTAATGTGCTTTGGTACATTTCCGTCTCGCTCTTGTGTTTCTACTGTTGACTGAACTGGGTTTTCTGTTTGGTGCAGACCGAATTGATAAATTTGTCATTTGTTTCTTAGTATTGATGTTGTCTGATCTTTTGTATTACAGTTAGTACCACCTATGGGAATGCTTAAGAATCCCATGAATGCAGTAACAACAAAATTTGTCAGAACTTCAACCAATAAAGTGAAATGTCCCGTGTTTGTTGTCAGGGTAAGTACAGTGTGCAAGCATTTAAGATGGGATTTAAAACTGAAGATGTGGATCTTCTGATATTTTAACTTGATGTCATACTTGTTCATTGCATACTATCAGAAAGATTGGCTTGTGTATGGCATTGGATTACAAATTAAAACGAAAATCGAAATTTAACTGCCAATTACATCTTGCTTAAGCAGTGCATGTAACTGGCTGATTTGTCAGCAGGGAGCAAGGAGTATGTGGTGCAGGTGTTCTGGCTATAATGCAAGGTATGGTAGGCTGGAATTATCAGTAACAATTTTTTTTGGTTAGCTGGGGTGTCTGACACATGTGGAAACCCATTACCATGTTTAAGAGTATCCAAACCAAAGAGAGTTCCATGCATTTCCACCTATACTGTTGAAATGGAACGCGCATTCTCTCCCTGGAGGAATGCATCCTGCTTATCTAATTCCGGGGAGTATTAGGCGCAGTATTAGGCCGAGGCTTGGGGACCCCAGAGTACACATTGGGATACTGCTGAAGGCTAACCAGCTGAAACCATATAGCTTGCCTTAAAAGTACCGTTGCACAAGCTTTCCTTCTGTTTTTGCAGCTAGGACCATCCTACCTGCTAGGGTTTTGGCTTGCAGAGTTAACAGGAGCTCAATGGGAAGGGTTGCTGTCCTGAATCAATGAGCTGCCTTTCCAAGTCCTGCTAATGAGCCACTCAGCAGTGAGCTCATCATCAATGCCCTGAAGAACTGCGGACCTGCCTGCATCAGGTGTTGGAATTGGATTCCTGAGACACGGTTGGCTCGATTCTGACACTCCATTACCAAACGTGACACATTGGAATCAGTTCAGCTCTAGGGAGACCCTGCTCACCTCCCTCCAAGGAGGATAGTCACTCGTTAGTCATTTGACATTCAACAAGTGGGGGTTTGAGCCCTTACTAGGTGGATGGCAGTTACCAGCAACTTCCTGGGAGCTTCCTGCATGAAATGCATGAGAGCATTGTCACCATCTTCCTGCCCAAAGCTTGGACATGCATCCCTTCCCATTTTAAAGATTCCACCAGTTGGAGGTGTAGAGCTTGAGCAGCATCTTCCTGCCTCTCTGCAAACCAAACCAGATGCATTCCATGGCTGGATGTAAAGATGTATGCTCACAAACCTTCCAGCAGCTGTTGTCTCAAGCCTCCCAAGTTTCATCACCAGCTATCTGACGGACATTTGCATTCAGCATGGTGGGAGGAGCTTTAGAGGACAGATTGTGATGTGCCAGCCACCTTGATGTTCTTGAGGTCCAAGCGTACTGAGTAAGGTTTATTCAGCATCAGCTGCTTCGTGTGAGGCTTTGGCAAATAGACGTGGCTGCCATGAAGCCGACTGCTTCCAGAGTGCTTAGCGACAAGTCAGTGTAGGCCAGAGCCCTCACTCCCTGCAACCGCTCCCTGTGCCACAAATCCACCTCACTGCTTGATCCTGGACTTTGCAAATGGGTTGGAGGAAGTTCTTCTGCTGCACCTCAGAAGTTTAGATCCATAAAGGAGAAAACAAAAATAACATTGTATCATGGCTTTCATGCAAAAATAAATGTCTCAAAGCACTTTACAAAATACACAAAGTGAAAAGGAAAATAAATGTTGTATACAAACATGACACCTAATCTTGACAGGTAACTTCTCATAAATAAGGAGATGAGCAACCAATTAATTGGATGAAATGGGGACTACTGTTTTAAATAGCATTAGTATTCATATCACTTTCTGGTTGTTATATTTTACAAACACTTCATTATTTATGCTGTGACAGTTAATGTCACATTCTGAACTCTTGGTGTTTGTCAATGATATTGTAGTTTTTTTTCTAATGTAACTTTTAGTATAAATCATTTCTAGTATTTTTAGAATTAAAGGGCACGACCACACAGTATTAAATGTGAACCAATTATTATGGGCTTCTCAGAACATCCTTCATTTTCTCACAATTTAAACATGGTTTTAATATAATCATATTGAGGTCGTTAACATAATGACCAACAAGGATCTCATTCTGATGCAAGTCTTGAAACCTCTGAGTGGGACATTTTGCTCTGGTCTAAGTGCTACTAAACTAGTACTGGCTGGAAAGGTTTTGCTCAGTAATGTCAATCGTATCAAGATTTTAGATTCAGAACAATTATACAAGGGGATCCTATTAGAAAGGTGCATCGTTGGAGTGCGAGTCCTGTGGATCTGTAGTTCCTGGAAGTGCATTAAACTATGTCACCCTATATGTGTCCATTGTACAATTGTAGTGCAAAATATGCTGTAAAGATTGTAATGCATTTCCTCATACAGGTGAATAACTGTCTCTTTCTGTATTTAGTGGACTCCTGAAGGAAGGCGTTTAGTCACTGGTGCTTCAAGTGGAGAGTTCACACTCTGGAATGGGCTCACATTTAACTTTGAAACTATTTTACAGGTATGACGGTTATCACTATTCGATCTTCTAGGGAAGGGAGGGAGAATGGAGTGTTTCCTGCAGCTCGCTTTGATTGTGGGAAGAGCTTGTACTGTGGCAGTAATGAAAAGCAGCGCCCCCTGCTTGAGGTGTAAAAATGCTATTTTTCACCATATGCTTCTACACCATATTTTATATTGGAGCTGGAATTTCTAACACCAAGGGAAGTTAAACCATTAGCTGCTTAAATCCAGACCCAGCTATGCAGTCTGCCAAAGGGACATTAGCATGAATTCGTAATACTGTTCTTAACTCAAAGTTAGTGTGTATTTAAAGGCTGTAGTGAATTTAAAAATCTGAATGGCATTTTAAAAAGAGTTGGAATCTTTTAGCGAGCAGAATTGATATCACACGAGAGAGCACTCAATAACAATGGGCAAACAAGAGTGTATCACAAATGGAACTGTTCTTTTTCTCTACAGGCTCATGACAGTCCGGTCAGAGCTATGACCTGGTCTCACAATGACATGTGGATGCTGACAGCTGACCATTGTGGATATGTAAAGTACTGGCAGTCCAACATGAACAATGTGAAGATGTTCCAAGCTCACAAGGAGGCGATTAGAGAGGCCAGGTGGATTAATGCTATGCAGTTTTCTGTAGGGATTGGTATATTTATACTGTCATTTCAATGTATTCTAGGTGGAGTTGTGCATGGTTTCAAGGAGACCCTAGGAGCGATGCTCTACATTTCATATTCAATATTTTCATTTGTTTCCTCTTTTACACAAAATGCCACGTTGTCTACTATAGAACTATGGTGCAGTATTTATACTTTGCCATTCTTGAGAAATGTGGATGTTGGCAGTATGCTGTACTGCTGTGAGCTTTGCTGCAGTGCTAATGTATACGAGTATTCCTCTTATGAGTTCTTTGTAAGCAAGATTTTTACATTTTTAAATAAAGCATTTCCTCTTTTTTTAAACTGAATAAAGGTTAAAACTTCAGAAATAAAACCAATTTCAACACTGAAGTAAAATGGTCAGCGGAATCCCAGCGGTGGTGATATTTACAGGAATTTAAAAATAAATACTTAGACCATGGTTACTGGGAACATCCAACTGCATACAGTGGAACACTGGAATCAAGAGCTGCAAAACAAAATTAAATTTTAAACAATTTAAAAAAATATTTCCACCAGCAAAATAAAATAAAGTGGCAGGTCTTGCAGAAAGTAACTTAGTTACTATGTGCTTGTGATCTGACTGAGAGCAATAAAACAATCTAAGTTTAGCCCATTCCACTCAGGGTTTCCATTATAACGAGAAGATGTCACAGTTTTCAGTATTGTGAGAAACTCCGTTGTGGTGGTGCCAGATCAATCTTTTAAGTCATTTCAATTTGAAAAATGGAGGCAAACAACCCCATCAGCCGTTTACAGGGTTGATTTTTTTTTCTGGAAAGTTTCCAGGTCCCATACATCCTGGGAAGGTGTCCACCTTTTAAGTGCCATTAAAATGAAGTTTTTTATTACCAGTTTAATTCCACTAGATGTCACTTTTGTAGTTGTCAGATCATGGTGCAGTAACAAATGCAAGAGCATAACGCGCCAGTTAAGGGGCACGACACAGCCATAGTCATAGGTTCAAAAATAGAAGCACTTGAAGTTGCCCATTCATGAAAATATCAGTAGCCAGTGCACAACATTGTTACTGATGTTTAAGTGGGTAGAGTTGATGGAAGACTAGGTGTGAGCTCAGAGTGACTAATGGGGCTATGCCTGTGAAATATCTTACCACTTGCAACGCGACAAGTTGTGTCTTGGGTTTGACATTTGCAGATACTTTTCACCTCAGCAAAACGTGGCTGAAGCAGGGAAAGGTTTTCTGACTGAAATGTGCAATCATAGAATTTCAGTGGAACCTTGGTTATCTGCCTTGCTGGAGGAGGCCACCTGTAGATGATTGAAATTGGTGGATAATTGATCGTCCCCAAGTGTTGTTGTATGTATGTCCAGGAATCATGATATTGTGCTGACAGGCTGTCTGAGATAGCTTTTTTTTCTCTCGCTTTGGTAAAAAGAAACGTTGTGTAGTTATCGCTAAACAAAAACCATGGCTATTTAAACCATTTCTTTTTGACAATAATATATTTTCCATAGAATTGTGCCGCACAACTTCTCATGCTTAAGCAACATAGCATATTTCTTAAGAAATTTCTTAATAGTTATGAGTTATAAAATATCAGAATACAACATCGGTTATTACTGCCCAGCTCAAAACTGCCTTAAGATCGGTCTTCCCTGACATGTTGACTCTGACTCTAAATTCCTCATCATTCCTGCAATTCATGGAATTACTTTTTTATTATCAGATATTAGGTCACAACTGGAACAATGCTGAATGATTTGTATTCTGCACGCAGTCCCTCCATAAACCCCCATAAACCATGCCAAGCTGCCTCCTTAAAAAAATATATAAAGCCATTATTTTTGTTTGAATTCTTTGAGAAAATATAATTGAAACCACCAGGTATTAATGTTATTGAGAACATTTATACAAAAATGATACCTACCTCTCATCTGTATTGCCCTGTCTCCATTGCTAATTTGTGGAAAGGAGGGGTCGGGGGTGAGGGTTGATGGTGGTCAATCAGTCCACTCCTCACTCTTCTCCAATGAAATGGTGGATTATCAAGATTCTCCCAGACTCTAAATTTCAGCGTTGTTATGGGCAATTGCTTTCCATAACCCCTGTCTGTTTCCCTAGGCAAAGTTTGAAAACTGCAACACTTGGAAGTGTTTTACAGCTTCCCATTCAATCCTACATTTTTAAAATACATTAATTAATTGTGATAAGTACACCAAATTAATTACTATTGCCAGTTAGAAGAATTTTTGCAGAATAACTCTCATGGGTAATAAAATTAAAGTATAATAACTGCGTGCAGTTCTTAGGACGATACAGGAGTAAGCTGCATTGAACAATTTAGTTATACCATCTTTTGGCAGTGGCCATCCATGGCCAAATTATCACTGTATATCTTGTCCTTGGCAGTGTATAAACTGACTTTAGGACCTGTTTAATAAGCCATTAAGGTTATTCTTGTTAATTTCTGGGGTCCATTTGTAGAGAAAGTGTATGTGAAGATGCCCCAGATTGGGCTTAGTTCGGCTCCTGTTAAATGCTGACTTCTTTCCCCTACTGTGTGTCTTCATGTAACAGTTTCTCACCTACGGATAATAAATTTGCCACATGTTCTGATGACGGCACAGTTCGAATCTGGGACTTTCTTCGATGCCATGAGGAGCGAATTCTTCGAGGTATGTACAGCAAAAAAAAACACTACTGTATCTGCTATATGCTGGTCATCGTGATAGAAATGAATATGTACATCTCGAAATCCCCCAAGTCCAGGCTCTCAGCACACTGCTGTATTTGAAAGATTTTGTGTTATAATCAAATATCTGCTTAAAGGCATTTTTTCCACCCAAGGAATACAAAAGCGTGTTTAGCAATCATGCTTCTTCACACATGTTTAAGAAGTGTTCTCGTTTCTCATTGTCAGTACTCTGGAGAGACATCCCCATTTGTTTCCTCCCATGTGTCACATTCTGTGTCTACTCATCTGAGATGCTGAGATTAAAACAGAACAGTTCTGTGAGATCCCTTGTTCAGTAGAAGTCTATATCCTGGGGGTGGGAGAAGCAGGCAAGCATTATTTGGATTTTCAAGTTCTGAATTTTGATCCCAAGAAATTCCACCAGAAAATCATGTCTGGGATGCACACTCTTGGTGACATGAAAAGCTTTACTGTACATACCCCTGTATCTGAGTCGCATATAGTCACATGCAGCTGTAAACACCACCAACCCACCCAGTGCTTCTGTGTGATGGAGCCCACTGTATTAATACAGGATGACCTTTCCCTTGAATTCATGGGCAACAGAAAATTAAATTTAGCTAAAATCGTTTATTTTGAAGCATACTTGCAAGAGCACATGTTTCAAATTCCAGTGGTAGTTGCTTTTACTCTGCTGCTAGTACTGTAGTTTGTCAGTTTCAGTGAGGTCCCTGTGGATCTAGTCTTTCTAGATGTGTACATCTGCTGCTTAGCAACAGATGGGGACATTCTGCATGCAGTTCCACAGAGGATTTTATTGTTGAATTTTGTGAGAATGTTTACTATAATTTGTGATACAAGAAGCTATTTGTGTGCTTCACAGGATTGTTTCCAACAAGAAATTAAGTAATAAATGCAAGGATTATTTTATAACTAGTTTCCTAGTCCTTGGCAGTAATTTAAGATTAAATCCCTACCATAATTGTAACAGGATTTAAGGTAGAGTTCAATTCAAAGATGATTAAAATGCACATTAGGTGGAACCTAAACAATTTAAAATGACCTGTATTGCGATTCCAACATCTTAAATATGGCAATTATACCTGACTGTATGATTTGCTTATACAATGGGGCTTATTAAGTGGCTAATTCATAGTGTTTGAAGGAAAGAGATACAGATTTGGAAAGCTGGCAGTGCAAATATTCATTGAAACTTGTATCTACAATATTACTCAGCTAGTAGAAAGCTCTCTTGACTTGAGAGTAATGTGCATACCACTCCACTCTGAAATAGCAATTTGAAAATGTATTTGGTATTCTACGAGCTAAAATCTAATACAGTAAGTTGATCTGCTTTGCTGTTTTGATCCAATGCATTCCCAAGGTTTTATTGTCTGATTGAAACAGCATTATTCTGTATTCACCATTGTAAAATGCCCAATAAGTTATCTAAAATAATCGGCGTATTTTTGTCATTCAATACTCTGTCCTTGCTATGCAGATATTCATGGCTGCAATAGTCCTTTGAGGACTGAAGTAGCATTGTTGCCCTTCATTCCAATGTATTACTTTCAGATCACATTCATGAGTGCTTTTCTTAGTCCTATCTCAGTGGTACTTAGTCCCTGGAAACGTATTTTTGGCTCAAAACATCTTAAACAGTGAAAGGGTGCTCCTGGACTGAAAGACATTTTCACGTCCCAGCTTTTATTGTGCCTTTCACATGACTTGTTCTGTTTCTTTATGGCACACTTCTGGGATAATGGGATTTAATGTTTTCTTTATCTGCAGTAACAATCAGCAAGTAAATATCTGAAAGTGAGATTATAACAGCAAACATGGTACGATTGAGATGCCCACTTCCCTGTTGTAGTTTGTTTGAAATCTGAAGCACAATCTGTGGGAATTCACAGACAAGCAACACTTCTTGGTGCATAATATTAAGTTGATTCAAGCAAGAACCAACAATGCTTGTAACCGCTCTTGATGACATTGACAATGCTTTTAATTCGTAAACTGAGCAAGGATTGAACCCGGGACCTTCCTAAATTGTATGACTCAGTATCACACTGCAGGGTACATAGGTTAGGCATTTTTGTTCTTGAATTTCATTTTGTAAAATTCCAGAAGATCAATATTGTAGTCAGTATTTCAGGTGTTGCATTGAAAGGAAAGACATGATTTTTGTAATGAAGGGGTTTTAAGTGATTTGTGGAACTGGCTTCTGTAGGAATGAGCGCACTGTCCTTTGACTTCTTCAATCTGGATTAGAATCTAGTTCAATCCAGATTGGTGGGATGAAAATCTCTTTACTCTGATGCTGTCAGGGTTCTATGAGAAATTACTTTGGGTAGTTTGGGACAATTTTGTAATACACAATAGTTATACTCCCCACCCCCCAATTTTTCCCTGATTTCAACTTGCCAAAAAAGAATATCTAGTACAAACTTTAAAAAAAACTCTTATAAGAGCTGCCAAAAATAACATGCTACTTTGGGATTTTGTTGGTATTATGTACTTATGTTTCACTTTTACCATGTTTCGAATAAAGAATATTCCCCTTTATAGATGACTAACAGTTCAATTTGCTGGCATAGAATCCACAATAGTTGGACGAATAAATCAAATTGATTCAGATGGTTGCTCCAAATAAATATTTTTCTAATCTGACGTGATTTATTCCAAATACTTTAGTTTCATTTTTAAGTCCGCTGAATGGCTTCTGTGGTTCTGTTCTTTTTCCATGCATTGCACACATTGTCCAGTTTCACCTGGAAGTAACGCATTCAAGAAAATAATATTCATTGATCTGTAGTCTCATTTATTCTGAGATTCTCTTTGTGGTTAAAGTTTGCTAGCAGGTAGTTGACAGGCTCAGTGCAAAGTTAGATGAAAGGTAACTGAATAGAGTCCTCACCTACGTTCTTATCCGTAGATCACCTAAAATACAACATAATTCACCATTTCGGAACGTTTTCTGGAAACAATATAGCAGCATAATTTATCTTTCCTTTGTTAAACCTCCCACACCTCAACCATTACAGTCTCCTTCAGTGTTTGGTGCTGTGCAAAACTCAGATTAGCTGTATGGTCTAGACATGATATTTTATTGTGCTTAGTTTTGGAAATATGCTTCAGTTTTTTTTTCTGTTCAATACTTTGATTCAAGTTTTTGATTATTGATAGGCGTATTGCTACACAGTTTTTAGCAGCCCTTCAATAACTTGCCCCAGTAGACTTTTCATAATGTGAGGCTGTTGAATTGTGGCACAATCAAACCAAATTCTAGCCTGATACCTAGATGTGCGCAATTGGCTGCCGTGAGTTGCCCACAAAATATATAGTCAATTCAGTGTACAGTATATTCTGTGAAAAACTTTAAAACGTCACGAAGATGTAGTATCATCTGCAAGGATTATTGTTATAGGTGTGTCCATTTAGTGCTTCCTAGAATTGTGCAACCTGTTCTAGGATAAGCAGCAAAATTCAAAAGTGACCTTTTAATTCATTAAAAGAAATGCTGCAGGATAGGATGGTTTCATGCAGAAACCTCAGGTTCCAGTTCTTTGGAAAAGCAGATTGAGAATTGAGTTATGGTTGGTGCAAAATCATCTGTCGCGTTTTGATCCCCATTGACTCGAGAGTGAGAAAGGAAGTTGATGACCCTCTTGAACTTCATTTAATTTGTTTGATGCAAGCCATCCTCACTCCAGCTGATAGCAGAGAGCAGATCATCAAACTGATTGTGTCAGGCAGGAACAACCTTCTCATTCACTGGATGCACAAAACTTGATTTTTAAGTTTGAACCATTAACACAAATTCTTGGACGGATTTTTGACCAGCACCATTTCCAGCGCTCTTGAGACACTACCTTGCATGAAAAGAGCTATACAAGTCCAAATTATTGGAAACCTTCAAAGTTTCTTTAAATAAAAGTCTTGACTCCAACGCTATGACAGATATTCATTGGCAAAGTCATTCAGGATGCCAATTATTCCGTATGGTTATGCATTTCTGATTTCTCCTTTCATTGACAAGGAGACAAAGCCGATTATTTTCATTTCCGAGCATCATATTGGGAATGAACTGGAATTGCAATTGAAAAAAAATTCACCAGATTCCTAAAACAATTTTGTGCAATAGACCATATCATATCTGTTGCATTTTTGCCCATAACCAGGCAAATACCCACAATTTAGATGATTCCTTTGAGTTTAGGAGACTTACCACCATGGTTAGAAAATAAATAGGCCAGCAGACAGCAGAGATCAAAAATGGATTGACTTCAGCTGTTGTCTCAAATGTTTGGTGAGACAGTAGTGAATTACTGGTTTAAGAATGTGAAACTTGAATATTATTTTATTTTTTATTTTATTTTATATTATTATATATAATATTTTTGTATTTTAAACTTGTATTTATTCTAAAGTTTCTTTATTTTCCTAAGGTTTTTTGAACTCTCATCATACCCTAGTGGGTACAGTTAATGCCAAGGTTAGCACTGGGCCTAACCAGACCAGAACGTTTCAGGTTCAAATCTTTCAGTTTAGCTGAGGCAGCAACTGAAGTTTGTCTCAGCATCCCCAGATCTAGTTCAGGAAAAATAAGTTGAGTTTCAAACTTATGATTTCTATCATAGGTACTGCATGCTTGAATAGCGTGTTTGGGACATGGGTAAGAACAGAATTGGAAACAACTGTGATGTGTCCCACAGTTTAATGGCTTGCAAAGAGGTTTTAAAGCCTAGTAGCAATCGCCATACAGAAGCATAGCCACTTGGGTGAGGCAGAAATTACTACAAATTTAAACAGAATCTAGCTGTGTCTAAACTGCATATATTGCAGAGAAGCCCAACCATAGTATCCTTGTTGCCACAAATGAATGCACTAAAGACTTGGACTTAAATTAACAAATAAAAAGGCCATACAACCTCAGCCATGATAGTTGCTGAGACGATGAAAAGGTTATGATCAAAACATGCCCATTTATGATGCTCTGATGATCACATCTATGTCTAGTAAGCCCACCGTAGCTTTTCTGAAGTGTTTGATCACTTCTGACTACTTACAATTGATAATTTATGTTTATCCCTCTAGCATTAACCAAAAAGTTCATACATTTGTTGGATTGCTAGCTAATTAGTTAAGTCACCTGTACATTTGGTGAGAGCTCACAGTTGTTTCTTACACGCTATTCAAACATGAGGTTTGCAGTTAGCAATTTCAGATCCAGAGCTCATGTAGACAATAATCTGAGGTGTTATTGGCTGAGGAAATATTGGAGGGGACAATACTTGAGTGTGTAGCGTGCATTGTGGGTGAAGGGATGTTGCTTCTGTGACAGCCACCCTAATTGAGTATTTGTCTTGTAAAATATGAAGCAAACATTTCAAAGTGTTTATTAATAGTTAAATCCCAAAGGTGTCAGTACTGTTGAGATAAAGTGAACAGTAGAGGGCAGCATAGTTTTAAATAGGAATCATTTTTATTAATCATCCCAGTATTCTGGTACAGACAATACCATGCAGTCTTACTAACTATCCTAAAAAACATTTATGTTTGGTGATAAATTACTGTACTTTTATTGCAAACCTCTGATCTCCCATGATTTACTTTACATCATTTCAAATGAAATACTACAGGCATATTGCAGGTTAAAGCCTCTGCTGTAGAAACAGATTATGTTGGGGGAAATATATACAGTGCTTGGGTATATATAGATCTTATCCAAGAATGGAATTCCAATGGACTGAAAATTTTCCAAATTGCTCTCATGCCGTAGAACTCTACATTATCCAATCTGCTTCCCATTCACCCCAATGTTGTAGATTTTTTTTAGTCGATTCAGTGCACTTAAAGCAGTAATTTCCCTTCCTCCCAGAGTTCACATGCCAAGTCAAATAACTTGAAAAATATGTTCTTAGGCATTTCCTGTTTTTTATTTGGTTTGAATTGCTGAGTAATTAAATGGGGGTGTGGTGCAGAAATTCAGAAATTGGCTATGTTTAATTGCACGATGTTGATTTCAAATGGAATGTTTGTAGCAACATCTTAATCCCCAATTATATTGAACGTGTGGAAGCAAATAGTTAATAATAATCCTTGCATTTTGATATTGCACCTGTCACGTTGGGACAATGACTCAAAACGCTTCACAGCACTGTGCATTCTGTAGGCAAACGTGGCAGCCAATTTGTGTACAGCAGTGTCTCACAAACAGCCATAAAGCCCCCAAACTCCCTAGTTTGTGATGGAATCCTTTCCCTCAATCCCTTCGCCTTGCCCCCTCTTTCCCCATTTTCAGGTTGCACCTGAAGACCTTCCTCTTCGACTGTGCCTATGGTCACTTTTCCCCTCCCCCTGGCTTGGCATTGGGCTCCACCGTTGTTAAACGTTCTGGGATGCCAGCGAGCATGGAGGGCGCTAAATAAATGCAAGTTGTTGTTGATACTGTTAAGCATGGTTTCCACACGTGTCAGACACGCGACTGACCCACCCATAAACACTCCAATGTTCTCTCCACTCATGAATGCAATTGACTGTTCCTTTATTGGAGTATGGTTCAACAGGTCATGGTCATTAGCTTATTCCAATGGGCATTATATGTGAGTGAGTGTTAGTTGGCAGACTATTTGTGTGTCCAAGCAGTGAAGCTGAGCCTGATTTTCACCTGCCTAATGTGCAGTTACATTTTCTTCCAGCAACCATTGTTGAATAGTGACCAAGAGAGGGAAGTTCTCCTTACCTTTGACCACTGTCGCCAATTATGGCATCGCAACCTTATTGAGAGGTTTTTTTTAAAAAAAGTTGAAAGGTGAATGTAGCTGGCTTCCAACAATGACTACTTAACAGTTGCTGAAATATGATGTCGTTATTGCTTTCTGCTTCTGCTCTCAATACTGTCAGCTTTGTGCTTCAGAAGTTGCCCCTAACTGAAAGGCTAGTCACCTACTTACACATTTGCAAGCCTGTTAATTTGGTGTGAGGCATACACCCATTTCAAAGCATCCTAAAGGAAAAACATTGTAACATGTACTTCTAATGGACTATTGTACTTTTTATGAGCAATTCTAATATGTGCACAATTTGTTAACTTCTTCCGCCTCCCACCACCTATATTCATGGTGTACTTAATGGTGCACATTGTCTATTAATATTTATTTTATTCTAGCAATACACCTTAAGCCTATTACATTCTACAGGGCATATATGTCTCTGCCCTATTCTAATAGTTATTGGAGCATATATGCTCATATCAGCAAATCCTATTAATGACCTGTTCCAATATGCACACTTGCATCCTTCAGATACCTTTTAATATGGGTTATATATTGCTGATCCCAAAGACTCCATTCTACATGTGTGTGTATTGAGTTTCCCCAGTATTCAGCCAGACCAATCATGCCTTTTAGACCTTTACATTTTGATTGTAGTTAGTTTCCTAAATGTCTTGGAACCTGCAGCTATCTCAAAACCAGTTATCCTAATGAGGAAAAAAACCCTACAAACAATTTCCACATGAAGATCTGATCGGTTGTCATCTGGAAGCTGGTTATTTTCTTTCAGAAACAATCATAACTAATTTAAATCAGTAATCTTATTTATTTAGGGCAGTGAAATAAATCTACAACTGAGCCATTACAGAAGCAATATCTAATTCAGGCACTTGTTTTGTCACCCTTCTTAATTCCCTTCAATAGCCATACATTTCCACCCAATATTTAGTGCTATAAAGGCCACTGGATTAGAGCCAGGGATGAAGCTGCAGTAAATGATCAGCAAAGTTCTATGTTGAAATAAAGACAATGTTGATGAAAACATTCAAAAGTATATAGTGTACTTTATGAGATCTTTATTGCCTCTTTCATTATATAACTAAATGGATGATTTACTTTGGGTGGTAATTGCTTATGTTTCATAACTGTTATAATGGTGATAGTCTCATAATCTATTGCCTGCTTCAGATCCCTTTCTTCTTTAGTTCAGTGTAAAATCTTCTTGATCATTCAGTAATGAAAATAGTACATGAAATAAATAAAACAAAGGAATCCCCGATGAGTGATAATAATTTTATTTCAATTTATTTCCAGGGTAAGCAACTTTCCTACCAAGAATGATTCATACAAATTAGAATAGGTAAAGCTAGAACCCATCTTTACAAAGGTGATCCCTCCTTTCCTATTTGTGATGGTTCCAGGTAGTGTAGGAAAGTAGATGGTATTTAAATGATGAACAAATGTTGGATTAAATTTTCTTGTGTCATCCTGGTGAGGGGCTAGTAGCACTCTTGCCTCTGAGTCAGAAGGTTGTGGGTTGAAACCCCACGTCGGGACTTGGAATCACATTGTCCAAACTGCCACTGCAATGCAGTGTTGGGAGGTGTTGCATTGTTGGAGGTGCCATCTTCCGGATGAGACTTTAATCCTTTCTGTCTGTTCAGGTGGACTTTAAAGATCCAATGGCATTATTCAAAAAGAGAAGGGAGTTTCTCCCGGTGTCCTGGTCAACAATCCCCAAATAAACTCCATGGTGGTTTGCGAGACATTGCTGTGCGCAAATGGCTGGTGCATTTCGCCTACAAAATACACAGTCCTATGAAGTATATCCTCTAAAGTGCTTTGAAATGTCTCAATGAAGTGATAAGGCACTATATCAAATGCAAGGATTATTATCATCAAATAGATCTTGCGAAACCTACTTTAGTACTGAGGTGTGATAGGATATCCCCAATGATTTTTTAAAATAGAAAATTCATGATACAGTACCAAATTACAGTTGTGTAGCACCTTTCATGTTGGGAGCATGTCCCAAGGCGCTGGGACGTCCTCCCGATGTGCAACTAGCTGTTTCAGAAAAGCCAAACTGAGGTTAGGCTATATCTACAGAGAAGAGGTGATGGTAGAGTGAATTGTATTCCATCGAGATTGAGTCAATCTTGGATACCTTTGGGGTCATCGACTGAAGTCTAGGAGATGTTACCTGTCTGCCACATGCTGCATTTCAGGTTGTTGAATCTTAACATTGCATGTGGAGGTATGTGTGTTTGATTGGTAGAATAAGGTTAGATACTTGATGGGCAAGTAAGTTGGATTGGTTGGTGGTATAGAGTTGATTGATTGCTGAACCAGGCCAGGGGTGTTTGGGATTCTGAATAAACTATTAAGTACAACTGAATAATGAGAGGGTGTCTTACAGATCATTATGAATAATAATAATAATCAGTTCTGTTTTGTGCTCCCAATAGGACATGGTGCTGATGTAAAGTGTGTAGATTGGCATCCTACCAAAGGATTGGTTGTGTCAGGAAGTAAAGACAGCCAACAACCAATCAAATTCTGGGATCCTAAGACGGGTCAAAGTCTTGCAACACTGTAAGTGATTACCATTTAAATACAGTTAACATTGATCATAAGAATTATAAAAGCTGCAGGTCCAATAAAACCATTGAATTAATGATGACAACTTGCATTTATGTAATGTAATGTCAGGATTGGACACCGAGGAAGGGAGAGGGGGAAGAGGGAGGTGACTGAAGGCGCAGTCAAAAGACGTAGGTTTTAAGGGAGGATTCATGCAAAGGAGGCATGACAAGGTAGAGGGAGGGAGATCCGTACGTTAGGGTGTTAGTAGCTGAAGGTTTGGCCACTGCTGGTGGCTCGGTGGAGTCGGATGTGCAGCAAGTCCGAGTTAACCAAGTGGAAGATCACAAATATAGGGAGGGTCGAGGGTTTGAAGGGATTTATAGATGAAGGCGAGGACCTTGAAATCAATCCATTGGGAGACGTGAAGTCTGGCGAGGACTGGGGTGATCGTCGTGTGGACTCTGCTTAATTAGGAAGGAAGTAATTTTCATCAAAGCTACAGAGAATTTCACATTCTACTTTCGCTGGAATCCCATGTGACTGAGTGCAGGATCTACAGTAACAAAATACAATAAATTCTACTGATTAAGCTTCATAGGCTGTCTAGCTCTGACCCAGACGGGCAGACTGCAGAACAGATTATATTTTCTTGGTTTGTTTTATCAAATAGTCTTCCAAAAAATACAATTTCAAATGAGTCTAATTCAGTCTTCAGTGATCACAGCGAAACACTACAAGTTTGATTGTGTTGCAGTCAGCAGTTTTTCGCTTTTATATGAGCTTCTTGAAATGTTTCCTCGAGGAAGCCTAAGCAACAACATTACAGGGCACCAGATCTTCCTTATAAGTAGATATACAGTAGCTCATCTGATGTCATAGTAGGTGAAGGCACTAAATTAGTAACACTAACCTCTACAGAGCAGATGGTTTCAGGATTTGTGCTGTTAGCAGCTGAGCACTTTTAAGACCACACAAGATAACAAGAAAGTAGGACCTTGTGTCTACAATATATATGAGGCAGATGTGTTAGATCTGTGAACTGTATGATGTCTGAGACAGGAGCACATTAATGTCTTCCTATTTTTCCCATTAAAAATGCCTTTCTGGAAAAAAAACAATGAGCATATTTTTTCCGTCAGCAATGTGTTGGTTTTGCCTGGTGGAGGGTTCGTAAAGGAAACTTTAATGTCCAGTGTAAATGTTTTGGCAGAAACCATAAGGCATTAACAAGATATTAATAGTGTCTTTATTGAGTGAAGAAAAAGCCAGGCAGACTGCAGGGATTGAAAGCTCTATTATTAAGGAAAAAATACAGAGACAAATCTATGATTGTGTCTATCTGAAGGGCTTGCCTTTACATCACTTTGCTGATATAATAGTATTTATACAAGAGTTTAAATTAGTGTTCAATCTGTAGGGGTTTTGTATCTAATACCCAGTGATTTTGACTGCTCTCTCTCCAGCCATGCTCACAAAAATACAGTGATGGAAGTCAAATGGAATCAGAATGGGAACTGGCTGCTCACAGCATCCCGTGATCATCTCTGCAAACTGTTTGACATCCGTAACCTGAAAGAGGAGCTGCAAATCTTCAGGGGTCACAAAAAGGAGGCCACAGGTCAGTAATCATCATCTGCAACAATGGGTATATTTACCCAGAACCTTCCCATTCTCCAAAGCTTTGCCATATGACAGGAAAGCAACTGGAATATAGAAATATTAAATTTGTACCTGAGCCAAGCAAGTTTTAATGTGGGATAGGATGTCTGTGTTACTATTTCTGCTCATTCACACAGAGAGACATTTTGTCTTGACTAGCATAGATATCTCTATAGAAGGGTGTGTCATTTCCTCTGTCACTACTTTGTTGCAGAATACCATGCATACCTCATATTCTGGGGCTTAATTTAAAAAAAATTAATATATAAATATATATCAACGATAGGAGAACCCCTCCAAAACAATATGCCCATGACAGTCCCCCATTAAAGACCTTTCGTATGAGGTACAAATCATGTCTTTACGTCACTTGGTTATTGCGTTATTGACAGACACAAACCCACAGACAGACATTTCGTCTTCATTAGTATAGATATATATAAGGTAGTTGTTTAATATTTAAGATCAAGATGGGTGAATATTTTGTCCCGAAAATATTTGTTGCACTAGCTGTCATTCTCTAACATAGATGTAGTGTTAAGATCATGTTCCCCTGCTTCAATCCATCTTCTGTATGAACACCTACACCTTGGTGCAAAGTGCCCTTGTTTGAATGATATTTATGTTCACAGCTGTGGCTTGGCATCCTGTGCATGAAGGACTGTTTGCTAGTGGGGGTTCTGATGGTTCTTTACTCTTCTGGCATGTGGGGTGAGTAAAATTTAGAAATAATGTTTATGTTCAGAGCATACTATGTGCAATCCAATGCAAGGATTTATTTATTATTATTTACCCTCTTTGTGGAGGGGAGGGAAGTGGGATCTTCTTGGAGCTGAACTGATTCCAAGGTGATTTGATTGGCAATAAAATGTTGGAAAGAGGGAACACTCTGTGGTGGTCTCAGTAGTCTGGTGGATTCCTGAGCCAGCACCGCTGATGACAGACCAGCCAATCGGGCTCATTCGCAGGACTTGGAGGGTCAGACTGGTCACTGGGGGCAGGAATTCTTTCACTCCATTCCTGTTAAACCCGCAAGCTAAAGCCCTAATGGGTAAGTTGGTCCTTGCTTGACAAGCAGCAAAAGCTTGCCAAACCACTCCTGTATGTGGTTTTAGCTGGTTAAACTCCAGCAGGACGCAACACCCACTCCATGTTCCCCAAGCCGCGGCTCTTGCCAACCTGCGTGTGATACTCTCCGGAATTAGCAGGGTGCATCCCTTCAGAGAGTGTGCATTCCAGACACGGAGGTTTCCATGTGTAGATGACATACATAGTGGAAATCTTTTTGCATCCTCCTAAGCATGATATTTTTGCACATGTCAGACACCTGGCTAACCAAAACAACAGAACATGGGCAGAGCTAGTACTAGTGTGCAAGGGGCCGGTGGTATTATGTAGAGTTGTTAAATACATATACAAAGACCATGAGTTTATTTTCTAAAATTTAGCCAGTCTAGTGCAGGTTCACTGTTTATCAAATGATTGTGTACCTACAGTTGTGTGGATGTGTGTTTGCAGTGTGGAGAAGGAAGTTGGAGGAATGGAGATGGCCCATGAAGGCATGATCTGGAGTCTAGCCTGGCATCCACTGGGGCACATACTGTGTTCGGGATCCAATGACCACACAAGGTATGATATTGGTGAACAAAATAGAAATTTGATTGGGGAGGGAAGAAGAAACAAAGGTGTTGCAGATAATGTACGCCTTCAAACGGCTCATTGTGTCTGTGTAAAGACAGGACTTATCCAACAGTGTGTCAAATTTCAATGCACTAACTTTCCCTTACAGTAAATTCTGGACGAGAAACCGACCTGGAGACAAAATGAGGGATCGCTACAATTTAAATCTGCTCCCAGGAATGTCTGACGAAGCAGCTGGAGAATATGGTAAGAGCAATATGTTCTGCATCAAAAACCTGCACAATTAGATTACCTTGTGCAGTGTTCAGAATGTTACACCACACAATCATGGGCCTAGGATAATGCATTAAACTTCTCAGTGTACAACCTGAATGTTCTTCAGCATAAGAGTAATTTATGGCTACATACACTTTTGCTAAATAGAACAGACACTTAAACACAATATTGTACCTTGAAACGATTGTATGCTTTACGTTTCTTTGGACTTTCACAGATGACATTGAGCCAAACAGTCTTGCAAGCATTCCTGGGATGGGCATTCCAGAGCAACTCAAACAAGCCCTGGAGATGGAGCAGGCTAGTAAGTATACCAAAAGAATATGGCGCCACAAATAAAAATAGCGAGGAGAGCATGTTTCAAGGAAATCTCAGCATGATGTGCTAATGGAGCAGTAAGGTTTCAGAGGACTACTGGGGATCAAAACCTATGGTGTGGGGGCGGGCAATGGAGCAGCATTGCTTGGAACAACGAGGAGCAAATGTTTGTATTCACAAGTGGCAGATCATTTGCCCCAGTGAATAGTAATAGCCCTTACAATTTTTTAAAGCGTTGAGTAAGAAGGGAGTAATGACAGCATATGAAACCTATGTTAATTGGAAGCACTTTCCAAATCTGATTCCTGTTCGGCCTCTCTTCATTTTGTTAGTTGTAGCAGACAGTAGTTAAAATGAGCAATGCAAAATCACTACAGATAGATATTTAGAAATCCTCTGTCTAGCTTCCTATCATAAAGTATTTGTTATTTTATAGGCAAAGAAGAAGTAAATGAGGTGGAGATGGCAATCCCAGGATTGGACTGGGGTATGGATGAAATGATGCTGAAGGACCAGAAGAAAGTGATACAGAAGAAAGTCCCATATGCAAAGCCTATTCCTGTACAGTTTCAGCAGGTCAGTCAACAAATGTTCACCTACATCTTGGTTATGAAACCTGAACATGTGTGGTTAGAAATGAGGGGTTAGAAGGATGCAAGTTTTAATCTCTCTCTTCTGTTTGCAGGCATGGTCTCAGAACAAAGTTCTGACAGCGCCTATCGAGATGCTGAAGATCGAGAGGGCAGAGGAGAAGAAACTAGACGAAAAGAAGAAATCTCAGGCAGAAATCGAGCAGGAAATGGCTGCTCTGCAGTACACCAATCCTCTTCTATTGGAGGTTAAAGATTAATCTTTCTCATTTGTCATTTGCATTTTTTTTCTAGGAGGCCAAATGCAATCTCTTCAAACTGAGTCAATCAATTTGCAGAATAACGCTAATTTGTTCATTTTAACTTTCAGCCATTTTTCCTGGTGGGCGGTGGGGGTTGTGAGAACAATTATTGTTGACTGCTCTATTATCTGATAAGTCTTCAGCTAATTATCACTACCAATGTGTTAGACCAAAGGGAGAGACAACCTACTAGATTTATCATGTTGGATAAAAAACAGCAACTCCATTAGAATATGGAATTGTATCAAAACTAAATAGCAAAACAAAAAGATATTTCCTATTAGGGTGCATGTGAGGTATTTGTGTAGAGAATCCCACCACTCCTTAGAATTGAACACTCAAGATATGCACGTGTAATAGAAGCCCCTGTGTTGCAGTTTCTATCTTTGTCTTACAATGCAAAAAACGTAAAACTAGCTTTTGAAATTCATTATATTTGCCATTAATAGATTATTTAAAGTGTTGCTCCTCCTTAGTACCAGTCCTATTTTCTTCTCTCTAAATCATCAGCTAGAAATTGATGTGTTTAGGAGAGGAAAATCAGTCTTGCTTAATAGGTTCTGGAAAAACAAGCTCTGCTTTGTATGATGACTTTGAAGAGAATCGTGTCACACTGCTGTATGTGTCAGGTTTTTTGACAGAACCTGGTAATGGTCGGTGCTGGAAAATGGAATGTTTAATGTTTTTATGCTTTATTTTTCTAAACAGCAACTGAAGATTGAGAGAATGGCACAGAAGCAGGCGGAACAAGTGCAGCAACAGCAAGGTCCTCCTTTAGCATCGCAGTCCTTTTCAGGGCCAGGATTTCTCCCACAACCTCCCCAAGGATTTCAGCAAAACCATCCACCTCAGCAGATGCAGATGAATATGTCTCTAGCACATTCTGGACCCCAAGGACAATTCAGGCCGCCGGGACAGATTGGACCTCCAGTCCCTTCACTCATGCAGGGTCCTCCAGTGTCGCAAGGATTAATGGGTCCTCAGGGGATTCATGGCCCAGGAGGGCCCCCAGGGCCACAAGGTTTCCCAGGGCCTCAGAACCATCCTGGCCAACAAGGACTACAAGGCCCACATGGCCAAGGGTTAGGCCCTAAGGGGCATCCAGGGCCCCAAGGACTATCAGTGTCACAAGGAATGCAGGGGCCATCAGGTCCCAGGGGGATGCAAGGGCCACCAATGCAGGGAATGCAAGGGCCTCCACAAGGAATGCAGGGACCGCCCCACGGAATGCCAGGGCATCCTCAGGGAATGCAAGGACCACCGGGACCTCAAGGACCACAGGGTGCACCAGGAGGTCAACCACATCCTCAGCAAGGGACTTCAAATATGCAAGGGCCACCTCACTCATCTCCTGCCTTTCAACAGCCAGCCAAACCCTCACTGCTGGGTGATGGACCTAGAATGCCATTTAATCAGGTGGGTTATCCCTTCACTGCAGATCTACAAGTAATAGATATTGGTATGTTGGGTGTTGCAGTCCTGCCTCTGCTGCCTGCCTCTCCACTTGGCTAACTCAGGCTTTCTGCTTGGTCCTGTGGGTTCCTGTGTGAAAGCAGCTATAGAAATTCATGTTGTTGGTGCACTGATGCAGCAAATATGCAATAAATGGCATTCTAATGTAATTCCATTCATTATTTGTTAACAAATGTATTGTTCGGATCTTTTTGAATGTTGACACCCTTCCCCTACATTTATCAGCCAGCAGCCTGCATCGCAATGGGCAGAAGCTGCTTCAAAATATCTCCACTGGAAATGAAACTCCTTGGATTACTGTTTGTATCTACTGATGTTATCCAGCTCCCTCACACCATAAAGTATCTCGCAAATAACTGTTTTGTTTTTCTCACAGGGGACTCCAAACCAAGTACCGCCATTGATGATGTCAGGTATGGGGCAGCAGGGACCAGTTCGAGTACCTGCTTCTAACCAAGGTCCTCCTGGCCCAGGGTCAGGCAAAGGTGAGTAAAGTAGTATTTACTGAACAAGCATCAGAGGAACAAATTGTGGCTGTTTGTGCACATGATCGCCAAGGCGCGGAGTGGGTATATGGGAAATCGGGAAATTTCCCAAGTGTCCCCGTGAATGGTTCCCGACACGTAACACCCCAGGGCTTGACATCCGGATGAGTGACAGCCTGGTCCAGCCAATCATTGCCTAGAGCCCTACCTCCCTGGTGAGTGACGGCTCCTGTAGCCAATCACCGCCTACCCTCCTGTTTTAAGACCCGACAAAGTTTTTGAATGCATGGAGGTGTATCAATTCGGCACCCCCATTTTACCTGAAAATCCCAAGCTCTTTCGGGGAGCCAATCCACCACTGATTGTCACCAAAGCATAGCACTGAAGTGCAAATTCAGGCCAAAGTATATTTCCAAGGGAGCGCTTAAGGTTTATAGAAAATCCAGAGCTATGTACTTCAATTGGGGAAGAGATACCAATGGTGAATCAGTCAATCTGAAGGCTTTTTAAACACATTATTCTCATTAATAATTGTTCGATCACCTCAATACGGAAGAGGTGGAGGTAGAGCTAGTTAATTGAAATCCCAATGTAAAAATGTCTCTGGACGGGTGGAGCATTTATAATTTTTTTCCAGCTCCTTATCATTAGGTTGAGGTTGGATGGGAAAGTAGGTGATATCTGTAGAGAGTAGCCCGTAGGTGAGGACACTTATAAAGCCAGCTACAACAGTGAGTTTTTGTTTGTTTATTGACAGGTGATGGATCGTTAGGTCCTACCTCAGGGGCTATGATTCGAAACTCTAATGTTCCAAATACTGAGTTGCTTGGCCCAGCTTCAGGTGTTATCATGTACCAGCTACGCCCAGGGATGACCATCATTAGACACCCAGGTCCAGGGCCCATTGGAGCTCTTCCTTCACAGCAGCTTCTGTCCCAGAAAGGTAACAGTGTTTTGGGACCGTGATCGCAGGACAGTGTTATAGTGTCCAATAGTCTCTTTAGTAAAAGGCAAATTAAAAAATATATATTTGAGCTTTTGATTTTGTTTCTCTTACCACATTTCCTTTAAAGACAAGAGCTCCTGGTTGAATAGTTTCCTGTGTAAACCTACACAACAAGTAGCCCCTACAGGAAAGCTTATGTCTTTATGGCTGTCTGAAGTTCAGTATATATGAAACCATTGTTCGAGTAAAATGGTTAACAGGCATTTCATATAATCAACTAACAAAAGCAGAAATGGCACTTAATTTCACAGCACACTTTGAGCACAACAACAGGCAAGAGTTGTTGAATGGATTATCATTGTTTATCATGGACATCTGATTAAAGCAAACACTTGTGTCTATTTTATGCAGTTACACACCACTGTACTCATCTTTTCCCCCCATTTCTACAGCCATATATGGTTTGTGTGCAATATTTTATAATTTACAAACTATTTTTATAGGTGAACCTCACGGTCCTCCAAATCACCACATGGGCCATCCACAAGAAATGAGACATGATCAGAATATGGAACGTGATCCCGACCATGGGCCTTTCAGGGGTGCCCCGGACTGGCCAGATCCCCGGGAAAAACGTCCATCGGCTGAAAGGCGGGGCCCCCTGCACGACTTCCACGATCGCTTCGACCCACAGGATAAGTTCCGTGAGGAATTCCGCAAGGATGAACGATTTGTCCTTAGGCCACGGGAATTTGAGGGTCGAGGTGGTCCACTACCTCATGAAGAAGGGTGGAGACGGGGTCTTGTTCCACAGCGGGATTTCCCACCTGATCAGGAGTTCAGGGACTTTGTGGACCCTGAGCTCAGAGGTCCAAATCGAGGTCTACCACAAGGCTGGGATGGCAGGAAACCACCAGAGGAGAGATTTGGGAGGGATCCAGAAGATGCTCGCTTCCGTGGGCGACGAGACGACCGGTGAGAAAGTGTGCAATATTAGCAGTTATTACTCTGTTTGACATAAAATACCATTTCTATTTTCAAAGGTATATTCGACTCAAGAAACTTGCAGCCTTTTCATTGATTTTTTAAATGTTTTTCTACACACAATCTGATATTATGCACGTTATTATTTATTCCCTGATTTTGAGGCACAGCTACAACATTTACAAGTTTGCAAACTCTGGTCCACCTCAGAGTGCATAATGTGTGCCTGACACAGGTTTTAATAGTTACATCTGAGAAATTGATTAAACTATATTGATAAAAACCATTGTGAAAGCACAACGACCATTGACTTGATGCTTCAGAAAATTGAGCTCTACATTTTTGTCACCAAAGATGAATATTCCATTTTAAGTACAAGCAATACTTGAAGCTTGAGAAACATGACCTTTCACAGTGAATTCAGTTCAACCACCACACATTATAGCATACATTGAATGCTGAGAGTTGTTATTTTTACAAGTATGTTTTTCTTTCTCCCTTGCCTTTTACTTCCAGGACAATAGTATTGAAAATTAGCAGAAAGAATATGGAAAACTGAATGCTTGAAATCCAAAATAAAAACAGAAAATGGTCTAAATTGATTTCAGTTTAATCTGCATTTGAAAGAGAAATGTTAACTTTTCTCTTTCAAATATTGAATGACCTACTGTGGATTTCCATTATTCATTCTTTTTTATTTCAATGTAGGAAGGAAGAATATCTCGGAGGAAGTCATATATAAAAAAAATCAAGGAATGACTATGGTAGTATTGATTAAAATAGAGAAAGGTTGTATCTATAAACCATTCACATTTCCAGTCCTTTCAATTGGTCTTCAAAATAAACCATACAAATTGAGCTAGTTCAGTTTAAGCTTGCCTGAGGTAGTAGAAGAGCGAGAGGCTCAATGTTTGCAGCGGAACAACCTAGTCTTAATTCCTTTTGTAGATTTGAACAGAGTTTTGATCAACGTGGCACTGAATTTGAACTGAGACATCGTGATCAGCGACGCCCATCTCAAGTCAGACGTGGCCCAGATTTTGAACTGCATGAGCCATTTGAAGAAGTGTAAGTCTTCATGCAAATTTTAAATTCAGATTTGAAATCTCAGCAAAGGATTAGTCTGTCCAGATAGAGTATCTGTCCTGCTGTAGATAAGAGATGGGTGTAGTCACTCCTCCTCAACCTACCTTTCTAACTCAACACCATTATTGATTGGAAGCTCTAAACCAGACGAACTGCATATTAGATATGACTCAATTCTGCTGAGTTTAGACTATGCCTCCTCCAGCACAAACAGTGATGCTCATGTGGAAGAACTGACACTTGAGTAACATTGTACAGCACTAACTATTAATCTTCAACATTTCTAGGCTTGCTTTTATGAATGTACAGTACATTACATAATAAAAATAATCCTTGCATTTGATATAAAGCCTTATCACGTCTTCGAGAAGTCTCAAAGTGCTTCACAAAATATACTGTAAAGTGAATTGACTGTATATTTTGTGGGCGAGATGATGTCCCATGCACAGAAAAGAGTCTAGGGCCAAAGACCGTAGAAACAGGCAACTGGTTGATTTAGTCAGCAGTAATTCAAAGAAAGAGAGCTTTTTAGCAACTTGCTATAGAAATTGTTGCATTGTAGAGTAAACCAGCGTCACATGCTATTTATCCAAACTGTTTTGGAATAATTTTTGGATTGATGAAAGCTGATAGCTGCAGTGCACTAGATTAAGCAATATTAATTGAGCAGGTACTAATGTACTAATCAGATACATGCATCGAGCTTGCTGAGAGACTAGCCAATCAATTGATAGCCAGCCAATTCCAGTCAGTGGAGTTTGGATAAGGAGCTCCTGATGCAATATTCTCTGAGGGATTTTGTTTAAAGATAAGTGTATCTGTATCCAGGAATATAAAATGAACTGTACAGAAAGTTGGGACTTTGAAGCGTTAATACAGTGATGGGACTGGAAATGAAACTTAAAGTTGAGTGTTATTGTACAAGCTGATGCACATAGGTTTAAACTATAGAATTAAATGCAAAATGGGTTGTGGTGAATCTCATATGTTCTTTAAACTACAGACAGTAAACATTTAATTAAAGCTTGAATATGCGCACGATTCTCAGACTAAGGAGGGTCCGAGGCTGATTGTTTGTGTTGTGAACTATGCAGTGTTTGCAGAATTTTTGTTGAGGATTGGGCTGAATCTGATCTGGACCCTCATACTGAAGCCAGGTGCTCATGGAAAGTTTCACATTCCTATCCTGATGCAGTGCGAGACCGTCAGAATTATTAGGTAGCTGTGAAACTTAACAGTCTATCAGGTGTGAGAGTACCAAGGCTGCAAATGAACCTCTGCATGTTCTCTGAAGTTTCAGGCGAGGAGGAGCTCGACATGATGTCCGTGGCCCAAGAGGAAGAGATGGCTTCCTGGGGATGGACGAGTTTATTGGCAATGAAGAATTTGAAAAAGGGGAAGAGAACTCGAGAGGGCGTGATCCAGGAGGGAGAGGACGAGGTCGTGGAGTAATGCGAGGTGTGTGTGTACACGCATCTGATTTACACTTCACTTTTAAGACATAGAAATAAAGTCAAATACAATGATTAAACTATGCCTGATTTTTAAATCCATTTCCTAATTAATTACTTAAGCTTTTTATTGGGACATGACATGCAAATGTGATTAAATCCGAAAGGTTGAAACGCCTTCACCATTATAATGTACAGACTTACTCATGGACAACTACACAGTTGACATGGACACAATATATAGTGGAACACATTTGTGGACCACTCTTTCACCTCCCAAAATTGCAGGCATACCTGTGTGTACCGCCAGGCTCCCAAATAACCACACGCGCTACATTTTGACTGACAGCTGTGTTTCGACAATAGAAGTATGTCGGGACAGTCCGCTTGATACCAAAACACAGAAAGTAAGCACCTAGCTTTCTTAGAGCATGAGAGAACATGTTTGAGTTTCAGTCCCTGATGCACTACTTTCCCACAGGAGGGCGAGGGGGCCTCCTGCCCCTGCCTAGCCATGAAGAGTTCCCTCGTTTTGAAGCTGGTCGCAAATCAGAAAAACGGCCGCTGTCTCCAGGAGGCCACCGAGATGGCTGGGTAGGGCGAGGAGACCGAGGTGAAATTCATGAGACTGGCAGAGAACCAGGTTTGTTTCGTCATCAAATGTTGTTTGAAAATCAATTGCAGACTTGCTCCCAGAGAATTTTGTGTGGTTGGGTGGGAGGCGGTGTAAGTATGTCTGTCCTTGGAGGAATATTAAAAGCCCACATCTCCCTATTTATTTAAACACACAGTAGCATTTTCTGTGGACCTACGTTGTCATGGTCTAAGCCTTTCAAGCTGCCCCACACTGTCCTAGGATAGCACAAAATTTATATTTGCTCCCCTAATGTTTTACTACCCTTAGTAAGAATATAAACCGAGGTTCAGTTTATAACTGATATACAAGTGGCCAACATTCTGAAGTTTTAGTTAGTATTCCTGTCCATCAAGTATTCACATACTTGTCTGTGATTGGACAGGCATGCCTGGCCGCGATCACTGTCCAGATGATTCTCGCCAGGACCAATCACCCCGTGATGGCCAGTCTCCAGTCAGCAGGGAGCGACCATCATCACTCCATAGCATGGATACTGCATCACTTCCTCCTCGCAAACGGCCATGGTACGAAGGGCCGGGAACACCTGATCAGAGGGATTTGGATACACCTGGTCCCACACCTGACGATAGAGGCCAAAGTAAGTTTCTGTCTGTGTGTGTGTGTGTGTATATCCACCAACGACTGCCACAGCACCGACGTTGTCACAGGACACCCGAGCAGTCAACCTGACAGCAAAGGTGGCCGCTCGCTCGGTGTTTGCAGAGTTATGTTGTGAGGTATTGCAGTGGAAGCCAAGCTGATACTGCAGCATGCAGATGCCGTGTGGAATCGCACGCAAGGAATCACAAGGACCCATTATGGAAACTACTATGGAAGCCATGTGCACACATGGCTAAATTGGGCCCTGCAGTTTGTGAGACCAAGCCAGCCAGATTTGGATGGGTTTGGTTTTCATTGATTATTTGCTCTGCTTCCCTTCGCTGCATGCAGCATAAACAAATTTTTAAGTGTTGACACGAACCACGGCCTTTTAGTGGGTAATAGTTTTTCACTTGAATCAGGACATTTTACAATCCTCTTTTGAGGTGAGCAAGTTGTTTATTTTTGGTACTAAGCTAGAGTCCCAGCACCAGAGAGAAGGGGTTCTGTGGAGAATGGCATTCCAGATAATCTGTTACTTGATGGATTGTATTGCAGGCCGCAGTGGACCAGGTGGAGCAGCACCCCGTGTGGCCAAGACTGGGCGTTCCAATTCACATGAGGGAGAGCATCATGATGGTTTCCACAGAGATGATGGATTCAGTGGGCCCGGAGGTGCTCCTCCCAGGAGTACAGCAAGGGGAGGACCTAACTGGGCAAGAAGTGGAAACAGTTCAGGTCAGCCATCACGTCGGGGATCCTCCAGAGGCAGTAGAGGAAGATGAACAAAACAACATTGAAAGAATGAATTTTACTAAAGATGCTCCAATGACAATGTACAGTGTTTAAACTGGAACTTGAGTGCACAGTCAGTGCTGAATCTGCCCCCAGGAGAAGCGATTGTTCCTTTTTCAGTTTTGTACAGTTGGCAGCGGTGTTTGTTGTTAAACTCCAGCAGTTTTAGTGTTGTGGGCTCTGGAGCACTGCCACACACAGCAATATGTGTCAGAACAGAAGCGCTCTGTTTCTGTATGTACAGTTTGTCTGTCTGAAGTGTCATTTTGTATGACTAAACAATATAATTTGTGCAAAATTTAACAAACACATTTGAAAACTTGATTCTTTATTTTGTGTATCGTATGTCATATCACAAACACAAAGCACAACTGATGTCAATCCACTTACTTCTTAGTTTGAACTACAGCACAGTAAAGATGCATTTAAATTTGTTAATTGGGGTGGAGGTTAACTTATTTTATAATGATAATCCTTGTATTTGATATAGTACATTATAACGTCGTTGAGATGTCTCAAAGCGCTTCATAGGATCTACTATAAAGTGGATTGATTGTGTATTTTATGGGCAAAATAGGGCTGCCAATTTGCACACAGCAACGTCTCACAATCAGCCATGGAGTGAGTGATCAATTATATTTGGAGGATTTGTTGGCCAGGGCACCGGAAGAAACTCCTTCTCTTTTCGAATAGTGCCATGGGATCTTTGACATCCACCTAAACAGACAGATGGAACCTTGGTTTAACGTCTCGTCCAAAGGATGGCACCTCCGACAATGCAACATAACCCCAGCACTGCATTGGATTGTCATCTTAGAATGTGATTCTAAGTCCCGATGTGGGGCTTGAACCCACAACCTTTATGGAAGGCGATTTATCCTTTTTTTTTAAATAGTATTATCCCTTCTTTATATCTGTCAGTGTGAACCCTTACACTGAGCTGAGTGGACCTCCATCCATTCCCGCACTTTAACATAGCAATATTGACAATGCACCACTGTTCAAACATGAATAAGGCTGACTTGGATAAGGTACTGGTGAATGGTCAGCACCTGTGAAACCCAAAACCTAATAGAAAGCAAAGGAATCCAAACTTCTTCAGGAAAGGACCAAGGAGTCAAAATTGGCTTAAAAAAAGTGTTTGCCTTTATTATTCTTTACGTTTTTATTTATCTTACAAAGAGTTTACAAAGGATGTGCAGCACGGAAACAGGCCACTCGGCCAAACCAGTCTGTGCTGTGTTTTTTACTTCACCGATTCCTTACTCCCTCCCGTATCCTTCTATTTTCCTCTTCCTCATGTGAAGGTCGAGCTTCCTCTTGAAATCATCTATACTAACTGATTCCACCACTGCTTGCCTTACTGCTGGGAATTCAACCAATCTGCTGAGGCGTAAATGTAGACTCTTACTGTTGGAAACTTGTCTAAAATCTCTTAGCTCCCAATGCTTAATAAACTGTTGTTAAGCATTTTATATGTTTATAGAAAATCCTCTGCAACAGGCATTATAAAGGCCAAAGAGCTTACGCCTCATCATATCTTATCGCATTCCTCTTCACTACCTCTAGGAGGCATGTCATGCCAACTAGGACTGGTCACAAAATTATCTGAGATAAATTTGGTATTTATTTTTCTCATCTGGTGCGAAAACAGGAGTTACTCGCTCCTGACAGCGGGAACAGAGGTAATTTACAGTCTTACTGCTTCCTGTGCGAATGGTTTGTTTATATCAGTGATGGATCTGCGACCCATCAGAACACATTTCAAAAAAAGTTCCATTTGTACTTAAAGGAGAGTTTGCAGGGCGCTACAGAACCAGTACTGCACAGGGGAAAAGTAGATCGACAATGTATGGTGCAGCAGCACTTTTAGTTGTAAAGGTGAGACAACTAACTGCACTGTGTATAGTGGGAGGCACTGGGAGGTCACTGACCCAATAAATGATCTGCAGAACTTCAGGGTTTGGATCAAAGGCCAGGACATGGAAAAATCTGAGAGTAAGTGAAATTTTTCATTCTTGCCCTGCCATTCTGTAATTTTGCAGTGTAGTGCATACATATATTACAGAAATGGATTAATGCGGTTTTAAAAAAAAAACTTTGATATTGCCACTCTATCGGGTTAGGCATTTTATATTCACCAAGGAATTTGAGCATGTTGCAATGCTGTCCTAATGGCAGAATACGTGTTAATACTATTACTGTTTGGGGCATGTTAGTACAATAACGATACCCAGAAAAAGGACCTGGATGGGGACCCTCTACACTTGACCCAGCATTGAAAGTCCGTATATGTTGTACCATTGATCATGTCATAACCCAAGGTATAAATTGTCGTGCAAAATGGATTGGTCTCAGATGGCAGTGGTTTGCACCTTAATTGTACAATATTCCTTGGTTACGAAGTGCCACAAGTAATTGATGTGTGGTGTTGTAATGACAACCTGGGCAACATCTGGCGATTCTCTTGTTATCCTAGACAATAATCCACACCAACAAATGTATATTTACAGGTTTATATAGCCCCTTTAACTTTGTGTGGGGGGTGGGACATCCCAAGGCACTGAAATCCCCCAATTATACTTCATGGCTCTTTGTGGGACATTACTGTGTGCAAAATGTCTGTCGCGTCAGTCTACAAATACACAGTCACTACACTTTATAGTAAGTGTTTTGAGACGTTTTGGCAGTTGTGATAAGACACTATACCGCGCAAGAATTGTTATATCAGCCCCAAATGCCCCCCCCCCCCCCACCACCCAGCCACACCCCCCTTTTAAAACCAGGGCAGGACACAGGAAATTGCAAATTGTTTAATGTGTCACTTTTTCGGGGGAGGTGGGGGTGGTGGCTATTGACATACCAGAAAAAAATAGGCTTTTGCGGCACCACATTGCACTGGCTTTAATCTCAAATATCTGGCTGGGAGCTTAACTCTGTTTAGAAGTCATTTGCAAAAGAAAAACACACCACACAAATTACCCGTCTTAGACTGACTGCCTCTCGGGGATTGAGTAGTTTGGCTGCCAAGTGCGGACTGTGCTGCCGACTCTTTCCTTTTTTGGGTTGAATTCTTTTCCTGGCGAAGATGCAACCGTCTGGCCATTTCTAACGGGAGACCCGCAGAGCTCAGCCGAGAGAAAATAACGGACATCCGCAGAGTGGACAATGACGGGAAGGTGAGAATGACCTGCAACAAAATGAGGAGGTCAGGAGCTTGAGTGGAGATTGTGGTCAGTGGGAGATCCTGTGCTGTGGGACAGGACAGGGTGGGGTGGTCACTGTGTGATGGGTGTCTGTGTGTGTGTGAGAGCCAGGGAACAGTGTGAAATTGATGGGTTCCCTTGAGAGAGGATTAATGCACAGGTTGGCTTTAGATGCGAGGTTGAGTTGAGTTGATTGATGCTAAACGGTTTTCCCCATCGTGTAAAAAAGCAACGATTGTCAGGCAAAGAAGAGATCTGGAACATTTCTTGGTGCAACAAGTGACATCTACACTGCATAAGGTTTATACTTCAGGTCAGTCGAGGCTTCCAGCACTCCTGCTGTGTGCAACAGACTCTCTCACTTGGGGCACAATATAAGTGGAACAGAGGAGGGATTGGGGCAGAGAAACTCAGTTTGCCCAACTTGTTGAGTGTGACCTGATTTTAAGTATAATAATATAATAATAAAGCTCACCTTTGATATGGCATCTTCCACATCAGGAGGAATGTCTCAGCAAATTTACTGTAAAGTGTGGTACTGTATTTGTCAACAAATATACAACAGCAAAATTACATTTGTATAAGCGCCTTTCACGTCGGGAGGACGTCCCAGAGTTTCGGACTCGAGCTGGGGGTCGGGATCAGGGAGGGTGAAGGGCAGGGCTGGGGAAGCACTGAGATCAAATATAGCAGCCAGTTTGTGCACAGCAAAATCCTACAAACAGTCATGAAGTGACTTTTACCCTGGGTCCTTTACAAGCGTTCCTGGACGCTACCCCGTGCTATATAAATGCAGGTTGTTGTTGTTGATTGTTGGCCAGGCACCAGGAGAAACACCTCTCTTTTCAAGAAGAGTGTTGGTCTCCTTAACAATCATAGCTGTTGTGGCCAATTATTGGGTCCCAACTGCAGTACAGCTGAGATCAATCCATTTAGCACAGACCAGGATTCCCCCACCAGACCCTTGTTATAAAATCACATTTTAAAATCTTTCATGGTTCAACGCCTTCCTTGACAGCAGGATGTCTCAAAGTGCTTCGCACGATTTGCTATAAAGTGTACAGACTGCACTTTACATGAATGCAGCAGCCAATTCGTATTATAGATAAGTATTTATCAAGAGATGGAGTCTTGTTTCTTGGAATGGTGCATTTTATAACATTTTACGCTTGTTTCTAACAAAACACAGAGTAATGAACATTCTATCTCAGCCTTATTCCAACATGAAGACGTTGAATTGGCATCTCCTACCACTGACCTTCACGGGGGTTGTTTTATCAGTCATTTCATTACTTTAAAGGTCTTTTGAAAGTGCAGCAGCATTGCACCATTTAACTTCCACTATCACTTTGCGAAGGGAAGTAGCGCTTCTGTTTGAGAAGAGGCAGTAAAACCCACCTGAAGTAGCAATGGGTTCCTCAGGCAGAAAATCTGAACACTGTCTCAGACACAGAAGTCACTCGTTTCCTGACCATTGTTTCCTGTGGTTTTCCAGCATCTCCAACCTGCAGACCTGCATTACTATATAATGTGGTGGTGCAACAGGTGGATAGTCAGGGAGACATGGAGAGAGTGTATGGGCTGCAGAGAGACCAGTGAGGTGAATGCATATTGTATCACTCCTCTGACAGTGAAGAATTCAAACTGCATCTCTGCTTTACCTGGTTATCTGTGAAGTCCCACACAGGCACATATCAATGGGAGACAAGGAAGCAAAAACGGTGAAGCTGCCTGATGTACAGGATTGTGTTATATCGTGTGGAGTCCTGTAGCTCAGTGGTTAGAGCACTCACCGTGCAAGTAAGAGACTTGGGTTCGATTCTCTGCAGGGTGAAACATTGGGTAAGTTTCTTTACTCCCCTCTGCTTACCTAGCAGTAAGTAGGAACCCATTTGTTAGTCGATTGGCAGATCGCCTTTTGGGGGTAATAATTCCTTCAAAAAAAATTGGTCACTCAATCTACCACAACTGTTTGTGGGACACTGCTGTGCGCAATTGGCTGCTGAGTTTCACCCACAAAATATACAGTCAATTCAATTTACAGTATATTCTGTGAAGCGCTTTGAGACATCTTGAAGACGTGATAAGGTGTTATATCAAATGCAAGGATTATTATTATATTCCCTGTAGAATTAGGAGAGGTCTCCCCACTTCTAAACTTCATTACGTTGTTATCTTTCGGTGAAATACTCCACCTCTCTGCCCCCTTCCTCCTGAACACCATTATATGAATAGGCTGCACCATGCCCAATGGAAATTGATCTGAGTAAAGAGTAGAAAGGCTTTGAATATGTTTTTTTTACGACTTATCAAGTTGTTAAGAAATCACCCTGACTGAAAACAACAACCTGATAAGCTGAGCTCAGCGGTGTTTTCTTGCTCTGATTTGTTTTCTGTGTTCCCGGAGACTTTCAGTGTTTAGCTGGGGCAAGCTGCAGAGTGCCTGATTTGTGAAGGGAACAGAGCAGGAAACCTGACTCACAATGTGCGAGTGAAGTAGTCGCTTCTTTCAATTGTGCTCAGTTCCACCCCTTCTCCGTCGTTGGAAGCTCGGTGGGTGGCTGCCAAGCAGGGCTCTACAGCATGGCTGTGGTGAGACTTCGGGAGCTTGCTTCATCTCAGCTTTACCGGCGGCGTTACGAGCGCTACAGCAGTGCCCCAGACCCATGGCAGAGCAGGACTGTGTCCACAGCAAAGAGAAGTGGGTAGGTGCTGGCTTGACAACCCCCTGAACATTTCGCGATTGAAAAGGACAAGGCGGATTCCTTTACAAACAGGAAACACCGTTCCTTGAGCTGTTGTCGCAGGCAGTTTTCCTGCCAGCGAGTGCACAATAGGGCCAAACACTTCTCTCAGCTTTACCCAGCCACATGTTAACAGAATGGGTTTTTGTCCCAGTGCTGCGGCCTCTTGCGCTCAGATCCTTGCCCTCTGCTGAACTAGGGGTGATTACGCTCATCGAGAAAATTATCTGATGAGAAGATAGGAAGGCTTTACTTTAGCCGTGAGGGAATATGGGCAGCAATAAGGACAGGCCTTCATTCCCTATCATTAGACAGTTGTCTCTTTCTGTAAACAGTAACTTTATTCCACTTTGTGAATCTAGCCCCAGCCGAGGACAAACTAGGGTGGCTTTAGACTCAGAAAACTGAATAAAGCAATTATTTTTCCGTGTCAGGCCGAGTCACTTGGGACTCTCACCTCTGAATCAGAAGGATGCAGGTTCGAGCCCTACATCGGGACTTTTAACTCATAGTCTAAGCTGACAATCCAGTCTAGTGCTAGGGAAAAGACGCATTGTTGGATGAAACGTTAAATCAAAGTTCTCTCTGCCTGTTCAGGTAGACATTAAATATCTCACAGCGCTGCTCAAAATGAGAAGTGAGTTTCCCACTGTGCCTTGGCCAACTGTCCTCCAGTTAATTATGACTTGGTCATTCACTTTATAACTGTTTATGGGACATTGCTGTGCACAAATTAGCTTTTAGGTTTATCTACAAATTCATAGTCACTGCACTTTACAGTAAATAAACCCTGTGAAGCACTTTGAGACATGTTGACATTATAAGGCACTATATCAAATGCAAAGATTATTATTAGTATTAATGAAATACCCTGAAGGAAGATAGATTGGTCAATTTGGGAATGGTATTCTGTAGTTAATGTAGATTACAATCGAGAGTGGTGCTGGGTTCTTTGTACTGGTAATGTGTACATGCTGTCAAATGAAGTGTCTTGCTATAGGACTGGTATTGCCTAGTGTGTATATGCTACCATACTGATATTCCCTCTGAAGTGTATGTGCTGTAAGTTGCAGCTGATCCAAACCTCTGTTGCCCATATCCTCACCTGCACCAAACTCTGCATGACCAACACCCAGATCCTCGCAGGTTCCACTGGCTCCTATGCTCCCAACGGATTGACCAATGTCCTCACCCTCAACTGTAAATCCTTTCACTCTCTCTGACCTTGTCCTACCCTGCTCTGCTCATTACCTACACTTGGGTAACTTGAGCTTGCTGTGCATTCCTCACCACCATCAGCTGCCGAGCCTTCAGATACTATACTTGAACCTCTAATCTCTGAAATTCACTACCTTACACCCTCCGCCTTGCCCCCTCTTTAAACCCCACTTTAAAACCTACCTCTTTGAACATCTCCCTTTTCCCCTCTTCTCACTCGCTCATATCCTCGTGAAGGGTGCTATATAAATGCAAGTTGTTGCAGTATTGGGATTCATA
Organism: Callorhinchus milii; assembly: GCF_018977255.1. Taxonomy (NCBI): domain Eukaryota; kingdom Metazoa; phylum Chordata; class Chondrichthyes; order Chimaeriformes; family Callorhinchidae; genus Callorhinchus; species Callorhinchus milii. The sequence goes on along the minus strand of NW_024704752.1, from coordinate 12,890,772 downwards.
GGGACAAGAGACCATCTGTTATTTAAACGAAGTGCTGCTTACACAGAAAGCGTTACTGTACTCAGCGGAAGCCCTTGTCCATTGGGATTAGATGGAACAGTCTGGTAGAATGTAGCCTTTTTACCTTTGAGAGCAGTTTAAATCCCGCCCTACCAGAGAGGATTCAGGGCTCCTGTCTGTAATCGGCATTTGAGGATACACTGTAGACGCACAGCTCTGATTTGGGAACCAGCCTGGAAAGTAGGGATAAAGGAGTCCTTTCTGTGATAAAGGACCTTGTCATGAAACTACAAATAATTTGCATATGACCCTTTAGTTGTGAATGCTTGTCACAAGAACTCCCTTGATAGCTATAACATTGCTGGGATAAATAATAAATGGAACAACTGGTTCAGACTAAATTCTGAGGGCTCTTCCTTGGTTAAAGTATTAAGTTTCATATTAGCTGTCAATAAGGGGTTATTAGTATTGTATAGGACAGCCACACGGACCCACACTATAAGGTTACAACATGCTGTTATAAGGATCTCTGTAGTAGCACTCTCGTCGGTATTCATCACTCTCATTTTCAGGTTCTGTCCAAATCCTTGACTGTCCCAGGGCCTTGGCACATCCTCCCAATGTAAAAGGTGCTATACAAATGTAATTTTGACTGTATTGTAATCTGACTCTCTTATGCACAGGTGCCAAATATAGGTGACATAAATGTGCCACTTGTCGTAGTCAACCCAGGAACGAGTGGCATGTTGTTGTGTTTTCCATTGGAATGTGACTGCGATGTTTCTGTCTCAGTGATTTCCTTCAACTTTCAGTAAACATTTTGGACATTGCATTACGCAGCATATCCTGTTTATAACCAGCAATCTTAACAAAGTCCCGTCACCAGTACCACACAATGTCCTGACCCCCTACTGTTATTGGCAGGAAACTGACTGTTCAAGCTGAAACTGTGCAATGACCTGGTATAGTGTTTATCATCGCTAGAATTGTTGAATTTTTCCACACAGAAAGAGGCCATTCATCCCATCATGCCTGTGCTCGCTCTCTACAAAGACTATCCATTTTTTCCTGATCCTCATTTTTCCCCCACGTGTTTTCCTTTTCAAATATTTGTACAATACCTTTTTTTTAAAGCCTTCACGGATTCCATTTCAACCGGAGGTTTTTGGTAAGACCTAATATCTTAGGAAACTTCTATGTAAAAAAAAACCCTCTTTGCTTTTCTGGTAGTGATGTTAAAATGACGTGAGGCGTGCAGTTTCCATAATAGAATTTCTGACACTTCTGCCCCCTCAATGGCCAACACTTTCTGTCCATACTGAAGCTTCCCTGTGTATACTGTACGGTCGGATGGTGGTCTGTAAAGAGTGAGTGTCGGGGGTTTGGGGGTCGGGGTGAGGGGTGGTCAGGGATACAGAAAGGCAGGCGGATGATCAGGGAAGGTCGTCGGAAGTGTGTGGCCTCATAGGCCTCATTTAAATGCAAAATAAACACCAATACAGAGTGTTCTTTATCGGGAGCAAGTGGCTGGCTCCTCAGCTTTGCAATTAAGGACAGAGGTTGGCTGTGTTGCTGTGGGGCATGTAATTCCAGCAGCGGCGGCAGTCAGCTGCGTGCTTCTCACAAAGCAGCTTTTATAAGCACGTGGGCAGAGCAGTCAGTCAGTGTTGCTGACCAGTGGAGGAGGAGAAGGAGGAGGACACATGGAATAAGCTCACACAGTAATATAGTGAATTTATAAAAAATGTAACCTCATTATTTGCCCTTTGGAGGCTGTTCTCATTGACACTGAACAGCTTTTGAGAGATAATCAAGCTGGAAGCAAAAAGCTCAAGTGGCGTTGGTGCACCTCAGAAACTATGAGCACTTTTTCATTAGGAATGTTTTAATGTTATTGCTAGGTGAAACATATGGGACGTGTTTGTGCACCCTTCACACCAAGCTCCTTTCGTACTGGATTGATGTTATTGCTAGCTATGTTTTTTCTTTCTCCTCGCAGTGACATGGCTGACGCTCTCGCGATTGCGACATGTGATTGCTGTCACTCACGATTCGACCCCTCGGAGCGGATTGTCAACAGCAATGGGAAGCTGTACCACGAGAAGTGCTTCGTGTGCGCCCAGTGCTTCCGGCAGTTTCCGGCAGGAGTATTTTACGAGGTAAGCCTGGTCTGAACTGCCAGCCCAAGGGTGTGTCAGTGATGTCTCTTCATGTCCTGAGAACATCACTCTTAACACGACCAGCGCTTTCTCAGTAAAGTATGAGAATAGAATAATTTACCTTGCAACTGTACTTCAATGGGCAAAGCCAATAAAATGAGCAACAGAAGGTGCCGGAGGGAGAATTTGTAGATCTTTTTTGAGTTGCTCTGGGATGCTACCCTCCTCGTGAAGGGCACTATATAAATGCAAGTTGTTGCTGTTGTTGAATCTCACTTGGATGATGACAGTTACAATGCAGGCGGTGAGATTCTTGCTCACAGTTGTCTCTTCTATTTCAGTTTGAAGGCAGGAAGTACTGTGAACATGACTTCCAGATGCTCTTCGCACCTTGTTGTGGATATTGCGGTAAGGATTGGGATCTAGTCCATTCTGATTGCGTATATATGTGTGTGTTACTGTTTAGTCAGTGTTGGTCACATTTTTCTTGTTATAATGCTTTTGCATGACACAGGGTTAACGTGCATAAATCTTCAAAAGTGGGAAGACAAGTGGGCAAAGCTGTGAAGAAAACGAATGGGATCTCAGTCAACACCTCCACTTTAGTGTTGTGGTCTTTGCTGCTGGCAGGAGCCATGGTGTAAAAGTACCAATAGTCTTTCACTATCCTCCAGCCAGTAACACCTCAGTATAAGTGACTTTTCATTCAGTATGTGTAATGCCATTCTTGATCCACCGCACACTCTACATAATAATAATAATCCTTGCATTTGATAAAGCGCCTTATCATGTCTTCGAGACGTCTCAAAGCGCTTCACAGAATATACTGTAAAGTGAATTGACTGTGTATTTTGTGGGTGAAACACGGCAGCCAATTGAGCACAGCAGCGTCCCACAAACAGTCGTGGATTGAGTGACCAAATTATTATAAAACCCTGTAATCCACTGTTTGTTCAGTATTGGTAACTTGTTACAGTCTCACGCTGCCCTGTACAAGTTAATAAAGCAGTGTAACCATTGATTTGGATTTTTTGATAAAGACCTCCAGATTTTTTTAAGAACAGGACAAGGCCAGTCTCAGATCTGTATCTGTTCAGTTCTGTTTATTGGAACAGAAATTATAATGAACAATAATTATACCTTTCCTGCTCTGTTTTCTAACCAGGGGAATTCATCATTGGCCGTGTCATCAAAGCAATGAACAATAACTGGCACCCTCACTGTTTCTGCTGTGAGATTTGTTCCGTGCCTCTGGCTGACCTGGGCTTTGTGAAAAATGCAGGAAGGTATGTCCACAGGGAAAAATGTTCTGTTCGTTCATTCATTGGCAGTTCAAATAAATGGCCTCATATCATTGTGTTAACTGAGAATTGATACTTCACAAGATATGAACCAGAAAGTCTGTTGTGGGTGCTTTTTGAAATGTATTAATATGTTTTCTTTATTTTTCTAAGGTTGTTTTTAATGTATAAGACCGTCATTGTTATTGATGGATAAGTCAGAGGTCTCCAAGATGGGATACATTTGGTATACATTTGGATTCAGCAAGATGTTAGGCAAATGCTGATGATGTGTGCTGTTGAAACCATATTCTAGCGTAAACCTCCTGTAAGTTATGTGTCTCTAGAGTTTTATAAGGGGATGTTGATTTGATCACCATCGCAGCAGTTTTTTCTAAGCAGTTTCTTATCAGGCTGACTCGATAGTGATCAGGAACTGATTCCCCTCCACCCTTCCTTAACCAATGAGCGCTGGAACCAATTATAGCACCAGAAATTTTATCCCGACTGAGATCAAGTAGAATATTTTCATAGGAAGTGTGGGAACACCTAAAAAAAATAGACATTTTACATATTGGAAAAAGGAATGTCTTTTAATATTCAAAAACAAGTTAAAAAAATACAGGTTCATAACACTGATCGTGAATAGAAATGTCAAATACAAGTTAAAATAGCCACTAATATACAGGATAATATTTATGGAAAACCAATCAAGGAGAAAGAAAGCACAGTTCAAAGGACTTGGAGACTACAGTCTGGTACAGAGGCTTGAGTGTTTCAAGAACTCTCGCTGAATTCTAGACTGCTGGCTCCAGGTGAGCTTTAACCAGTGCACAACCATACAGTTGAAACACAGAATGAGAAAAGCCATTCAGTCCACCATACTGGTTTCCCCAGACCAAATAAAGCCTATGTTCCCATAGATACCACACCACTTGATCCATCTCCTGGAGGAATTTTAAACGCTTCCCTATCCGTGAAGGCAACAACGCCCCCAAGGCTCCAAAAAACGATCAGATGCACCCTCCACTGTTGAACCAAAGCCTGCCACCTTCCCCCAGGACTGAAATGATTACAATACTGTGTAGTGTTGCATAGGATAAATTCTGTGTTACATCAAAGAGTGAAGTTAGAGTGCCTTATGTTGATATGTTCGGGTTGGAATGGGTTATATGGAAATAAATAGGCTCTTGATTTATAGTAGAGTACCAGTTAGGATGTGCTACATTGCGAGTAACAGTTCAGATATTAGTTCAAACCAGAGAATGAATCTATTGAATATTAGTCCAATTCAACACAACTGTTATGTAGTGGTTGAGTTATGTTTTCTGATTTCAAGTGGCTATATTGAAAGGGTCCCTGTCATTGCCATATCTGCACGGCTATATTGCAGCAGGCGTCTGATAACGATAATGGGCATGTAGGAGAAGATGGTATGAATGGATGTGTAGGAAGAGTTGGTATGAGTTGGTGAGATAGGAGAGGGTGATATAAGAGCAGGGATGTAGATCGTTTACGAGAAGACGTGTGGGAGGAAATAGTATAACAGTAGATATAGGATAAGATGGCAAGTTTCTGTACGCAAAATAGTGATCTTTCCATTATGTGTTTTCATGTAATTCCTTTTTTAAACAAATAAGGTACTTAGCACTTGACAATAGATAGATAGATTTCAGACTCTGAAATCTAACATCAATAAACACCCATACCCCATCGCAAACTTAACACAAAGTCCCAGATACGGAGGTGTCTCACAAAAGATTATTCATACAGTGTTTAACAAAGTAATAGGGGGTGTAACCAGCTTAGGTTTACTCAAGGAGACACCTAGAGGTTTGGGAAACTGAATAAGCCACAATTTCACATTGATATCCAAGAAAATTAGGCAAAGTTAAAGTGATCAGAAGTAGAAGCCAAAGGAGAGAGTTGAATGTTAATAATGATCAGAATGACCATTGACAGAGGAGCATCTTATTCTGAAGGTATCTGATTACAGCAGTGCTGACCTCGAAATTAATCTCTACCTTTTATCAGAAGTTCTGCCCTCCTCATTGTGATTACTGATCCCTCACGATGACTCTGTGCGTCTCTCTGGGTTCGCAAGGCAAGTTTCCTTTTAATGAAAGTCAGAAAAGATTTACCACTAAGTTTAAATGTGCTTGTACCGGAAATACTTCATGGGCAATTAATTCAAAGTTCGCTTGTCTTAGTTTGATCAGTTCTGATGCTGGAAGGCTTGATTAATTTTGATTTTGTTAAAAATGTAACTTGTCACTGGATGTCAAGGATCAAGGTGACAAGTATTGGTCTGTGGAGGGACAAACCACAGACACTGAGATACATGCCCAAAGGCCTAGACAGACACAAGACGCAAACTCAGAACCACATATATACCTATTTAGATTTCTAACCTTCATCTTGTGAGGAACTCTGAACAATGTACTTCCAACAAACACCATTCTGAAGTTCTAATTGATACCTTAAACATACTCACTAGGTATCCTCACCTTTTTTTCCCCCCCAGTTATTTATTTTATCTGGTATTGATGCATCTTTGTAGGGAATTCTCATCTCTATCAACATACACAGGTTTAAACATAGGAACAGGAATAGGCTATGTTCCTGTTCCTGTTTCGCCATTTTATAAGATGATCTCAAATCCAGTTACCAGCCCTTGTCCCAAATTCCTTAATACCCATACACATAGAGGCGCACACACACAGTCCCATCCACACACAAACATGTGAGCACACAAATACTCATACACCCAGACACACACACACAGGAAATGGCACATGTGGATTACTGAAGCGATTACAGCTCTGACTTGCCGCTGAGGGAGCTCTCGTTGGTTTTTGTCTCGTGGCTGACGGACTGGGCTCTCTTCCTGTGGCCGCAGACAAAGTGGCAGAATCGCTCTCGGAACTTCTCACCCACGAAAAAGTAGACGACGGGATCGAGACAGCTGTTGAGGCTGGTCAGGCAGGAAGTAATGCGATTGCTGAGAGCGATGACCTTCCTGCCCTTGCAGGTGGAATGGGCCGCGCTGGCGGACAGGATGTAGACGTAGCGGTTGATGTGATAGGGGACAAAGCAGATGAGGAAGATGGTCAAAACCAGTATGATCATCTTGATTGCCTTGTCCTTCAAGTGCTTTTCGATCCGGTTTCCCGTCCGCAGGCTGCGGATGATCAGCAAGTAGCAGGTCACGGTGATGACAAACGGGATGACAAACCCAACCGTGAGGGGCACGAGGGCAAAGCTGGAGGTCTTCTCCCGGTACAGCTGAAGACACATGGTGGTGGTGTTGTCCATTCGAAGCGTCTGTGGGGCACCGAGCATGGGAGCCACCCCCACCACAATGACCACCCACAGGACGATGCAAATGACGTTGGCGTAGAGAGGTTTCCGGATCCTCATGGATTTGACCGGGTACACTATGGCGAGGAAGCGGTCAGTGCTGATGCACGTCAGGAAAAAAATGCTGGCGTACATGTTCAGGTAAAAGAGGAAACCCGTGATGCGGCATGGGACTTCCCCGAATGGCCAGTGGTTTTGACTCAGGTGGTAAACCATCCGCATGGGCAGGATCAACACGTAGGAGAGGTCAGCCACCGCCAGGTGCATCAGGTAGATGTTGGTGGTCGTGTTTGAGTTCTTGTCGCACGAGAAAACCCACACAGCCAGCGTGTTGCCGACAAACGCCAGCACGAACACGATCCCGTAGAAAGAGGAGAAGAAGAGGTTCTCTTCGACGCTCTCCTGGCTGCACTGCTCTGTCTGAAGGCTACTGGCATTGCCGAACACAACGGAATAGGCCATAGTATGGGAGCTTCTCTCACATCCAGGAGACTTCAATGGGCATCTGGAAAATAAAAGCAGCTAATTGCAAACTCACCCGCACTGCCCAGTGAATTCCTTACAGACTTTCTCCGACAAAATATAGAGTCAATTCACTTTACGGCATATTCTGCGAAGGACTTTGAGACGCCTCAAAGACGTGATAAGGGGCCTGAATCAAATGCAAGGATTGTTATATTATTATTGCACGTTTTTCATTGACAAGTCCCATCACCAACGTTTCACACTGCATGTTCTCGCAACCTCATCGCAATCTTTTTTTCTGTTACAAAATCATCGTATTCAGTGTCCCTGCTTGCACTCGGTTTTATGACCGACATATTGCCTTCTCTTTATTCTTGAAACTTGATTGCAAACTCTCAGTCCTGTGTACAAGAGGTGTTTGTCTTGCATGTGTCCAGCAGTAGTGGTGTGGTCTGTATAGGAAGTGCAGGAGTGGAATGAATGTGTGCTGAAGTTATAAAGCTAACTGAAGGGAGGCAGGGAAGTGTGGGGTGCAGCAGTGACATGAAACCTGCAAGAAGTTGGTGCCGATAAAGTGTCCACCAGAGATGTTTTGTAACTGACGCCTCTTTGACAGAACAACAGCTGAAACGAATGAAGTGACCTCCTCCTTAACAAGGCATGTCCAAGAAATTCACTCATGTTTGAGCTAGACAAAGGTCAAAGGGTTTTGTTTGGAAAGTAACAGGATAAATGGGACATGGGGGCAAGAGAGACATGAGAACAGATTCCCCCAGGGTCTTAACTTCCTGCAGAAACATGAAGACTATAATTTCAATTATCAGAACAAAATTCATAATTTTTTTTCCCATATCAGGCCTAATTGTACTGTGTTAAATCCTCATTTTCTCATTCAGAAAGACAGATTGAATGAAGTCACCGGCAAGTTCTGTTGCATGGTCCTGGCAGGAGTGTACATTGGTAAATCCGGATTGTTAGCATTGATGACACAGCGGGTCAGGATATCGTGGTAATGTTTGTCTTTCATGTGTCCAGCAGTAGTGGTGTGGTCTATTACAGACAATGTACATTGTCCGTAGGAGTGGAATGTATCTTGGTGATTTGCTCTTGTAATGTGAAGATCCTGCCATAAACCTATTTGTCAAATATCACTGCACTCAGCAGCATAAGAGATTTTTTCTTCTGTTTCAAATATTCCACGTTGCTCTAGTTACACTGCTAGGGGTTAATGCAGGAACGTGGACTGAATTTACGCTTCTTTTATGTTTCACACCTCTGAATTGGGCCATGAATAGTTTATAGAATTGTTAAAATCAGGCTTTTGTTTTACTAATTTTATTCAATGAGCTGGTCACCCAATTGTCCAGTGCAGGAACTTCCTCAGGGAAACTGCCCTGATTTGCACTCGTTCACTTTATACTGCTGGGTGTGAACTGAATCTCTGGCGAACATACCGTGCTTCAGGGCTGAGGATGCCGCATTATTCATGCTGCCTGAGCTCTCGCTTATAGTGCACATTTGGCAGTCAATTGCTGCCAGAAACCTGGTGAATAACTGCCAAAAGTGCAACATAAAGTCAGCATCAGATTGTTTTTTTTGTATACAAGCCGCAAAGAGACTGAGGCCAGTGCAAAGGTAGAAGCACAGTCAGAGTTTCTCATCTCACACAGTGCCTCTGAGGCTTACAGTTCAGCTGGGAGCTTGAAATTAGTAGAAAGTGCTCGGGGTTCTCAGGCAACCGCTGAACTTCTCAGTGGTTTTCCCTAACCGTGGTGCCTGTTAGAGAGCCTCGGAAAGGATTCAATTACCACAGATATAAACTGTTCTTTTGGAAAGAATGTGAGGAATGCCTCACTCAGTCTGACAACCTCCCCACTCCCTAATCCTCCTCCTTACCAACAGTTTGATAAAACGATCTGCGCAGTTTTGAACCAAACCCAAGGCCAATCTTTGGCATTGCCTTCTACAATTAAATCCTGCGACTGCGTGTAAGTACTGCACTCTCTCATGCTCCGAGGTACTGAAATTCAACGACAGTGATGAATAATCCTATCACTGAGACAGCAAGCAGCATGCGACAAGTCGTTGAGATGGGAGCACCTGAAGCTGAGCAAGGACCACCCCAACACTGAGTAAACGTAAATGTTCCGGCCGATGATGCTTTTCAGTCTATTGTGTCTGATTTTTTTGCTGGGACAGATAAAACACTTTGCTTGACAGTAAATTGTGCCGTGAACACAACTTGGTCAACAGAGTGGAAGGGTCTCAATCTGGAGCTATGGTGAGTGGACAATGCAGATCATGGTGAACAAACCCAAGGGAAGAGCAAGCATTAATACTTCATATAGAGGTATATGAATAGTTACATGCTTGTAATATTTTATATCTCATGGTTGGAGTCTTGACACAGTGGGAGAAAGACTCCAGGGAACTTAAGCAACTCGACGATAAGGGCAAATACTAGGAACCTCCAGTAAAGTTAATTAATTTATATCCAGTCCATGCGAACTGCAAATGGATGTGGATTTGAAGCTAGCTGTCATCAGGTGGATACATTTTGGCGAGAGGTGCATAATGGACGTGAGATTGGTTTGGATACTTTTCACGTGATGACGGGCGCATGTATCAGACGCTTAGCTGACCAAAAACACAAGGTACATCCCGGTTACTGAATGGAGTCCTTACTTGGATTTCTCATTGAACAATCCCATTCCATTACAAATAGCTGCTTATTCGCTCAGCGTGTTTGCTTTCCGAACTCATCGCTTCATAGTATCACAAACCTTCCGCAAACTGAAGCATTTTGCCTCACCTTTAATGGGTTAACTCTCCATAAAGTCGTGGACATACGCAGGGTCTCAGTTTAACGAGTTTAATCAAAACTATTGCTTCTTACAGCATTTCCAACTTTGAAACAACTGACTGTAATTGATGACACCATTGATGAGTGACTTGCCTTTGACTGAACGGAAACCCTTTCTGTGCACTTTGTTTGAGAAACATTGAAAATTTGCCGTCACTAATAGGATTGAAGATTGAATCAAAGGTTTAGTCATAGTTCCGTAATCAGAAGCCACTTTGATGTGTTTTAGTGTTGCAGTGTTTTCCTGCAGTTATAAAGTACTGGACTTTACAAATAGCAGCTCTGAATATTTATCAGCTCAAACTATTTTATCCTCATCGAACAATTAGAGAATAATAAAATGCAAAAATATAAAATAATTTCTAAAATCATTCCTATTCTCTTTATCCATTAAAAACATTTCATATCTTGCTTACAGTTTGTTTCACAACTTTTCCTTCCCTTTGATTTACTAGCTAGTATAGTAATTTGTTTGTACAGCCCTTTGTATTTCCTCTGTTCTTTCTCCTATCCCTCCGGCTTCTTCCTTTTGTGTTTCTTTCTCTCTCTCTTCCCTGTTACTATAATCTCTCCCTCACTTTATTTTCTGCAATGAGAATTGAAAAGAACAACAGCTGTTAACAAACTAACATACCTGCTGGTGCTGCTGCTGTGCTGATATCCTTGGAGTTAGTAGAAAGTCTGTGAGAATGGTTCCCAGTCCTGATTTCTTGACTTCCAAGTCCGGCTTCTCTAGTTCATTCAGGAAAACTGAGGTGTAAGTAAATTACACGAGACCTGCACATTTCCAAGTGCTGCACATGATCAAGGCTGTGTGTATCAGGCTGACTAACTGGGGTGGTTCCACTATATAACCAGTGCAGAGAATAGGCACAGAGCATTGTTAATACCAATAGAGGGAGCTGATTGTGTGTCAAATGAAAAGAATTTGTATTTTCCGCCCTAAAACGTGCTGCGACGAGCTTTATGATATTTCTGTGTGTGATTCCATTATGAGATCCCTGTAGCGGGGTCTATCCTGTCAACGAGGCTTTTCTATGAATCTATGTGACAGATTCCTCACAGGATTCCCTGTACAATGGGAGGTTTCAGCAGAGGCATATCAGTGTGGGGACAGTGGGGGCAATGAGGGGGGAGGTTAGGTGGCATGGCAACTGGACACAGCCTCCAAACATTTACTGCGTTTTTTAAACAAGTGTCTATGAAAAGGCAGTATTTAGTCAGTGATAATGTAGTGTCACTGTCTGAGCCTCAAACCCTGCTGAATAGTGCAAGCAATCTTTTTTTTAATCTCTGGATAGAAGACAAGTCTGTGTCTCCTAAATTAATTAAGTTGAATTATCGTGAGTCCAGAGAGGTAGTAGAGTAACTCAAATTCTGAGTATACGAGCTACAGGTTGTGCAGTAATGGTCAGTGGGATGGTCAGGGCAACATTAACCCTCTTTGATCATGGTCAGTGTTGTGTTGTGATCATGGTGAAAAGCACTATACAAACGTAATTTGTTGTTGTTATTGCTCAGGGGTTGCAGTAACCTGCTATTAAAAGTGACCAGAAGGCAACACTTCACTATTCTCATGAAGGAGAATAGTGCTGCCTGATTGTCACAACTGGAATAGTGGTAGTTGAAGGTGTGGCTGAATATCAGGGAACTTTGCTCCTGGCCTTTTTCCCAGTTTTGCAGCTATTATCTCATTTGTGGTGGGGCGGCAGTGGTCCAACTCGGAGAAGGGTTCAGTGAAGTGAGGCAGCCTGTATATCGATCACGATTCACTGCAGGCTCTGTCAGTCCTGACATAATAATAATAATCCTTGCATTTGATATAGCGCTTTTCACGTCGGGAGGACGTCCCAAAGTGCTTCACAGAACACACTGTAAAGTGAATTGACTGTATATTTGTGGGTGAACGCGGCAGCCAATTGCGCACAGCAATGTCCCACAAACAGTCGTAGATTGAAAATGACCATTTTATTATTGTTTTGGGTTTTGGAGGGATTATTATAAGGCTCTGTGTGGAGTAAGGAAACTTGCCCAAGTGGTCCCAATCCCATTGTAGTCAATATGCAGATGAAAATCCATAGGTTTCCGCTCACTCTGTTCATGACATCACAACAGAAAGTTACATTAACCCCACAGGGTCAGAGTTCGAACAATGTTAAGCACATCCTGAATGAAACAGCTGCCTTCATTCATAGAATCCTTAACATTCGTTCTCGCCAAACCTCAGAGGCCAGTTCAACTTCCCATTAACATGTCGCACATAAAGCCGATTCTTTGTCCTGGGTCTCAGCAATATTTAGCACTTATTGGAATTCTTCAGAAGGAAATGATGGAAAAAAGACACTTTTCATACTTTTCAGCAAGTGTCCGTTTCTCAAAAGGGCTAAAATTAGCTGGTCAGGAAGGTGGCGGTCAGTGTGGGGAGCATGAATTGGATAGTTGTGGCCAACGGAAGCTTATCCTTAAACTTAGGGACTCACAGAACAGAGGGTCCCAGGCACACAAAAGTGGGCCATCAGATCCATCTTATGCCATTTTATATTAAAACAGAGGCATTGCTCCATTGATCCACATTTTCAGCCCACAAAAGAATCAAATTCCATTCGCAGAGGCTCAGTGCTGGTGACAGTGTGCATGTCCTGCACACTCACAAAGTAGGTACTATATCGTGCGCATTCACAGAGAGTGTGTTCTGATCAGTAAAACTCACAGAAGTGTCCCACATTCACCACTTTTATTGTCGTATCGAGAATCGCCTCTGGTGACCAATTTCTCTCTATTCATTACAAATGTTCTTGTCTTTCTCCATTCTTTCAATTGTACTTTTTCTTCTTATTCTTTCGCAGCTTGATCTATGTCACCCTGCGTTCCCTTCCACCTCTTGGCATCCCCTCTCTGTTGAAGCAAAGATTTATTGCATCATGTCATTGTAATTCATTCATTCCTATTGTCTTGTGACACTGTCTTTCCCGGATCCTACAATCTACTGTATTTTAATATTGAAGTTTGGCATCACTCAAACACTACATCCTCAGTGGTGAGGTGATGCCAAGCTTCAGTCATCAACAATGTCCTGGAGTACTGCACAGCTGCCTTGCTGGGATATTCTAGTGGCGATGGAGACAGCTCAACCTCAGAGGATTCATTTACCTTCTCTCCCTTTTTCCCCGTCCCACCCCCTCATGAAGAGAGACGCAGTGGTCTTTAAGAGAGCTGATAAACATGGATTGGAGCTCATGTTAGATGGAGAGCTGGTATCAGCCCCTGAATGACTGCGTGACTCCAAGAGCTCTTGCGGATTGACTCACTCTTACGCATAAGTTGCCAGTTGCCTCTGCAAACACGGAACTGAATTTGGAATAAGCAGGCAGCTGATGAAAAGAAACCGAGTGCTTTTCTGGTGAGGTGGTGGTGGGTTCTGGTGCATGAAATGAAGCGTAGGGACTAGTCACTGCGTCTTTCCACCGCTCAACTCGCTGTCAATCAACAATGGACAGGCACACGGTCAAATGCGCAAGAGCAAAGGAAAGGCTGGGAACTGAAACTACAATATGAGGGATTGTTAAGAGCTTTAAATTGTCGTCAGAAATATGCACGTACCAGTTAGTGCAGTCTGACATCCCATTCCTGAGATTCAAAAGGGGCCCTCTGAGCGGAATATCCCCTCCTCTATGGGGTCACTCAAGCTTAAAATAACAGGGCTTTACATTCTACCAACCCATAGTGCTCCTGATCTACATGTGAAATCATGTAAAACAATGATTCCCTGCATTGTGAGTCGCAGTGTACTAAGGACAATCTTCCAAACGAGGATGGATTGCCAGCTAGCTCAATGGGTGGGAGGTATTGAGTTAATTCAATGGATGGGAGCAGAGCAAAAAGCTAGACGGGGAAGAAAAGAACAGCCAAATGAGGTGTTTAATCGGATATGTGTGGCAGCAGCTGCGTTGTCTGTCAGTCTGCTTTTTGGTCTGCTGTTTTTCCCACAAATTTCTGTCTTTCCACGTATTCTTCCAGAATGTATAGCTTCCTGTCCCCTTTCCGTGCTCGCTCCACAGGTACAGCGAGACACGGTTTTGTGACTTCCAGGAATATTGCACCTTCACCAAGATTGCACTGAAGGAAAATAACGTTAGTGTGTTAAAGTTCAGGACTGTGGGTAAGGAGCGGTATGTTTGAGCCCAGGTCTGTGGCTGGGGTCCGGTGTATTTTGACCAAGATTCTAAATACTTCACGGTGTTGATTGGAACAGAATGTCCTTTATTTGGGTTGGTGAACTTGGAGAGTTGATTTATGTGAATACAGATGTTTTCTTACAGAAAAGCTGAACAGGGAAACAGCAGCTGTGAGTGTGTCTGAGCCAGACCAATGACCTTGATAACTTGAGTCACAGAAAGAGCAGCTCTATCAATTCATGCAGACACATAGAGCTCGTTTTCTACTTTCATAGCGTTTGAACAGGACTCTTTCAACAAATTTGCTCGAGTTTTGAGTGTTAAAAATGCCGCTAAGGATGAATCCTCCACAGTGTCAAACATTGGACACTTTTAGCGAACGAGTTTCAAAAGAACAGATATAGTTTGTGTACAGATACTGCAGCCCCATTCATTCCATCTGACTGCGCAAAATAGTTACAGTAGTAATGTTAGAACTGACGTCCTATCAAACTCAGGGGATTATGAGAGAGAGAGAAACAGAGACGTGAGAGAGTTCTGAACAAAGAGAGCATGATTGATTTATAAATGGGAAGTGAAGGTTAGATTTTGGAGAAAATAATCAGGAACGATTTTTTGGGGGTTAATCGGGTGCCTGATACACGTGCAAACCCATCACTGTGCTTAATAGAATCCAAACCAAACTGAGTGTTCAATGCATCCCACCTACACATGGAAATTCCCATCTATTGGAATGGAATGCACACTCTCTCCCTGGAGGGATGCATCCTGTCTACCTAAATCCAGAGTGTTAGCTGCAGGTTGGCAAGAGGGGGAGGGGGTGCTCACAGACTTCTTGGAGGAAGGAATGTTGCTGCAGACTTCACAGAATATAGACTTGGTCACAGATCTTGTAGAAGATGAAGGCTAATCACAAGTCATACAAGATCAAGGTCCTGGAATGAATATAATAATAGTCCTTGCATCTGATTTAGTGCCTTTCACTTTGGGAGGATGTTTCAAAGTACTGCATTTCATAGGGTTTACTGCAAAGGGCAGCGACTAATAATAATAGTAGTAATAATAATGATAATCCTTCCATTTGATATTGCCCTGACTTGACTGTATTCTACATGCAACTGGTAAACAAGCATTGAATTCCAAAGTGTTTTAATACATTGTTTGTAACCCAGACCTGGATACTCACTCTCATGGGACCTTCACTTGGACAGTAACCATTGATAGCTACAGAATAACTGTAACTTCACTGATATCTGCAGCTGGAAGGCTAATGCATCAGGCTTTCATTGGTTGCTGTGTGAGTTGGAGGCCAGCTCAATCCACACACCTGCAATTGAGCCCAGCCATCTGCAGCGGTATCAAGACTTCAGACGACAAATCAGCCACACAGCACAGCTGGCAACCTTGCCCTCATTAAAATAACCTCAACAGCTCCTATGTGATTCAGTCAGAGCGCTAACCACAGAGCACTTTAGTGACGCTTTACCAGGGCGAGAGAAAGTGAATGAGTGACTTGATTCCACCGAGAACACACAGCCTCTTTCTCTGGAAATGCCACAGATGTCTCTCTCTTGACTCGGATCAGCACTGAGTATGTAACCAGGTCATTGTATAAACCCTTTCTGCAGCGCTCAGAAAGAGGTCTTAGTTAGCAGAAACGCCAGGATCACTTTATAATAATAATAATAATAATAATCCTTGCATTTGATATAGCGCTTTTCACGTCGGGAGGACGTCCCAAAGCGCTTCACAGAACACACTGTAAAGTGAATTGACTGTATATTTGTGGGCGAACGCGGCAGCCAATTGCGCATTCCTTCCATCTCACTACTCTGCCAGCCCTCCTTCCTGCAGTCTCTACTCAACTCATGTGAAATTTTTGATTCGCTGCCAATATTTACAGAATTTTTTGCCTGTTTGAGAATTCTAAACAGGTCATTTAGTCCGAGTTTGACTTAAATCCAGATGGCAGGATTTGTACATGAACTTTGCTGCCAAAGTCATTCCAATTCTGTTAAATTCGATTTATTTTTCGAACAAATTTAATAGGATTATTTGATGTAGACCTTTGCTGCCAAATTCATTCTCCCTGAATTGCTGCTCCTGTAACAGTTTGAGGTCATTTCATACCAGCAGCAATGCCACCAGGTAACTGTGCATGAGGAACAGCCATGTTACAGTAAGCTTATGGTATCAGCTTGTGGGATACTATTGGAATCACACACTGTGGACAGAGTGTGCCCACATAGACATGCCTCCCTGCTAGGGCCTGTGTACGCGCTCTTTGAATAATGATGTTTGGCAGCAAAGGGCTCGGATTTCAGTCGGGTTTGAAGTGGTCTCAAGTTTAAAAAGCAAATATTTCGCAAAATTAAAAGAAAAGACCTTGTTGGATTTTGTTCATGTGGGCAAGAAATTCCACCTGTTGTTCGTCTCAGTTACATATACAGCGACCCAGGCAGGCCAAGGAGGTGAGATGTTACAGCTGTTAGTCTCAATTTCACACACACACACCGCACATAAACACACACACACACACTTATAGACACATGCAAGTACACTTAAATGCTTCAGTATGTGCTCTTTACACTGACTTTATAGTCCTTAAGAATCCCATTTTGGTCATAATTTCTTTGGTTTCTCCTGATAAACAAGGGAAAGCAGTTCAACGTCTCACTGGAAAATTGCAATAAACCCATTTTTACCAGAGTCAGCATGTGAGGCTCCTCACAATCCAAAGACTGGTTTATGAACAAGGGTTTAGAGATGAAAGGAGAAAGATGTTGTATGGGATAAGAGCTCTTCTCATTCCCAAATAAAGTTATCTTCTGTCAAAAGCTATATGGTTCAAAACAAAGTTTAATAGAATTTGACATCTATTAATTTGTTCGAAAAATAAATCGAATTTAACAGAATTGGAATGACTTTGGCAGCAAAGTTCATGTACAAATCCTGCCATCTGGATTTAAGTCAAACTCGGACTAAATGACCTGTTTAGAATTCTCAAACAGGCAAAAAATTCTGTAAATATTGGCAACGAATCAAAAATTTCACATGAGTTGAGTAGAGACTGCAGGAAGGAGGGCTGGCAGAGTAGTGAGATGGAAGGAATGCTGGATCTGCGAGAGGGGTTAAAGGTAGATTTACTTACATATGTAAGTACAGTGGTAAAATATTTAGTAAGTTCCGGACTCTCTCACTTTGGTATTTTACCCACAGGCATCTTTGCAGACCCTGCCACAACCAGGAGAAAGCTAAGTATCTCGGCCAGTACATCTGCCAGAAATGCCACCTCATCATCGAGGAATTGCATCTGATGTACAAAAATGATGCCTATCACCCCGACCATTTCAACTGCACCCACTGTGGGTAAGTTTGGATTCCCATTTAATTCTACTTTATAAGTAGCATCAGTGTATTGGGATACTATTCCAATCTGTATATGGTGTGAGTTAGTTACTTATAACTTTGAGTGCTTACTTTCAATTGCATTGAGCTGACAGAGTTGGTCATTGTTGCTCATTTCATAGCGTTTCATGTATTCGGTTTCATTCAATAGACAGAGCTTCATGTCCCAATAGTGGGCTGTGTTAATAGAGCCTTATTTTCCATCTGCAATGCTGAGCTCATGAAGCTGTGGTTTGCATTGGTGAATGATGTCACACAGTTCATATTACCACTGGAGAGTATGTGGATCCCAGTTGTGCAGCTACCAGCTTATTGTTAATTGGATATGTTCCTTGGGCTGTGCTACAGAATCCTTCCCTTTGAATGACCTGGCTTGGCACTAAATTGATCGGATCACCAGCCAATTTGAACTGGGCACTGGAAGTGTTTCTTATCAATCGCTACCATTGGTTTGTAACACGCAGGAAGGAGCTGACTGCTGATGCTCGGGAGCTGAAGGGTGAGCTGTACTGCCTGCCCTGTCATGACAAGATGGGGATTCCGATCTGCGGAGCATGTCGACGGCCCATTGAGGGGCGAGTGGTGAACGCTCTGGGGAAGCAGTGGCATGTTGAGGTGAGTCATTGGCAGTACATTCTGTCTTTAAAATCCAGGCATCGATCTGAATACAAGTTCAAAGAGAATCAGTCACTTCAGAATAACACAAGAATGGGATACAGCAAGATTTTGGAGACCACTTTGGAAAGCAACCCAGCCAGGTTATCAATGTTTTTCACTCAACAATAGAAATTAATTCTTTAAAACACTGTTCTCAATCATTTCCAGTAATATATTTCCCCGGGGAAATTTTGGAGATCTACATCAGTGAATAAATGTAAAAATTATGTTATTACGAAGGTACTGAAAATGTTTTAACCACATTCAAGAGAAAAGTGGACAGAGCACTAAAGTAGAGAGAGAATGGGGTACAAAAGTCTTTCTGTTATTGTTTTCTACCAAAGTATCTAAGCAATCTTTGGAAAGTTTTCTATATCTTCTGGTTTATTCTTTATCCTTTGTAACTGCTCTGTGACAGTGATCAAGTATATTTCCAGTTTGTTCTCAGTACCCTTTGCCTAATCTCCGATCATTTATTTCATCCTGCTGTTGTGAGACTTCCTCATCTCTGAATCTTAGCTTTAGCCTTTCACGTTGATTTCAAGTAGACTTCTTGCTAAGCTCCGGGCATTTGTTCTTGTCCTGCAATCACGTTGCTTCCTAAACGCCAATGATTCAATCCATCCTATGCATTGGGCACTGCATTTGGTGAATGTGCTGCATTTGTTTTAAAGAATGAATTCCTATAGTATGTTAAGTTGAGCAATATGATTGACAAAGCCCTGTTTTGTCCGACTCTGTTCTGTGCTATTTCAAGGTGACTTTTCATTCTTTCTCACATGTCCTGTCATTCTGAGGAGGTTTACTGAAACAGAGAGTTCAGTGCTGGTGTTACAAGGTTCCCTATTTTCTCTCCTGCAGCATTTTGTTTGCTCAATGTGTGAAAAGCCATTCCTGGGACATCGTCACTTTGAGAGGAAAGGACTGGCCTATTGTGAGAAGCATTATAACCAGGTATTCACACATGATGTGGGGGTTTCTTTCACTTGCTTCAGTATGTTTTGTGAACATGTGCTGCTATTTGTGCAGAAGCTTGTTGCTCAATATATTATTCTCTGAGCCAGTCACTTACATTACTTCTAGTGTTTGTATTACTGTAATTACCTGGTGTGGGTGTATTGCTAACTTTGGTAAATATACATTTGCTGGTGGTACAGACTGTTGTTGCTGGATTTAAATGTTATGTTACTACAGTATAATTTCATTACAAACTGTATTACTTACTGTTCTACTAGTTGTGTTAGTGATTTTATTGATTGAATGTTATTGGGTGAATTGCAGACTTTATCAATCACTATTAAGAATTGTGTAACTGACATAGTAATTGTGAAATTACACGTGATTCATGCTCTGTTTGCAAACATGTTACTAACAGTTACTTTCTGTCTTGCTGATCCGCATCTCCATTTTATTTCCACAGTTGTTTGGAGACGTGTGTTTTCACTGTAACCATGTGATTGAAGCAGATGGTAAGAACATCCTTCTGAATCACTGCTCTGGTACCTAACATCCCAGTGTTAATAAGGAACTGATCTTTTCCCCCGTGTTCCCATCTTTCCCTGATCTATATTTTCTATTCCCAATTTTTTTCCCTATCCACTTCTGCTATTCCCATTTTTTGCTACTGACATTTTCTATTCCCTTTGCAATGGAAAGACACCTCTTGCTGTTCGCAGTAATGAGGAAAGATGTGGTAAGCTCTGATGTGCTGACACATTCCACTAACTGTAACAAGCTGAGATGCTTTAATGGTTGACTTGAAAGAGCAAACAAAGAGATAATGCTTTCTGTGTCCTGTTGCAGTGGTTTCAGCTCTGAATAAGTCCTGGTGTGTGCAATGTTTCGCCTGCTCCACCTGTAACACCAGACTCACTCTCAAGTAAGTATCCAGTAATTATTATTAGTTCATAATTTAGCTCTGAGTTCTGGCAATGTTCGTAGCCTCGTCTGTCTCTCCTCTGTCAGAATGTCAAATTCATGTTCACTGGGAGATATGAACCAATGATTCTAAGTAAGACTGATTTGAATAGATACAGTCCAGCTTCTTACTGTCAGTAACACACATTTCAAGCTCACTGTGCCATTTATTGCTTCTATTTTAGTGGACCTACAGCTGCGCCATGGGTGGCAATTAAGTGCTACATTGATATGTGAGCATCACCCATATTGCGGCATGTAGAATATGCTGGAGTATGATCAGGAATTTAAATTAATTGGATCTATCTTCCCCCGTCAACAGGCAGTTCAATCAAGTTTTCATTCTATTAGTGTAAAAGGTTTACTGCAGTTCTAAACCTAATTTGAAATTTACAAAGTGGTATTAATACTGCTGAAGTGTGCCTTTAACCCTTTGTCTAAACATTCTCTGAATCCTCTCTCTGACAGTGAATGCCGTCCCAAATCACTGAATTATAACTTGAACCGTGGGTTCCTGTATATCGATTGCCACTTGTATTTAAGTGACTGTCTAATGTGCTCTTATTTTTCTGATTCATGCGATGTAAGTTGCTATTGTGACTTTTGTAGGAATAAGTTTGTGGAGTTTGAAATGAAGCCCGTGTGTAAGCGATGCTATGAGAAGTTCCCCTTGGAGCTGAAGAAACGTCTGAAGAAACTCTCTGACATGAAAACCCGGAAGTAAGCTGCACACAGAATGTTTCATTGCTCTCAAACCTGTGTACTTTATCACATTCCCTCTCTGCTCAATGACACCCAATGCCTGATGTCCATGACGTACAGAACACATCCCCAACAAATCTGAACCAGCATCCATTGTATATAAGGAAAAAGCAGACAGGTTTAACTGACACAAACATCTTATACATAGTCTTTATGACCATCCTCTGGGACCCGGGCTTGAATCTAACCTTAATTGATGAAATAAATGTTTTAATTGTTCTCCAACCGACATAAGAATCCAAAGTGAACATTTAGGGAGTCTCAACGCAAAACTGCACACTGTACTTAATAATTGGTACCAGATTTTCAGTCCCAGTAAGAAAATAATTGGTATGAGTAATGGAAAAAGAGGATTACTGTATGGGGCTAGGTTCGGAACCAGAAGGGAGGTTCTAACCTTGCAATTCCTGACCTGAGCATAACTAATATTGCAATGTAAAGGGAACTTGACCTTGCAACAAGAGCCCTGCACATCAGTCCTGAGAGAGATAATGGGAATGGAATAGATAGGAGGTTTATCATAAATCTAACCTATGTTATACTTGACATGGGAATGTTTGATGGGACAGTGCAGTCCAAAATTTAACGTCCATCTAACCTATGCTACTCTTGATCGGGGACTGTGAATAGGACAATGCAGAGCAAGTCTTCATACTGTAGCCAACTTAGGTTGCAAACAAATTGATGTAGCAGGAACTGACATGATCATTTTGATTTTAAAAAATCCCCAAAAACGTTAAAAATACAGTTAGACTGTGAGTGGATGAAATGTGTGGAGAGGAAATCTGCAATGTTGGGGTTTGTGGCAGGTGTCATCCAGACACGGGAAGCTTGGTGTCAGTTGTGGAGAAAGGTGACCTCAGAAGATACCCTTTAGGGAGATTCGGGACAATCAGTAAAATTACTAGCTCCTGGTGTTGTAAACTTCTGGGATGATCTGCTGGACTTGACAGCAATGAGAACTGTTTTTTCCCCCAAACCAAATGTAGCATATACATTTCCCAGCTGTGTAAACCTAATATTGTAACATTTATAATGCTGTTTATAGCCCTGGTCTATATTTGGACCAGTCGTGGGCCTAAGTAAGCTTAATAAACTGCTGCTTGTGTTCTGGTTGAGATAAATCATAATTGCTTCAATAGAATGTTTGATCCAGGTCACTTGAAAAACTTGCGTCTGTTTGAATCGTGTAACGGATGAGACGCTGATTTAACTTCTCATCCAAAAGTTGCACCTCTAACATATCATTCCCCCATTACTGTCCTGAAGACTCAGCCTCCAATTGTCAGCTTGAACCCTCAACTTCTGATTTAGAGGAGAGAGTGCTACCAAGAGAGGCAAGCTCACACACATATTCATGAGGAATCCTCACTGCCAGTCGAGCAAAGGAGACTTTCATCTTGATTAGTTTAAATTAATAAACACCGTGAAGAACCTCAAGATGTTTCTGCATTATCGGCGCTGGAGCAAACGTATGGATTGTTTATTATTAAGGAAAGGGCATTTCATTTTGAAACTATTTTATTTCATGATTCCCAAATACAAAGAATCTTGGCCGCAGCACTAAACAATGCACGAGTCATAGAAATTCAGCAATGCAGTAATATTGACACGTTCAATGAATTCCGTATAATGAAAGGCAATGAATCCATACAGAGAAAACAGTGTCCTAGGCTCTCTGAAAGGCTGAGTTCAGATGATAACACAGTAAAACCACATATTTCCACTTAGCACACTGTCCGTTGAATTGAAAATACAAAATGATTCATTGAACCCATCTTCTGGTTCGATGGGGATTGAAGTCTACAGCTCAGTATATTTTCTCTCTCACTGAGCACACAAGTTAAAAAAATCACATGGGATCATCATAATCACAGGTGGTGAAAACTGAACAGTTCCACAATTGCTCCCAGTCGGACTTGTCCACAGTTGGACACTTGGGAATCACACAGATCTATAATTGTACACATACATCCATGTTCCCTAGGCCCCATTTGCAGACATCTGCAGTCATGTTGTTGGAAACTGCCCAGCTATGTAATCAGACTGGGCCCCACATAAATGTTCAAGTGCACGTAGACTGGCTTTCACTCCTTCAGACAGGGTGAATGATCAGCTACAGATATTCAGGGTACAACTGTCCACATAGACGGCATGAAAGATGTTCTACATTGACACCACCTTTACCTGTATTTGCTTTTTCTGCTTTGTATACATTAGGGATCCAATGTTTTTTTCTGACAGTATGTAAGTTACTGTATGTATTTTACACAATGGCTATCTTTATATAAATATATACTGTACATGAAGGCAAACCCTGTGGCCCTTTGTCTCTGCTGTGAAAGGTAATGTGGGTAAGGGTACATATAATAATAATAATGTGTAATGATGAGAGTGTAGCGGTGCTGTGGTGAGTAATAATAGGGCTAATGGGTAGGTGGAGGTCTATTTATGTGGGTTTGGGTAAACACAGAGTAGGGAGCAGAGGAAAATGTTTAAAAGCACAAAAAGGGGCCAAGGCCTCGATTAAAAAAAAATCTATCAATATCAATCACTTCAGGAGCAAGTCACAATTGATTGAACTCTGATCACATTGTCTGTTAGAAAAATGCTGTTCCACAGTATTCTCACAGGTTGATTTCAAGTACAATTCTACCGGGATTCGACGGGTGGGTAAGAATTGGGGGGAAAAGAGGAGGAAAGGCACCTTTATTCTGAGCATTTCCATGGCACTAGTAGTTTTGAGTCCAAAGCATCCCATTTCACATCAGGCTGCGTATCGGGCTGTTCGTTGTTTAACAGAAGGTAAATACATGCTGACGTAGGATGTCAGGAGGTCATCCATTTTGTAACCCTTTAATCATATAGACAAACGGTTAATAATATTCATAATAATCCTTGCATTTGATATAGCGCCTTATCACGTCTTTGAGACGTCTGAAAGCGCTCACAGAATATACTGTAAATTGAATGGACTGTATATTTTGTGGGCGAAACGCGGCAGCCAATTGCGCAGTTAAGGAGCTGAATCAAGTAAGAACGAGATTAACAGTTCAGTGCACGTTATCTTTCCTAATGACTAAGGGACTGTCCTTACCAGAGAAGTCTCACAGAGAAGCTTTCCACCTCGCATCAGATTGCCCGCTGACATGTGGAAGTACGTGCTTCCGCTGCACCAGTTGGAGATTTTGTTAAACGGATGAGTCACTAAAGTTTCCTGGAGGGAGAGCACAGAGAAATGTCAGAAATCCAAACCCTGTGCAACAACAAGCTGGGATGATGTTGATGTTGAGTTCCGAGAGATCACAGAAACAACATCACACTCTAAAATGTTGATGATAGAGAAACTACTGCAAAACAGAGAGCACTTCACTCAACTGATCATCAAGGCAAAATCACCACCGGTATCATACTGATCGAAGGCTGTGGTCTACTAATAAATCACAACATGGTAATTTCTTTGAGGGCATTGTTGCTATAATATGTGTAATACATCTCTAATTCACAGTCTCTGGCATGTTAACAAACCAAAGAGACCAGACTGACCTCATTGTCCTCGGGCTAGGGTAATGAGAAATTAGCTGAGATCCCGTTCCTATCCATTAACAACTAGCAGAAGGAATGTTTGTCTGGAGACGCTGTGAGGATCAGATCAGCTCAGAGTTGATCAAACACAATGCCGGCATTTGTGCTTAAACTTGCACATGAGAAACGGCAACTTACTGAAGCACCAGAGGGAGAGGTGGCACCTGTGGAACCATAGCCACCAATTTTAGGTGAAGAGATGAGATAAACAGAGAGAAAACCAGGAGTTTCTCAATTTAGTGATTTAATTGAAGTATTTTAGGGTGAACGCTTCCTCTTGCAGTTAAACGGAACAATTTGATGATGTGGGGGCAAGGAAACACAATTCTAAGCATAGCTTAACATGAACAAAGTGATGTTACACTTTGCAACAGAATTAAAAAGTTGGCCACTGAGATATGAATAACGCAGGTAAAGACGGAAGGGCGTGCATTGATTCACTAGTTCTAGTTGGCCTGAATCGAGCTGTGTGCGGAGGTGAATGATATCCAGGGGAAGCAGATTACTCGCTTTGCAGGCACTTTCGCATCTCTTTCATCTGCTTCTGAACTCCAGTTCCCCAGCAAAACAGCAACCAACAGCTGGACATTTTTTTTTCCACAGAGCCTTGAAGTGTAGCAAATCGTTTTCCAGTAAATTGCATGGCTATAACCCATGACACACAAAGAAAGGCTCACTTTACTTCCAACCCCAGCAGGCGCCTGGCACCGACCAAGATCTAAAGTCACCAAAGAGGCAATAGCATCACAGCCAATCTGCCAGCGGGCACATGTGACTGAAATTTACACCCACTGCAGTAATCTATGAACCGAGTGTGATACACTTATGTTGGTTTTATTCACCCCCAAAACGTTCAGTCAAGGCCCCAAATGCAAACAAAGCTGGATCATAAAAATATGCCTTCAAGAGCCATTGTTAGTCACCTGCTGCTAACTTTGTTAATAGACTTGGTCAGTGAGTGAACTAAAATGTTCAGAATCAATCCACTCACAGATTTAAATGCCTATAAATCTGCCAGTATTAAGCGATTGTACAACTTGTGCAGATCTATGCTCCTTCGTGTTCCCTGTTCTCACAGAGCCCAATTTGCTTGTTACCTTTGTTCTGGGGTTCATCAGTATCACTCCTTGCTTGTTGATGGCTATCCGCACAATTTCTGGAAAACCAGGTTCAGAGGTTTGCTAGAAATGATAGAGTAGTGATGTATTAATATCTCAGGAGGTATGAGAGTATAATACTGTTAAAATTTGCATGAACCTTCCACTCCGTGGGATTCTCATAATTCTAGTTCATGAATGCACACAGGACACACATACGCGCATACTCACACACACACATACACACACTAACATCTGAGAGAGTCCAACTCAGCAGGCAGAAAGGAAAGTGGCAGAGAAAGTGAAGAGGAAAAGAAGAGAAACTGACTGTGTGAAGAGGAGCTGAAGATCCGACACTGACTGCATAGAGGAAGGAATAAGATTAGAACAGGATTTGGGCAGCTTTTGGAACAGAAAATCACTGCATCACGCGCTTAAAGATCACATATTGACAGACGAATTGCACCTTTAAATAAATATCACAAACTCGGATCGAACTCATAGTGTTCATGATTTCTAAGCAAACTTTTGTCCTGCATTTGCAATGGAAAAACCCACTGTCAGCGTAGAATGAAAAGTTTGATAAACTTAAACTGCAATGGAAATTCAGTTCAATTAAATATTTTTCTGATCAGCTGCACATTATTTCGTGGCTGCAGAAAGTAGTTTTCCACTGCCAGGACGTGTAACACAGTACCTTCACTTCGAAGAAAGCTGATCCGAAAGTGGGCAAACGGAACACGAATTTGAGAAAAGACACCTTCACATCTTCTGTTGATTTACTAGCGTGTTTGTTGTATGCCGCGACAATTGCCTGGGGAGGAAATCGAATGAGGAATTATTGAAGATACATATACAGAAGCCCTTCGGTTATCTCCTGAAACCCTGAGAGAGCAGGATTCTTGCAGGATTCGCACAGGATTCAGGTCTGAGTCACCAGGACGAGTTTCTCGTTTTGTCTCTCACTCTATGAGGATGAAGTTAGAACGTTGAAGAAATTGCCCCACAACATCTCATTCTAAATTATTCTCCAGGATTCAAAGCACGCAAAACAAAACTATAAATATGAATATGCCTCAGACCCATTGTAACACTCCCTGAATAAAACCATAGCTCTCATTATAACAATCCCTGAATAATGCTTCCTTTCCAAAGTGGCCTCCTTCTGTACTGAAATGTCAGTGATTCTATACTATCAGACTTTTTTGTACTGATACAACCATTTAGATAATGAGAAATTCTGTCAGGATTACGTTAATAAGTATCATCGGCCCTGCAACGTGTCAATCAGTGGTTGTCTGGGGAGGGTCCCTATCTGTCCAGCAGAAACAAGCGAGATGGTTGAAATTTACCTTCTTCCATTCCTCTGCTGACATCGCCCGAACCATGTCTTCAGGAACCAACTCCTTCAGCATTTTAGGAATATTAACAAACTGGAACCTGTCGTTGTCAAACTTTGCTTTATAAAGGAATGCACCCATCTGAACTGCATCTTCCTTAGTGCACTGGTGGTAACCTCGCAAGTATTTCGGTAGTTCCTAGGGTAAAGGAAATGAATGCATCACTGAACGCAAATGCTCGCGGTTTAAAGAAGTGTCGAAAAATATGTAAACCAAAACACTACAAGGCTTTGAAACAGCACAATGGATTCCTTCACATCACTGATGAACTGGTGAAATAACTTCAGTATCCAGCAGTTCAAACTTTGAATGGAATTATTTTTCGCTTAGAATGGTAGGGCGGGCGGGGGGTGAGGAGAGTCACTCTTTGGTAGTGTGGAGGGTTCAAACTATGGCAGTGAATTTGGATGTGCCCTTCAATTAGCCAAAAGTACTTGTTCTATTTCGTCATCCAGTGAGACAAGTGTTAGTTATCAATCCAAACCACACAACCACAAATGATTTTCCTCGGAGCTCGTGAGTCCCTTACCTGTGGGAAATGGAAGATCAAATCTGCTTTGAGATCCCGACCAGGAACTATATTCAGCCACAGCTTCCTCAAGAACAACACCTGGTATGGCATTGAGACAGATGCACCTGTGGAATCACAGCAAAACATATTGTAGCATTCCGAGCTGTCAAAATAGGCTTCATTTTTAGGCTCTTCTATTCCTGTTGGGTCAGAGCTACATACCGTCCTTTACTGGCTTGTCTCTCTTTGCCCAATCTGTCACTTTCCTCACATAATCAAAGAAGAAATCCCCTTCAGGAATACTCATCACCTGGAGGCAGAAACAACAGAGTCAGAGAAGTAATACACATTATCCTATACATGAGACAACAGGCTTATCTGTTGGAACACTGCACAAGTGTCACTTTCCTAACTCATTTTCACTCAGGTACCATATAATTATTATACCCCCAAAAACAGCCACACAATACACGTTTCATACCGTAACCACATAATGCAGGTTGCATACATCAGCAATGCAGTGGAGATTAAACATCATTCATGGAAACCGTAAAGGGGAACACATGTTGATATAATAATAAATAATAATAATCCTTGAATTTGATATAGCGCCTTATCACGTCTTTGAGACATCTCAAAGTGCTTCACAGAATATACTGTCAAGTGAACTGACTGTATATTTTGTGATGCATAATTTCAGGAGTGCTGATAATTTTGAAACTTTAGTCTGTGGACGTCAACAGTAAGTAAAGGAAAGAATGCAGTGTGTTGTTATGTTACCTTGTCAGCCACTTTCACAAACAGACTGAGGCCATCAGAAGCGTTGAGGTTCAACTTCTTGGTGATATTTGCACAGAGTTCTTTCGCTTTGGTGCTGGTGAAAACCTCGAAAATCTGCCGGAAAGGAAAGTGAATTTGAACGCAGGCGGTTACGTCAAACTCAAGTTAAACTGAAGGGAAGTACTGCGGACAAATCCCTCCCTCACCTCGCTGGTGTCATTCGGGAAGTAGATCTTGTGTAGGATCTTGGTGCTCCAGTGCTGGATGGCCTCCACCTCCACCATGTGGGGCAGCTCCTTACGAGCACCACTCCTATCAGAGAACACAGAAAGCAGTGAAAAGAGGGAGAAGCAATTAACGTATTGCCTCAGACAGATTACACTCCATTTCTTCTAAATTACAGGAATTTTTTTTTCATCCGCCATACGACAATTCATGTTATATTCTTTCGTACTTGGATTAAATGATCAGTTAACACTGAGTCTGTAGGTGTACGTGTAATGACACATGTAGATATATCTACTTATAATCCAGTAGAGACTCTGACTTTAATTATTAATCCTCTTATCTCTGAACTCAAATACACTATTCACACTAGTTGGTGTTGCGGGGAAGGGCATATTCTAAATTACAGGTGTTATTCCCTGTTACAGTCATCTTTTCTCACAGGGAGTGCAAATCCACCATTGTGTTCGACATACGTCAGGAAATCTGAACTGGTGTTAATATTGCCCGAATGAGACTTGGGGACCGAAGCTGCAATCGACAAAAATTCACCAATCTGTGTGGGTGATTCTCCTCTGGTCAGTGAACGAAATGTCCTCGGCCACTTCAGCTTCAAATGGGATCCCGTTACAAGTTCAGACTGTGAAGATGGGTAAATTTACCGACAATCCCCCTCAATGAAGGGAATTCTATTTCCTACCTGACAGGAAGATTGATTCAGTGGGATCCTATTTCTTTACAGTTAAATTGCTTAATTAACAACTCCGATAACTCTGCGCATGTGAAGCTCTCAGCCCCGCTGTACAACATTGCCAGGTCCAGAGTTCAATAGTTCAGAAATACTTGAGCTCACAGCATACATCCTGCTTAACTCAACTCACTGGCTCATACTGAAGTAAAATGCAATATTGCCGGGTGGAAAATGACTATCCCTCAGGGTGGACTTTGACGCTGTAGTGTGAAAAGAAACAATTCCGCGTTCTCAGGAGACTTTTGCTAAATACGAAAGGCTAACATATCCATGTGGAACATCCAACCCCACTGAGTACAAGCGACTACAGTACTGCACACAACCTCTGCTAATTGCCTAGCAAAAACGGACTGATCGAGAGTTCAATTGAAGAGACGCCCTCCTGAACCTTGAGTCAGAGCTCCAGTTGCTTTACAAGCAGGAGCATCCAGCACTGGTGCAGAAGTTTGCCCTTTAACCCTATCTCTTTTGCTTTGTAACCCTTTCAGCACCGCAATGATACACGATACACACCAACGCCCATTCACTTCATTTACCTCTTAATTTTGTGCAATCGCTGAATACATTCAGCAGCTAGCTGGTCCTTCCGACGTGTTTCCAGGAACTTCTGGACGTGAGGTTGCAGCACTGGGCTGGGAAAGAAGAGGCCGGTACAAAGCCACAGCAGTTGCCAACCCATTTCAATACTGTACCTAGGAGCGGGACAGAATGAAAGCCATTATTAGCATCCAGTTACCTGCTACTGTCAATTTCAGACGTTCTCTCATCCACATAGGTGTGGTTGTAATAATAATAATCCTTGCATTTGATATAGCGCCTCATCAGGTCTTCAAGGCATCTCAAAGCACCTCACAAAATACCCTGTAAAGTGAATTGACTGTATGTTTTGTGGGTGAAACGTGGCAGCCAATTGCAGACAGCAGTGTTCCACAAACAAGTATTAAAATTATTATTTTCAATTTTTTCAATTTATTTATTTGTTTATTTTTGAAGGGATTATTACCGCTGGAAAAGCGATCCAACAAATCACTAGTTGGAATACATAGGCTTAATAAGGATCCTTATTGAGGCCACTTGTGCCAACTCCCACTGGCAATTTGTGCGCCAGTACCTGTTGTTGTTATCTGTCATCTGCTTCAGGATCTGGCAGTAGATCTCATCCTGGATTGATTCCTCCTGCATTGCTGCAAAGAAAATCTGATCGGTCAACTCACTGGCTGCCTTGGCTTGCTTGGCTGGATAATCCCCCATATACTTCATTATGGGTGAGACGCTGGTTAAGAAAAGCGCACATAAGTGGGAACAAGTAACAATTAAGAAAATTCCCATGTTGCTTGGTCTGGGTGAAGGAGCCAAATATACAGTCAATTCACTTTACAATCTATTCTGTGAAGCTCTTTGAGACGTCTCAATGACTTGATAAGGCGCTATACCAAGTGCGAGAATTATTATTATTATTATTAAGGCACCGGTCACTGGTGAAAGAGATTATCAGACTAAACTAGACTGATGATGCTGGTGTATGACAGTCTGACTGAAAATATTTAATTGCAACTAATTCCCCCTTCCAGCTGGATACTGCTTTCTTC
Organism: Callorhinchus milii; assembly: GCF_018977255.1. Taxonomy (NCBI): domain Eukaryota; kingdom Metazoa; phylum Chordata; class Chondrichthyes; order Chimaeriformes; family Callorhinchidae; genus Callorhinchus; species Callorhinchus milii. Next base: position 12,859,788 of record NW_024704752.1, on the reverse strand, counting down.
GACTCCTTTATAAGGACAACAGCCTAGCTATAGTCTAGCCCTAATGAACACAGTAGTATGTCTCTTCCCTCCCCATCCCCCAATGTGGATGAAACTGATGATCCCCTCGCCAAAGCGTAGGCAGATTAGTTCCTCCCTCCTTCTTCTCCTCCCTGAATTTGGCAGAGTAACGAATGTGTCTGTTGCTCCTCAAACCTCAATAACAGCCGTTAGGAGCAACCCCTCAATTAAACCTTATTCTATCCTTGTTTGGCAGCCGTGACCTTAAGATGCTTCACTCTTTCATGGTGTAGCTGATCTGCAGAGCAGATGGAGTGTCCTGGTGATTGTGTGACTGAAAGGATATCAATGAAAGCTTGGCAGGCCTCCCGCACCATGTCTGGATCTGCGCAGATTCTCTTCAGTAAAGGGAGTTTGAGAGGTTCACGAGAACAAGCCCAAATTCGGTCCTTTGCTCGAGCCTTTGGAAGCACCACTCTGCTCACAGACTCTTTTGCTGGAGGTCTAATTCGAGGAGAGAAGGGAAAAAATATCACATTAACACTGCTCCAGCTATCTTAATAATTCAATTGCTGGGAAATGTCTTATTCCCTAGATACAATCTAAATGAACCATATAACTCAGCCTTAAATGTTAACCACTAGAAACCCTCAGTCTAGACTGGAATTGAATCCAAAGTTCCAAGGATAAGATAGTGATTTAACTAACTGCTTTACCCAGTCCCACTTCAGGGACATGAACTCTGAGTTGTTTTTGAATCAGGGCATACAGAAATGAAAGGACGGTTTCTAACTCAAACGTTATCAGAGATCTGAAACACGTGTGCAATAGGACATCAATGCAAACAGTCAGCAGTCACCGTACAGGGAAATTAATGCAATTCTTTATCAGAGGTATATTTGGGTGAAGCATTAGGGGTTAGTTGTCTCAATAGAAATCAGTTCTTGACACAAGTTGCTTATGATGCACTATGGGTGTGCTGTTGTACTGCTATGAATTCTGGATACAACAAAAATTGCTGAACATTCCTATCTTGCTAATAACCTCTGTAACCTTAGCTATTGTGAAATGGGAATGTCAGCAACCTTAAAGTTAAGTGATGTCTGTGTGAGTCCTATAATTACTATTTGCGCACAGTCAATCCAATTTGCAGTATATCCTGTGAAGTGCTTTGAGACGTCTCGACAATGTGATAAGGCACTACATCAAATGCAACAATTATTATTATAATTACTTTAACATCGTTGATCATGTCTGTTGCAGGGATGGAAAAAGGGGGATGTGTAACCAGATGGTCTATCTAGATGCAGAAGTAAAGTAATGAATCGGTTGGTGACCAGATAATTTGTGAAGCAAGAATAGATCAGGAATGTAGTAATCAATTACATATAAGATGATATGCCATAAAAGATGTAACGCGATTAGATACTGGTTGGTGTAGGCAGTTGACCACAATGAGATGGTATCTGGCAGATTGTGGAAGGGGAAGTTGAACACGTGGGAAGTTCCAAGTTCCTGTGTATAAATATCGTGCACTAAGTAGTCTAAAGTTAGAACAAACCTGGGAAAGCTAGAAAACGAGAAGGTACAATTTATAGAAAAATAAGTCATCGTTATTCACTAATATTCTGACCTCCAGATTGGTAATTATATCTTTCCGTATCATTAATACTGCCATATAAAATTATGGTCTCTGTGAGCTTGATTAACTTGGTGTCCGAACATCCATTGACAATTCACGTCAACATATCAATATTAACCTGAAATGATCATAGGAGAATTCCTCTAGTGTATATAGCTTGATCTTCACGTCTGGCTCCTCCACCTTTCGTGCTGCTTCTCGCCGTTGATCAGGGGACATAAGTATCAAGTTCTGTTAGTTAAACAAAGGTAGTTGGTCAGTGCCCTCCTCTGTATTATTTTGGTATATCTAACAGCTTGATATAATTCTATCAGTCCTTGTGTCAATAGACTGTAGAGACTCTTACCAGCACTTCCGGTGAGGGTTTCATAAGAGTAGGAATGATCCAGATAAGGTCCAGAGAGACATTGCCAGATTGGTTGGTGCGTTCATTCCTCCCTTGAACCCAGGCACTGTGCTCAGATATCTCCTCGTCTTTAAACAACGTAATCAAATCACCTTTCTCAATTTTTAGGAATATGGGATCATCTGAAAGAAAAAAAGGAGCAGCGTTTAGAACTTGTAAAGGACGATAGACCTGGGATGGTCACAGCTCAGATATACAGTCAGACTAAACAGGTAGTCACTGCACAATTAGACTTTACAGGCAATCTTTGGAATGGCCAGTGTGATGTATATAGCTGGACTGGTAATTCCCAGAAGGTATTTTAACGTGCACCTTTTCTCGGGCTGCTGTGGATCGCTACTGCGTATTCTGCCCTCTTCTTCAAACCGTTTAGAAACATCACTATCAGATCAGCAACGTCTTCTGCGTATCCCGATGTCAGAGTGTACTCCTCCCCTTGCAGTGTGTTCAGAGTGATGCTCTGTCCACACAGCTTCGCAGCCCTGCATTAAACAGCCCACATTAACATACACCTGCAAAATACACAGTTACTACATTTTGCAATAAATTCTGTGGAGAGCTTTGGGACGCCCTCCTGACGTTTTAAGGATTAATATCAAATTCAAGAGTTTTTTAAAAAAAACAGTACACACTGAGAACGATTCAACAATAAAAACAACAACAGCTTGCATTTATATAGCACTCTTCACACGGAGTAGTGTCCAGAGCGCTTCAAAGACTAGCCCCTCTTGTACCCTGTTTGCTCTAAAACTGACCCCAAGTCAGTACTTTACAAAATTGATTTCTGACCTGACACTCACCTGTTTGTGTTTACGCCGATAATTTCTGGGAAGGATCGTTTCAAAAGGATTCTTTCCTTTTCATCAACAAAAGCAACACCTACCCAGTTAACGGCCAACACTATCTGGTTCTTTGGCAGGCTGGGTCCTGAAAGCAAGGAAGTGAACGTTAACCGTTGAATACCATAGTGCTTGCAGAGCGGTTTGAGGTAAGTGCAACAACAACAACCTGCATTTACATAGTGCCCCTCACGTAGAGTAGCACCTCAGAGCTCTCGACAGTGGAGGAGGCAGGGGATGAAGGGACCATAAGCACGGTCGAACAGGACGGTCTTCAGTCGCGACCTGAAGTTGGGGGAGGAGGGGTCAAGGCGGAGGGATTGAGGGAGAATGTTCCATAGTTTCCACCTCCACATGCACACACATACACAGACGTGTGCACATGCACACACACACACACACACACACACAGTCACATACTACAGGCAGACAGACATACACTCAGAGAAGACATAGACAAACAAATACAGAAACACACACACATCCACCCTAGGCGTATGCGTGTCTGTCTGTAGTATGGGTCTGCTGTACGTGACTGTGACCCTGCCTGACACATGGTGTAAAAGACTGCCTACTTAAACTAGCACAAAACATGAGAAACACAAGCTACTGCTCACACTTGTGGAAAATGTGACAGGTTGTCTGCTCACATTCATTACCTGAAAACTTTGACGCTTCAAAAAATCTAGAGAACATAAGCGGCCACTTCAAGCGAGCAAAATTGACCAGCTGTTCCTTGAGCTCGAGCGTTGTTGGTCTATTGATGCTGAATGCCTGTAATAAAGAGAGAGACATCCATCTTAGAAGTTATTATTCACTGCTGTGTTGTGCCACGTGCACACACACATGTCTCACTACTCTTTACCCTGAGAAAGAGGTTGTGGGTTGAAGCCCCACCTGGGACTTGAGTTCATAATCTTCCAGGTTGACAACCCACTAGGTTGCTGTGGATGAAATGTTAACCTGAGTTGCTGGTGTTTCAAGTGAACAGTAGAGATCTCACGGCACTATTTTGAAGAAGACCAGAGTTCTTCTCTATGTTCCGGCTAATATTCCTCACTGATCTAAATTTATATAACAAACCCAGACGGAATCTGTCATTCAGCTCTCTATTTCTGGGATCTTACTCTGCACCTTAGAATTAGGGCCACTGTGTAACACACTTTGATACACAACAAGGCACTAACTATATCAAATGCGGTTCTTAATTTTTTAATCTATTAAAATCAGCTCAGCACGTCCACCCAGGGTGGAAACTCAGCACGTGGGGAAATGCAGATGTCACCAAACATCTGGCTGCTCAGCAGCTCAGTGTGATAGGAACCTCACATCCTACAGCATCTGCTGCTCATAACCAGGCATGTTGGGAGTCTAAGAAGTGGGTGGGTTTACGAGGGGGAGAAATCAATAGCGACTGAGAGTGGTTGATAGGGAAGCACTGCTTTTTAGGCAACACCCCCCTCCCCCCCAATTGTTGAAATGTTTAAACAGGAAGAAACTCGCAACTTCAGTTTCAATCATTATATAATAGCGTCCTCGCTTTCATTTACCCTCATGTCACTCTGTGAGTTAAACCCCACCCAAGGACCAAGAGGATGAGGTTGCTCGCGTATACCTTGGCATGAGTTGTGGTTATCTGTTGGCACCATTTATCTCCTGATTTGCTCTTGATGAGTTTATCTGGGACACAGGCAGACATGACCTTCAGTGCTTTCTCAGTGCTCATGTTCATTCCAAACTCCACGTAATAGTGTTTAGCAGCAATATCTCCCAGTTCTTCTTCCTGTGGAGTTTGCATCGATGAAGGTTTACAATATGAATTCCTTCAGACACCGATCTCGGACAACCCTCTAAGTGAGGCTAAAACAACTCGGCAAAAAAAAGTTAAAATAGAGCATACTTTCTTTCATCATGTAATAACCTTAATATTGATAATCTCGCCTGCAATACAATGTTGAGAAGAGCACAACAGAATTGGTGTCAAATTAGACAAGTTCTGTCGTTAACAGCTTAACGTGGAACAGGGTGGGTTCCTGAACCCACTGATCCAGGGCACTCGTAAAGTGTTGATGTCACAGTGCCTGACAACGGGATCTCTTGCCTACCTTTTCATACTGATATTCCCCATATTTAATCCCTCGGATGAGCTGGTGATAGATGAGGTCTGTGCTGACAGCATCCTCAGTGCAGTCGTGCCAGGGTGTGAAGATCTCCTTCCGGAAGAAAAGCCTCCACGGGGTATGGCGTTCCTGCCCGCCTTGCTCCCTCATGTACTGCTCACATTGCGAGATGCCATCCATTATGTGATCCTTGCCGTTACCAAGAGAGAAGACCTAGCGATGGAAATGCAATCAGGTGAGCATCCTGTCTGGGTGAAAGAGCAATACAGCTCTTACATTGTGTGCAATGCTGCGTTTCGCCTACAAAATACACTGTCAATTCACTTTATAATATATAAACCTGTGAAACGCATTGAGATGTCTCAACAACAACAACTTGCATTTACGTAGCACCCCTCACGCAGGGTAGCGTCTCAGAACGCTTGAACGACATCTCAATGACATGAACAAGGTGCAATATTAAATGCAAGGATAATTTGTAGTAGCAGTATTACACTCTGGAAATCTCATGTTGAGTTGCATCTTCAATGCACGGTGTTTTTGACTTATGAGTCTGGGCAGGAGCGAAAAGAGCAGCGGGAAGTTATGAATTATACATCTGTATGACTAATGCACTCTAGATTTTAAGCTACATTCTTTTGTTGATTGGGTACTCCTGGATTTTAACAATACACCATGGTTTAAGTATATGTTATAGTGCAAATGATTGATCGGGAAAAGGCCCTACCAATTGTGGCAATGAGCTGGCAGACACTTTACCAGTCCAAGGTTCCAAATCTAGCCCTACAACAAGTCATTAAAATTTATTCACTTGCATTCATTAGATTCAGTGCTAGAGACAATAATTCAATTAAGGTGAACCTGGCAATTTTTGGCTTGCAAAGTGTATTGCTGTGCGAAACATCATTGCTCAGTCACACGTACACAAGACAGAACATTTTACTCTATCCAAGTTATGTTGTCTCTTTGACTGACCCGACCCATCTTCCAAATACCTCATCCCAGCATCACCGCCCAACTTTAGCCCTGTCTCCCAGATTCCTCAGCTCGCACGCTATTGTAACATACTTTATCATACAGCGAGACGTAGATTGAAAATCCAAAAGAATCCTTCAATCCAATTTTCTCTGAGAGATACTTGCACATCTCATTGGCTGTGGTGGCAGAGTCTATTGGGACTGTGTGTCTCAATCCATTCATCAGCCTCACTGGTGGCATTATTGGCTTCTTTGATTTGGTTGCCTGTTAGAAAAGTAGAAGAAATGTAATGTGTTTTTTTAAAAAATGCTGCCTATGAAGAACAACTGCAGATGCTGCAATTTCATAGAAAATGTAATGATTAAAAAAACACGAATCAATAAAGAACGGGTCAGTAGTCACACCCTTGCAAATGAGCCAGTAGAATCAGTGAGGGTGCATGGAATTCTGTAGCATCTTCACTTTCTCCGGCTTTGGACAGATGAAGCTCTCCTTAAATTGCATCGTTCAATGTAAACAGTGAGCATACCTCAAGCTCCAGATAGCTTGGTGGCTGAGTCCGAGCTCCATTCGCAGATGTACGTTGCAGCCTTTCCCTGCAGTATGGGGCATATCCAGAAGGTCCATTTTGAATGAAGTTAAGCAGGTACTAATAATAATGAAAAGAAAAGATGCTTTTACTTTTTCACATGAAAAACAATATTTTGGTCACCTAATCTAAATCAGTATAGAAATATGATCAATATTAGAACCTGTTTATCCCCTACCCCCTTTATTATGCTGCCATTGACTTGTTTTGTCCATTAATAAAGCAGGAGGAAACGGTTTATTAGAAAGCCATGTACTTATTAATCAGAACAGTCATGTAATGCACTGTTCAGTAAAGATTAGTGTGAATAAAATCCATGGAATCATCAGCCCAATGCTTCGAGACAACAATAAGGCTGCATTAACAGAAGATACAGTACAAATCGAAAGAGGTTTATATTGTTATATTGCTACTGCTTAAGGTGTTGGTAAGACCCCATCTTGAATTATTTCTGCTGCACTGGTCACTTAATTATATAGGGAGGATATTATTGCTCTTCAGGGAGTACAGAATGTGTGACTTGTCACTGTGAGAATTCTAGATATCTGTTTCTGCTGATGGTACAACTGTTCTTTTTCCACCCAACTCCTCATACAGTTTCACACCAACAAATCTACTCCTAACAAATTGGTGTGAATGAATCCCATTGTTCTTTGTACCTCTTAATCTGAAACACTGGAGAGAAAGTGGAAAGATACCACTGATCAACCTGGCGAAAGGCCACATAAATACCAGATATGTGGTCAAGTTTACACATTTGCAAACAGCATGGTGCTGGCACTAACCCCCAATTGCAAACACGGAAAGATCCTCTGTCTCAGCGGGCAGTGACACAGACTTTTCCTGCTCTGACAGACACCCCAAGGCTAAGACCTTTGAAACTGAGTAACATGTTTGCTGCTGTTGTTGTGTGTTGGAAAGGAGCCAGAGGTCTGCTTGTGAGTTGGCCCAACAGGAAGACTCTCCAAACAAAAGCATCTCCATTCTCTCCAAGCTCAAGGTCACCACAATCAAAGGCAATGAAACAGAACTGCCTTAAAATCCAAAACTGAACATCAATTTCTACATGTCTGAGCGGGAAAAAAAAAAGTCCAAGTTATTTTATCCATAATGTAAATAATCTTCCAATTTTCATCTTTACAGGATTATTAATCAAACTGATCTCTGAGACTGCAGAAACAGGTAGGGTTGCTGTAATGTGTGCGTGTGTGTATGTGTGTGAGGGAGTGCTCCAACATACACAACAACAACAACAACGACAACAAGATTACATTTGTATAGCGCCTTTCACGTCGGGAGGAAGTCCCAAGGCTACAGTACAGTATGGAGGTGCAATTGTGTACAGCTACTGTCTACACTCCAGGGTATAGAATACAAAAGTTATCTTTACAATTCTAGGTAAGACCTACCTTGATAAACTTTTCTGTAGGCGGAAAACAGCCAATGCAGAGGGACATGAGAATCCAGCCTCTGGCGAAACTATTCTTGTTGTAGCACTCAGACAGCTGCTTACAGATCTGACAATAAATCTCATCCCTACAATGAAAGCAAACAGACACTCAAGGGTTCAATGCAGTGAAGAGACAGGCTATTCAAGATTCTCCTCTTGGGCCTCCAAATGGTGTTTCTCTTTGTTGTAATAAAGTTTGCGAAAGGGTACACAAGTAAGCTGCCATCAGGGTTTGATTGTGGAGTTCACAGCATCCATTATATGATTCCCTTTGTAAACTCTTTGAATTTGCCTTTATTTTCCTCTATAAAGCTCTGCAGATTGGAAATAGAACTTCTTGCCACTGCTCTGCTGTAATGCCATGCATAGATCTCCAATTGTGTCATTCATTAAAGAGACGGACCTGTGATTTAAAGGTCTGTTGCAATCAGTTGTAAAAACTATTGAAAAGGAAACATTAAACAGCAGGTTCATCACTTGAGCTGATCAGTGTTTAGTTACCTGATGTCAGGCCTGGCGATGGCATTCCCAACAATGAAATGAAGCTTTTGTAGGTTTGACATTGGCCTGTCTGAGATAGGACTCTCACCCAATAGTATTTCCTTTCCAATGGTTTCATTAGATGCCGCCTGAAACATGAATCATAGGAATATTAGTGAATGGAACATTGAAAATCAAACCTATCTGGGGTATTTTGTGCTGCCTTCCAGAAGGGGGAGGTTTGTTTACTGTGGAGACACAGTTACAATATCATAAATCTAACTTAAAATCTAGAATGGAAGTTTTTCCAGGCCTTGCATACACATGCCCTGTAATTGAATAAGATCAATCAGAATCTCAGCTACAGACATAAGGAAAAGTTTAACAGCAGAGTCACTTGGTGTGACTGATAGATATTACTACAAGAGTCATGTTTCTAGCAGGTATAGGAAAGATGTCCTTATGAGTGATAAACACCACTAGAATATCCATGTGACCGGCAGCTATTTCAAAGATCTTCATGTGTTAATAGCAGAGCTGAAACATCACTAACCTTTCCTGTTGATTTGGAAGAATGCTTTAGATTCAAGAGCGCCATTTTTTTGAAGTTCCCTTTTTGACTCTGGCTCTGTAAATAAATTGAAGTAGGTTTGAGTGTTACTCTCGGAGATTAAGTTTTTTTCTTATATTCCTTCCCCCATTGTCACTGAACATCTGCTAATGCTAAAATGCCCACGTAAGATACAAATAAAATTCAATATTTAAGAGGTAACAGGAACTTTACCTCATATACAGATGTCTTTGAGGACATGCGGACTTGGCTCTTCTTGCCGAGACTGTCATATATCTGTGTCATGATGGAGGAGTCATTCCTCGGCTCAGATTTCTGGGTGTATTGTTTGGGCTCCGGAAGATCTCCCATGAACCTTAGGATAATATTCCAGACTGCCAAAGAAGCCTGTGATAGACAAGCTTTACAAGTTAACAAGAACTGTGGGATGAATCTATGCATAGGTCAGCATTCGTCACTGGCAACTGTAATAATAATAAGCCTTGCATTTGATACAGCGCCTTTCACATTGGGCGGACATCGCAAAGTGCTTCACAGGATTTCTTGCAAAGTGCAATGACTGTGTTTTGTAAGAAACTGAAAAGAGGAAGAATGTGTTCAAATAAATAAGTTTGCGCTATTAAATCACAGGTCAAATTTCTCTTCCACCTGACTTGATACGTTTTTCATCGAATATACTTAAAACAAAACTAGACTATCTATTTACAAATTATCTCAGATCCTACAGTTATGTGTTTCTGTGCTCTATCTGTATCCTTTGAGAGCTATATAAAATAACATTTTATCATCGTTCACAGTACATTAAGAATATGATATCTTGGCACTTGTTAACATTCTGAAGCCATTCACTTTTGTTCCACTGGGAGGAATTCACTCACTAGAATGTCAACTTCATCATCATGGAACAGTAGTGGGTGACGGAGTGGTTTACGAGAATGAGTGTGAGTCACGGATCCTTGGAAGTAGGTGGCAGCAAAGCTTGGGAAGGTGTATCGGGCAAGATCATCCTCTTCCTCTTGTGAAAGAGGGTAATCGTCCAAATCAGACTCCTCAAGTTTCTCGCGTTTCTCTTCCAAGTCCTGAGAATACCAAGAACAAGCAAGAAAGTAAGGAGGAGAAAGGGAAATATTTCAAGTGAAGAATCATCTAACTCTTCCAAATCAAATCATTGAGTCAGCTAATAGAAATTGCTGAACCGCAGACACAAATACTCGTGTCACACACACAGAGAACCCAACATCACAGTCATGGGCCACAGCCTCGTGGACAGAGATCCCAGCATCAGAGTGAGAGACTGTATATAATTTTAGGAAATCACAAAAATGCCAAATGTTACCTCAAATCCTTCTTGGCCTGCGATCACACTGGGTAAAAAGCCGAAGATGTTGTCAACCAAATCAAGGTCGTTAAGAGATTCATTCTTATCTTGCTGGGATAAATACCGTTCTCTTCTCAGTCTCTCATTCTCCTCATCCTGCTGTTCCAATCTCCCCAAATGTTCCTGTAGAGGTTAAATTCATACTCAATGGACAGAAGAATCAGAGGATACACAGACATACAGAAAGGGCTATTATAAAGCTGAAGTTAATCTTCAAAGCCCAATCACAAAGAATATCCTCCAGCCCCTGTAGTCTACAACTAAGTTTGTTGATCTCTATAGCATCACTAAGGACTCTAGAATTGATCTGAGTGCGGTACTGGACATGATTGGTACGTGTGCAATGACTTCAGGGGAGAGAAGGGACGAAAGCAGTTAGAGAGGTAAGCACACAAATGTAATTGTGTTAGGAATGAACAAGAACCACCAGCGGTATCCGGTGTTGGAGGTAGTGTGGAGGAGGTTGTCTTGGTCAGAGTTGTGGGTATCTGCATTAGGTGAGGAGCATTTGATCGATCTTGTGGTTGGAACATGAAGTAAAGAAGTGGTGCTTCACAAAGCTGTTCTGGCACAACATGGTATGGCTCATACCTTCTGTCGTTTCATAGCTTCTTCTCTAGCTTTTGTTAGGCCCACCACCTTCGCAAGACGCATCTCCTCTGCAGCGCAAAGCTTCTCTGCCTCAAGACGCCTTTGAACCTGCAAACAGTTTACAAACATAAACATCACCCCAAGTACAACCCCTACTAGGTCCCTAATCCACCCCATATCATCTCCAAAATCCCATCAAACTCATATATAAATCTCCTCCACTGCAGTCCACCACAGACACAGCCCTGCAGTCATCTCACATACTATATTACCCTGATCTGCTACACATGTTTTATAATCATCCTACTTGCAAGTGCAATGGACCCTTCAAACAAATGAACTTCTGAGGCTGTTTACTTTAAAAGTATTAGCTTTCAAATTGAGCCTGTATTTAAGAATGTTTTACAACTCAGTGCAACCTTAAACTTTAAGACAAATTGGGTTTACAAACTAAGGCTAAGAAGAATTTCAGGCCTCTGATCCGCACTGTTTGACACCCATTAAAACATCAAAGAAGCAATCCCCTGAATTCATTAAAAACGTGAACTCCTGACCACATGATCCCTGATCCTCATTCATTCCACACACACACACCAATTACACCTTCTGGCTACTGATGGTCATCACATAAACAGTCTCACTGACTTACATCTCTCTTCTTTTTCCGGTAACTCTTTCGTATCAGCAGCCCTCTGGTGTAGGCCTGGATAGTGGTCAAGGCTTCCAAACGCTTGACCATGTCTTGCCGTACCAAGTACCCCCGGCAGCGGGCCTGAAGCAGGATGATGTGATTTTGTGCCATTTTGTATCGTTTGGCAACCATGCGGCCTCGGCAAAATGCCTGCAACCTTTCAAAACCCAGAGACATCTAGGGCAGAAAATGGTACAGATTTGCAGCAAATAGTAGGTTACAACCCAGCAACATGGAAAACATAATCTCAAACTCAGGAAGGTGAGCACACAATTCAGTACTTTGCACGTTGTCTGCAGTGAATGCATGGAACACGGGAGGTGGTGAAGGTGGATAATTTTGATCATTTCAACAGAGCGAGCAATCGTTATATGATTGTGACGGGGATTGGGAGGTATGTGAAATAGCAAGAGGTTACGTTTTACAAAATAGGACCAGTTGGAAAGACCTTAATGGTCGTATTCAGTTTGAACATCGATTCCTTAGCTTCCATAATATTACATTATTCTTTCATGTTTAATCCACTCAAATCAGTTAATATTGATGAGTTAAGGTAAGACTTACCTCTACGCACTTCTTACGACTCTGATATCCTCTCCAGTAGCTCTGTATCTGCAAGGCTGAGCGGCGCTGCCTCAGGAAATTCTTCCTATGGAGCCACACATCAAACAAACTGAGTGAAAGTGCTCACATAAAGGTCTGCATATTATCAATCAGATTTGATCTGTTCTTTAAATCAGAATTTCTTCTTTTTGCCTCAGTAGAACAGCTTGCTTTCGTTCAGCTGGTTAAAGGCTCAAGGGAAGGACATCACAGCTCAAGTAGTGGGTAATTGTTGCCTCTCACCTGTCTTTGAACCCACGTAGCGCTTTCTGAATGATCAGAGCTTTTGTTGTTAAGATTTTGCCTCGCTTGAGCTCGAGCACCAATTCTTGCTCATCCTATATAAAAAGAGAGATCCAGTGAGAGCACAGCTCAGAGTAATAGGAAGCAAAGGGTGAGTGGGTAACAGCCAAGGAATGATTATCAAGCACATCTGAAAGAGGTCTTCATGAACCTAAGAGTTTCATAAAGGACCTGACCTTAGCAGGAGTCTACTTTTGTCTAACACAAAAAAAGTTGGTCAAATCACAGCCAAAGCAGGTTTGAAAGATTCAGTTCTCAGCAACAATAATAATCCTTACATTTGGTATGGTGGTTTTCACGTCAGGAGGATGTCTCAAAGCACTTCATGGGATATACTGTAAAGTGGAGTGACTGTGTATTTTGTGGGTACCAAAATCATACAAATATAAGATTACATTGCACAGAGGCAAAATATGAGTAGCTGCCTTCAGTTACTCAAGCAGTGGGATATTTATGAGCATCCACTAATGATCTGGAAGAACGTGGCTCTTTACTGAATGTTGCTCTTTTACTCAGTCAGTTGCATGCAGTTGATAGACTAATGTCACTTGTAGGTGTATTTGAGACGAGTTTTGCTTGCTTGCCCTAGCAATGATTTTACTTTCCAGCCTCTAAACAGTACCTTCATGAAGATCATTGTTTTCCCTATTTTCCAATCACTGTCCGCTCCAATCGCTGAGGTTACAATCTGTTTGCAGCATGATTGAACTTTCTCCTGTAATTACACATTGAAAAGCGTTGCACTACTGAAGGTTCAGAGTATGGAAAAAAATCTATCATTCGAAATGCGACTCATGCAATTATACATGGGAAAAGTACAACTGCCTGTGGATTAGAGTATAATCACAGATATACTGAAATGATAAATGAGAATGAGCTCATGTCTGTCTATAGAACAATACAAATAATGTTATATGATAATTAAAAATAAGATCCAATGGTTTCCAAATAGACAGTAACTTCAGTGGCAGTGAGATAAACCTGTCTCACTATATTATTACGTGGAAAGTAATGGGATCCTTGATGCCCTCCAAATGTCATTATTATGAATGAGGTATTGATCATTAGTCATCCATTGGAGACTGCCCAATATTTATACAAAATCCATTCCATACATAATTACCAGTTCCACAACTCACCTCCTTCATGCTCCACTTTGATGAAGGCAATAAAGCCTTGTATCGGTCCACAAAATCGAGGAAGCTATATCTAATGGGATAGCCAGACTTGCGGATGTAGATTGTCTCTCTCATTCCAGAATACTGCAATTGCCGAACACACAATTCCCGATCAAACAGCTGAATAATCAGAAGGAAGATCAAGTTTAATCAGGGTATGGTTTGCCTCAATCCCTCAGAAACATTCTTTACTAAAGTACCAATTTCTTTAGAAAAGTATCCTGACAACAACTAATTGACAAGTCCTGAATGATAAGAACGTCTAATTACAATACTGTTGAATAAATTGAATATATATGATTAGAAACAGAGAGATAGAATCTTTCGTTCTGTTAGCTCCCGATCAGTAACCCACAGTAAAAATATGTTTCTAGTGTCAGGAAACATCAAAGCTTTCAACTCCATCACTATAATAATAATAAAAATAATAATAATACTTGCATTTGATATAACACCTTATCCCATTGTTGAAATGTCTCAAAGTGCTTCACAGAATATACTGTGAAGTCAATTGACTGTATATTGTGTGGGTAAAATGATCATTCTAAGCTTGCCTTTAAAGGCTACACCTGACTATTCAAAGAAACATTTGAAGACAACTAAACCAATTAGTCTGTGAACTCAAATCTTTTCAAGTCTCAAAGCCCAAAGATCCGCCTAACTCAGGATCTGTGCCCAGAACCTCAGCTTCCGCATCTAGAGAGCCGTTGCTTACCAAGGGTTTTTTGAATTCATTGGGTTTGATACAGCGGATGAAGAAAGGCTGACAGGCACCCAAAGTTTTCATGAGGTCATCCAACGATTGTTTGAACTGTTTGCCGAGTGTGGTGAGATGCTTATGGTTGTCAGTTCCCTGTGGGAGAAGCCCATACAGTTAAAATTCACTGAGCTATTCACAAGGACAAGGCAAATGTACAAGTCTTCTGCCATGAGTTATCATTAAGCATGTCAAATGCATAGAGTAACAAATCGGATCACAGCATGAGAACAGATGAAAGTTAACTGTGTACATTAGCTTCATAAACTAACAGGATCTAACGAGATAACATCAAACGGTTCATAACAGGAAGAGGGCTAACAAATCTATCCCTCTGACAAGGTTATAAAGTAAATGCATGGGTATTTAAGGCTTCCAGTTGCAGAAACGGCTTTACAATAGGCGAGAAAGACAGCAGTAATCCCAACACAATTAAACAAGATCCATAAGAACTCCAACAGTGAGACAATATCAGCTTGTTGATACAGAGAAAGAGGATAGGCTTGAGGTGCTGCATAAGCTCACTGAAAAATATAAATCATAAATTTGAATGGAGAAAATACCTAACTCATGACATCGAATATTTTCTTTCATGGAGGGGCTTCTCTCTTTACATTGCACACCAAAACGAGCTGGCCCTCATTCCACGAAGGAGCGCCCCCCCCCCTCCACTCAAAGCGCAGAGTGACTCTCACTCCATGTCCCAATGTGAGGAGTTGCTCTCACTGCGTGTACAATGGAGGAGTCAAAGGAAGAGGTCTCCTTTGTGTTAGACGCGTTATGATCTCTACATTACGATTTATGCTAAATTGCTTTCGTTGGACGACCAATGCTTTGCAAAGAGGTGCATTCCTCACATGCTGTATTATAATGAAGTGAATTCCTCACACATTGCTTAACGTCAACATCTTTCCACCTTGTTTTTAAGAGGAACCACCTTTCTCACGGGACGCATTATGAGCAGATCTCCTCATAGCCCATTTCAATATGCAGTAAGTTCGAATATATAAAATGTTATATTCAAAGGTCAATAACCTTCATGGAATTGCTAGTGTTGATTTGGATATGGTTGCCGGTCTTCCCATGAGTTGATCTGGTGCTCACTTGGAAAATTGTCTTGAGGAATTTATTCCGGGAAGCGTGCATGAGCTGAATGACATCGGTGCTCAGCTGATCTCTGTTCTTCTCAAGAAAACCTGTCACGAAAAAAGAGAATTTAGTTGCTGGCACCTTACCTTACTTGTGCTGAAATCACCTTGCAATAAATACCTTCTTTTCTGATGTGCTCAGTATGTCACTTCCTTTGTATTGAGGCTTTGGCTGTAAATCAAAATCTCTTTCTCTTTCTGTGCTTCTCCATTTTTTCCAAGTCTACGTTAGTTAAGACAGCCACTAATGAACGAAAAAGGGTTTGTGAAATATGCTAGTACCTTTAGCCTGGTAAAACACCACTCCTGCAAAGTGAGAAATGCCAAACATTGGATCATGAGAGCTCCTGGGTGGGATGTAGACATTGCTCTTGCTGTGCAGAGAGTTCAGCTTGACTAGCAATGTGGAATCAGTACCCTGTTGATAAAAGCATTTTTGTATTAATAAGATACAATTCAAGCCGAGCTGATACGACAGAAGAACATTTGCCTGTGCACCAGAATACAACACGTGACAATATAAATTTACATTTATAGCATCGGGAAGATGTTCCAAGAACGGAACTGCTCACATCCCAGAAGCATATCTGTCTGCCTCAGCCTGGGGGAGTCTGTCAGATTTTCAACTCAGGAGAGTGCTTGAACTTGAGACACAGGACCAAACATTTTAAGGTTTCATCAGTGTGAATTGTGCCTCCTGCCAGTCAGTTACAAGGTGGCACCCTCTACTGGTGGAAAATTTTGCAAACTGTCCCACCTTACTTTCAGCTAAACATCTCGTGATAGTATTGCCACCTTCATGCTGGTGAGTGATGGGGGGAGGGTGGATGATTGGAGGGCTTAGTGGCATATTTGGGGAGAGGGAGAGTTGGAATGCACCTTTGCCAATCTGTACTGATGTTCGTTCTATGATGGATGGTGGAAAATGGTTAGGCCTTTAGAGCCTACTTGTGGTGAATGGGTGGTGGGAGGAATGTCTAAGACCATAGGCCAACACACCCCAATGGGTGGTTGACCGGGTATATTAGACCCCACCCCCACCGGCTCTCTGGGTGATGGAAAGTATCTCAGACCATTTAATCTTGGAATATTCACTGATAACTAAATTTAAAAGTTTCATCAATTGAAAAAGAGTCATAATTGAAACTGACTGCAGTATCATCTTGTTTATGGACTCACTGCATTCTGTGCGTGTGAATTCCAGCAAGTTCGAACGTTGGAATATGTGTGATTATTAGATGTATTTACACACATACATCTTTGCATATTCATGCTTGAATATGTACAGTACATTTATAATAATAATTAATAATATTAATTGACTATATTTTGTGGGCGAAACGCAGCAGCCAATTGCGCACAGCAGTGTCGCACAAACAGTCATGGATTGAGTGACCAATTTTAGTATTATTTTTTGGATCATTTTGAGTGCATCTGTGCATGTGTATGTGTGAATAGCTTTTATTATCCAATGGCATTTTTCCTAGTTCTTCATTACTGGTCAATGACAAGGTATGGAGGTATATGTTCTGAATGTCTACCACTGTGTAAATGATATTTAAGTTAGCAGATAAAGGCAACAGGAGGGGAGCTTACCTTTGGAAACTTGCTTTCTTCGTCAATGATGGACATGATGTTCATCGGTTTGTTGACAATGACATCCAGTGTCTTTTGGTTGTCGATGAAATCAATGTGTTGCCAGCCAATCTTCTCCCGCTTGTACTCTTCCTGTTCCTGCTTAAAGATGTGCCGCACAAAGAACTGCTGCAAGTGCTCATTGGCAAAGTTGATGCACAGCTGCTCGAAGCTGAAATGAGAGGTGCAATGTCATTGAGAAGCCTGAGAGAGCCACCATCAGCAGATGGGGAGAGAGCTGGAAAAAGGAACGAATAAAAACAGGCAATAATCAATGTAAGCCATAGTGTGTATGATATGGTGCAATGGTGTCACTTTTCAACAAGTGTGAATCACACTATAACTTCAACACAAATAGTGACTATCAATGCCATCTCTTATTGAATAACTGAACTAAAAAAAACGCTGTGTACCTGTTTGTCTTGAAGTTCTCAAAGCCAAAGATATCCAGTAATCCTATCGTTCTGTGGACGTCTCGCGAACGATTTGAAGGTAGGTTGTAGATTGCAGCATTGATTTTATTCACAATCCACACAAAAAGGTGGCCATATATCCCCTGATTAAAACATCAAAGAATTTATATTACTTTGGACACTGGAAGAGGTTTGGAGAGGATAAGAAGATTATGTATCAAATATATTCAGATCCATGGGTTCATAGGGATTTACAGAAATGAAACTCAAGAATGTTGACAACTACAGAAAAGTGTGAATGGTGATTCAGACCACTTCGGTAAATTATTATTTTCCAATGGGCATTGATTTGCACTACACATCTACTTCGCCCTTTAATATCAAGTCCACTATGGCTGTTACTGATTTTTAATTAATTTCCAAAGAACAATAGAATTGATGCAGAAAAGTGTCGTGCCAAAGATGGAACTATTCATTTCACAGATTTACCTTCACAAGTGCATCTCGATTACCAGAAGCTTGCACTTTGCTCATTGGGGTGGTGAGGCTTTCTCCTCTGGTAATGATGGATCGCCTGGTCAGTCCATTCCCCAAATCCACTGAGTTCACCTGCAGCACAAATAAAGAGCAAATTAGCTGCATTTATTAAGAGGCAGAATATTAGTTTGTTCACTGAAAACTACGATGAGATCTATTGTTAACTCGGTGGGCTGAACAACTGGTTCCTCTTCCTGTTTTCCTATGTTGTTAACACTAGGTATCTTGTCTCACCAAGCTATACCACATGTCAAAGCCAAAAGATTCTATGTCTTAACAGGCAATCCCATTATATATAAATAAATATATATATATATAAACTATAACCACAGAGTCAGGCATGGTCCAAGTGTAAACTACACCTTTGGTAAGTAGCCTTGGAAGCACAATTCCTGGAAAACCTCCTTAACAAAGCTGAGTTATGTGAACAGTGAATGAAGACTAACAACCAGGAAAGTGTCTTTGCTGCTTGTGACAATGGTTTTGCTTGTATGAGATTTACATAAGGGATATTTGACAAGGAAATCTCTATTTACCGCAAGTAAATTTGTTGCCATGGTGAGATGAATTGACTCCCGAAGTTCACAACAATCCAAGTTATTATATACAGCCTCTACAAGGGAATGCATAAATACAAAAAAGTGAGGAAGTAAATTAATTTTGGGGAAACAAACATAAAAACACAAGGGAACAAGCACAGAATTGAGACTGAATCCGGGAAAACCTAGGAACATATGGTAGAATGTGAAAAATAAACTGATTAAGTCTGCGTCTTCTAGCAGACAAATTACAATTTCCATTCTCATGAACTCTCCCTACATCTCCTGAGGGACGTGAAATAACTCAAATTAAATTTCCAAAAGGTCAGAAGTTTCTCACATTTCTTCCTTATCCCAAATCAATTGAATGAAAACTCCAGGTATATTACTCTAACATTATTTATAAATGACATTGATCAACTGTGACCAGCTTCATTACATAGATGATATCCCCAAGGGACCCAACAGAAGTAAAAAATATGGGGTGAAATTCCAGTGGTTGGTAAAGTTGCTGACATTGGCAGCACGCACTTAGAATGGGATTTCCCCCATTTATAAACGCATGCCACCAAGGTTGGTAACTACTAGCCATTGGAATTTCACCATGATAATGATCACAGACCTGAAATGGGTTTGAATTCAATGGGGGGCAATGAGGAATTTGGGGCTTGTGTCCTTTGATTTCTGGAATAAGTTTAATTCCATCCTGGACTGATGTGCATATATACCCTTTCTCTCTGCAACAGTGTAAATGAAATACATTTAGGGTAAATGCAACTCATTTCCTGATAGGTAGTAGTCAACATCAAAAAATCGCCCATAATTGGTACAAGGTAGATAGAATATTTGGTGAGGGAAATGGAAATGAAAATTTCACACTGGTTTCTTGTGGCGATGTGGTGAAGGTAGAGTATGAATGCAAGTTTCCCCTTTCTTTGCTTATTGGGGATGATATAAGACGGCTTGAATAGGTTACCAACTTTATTTCTTTTGGTGACTTCAATGATAAATGTGAGATCAGAATATAACAAATGACTGCTTGGTGTTTCTGTTCATACCTTCGAGTTCCAGGTTGCCCAGGTGTAGAATGGCAGCCAAGAGCCTGTTGATTTCCCACTGCTCAATGTCTGAGAACATCAGGATTTTCATGGCTGAGCGGATGTGTGCATAGTGTCTAACGTCATCTTGTCCTTCACAACTTGTGCAGTTACCCTGTAAGAGCAAAGTGACATGTAACCAAACCGGGTTTTTTTTAAATGTTCATATTAACGAAAGGCAGTGTCTATCCTATTACAGTGACTTACCATGGTTAGGTACTTATATTCACCTGCTGTACCTAAATTGAGGAGTTTCTTTTGGTCTGCGCTCATTCCCATCAACAAACAGTAGAATATGTGGTAATTTCTCTCTTCTGGAGCCTGTGCAGAGTACATGAAAAGATGCAGATAAAAAGCAATCAATAAAAGGTGTGTGCAATGTTCCTCCTCCAGACTGGACACAATTCAATACAATACTACATCTGTATAGCGCCTTTCACGTCGGGAGGATGTCCCAAGAATGGACAAAGACATTGCTGAAATGCCACTTTCTTTTTAAGAATCAAGACCGTCCCCAATTTTGGAGGATTTTGTATTTGTTTTTCAAAACATTATTTGAAAGTTCCGTGTTTAGGTTACCCCATTCACTACCCCTGAACTGGGGAGGCAGGCAACCTGCACCAGGTTTCTGCTGAACCTCACTTTTTGGTTCACATATAAAGACTGGCCAGATAATAATAATAATATTACTAAGATCATTGTTTTACACCCACCTGTTGGCAGACCCGGGACTTCTCCAGTAAGTACTGCTCTATCCTTGCTCCCATAATGATCCCCTCATCATTGAAGTGGATGTCTATGTATTTTCCAAAGCGACTGGAATTATCATTTTTTACGGTTTTCGCATTTCCAAAAGCTGCAAAACAGAATAGAATGTGTATAATCTGGAGCAATATGAAGATGATTGAAAATCTGTACAGCACATCCAGATTACATCCTGCCCTGCGATGATCTAATAGATATTGTGGGAAATGGAACATTTCACACTGATGTGCTATAAGTGGACTGTGGATATTCTCCTGGGGTTGTGGATGGTCTACTGAGCTGCAGAATGATAAATGCAATTTCCAAATGTTGATTACCAAAATCGACTCACATTTTTAAGGAGAGTCAGCAATCAGAAACCAATCACTCTCTCAGTGGGGGGGCATCAGGGAGGGAGTCAAGGAAGGGGGCAGGTAATAATTGGTGGTGAGTCATTCATTGCTTTTCACCCAGCAGTGATTAGATAGTAGCATCAGTAAATGCTTGAGAACACAGTTCCTTTTTATCCGCAGAGTGAGGCATAGCAATAGTTCACGAAAACACCAAAAGAGCCTGAGTGGTGCTATGGGTTAGAACACTGTATTTTCGTCTGTGAGACTTGCATTCATTACAGGTACAAAGTCTCCCTTTGGTTATATAAGAAGTATTTTGTTGGTTACCTCCATCTTGGATTAGATACCCTGATGTATCTAATCCAAGAGATCTTAATGCCTACACGG